>NC_069689.1:46700026-47412526 GCF_023699985.2 Odocoileus virginianus | reverse complement strand
TCTTACTAGCTATACGGCCCCTTGCAAGTTCCTCAGCCTCTTGGAAACTCAAGTTTCCTTATCAATAAAGCCCAAAAAAATAGGGGTAATCCTTCCCCATGGGTCTGCTCTTAGAAGTGAAATAAATAAGTGAAAGTGATAAATTGTAGTCCAGTCATGTCTGTCTCTTTGCAACCGCATGATCTGTATCCTGCCAAGCTCCTCTGTCCATGGGATTCTCCAGGCAAGAATGCTGGAGTGGGTTGCCATTCCCTTCTCCAGGGGATCTTCCTGATCCAGAGATTGAACCTAGGTCTCCTGTATTATGACGTCCTTAAATAAGAAGGATAAATGTCATTATCTCCCATGCTTCCCAGGTCGCTCAGTGGGTAAAGAATCTGTCCGCAGTGCAGGAGACACAGGAGATGTGGGTTTGATCCCTGGGTTGGGATGATCCCAGAGAAGGAAATGGCAACCCACTTCAGTATTCTTGCCTGGAGAATCCCATGGACAGTGAAGCCTGGAGGGCTACAGCCCATGGGGTGTAAGGAGTTGGACACAACTGAAGCAACTGAGCGCTCACAATCTTAAGAAAATGAAAATAATAAATACCCTAAAGTTCTCCTAGACTCATTTTCTCTCTTTACAAAACGTTATTCATTACAGCTAGCCCTACTTGAATCACTATAAATTAGTTCACTTGTTCCTTCTTTGAATTCTTTCATTAATTTAGTAGGGAAAAAAACAAAAACAGTATCTAATACTTACAACCCTTACTGTGTGCTAGGTGCTCTTCTAAACCTCTTACGTATGTTCATCTTTATGACCACACGTGTGATAGATACTTTTATGAGGCCCATTTTACAGATGTGAAAACTGAGTCACAGGGAAGTTGAGGAACTTGGATAATTTCACACAGCTAGAAAGTGGTAGACCTAGGATCTGAACCCAGTAGTCTATTATCTCCTATGTCTATAATGCTCAGGGTTAGGTCTAGACATAGATACACAAAATCCAAACAAAGAGAAGAAATGTCTCAGAATCTTTCTCTTTGTTAGAGAGAGGGCATAGCGGGTCTGCCCAATGGGGAGATGTCCTTATTGTGAAAGTTGACCTTTGCAAGCATGAGAATTACCGCATCTCTTTGCCGTCAGAACCTGTCATCTGTCTTTCAGGTAGACTGCGTTCCCTGAGGCTTCTTTCTGCCTGTTGGCTGCTGCACACAAGTTCCTGGTGCTCAGGAAGCACTTGGGAGTGATAGAAACCATGCCGAGATTAAACACATCTTATCCTCTGCAGAGGTTAGCCAAGTCCCTTGTTCTCCTGCAGAGCGGAACACGCCAGCTCTACTGGAGCTGCGTGTGAGATCTACACAGGAATAAGTCTGTGATATACAGCGCACTGCCTTGTTCACCCTAGAAGTGCCCTAACTGAATGTTTAATTAATTTAAAGTAGCATTCACTTTTAGAGTGAGCCCTGTGTCTGTATTGTGAAGACTGCTTCAGAAGTGAAGAAAAAGTTCACTGGAGTCTTTTCCCGAAGCAAAACTATGAATGCAAATTGTAGCATCTGTTTCACATCCTTGTTAACAGTCGGTATATTAATAGAGAGAATGACTGGGGAGAAACCAGGACCTCAGACAGGACTCCCTTGCTAACTGGAACTCCCAGCCTGGCATTTGGCATGGCTAGGTCAGGCTCAGCACACAATTCTCACTCCCGCTTTCATGGAGCGCATCGTGTGATTTTGAACAAGGTTGGCTTATATGTGTCATGTTTCCCCACATTAAATGAACCTTGAATGTAACAGAAACAGATCAGGTTTGAGATCTTTTTTTTCTGTGAATGTGAGCTTAGTGACGTTCAGAATCAGCTTTGGGACTACAGCCAGAAAACCCTGGATTGAAGAATCAGAGGGATTAGCCATCACAACAGAAGCCACTTACGGGAAATTCAGCAAACATTTCACTGCCTTCAAAACAGTGGGATCCTCATATGAAGCTGGAAACACTTTAAAATGTTAACTTCTGGGTAGCGATGACCCCAAATGAATATGTGGCCCAAGGAGAGACAAGAAGAACAGTAGTGAACTTATTTACACCCTGGAGCTCTTTAGACCACCAACTAATTATTACCTACTAGTAAACTGGTGTGCTTATTTGCATTATAGAAGACCATAAAACCCTGAAAATATTGACTTGAAAACTAAATTTCATATTTATCAGTAACACAAGATCAATACTGGGTTTCCCTGGTAACTCAGCTGGTAAAGAATCTGTCTGCAACGCAGGAGACTCCCCAGTTCAATTCTTGGGTGGGGAAGATCCACTGGAAAAGGGATCGGTTACCCACCCCAGTATTCTTGGGCTTCCCTGGTGTCTCAGCTGGTAAAGAATCCGCCTGCAATGTAGGAGACCTGGGTTCTATCCCAGGGCTGGGAAGATCCTCTGGAAAAGGGAATGGCTACCCACTCCAGTATTCTGGCTTGGTGGAGGATTCCAGGGACTGTGTAATCTATGGGATAGCAAAGAGTTGGACATGACTGAGTGACTTTCACTAAGGTTAATACTAATGTATCTATTTAAAAATAATGTTTTTTAAAAATTAGGAGAATGGCATTGAAACATGTATATTATCATATGTGAAACAGATCACCAGTCCAGGTTCAATGCATGAGGCAGGGTGCTCGGGGCTGGTGCACTGGGATGACCCAGAGGGATGGGATGGGGAGGGAGGTGGGAGGGGGCTCAGGATGGGGAACACATGTACACCCATGGCTGATTCAAGTCAATGTATGGAAAAGCCAATACAATGTTGTAAAGTAAAATAAATAAATAAACTAATTAAAAAAATTAGAAATCCATAGCCACCCACTTGATCCGAGTTACTGTTAGGGATAGGGACTCTGAGGAGCTTTTCCTTCCTAATAAATATCTTGTCCAAGAAATGTGGTTTGTGCTTGTTCCCCATCATGTGCAGGACCTTCACCTACAATTACTCCTTCTCCAGTACAGTCAACTCCCAAGCCCTTTTGTCTTCTTTATCTTTTAGCTTTGGATCCTGAGAGTCTGGGAAACCACGAACCTGAGGTCCTGGGCCACTGTGTAGGGCTCTTCCATACCCTGAGTCCAGGCCAGTCCTTCTTTTGTGGGAAGACGTGGTTTTGTTCAAGCATGAGGTTCTTCCTCCTACACTATCGGTGGGGATGTAAATTGGTGCAGCCACTATGGAAAACAGTATGGATCTTCCTTAAAATACTAAAAATTGAGTTACCATGTGATCTAGTAATCCCACTCCTGGGAGTTTTTTTTTTTTTTCCTGGAGAAAATGCTAACTCAAAAAGATGCAAGCACTCTAATGTTCATTGCAGCATTGTTTAAAACAGCCAAGACATGGAAGCAAGCTAAATGTCCATCAACAGATGAATGGGTAAAGATGTGGTGTATGTATATACATACATACATAAATATACACACACAATGGAATACTACTCAGTCATAAAAAAGAATGTAACAATGCTACTTGCAGCAACATGAATGGACCTAGATATTATCACACTAAGTGAAGTCAGACAGGGAAAGACAAATATATGATATCACTTGCATGTGGAATCTAAAATATGATATAAATGAATTTATTTACCAAACAGAAACAGACTCACCAACATAGAAAGCAAATTAATGGTTACTAAAGGGGAAGGTGGGAGGAATAAATTAGGAGTTTGGGATTAACAGATACACACTCAGTTCAGTTCAGCTCAGTCGCTCAGTCATGTCCGACTCTTTTAGACCCCATGAATCGCAGCATGCCAGGCCTCCCTGTCCATCACCAACTCCCGGAGTTTATTCAAACTCATGCCCATCGAGTCAGTGATGCCATCCAGCCATCTCCTCCTCTGTCATCCCCTTCTCCTCCTGCCCCCAATCCCTCCCAGGATCAGGGTCTTTTCCAATGCGTCAGCTCTTCACATGAGGTGGCCAAAGTGTTGGAGTTTCAGCTTCAACATCAGTCCTTCCAATGAACACCCAGGACTTATCTCCTTCAGGATGGGCTGGTTGGATCTCCTTGCAGCCCAAGGGACTCTCAAGAGTCTTCTCCAACACCACAGTTCAAAAGCATCAATTTTTCAGTGCTCAGCTTTCTTCACAGTCCAACTCTCACATCCATTACATGACCACTGGAAAAACCATAGCCTTGACCAGACGGACCTTTGTTGTCAAAGTAATGTCTCTGCTTTTTAATATGCTATCTACGTTGGTCATAACTTTCCTTCCAAGGAGTAAGTGTCTTTTAATTTCATGCCTGCAGTCACCATTCGCAGTGATTTTGGAGCCCAAAAAAATAAAGTCTGACACTGATACACACTACTATACATAAAACAAATAAACAACAAGGATCTAATGTATAGCACAGGGAAGGCTATTCAATATCTTGTAATAAACCATAACAGAAAAAAATATGAAATGTATGTATGTAAAACTGAATATTTTGCTGTGTATCAGAAACTAACACAATATTGTAAATTGACTATACTTCAATTAAAAAAAAAGAGTGAGGCTCTTTATTAGTGACTATGGACCTCATTTCCAAAGGGTTCAACAAAATCATGTGTATTCATCCCAACATTTATCCTATATTTAAAAGTACTCATGACCTGTAAAATATGAAGTACTTCTATTTTAAGAGACGTCTAAAAGGACAGACACCAACTGCAGCCTCGAGACTGAAACACATTCGAGTATGGACCTAAACGTGGATGTCAGGATTACAGCGCTTTGTGAGATGAACTGGACCATTTCATGATGGACTGCGCTTCATACAATGACATGCTGCTCCTGTTCATGTGTCCCCTGCCACTTCTCCAACACTCTTGTCATTCAGTAACTGAACTTCAGCTGAATCTCATTCTAGGCTATTATTTTTCCCTTGCTGTGTCATGCTCTTGCCTCACCTTCCTAACCGTCAGCAGTTGTTGGCCGAGAGAATTCCAACAAGCATCACAGTTAGCCTGAACCAGAACAATCAGAAAAAACTATCTCCAAAAATATATGGAAGGCTTTCCCAACCCCTAGCAAAATTACATCTACAATTTTCAGTAGCACGTATTATCACGCTCTGGGAGCAGAGAATTCTCATCTACCATGAGACTTTTTCCAACTCTTCCCCCAGAAAAACAGAAAAACAGATTCCCTGGGAGAACGGGAGTCTTGTCACAGAAGGCTCCCAGCCGAGTATCACTTAGAGTTTCTTGTGTGGGTAGGAGCCTCTGTGCAAGGATTGGTCAGAGCAGGTCTACAGCTTCTTTCCCCAGGAGACACTTCAAAATTCAGAGACTCCCACAAGAGATACAATCATCTTACCTCCTTGTGTGTTAGTTGCTCAGTCATGTCCAACTCTTTGCAACCTTGCGGACTGTAGCCCACCAGGCTTCCCTGTCCAGGGAATTCTCTAGGCAAGGACACTGGAGTGAGTAGCTATTCCCTTCTCCAGGGGATTTTCCCAACCCAAGGGTCAAACTCAGGTCTTCTGTCTTAACAGGCAGATTCAGGGAAGCCCATTGGCTGGTGTGTAAAACACCGTCATGGTTGCACACTGCCCACGGATTCCTTAGCGTGAAATCCAAGGTCATTCAGAACTGGGCCTCTCCTTGGTGTCCGCGTGCGCTATCCTGGACCCCTCTCAGTTCCTTTCCCACCTCTACCAGACTGCCTACTTTTCACTCTACAGATCGTATGCCTGACACTTTCTATGTCTTCTCATGTCGTTACCACTGACATGCTGTAAACGTCATGTTTTTATGTTGTTAGGAGGTAGAACTTTACCTCCTGTATTTGTTTGGCAAATATCCACTCACTCTGTTTGGCCCATTTTTTCTAATGAGGTATAATTTACCTATAACACTGGGTAAGTTTAAGGTGTACCACCTGTTGATTTGATAAATTTATACAATGCAATATAATTGCCTCCTTAGCTTTACTTAACACCTCATCATGGCTTGTAATTATAATTTTTTTGTGGTGAGAACAGTTAAGATCCAGTCTCTTAGCAATTTCAAAGCTTATAATACAATATTATAGACTGTAATTCCTGTGCTCTGCATTAGAGCCCCGCCTGGCCCATTTTGAGGATCAGTCCTTCTCTCTGCTTTCCCATCTGGCCCTTTCTCCTCCCCTCTCTGGGGCCTAAGGGATGCTCCAGTTTGTCCACACTGATCTTGCTGCGTGGGGATCAGGTGGGGGTCTCACCCTTACCCTTCTGGTGGAGACTGCTGACTGACCACCCCAATCCATCCACCACCCTCCTTTTCCACTGCAACACAGTTGTAGCTGGGCATGCAGTAATTTGGGGGAGAACTGAACTGGTGACAAGGGGAGCCCCCTTGGGACAAGGGGGCAGAGTGACCAGGTCCCGGCCAGAGGCACGTGGGTGGTGCGGCTGTGGTCCCACGTGTGAGCAGGACTGGAAGCCTCTCTGTTACCCCTTTCCATCCCCCAGCTTCAGCCAAACTGATGAGAATGGGGGATGGCAGAGAGCCTTGAGGAAGGACCAGGGAGTCAGGATGACCAGTGAAGCAGCAGCCCATTCATTTCCCAAAGCTACCACCCAAGAGAAGAGTCACCTTCATTATCTAATCTGCTGTTTTATTAGATTGTTCCCCTCACCTTTTCTCTCTCTATATATTTTCCTCCCTCCCTCTATGACGTGTTTTTTTTTTTTCTTTTCACAAGCACTTAATCTATTACCCAGCTATCACTATCTTATGACTTTGGACGATTGACTTAAATCTCAGTTTCTGAATCTGGAAAATGGAGACAATAACCTCATGCAGTTTTGAGAGGATTAAATGAGTCAATCCTTGGAAATGACTTGGCTTGACAGTAAATATGCGATGTGATGATGTTTATTGTAATAAACTCCCCCCTCCCCAGATATTTTCGTCTGCGAACTGGTTTCCCAGCCTCAGACTTGGCAGGTGCCATGTGATACTTATATTTTGTCACCATAATGTGTATGCTAGAGTGCTTGTCTGAGTGCTCAGTCGTGTCTGACTCT
Source organism: Odocoileus virginianus (assembly GCF_023699985.2). Lineage (NCBI taxonomy): Eukaryota > Metazoa > Chordata > Mammalia > Artiodactyla > Cervidae > Odocoileus > Odocoileus virginianus. The sequence goes on along the minus strand of NC_069689.1, from coordinate 47,405,494 downwards.
TTGTGACCCACCAGGACTATAGCCCTCCAGGTGCTTCTGTCCATGGGATTTCCTAGGCAAGCGACTGGAGTGGGTTGCCATTTCCTTCCCCAGGGGATCTTCCGGACCCAGGGATCGAACGCACATCTCCTGCATCTCCTGCATTGGCAGGCAGATTCTTTACTACTGTACCACCTGGGAAGCCTGCGGACACAAGCTGCCAACACTTCCTGCTTACACAGATCTTGAGGAAATTAGAACTGGGACTTGGAAGAGCGAGCTTGGGTTCTGGAGAGGCACAGATAGTTCAGTCATTTCTTTGACTTTCAGTTTACAAACATCTGGAGATTTTCAGAGAATTTATAATTTATTCTGTTCAGAATATAAGACTAAACAAAATGAAAAATCTTGAGAACGTCCAAACAAAATTTGCCATAATTCTACTTAGGGGGGAAATGTGACTGTCTGCTGGGATCAGATTCCATTGGAAACTGAAGAAGGCTTTGATTTGGAGTTGAAGGAAGGGAAGGAATTTTCTCTGTAGCCTGAGTTCTCCAGGAGATATTAATGTATTGGTATGCCAAGGTGACTTATTGTTGTTTTTAGTTGTCATTATTAGGTGTCATTTTTAGTTCTTGCTTGGTTGCCATCATCACCGCCTCTAAATTTTACCTAAAGCTGAATGGAAAGGGAGCCTATTTGACACTTTGTCCAAGTGCCCAGCTAGCACAAACCCACCTGGTTCCTTCGGTTCCAACTTGGCCCTTTTCCCTTGGTGAAACCACTCCTCCAACCTGATGCTTAATAGGCGACACAACCAGTTGCAAATGCTTGTAGAGAGACCAAAGGGGGAGCGCTTTCTCAGCGACCAGCCCAGTTGTACACAACTGATGCTATTGCTTACTCCATCCTGCCTCCTAAGATAAAGGTGGGTATATGGGGGTGGTGGGAGGAGTCACTGTTTGGAGAAAATGAGGATATAGCATTTGCTCTACTTTACTGAGATTCTGCTTAGACTCTCCTCCCTGTCCCGGATTCAAACTAACCCTGTAGAGTCTTACATTTCAAAGCGATTCATAAAACTAACATACTTTAAATAAAAGTGCCCTTGTTTGCTTAGAGTGACCCTTTACTGTCTACTATTTTGTTAGTGGAATTTCTCTCTGCCATTTCTGTATGGCACAGAATTTGATGTGAAGTGTTGGCAGGAGCCTGGTTCAGGTTTTTAGGAATTGCGGCACCTATCAAAAGTGCATCTTCTCGGAAGTGGTCTCACCTGCAAGGCAACCCCTCTGCCTGGCTTCCTGTGGATATGGCTGCTGCTGATTCGCAGCCACGGCTGCCCTAGGCTCACCTCGGGGAGGTTTGAATGATCCAGTCAGACCCTGAGAATTTGTTTTCATGGGCTGGGATGAAGCTAAACTATTAACATTTTTAAAAAAGCATTCTAGATGATTTCAATATGCTTCAGGTTGAAACTCTCTGCATGAAGACTTTTTTGAAAAACAGAAAGCATTAACAAGGCTTTCATCCTTATTCTCTGATTTCAGTGCCTGAAAATGGCATTTTTATAAGTTCCTGCACATGAGGAATAGAAAAGGGCCTGTTATCTAACAAATTATTGCATCAGGCATGCAATGTGTCAAGTTTCAGAAGGACCTGGTAAAAAATGATCACTTCTAGATAGAGTAAGTTGCTAATCTTAGTTGCCTCAAATACTCTTCTTTCCAATAAAAAAGCCAAGGCTCTTGTTTTAGCAGGATTTCAGGGTCTTTAGTTTTATATAGCCTTGCAGATGAGCCAGTGAAGGATCCTTCTGCAGTGTGTGCACTGAAGAGTTTCTGAGATGGTAAATAAACAGATTCCCTAGAGTTATTGCAGAGAACACTGTGTTTGACTGTCATGTACATAAAAGATCCCTCAGAGGCAGACACAATGCTCTTCTTCATTTACACTAACAGCTGAACCCCTGGTAGGTATGTCTGTGGTTGTTTATCTAAAGTAGCAAATAAAGGCCAGCATGGGTTTTAATCACTTATCTACGAAGAGTTGGGATTAAATGCAAATCCTCCTGAAACACTGCCTCACCAGTTTTATTTTAAGGCCTGGTGAGTCTTTTCCCATTCTTCGGAAAATGAATTTAGGTGTGTGGAAAGTGATAAGCAACAATGTGTGAACTTCTCTGCTTGACCACTGCACAGACATACTATGGATAATCGGCTATTGCAGGGCAAATTTTCCCATCACAATACCCTATAAAAGTGTTCAAAATCCCACAGAAGAATGAATAGAAGGCATGAAATCCAGTTGTTATGGAAATCCGTCCTTGGCTTCTCAATTAAGAGAAGACAACTGGACCCATCTAAGTTGAAAACTTTCACTTTCGCATAGTTGGGTTTTTGGTGCATGTCCTCAGTCACTCAGTTGTGTCTGACTCTTTGGGACCCCGTGGACTCTAGCCTGCTAGGCTCCTCTGCCCATGGGATTCTTCAAGGAAGAACACTGGAGTGTTCAGAATACTAAATTCCTTTTCCAGGAGATCTTCCCAGTCCAGAGATTGAACCTGTGTCTCTTGCACCTCCTGCATTGGCAGGCAGATTCTTCACCACTAGCGCCACCTGGAAAGCCTGGTTTTTGATGACTCCTAGATAAACTCCCTGGTAGCTCAGCTGGTAAAGAATCTGCCTGCAGTGCAGAAGACCCCAGTTTAATTCCTGGGTCAGGTAGATCCCCTGGAGAAGGGATAGGCTTCCCACTTCAGTATTCTTGGGCCACCCTGGTTGCTCAGGTGATAAAGAATCTGCCTGCATTGTGCTAGACCTGGGTTCGATTCCTGGGTTGGAAAGATCCCTTGGAGGAGGGCATAGCAACCCGCTCCAGTATTCTTGCCTGGAGAATCTCATGGACAGAGGAGTCTGGCAGGCTATACCATGGGGTCACAAAGAGTCACTCAGTCATGTCCATGACTGAGCGACTAAGCATAGCACAGCACAGATAAACTGCCAAGTAACATTTATTGCTACTGAAGTAGAATCTCCAGCTTAGAAGGAATCTCTTTTCAACAGTTCCCAAAATATATTACTTTCCTTCTCTGAGGACACTGTGCTTGAAGCTCTCTCTTTAGCTCACCTCATCTGGCTGCTGCTACTGCTAAGTCGCTTCAGTCGTGTCCGACTCTGTGTGACCCCATAGACGGCAGCCCACCAGGCTCCTCCATCCCTGGGATTCTCCAGGCAAGAGTACTGGAGGGGGTTGCCATTTCCTTCTCCATACCTCATCTGGGGCACTTTTAAAAGCAGATTTTTTGGTAAATGTATTGGATGGGACTCACTGGATTGAGGCCTGGGGGTCTGCATGATTCCCAGGGCACTCAAGTGTATCTTATCAGTCTGAAGGGAAGTCAGCACCAGCTTACACCTCGTTCATAAGGTCACTGTCAGACCACAGAGGGTGGATGGGCCAGACCCCACTCCCCCACCCTCCCCAGTCGCTAAGACTCTTTCCATCCTGCATGGCCTGGGTATTTTCTTAAAACAACAACAACAACAACAACAAAAACCCATAAATGATCTGGCAACACCTCTGCCTGTAGAAATGACTGACTCATAAGTGGATGATGGCTGCTTGCTCTGTCCTTTTGGAAGCTGGTCCCATAAGGATGGTATGATTTTTCTGAGGTGTTGTGTGTGGTATGCCCTGTGTCCTGTTCTGAAGAAGCTCTGTCATCACTGGTCCCAGAGGAACTGAGTGCCTCCTAGAGTTCTCAGCAGACTTGCAACATGAATAAGATTTTACTTTAAAAAAGCCTGAATTATGAACCCCATGTGCATGGCAAAGCCCACCAGGCCCTGGTACAGGGGGAAGGATTTTGTAAGAAAAAAATCTTCAATGTAGAAAAAACCTGGCTTTGGACCAATGAGCTGTAGGAATAAGTCCTTTCCCATTTCTCTCCTCCCTGCTCCTCCACCGCCTCTGCCCTGACTTCCTGCTGAGGCTGGCTGAGTCACACTGTGGAAATGCTGAACTGTTCAATGATGTGAGAACTCAGAGTTACAAGAAAAAAAGAGACAGCAAGGAAAAATCGTAGGGGAGCAACCAGCGGAGTGTTCTGTAAAAATGTGTTTACATAAAAATCTAGAATGCCTGCTTTACTTGAAAAAGAGAAAAAAATCTAGCAATACTGGGACTGCTCCCATGGGGCAAGGACTGGCCAGTGATGAGCTGGGTTGGGCACTGTGTGACTGGCTGTGATTCTTTACACCCCTTGAAGTCCTTTTCCTTAACTTTATTTTTTATTGAAATACAGTTGCTGGGTGGTGTTATATCCTGCTGCTGCTAAGTTGCTTCAGTCATGTCCGACTCCGTGTGACCCCATAGACTGCAGTCCACCAGGCTCCTCTGTCCCTGGGATTCTCCAGGCAAGAATACTGGAGTGGGTTGTGCCATTTCCTTCTCCAATGCCTGAAAGTGAAAAGTGAAAGTGAAGGCACTCAGTCGTGTCTGACTCTTCGAGACCCCATGGACTGCAGTCTACCAGGCTCCTCCGTCCATGGGATTTTCCAGGCAAGAGTACTGGAGTGGGTTGCCATTGCCTTCTCCAGGTATTATATGCTACAAGTGTACAATATAAAGATTCACATTTTTTTCATTTATTTTTATTAGTTGGAGGCTAATTACTTTACAATATTGTAGTGGGTTTTGCATTTTTTAAAGATTATACTCCAGTTATAGTTATTATACATATTGTCTATATTCCCTGTACTGTAAAATCTATCTTCATAGCTTATTTTGCACCTAAGAGTTTGCACCTTTCACTTGTGTACTTGTATATTCACCACTCCCCACCAGTGGTAACCACTAGTTTTCTCTCTATATCTGTTAATCTGCTTTTTTGTTGTATTCACTAGTTTGTTTTAATTTTTAGATTCCATGTATAAGTAATGGATAGCATTTTTTTTTTTAAGTTCATTAAAGTTCTTTTATTTTATTTTTTTTCCTGACCGGAGTGCTCAGCTGGGCAAAGCCAGGGCCTGGGCCCCGGCAGGCTGGGGTGCATGCCTGGGGAGCCCCGCTCAGCACCGGGGACGTGGCTGGGCCACGCGGTGCCTCTTCATTCCTACCCCGACCACGGAGAGCAACTTCAGTGACCATGGAGGTATGGATAGCATTTTTATTTCTTCTCCTGACTTATTTCACTTAGCACAATGCCTTCCCAAGTCCATTCATGTTGCTTTTTTCGTAACTTTTGAGTTTTGAAAAAAAGAGTGTTTTTTAGGAGGGTGAGTAAAGATCAGGAGAGACGAGGAAAGTTTGAATTGGGAGTGTGTGTGTGGAAGGTTTGGTGTAACACAGAGCCGATGGACGGCGGGCAGCGGTTGTGACCTGGGGCGGGTGACAAGCTCTGTGTGGGGGTGAGCTGTTACTTGTCAGCTTGCCTGGGCAGTGGGGCCTAGTGGTTTGGTCAAGTTTTTTTTTTTTAATTTATTTTTGTATTGAAGGATAATTACTTTACAGGATTGTGTTGTTTTCTGTCAGACCTCAACATGAAGTATCAATGTTGCTCTGAAAGTATATTGCAGATGTGACTGACATCCACAATCAGCTGACACAGTGTCAGGAAGGCTGCCCTCTATAACATGGGTGGGACTCACTGAGTGGTTTAAAGGCCTCAAGAGCAAAGTCTGAGGTTTCCCAGAAAAGGAGGAATTCTACCCCAAACGTGCTTGAGGCTCCAGTTTGCTGGTCTGAATACAGATTTTAGACTCAGGGCCATAACATCAGTGCTTGCCTGAGAATTCAGCCTACTGCCCTGTGTTTGGGATATCATAGTTGCCAGCCTAACAGTTCTATAAACCAGTTCTTAAAGAAATACACACACACACTAAACACAAATCCTACTAGTTTGTTTCTCTGGAAAACTCTGACCTATGTAAGTGTCTATTTCAATATTTGTTCAGGGGTCCCTACATGACCAGAAAATAGGTCCGCAAATGCACTATGTGGTCCGTCGTCTCAGCATCATGATTCCATTACATATCCACCCAATTGCTTCCTGTAGTCTGTCCTAGGATCCCAATACTTTTCCCATAGAAACAATATTATGAATTACAAGCAATTTTAAAACCACCGTTTGGAAAAAAATCTATCCTTGGACTGAGGAGTGCCTAGAAAGAATAAATGAGATGATGTTCCAAGACAGAAACTGGAACCTCAATGCCTGCCTCTCCAGGGTCGGGCACTCACTCCATCCTTCAACATGGTCAGGACAAGTTTTCAGCACTGACTGTGGTATGTCGTTAGAAAGCTGGCTTTATTATTCCTTATTTGCATTTAATTTTTTTAAACTTGAAATTGTTGCTGCCAAGTTTGACTATCAAGTTCTTATTTTCTGGTCCTGTCAGTAAATTATTTTTGTCTGATTCTGAAATGAAACCTAACATTTACATGATGATTTTCTGCCCCTGAGGATTTTCACAAGTATGTATGAAAGTTGAGACCATAAGGAGAGTTCCAAAATTCTCTAAACTATATGACTAAGCAAGTTAAAATAAGTGACCACTTTGTAAGCTTCTCTGAAACTATGTCTTTTTCATTTGTTGTTCTATTCCAAGCACCATCATTATATCACTTTGTAGTTTACAAAGCAATATATGTTCTAAAAGGTAATTCAAGTGGTCTTCATGGGTCAGGAAGTATACAAGATACTGGGCATTATGAAATGTGCAAAGGATACAAAGATAACTCAGTCACTACCTTTTAAGAATATCAACTCTCCAATCGATTCATCCATTGATCCATTCATGCCTCTGGTTGTCATCCAGTGTATTTCTTAAAAGCCTACTGTGTGTCAGAGACTTTGTTTGATGCCAGTCATACAAAAATGAACAAGGTAGATAAGATAGCCATCATATCCTTCTTTCTGGATTTGATAGTCTACTAAATGGAAAAGGTAGCTAAAGTAGACATAATAATAAAATATAAGTCTGATGACAAAGGAAGAGGAGAGTGCTGAACGAGCAGGGAGTATGGGCAAAGAGATAGGGCTACAGTTTCCTTGGAGACTAGTGTATCTCTGCTGAGACCCTAAGGTATTTCATGAGATGAAACAAGATGGCCTAGCAAAATACAACATTCAAATTTGGCTCAAGAAGTAGAAAAATAATAGAACAGATATCTTAAGGAAAATTTGGGAAGATAATCAGCGATCTGTCATTTTTAAATAGATGCCACAACTAAGCAGCTCTTTTGGCTGAGTGTGATGTGGATCTTAAAGAGTGGGTAGCCACTGTGTTATTTATACTAGGGCTCTTCAAATTTTAATGTACACACTAATCACCTAGGGATCTTGTCAAACTGCAGATTTTAATTTAGTAGGTCTGGGGAAGCAAGCAATTTTGCAGTTTTAACTGCTCAGGCAAGGTCAGTGCTACTGGGCAAAAAGTCATGCTTTGAAGCACAATGCTTTGGATCAATACAAACCAAAGTTTCTCAATTCAAGTTATAAAACTTGAAGAGCCTTAATTTCAAAACCTGATAAGAGAGTGCAATTGTGTTAAAACTCAACTTTAAAAGGTATTAACAAATTAAGTTTGGCAAGTATTAAAAGAATAATATACTAACAATTTTTAAAGAGATTCAACATTTGGACTTTTACTACCCAAATTAATTATATCAGCTAATATTTTATTCAATCAATGGACACCCAAAAGGCATTTTCTTAAATTCAGAAGCTATTACTAATAAAATCTTTATGTGAAAATATATTCAAATATGATAAAAATGTATATATTAAAAGCAACATAAACATTATATTAAATGATAAAATACTGAAAACATTTTATTAAGTTCAGATACAATGCATTACTCTACTAAGTGGTAAAGAATCTACCTGCAACACAGGAGATGCAGGAGATGGCAATTTCATCCCTGGATTGGGAAGATCCCCTGGAGTGGGAAATGGAAACCCACTCTAATATTCTTGCCCGAGAAATTTCATGGACAGAGGTGCCTGATGGGCTATAGTACAAAGGATCACAAAGAGTCAGACATGACTGAGCATGCATCATTATTTAACTTTTTTGTTTTAGGTTTTAGCTAATGCAATAAAGCAAGAAAATAAAAAAAATGAATTACTCATTGAAAAAGAAGAGATAAATTTATCCTTTAGCAAAAGATATGATTGCATCCTTGGTAAACCTGAGAGAAGCCACTAAAATCCTTGGTAAATCTGAGAGAAGCCACTAAAATCTAGCTATGAAAATCTAGAATTAATAAGATGATATGAATAATTAAAATTAATAAAGTAATATGGATTGATATTTATAACTTCTCAATTATAGTAATCATTAGATGAATGTGGGAAGATAAAAATGCATTAAAAATAATAAAATAGAAAGTAAAATTCCAAGAAAAATTTAACAAGAAATCATAGTACTTATATGAAGAAAATTTCAAAATCTTATTGAAGGTCAGAAACAAATGGGAGAGAATAGTGAGTAATATTTTTATTATGCAATATCATAGAATTTCAAACATTCTCAAGTCAGCATCTAAATTTGATATAGTTAGAGCTCTAATCAGTTTTTTGCTGATGAGTCAGGAATGTGACAGAAGGAATTTGAAGTTCACATGGAAAAATAAATATTGAAACTTGCCCAGAAAATATTCCAAAAGAGAAAGGAAGTATAAAAATAAACTAATTAGACATTCAATGAAGAGTTGAATAACTTTAGCGTGGGAAAAGACCTTCTCAAGAGACTCAAGGAATCAAGAAACTCTAAAGAAAACAGAGATAGCCTGGGAAGATATATTTGTAATACATATGACAGACAAAGAATTAGTTTACAAATTCTAAAATCTTATGAGAGACAAACAATATAAAGATGAGAAATGGATATGAACACAAAGCGCAAGGAAGAGAAAATCCTAACAGACAATAAACATAGTAAAAGATGCTGAACTTATTTCACCATTGAAGAAGCTACACATTAAAATAAGACAATATTTTTATCCTTTTTACTGACAAAATGAAAATAGCAATAAAAATAACATTAAAAAGTAGCAAAATATAATATTATGAAGAAGTGAAGTGAAGTTGCTCAGTCGTGTCCGACTCTTTGAGACTCCATGGATGGTAGCCTGCCAGGCTCCTCCATCCATGGGATTTTCCAGGCAAGAATACTGGAGTGGGTTGCCATTTCCTTCTCCAGGGGATCTTCCCAACTCAGGGACCGAACCTGGGTCTTCCTCATTGTAGGCAGATGCATTTACCATCTGAGCCACCAGGGAAGTCATAATATTATGAAGGACTATACAAAAAAGGTCTTAATGACCTGTATTACATCACTCACCTAGAACCAGCAGTCCTGAAGTGTGAAGTCAAGTGGGCCTTAGCTGGCATTACTATGAACAAAGGAGGTGATGGAATTCCAGCGGAGCTATTTCAAATCCTAAAAGATGATGCTGTCATAGTGCTGCACTCAATATGCCAGCAAATTTGGACAACTCAGCAGGGGATACAGGACTGGAAAAGGTCAGCTTTTATTCCAAACCCAAAGAAGGGCAAAGCCAAAGAATGTTCAAACTACCATATAATTGTGCTCTTTTCACATGCTAGCAAGGTAATAACTTTCGTGGTAGCAAGCCATTGCTCATAACCCTTCAAACTAGACTTCAGGAGTATGTGGACTGAGAAGTTCCAGAGGTAGGAGATGGATTTGGAAAGGTAGAGGAACCAAAGATCAAGTAGCCAAAGTTCACCGAATCTTAGAGAAAGCAAAGGGATTACAGAAAAACATCTACTTATATTTCATTGACTATGCTAAAACCTTTGACTGTGTGGATCACAACAAACTGTGGAAAAAACTTTACAAGATGGGCATACCAGACCACCAGCCACCAGCCTCCTGAAAAACCTGCATGCGAGTCAAGAAGCAACAGTTAGAACCAGACATGGAACAACAGATTGGTTCAAAACTGGGAAAGGGGTACATCAAGGCTGAATATTGTCACCCTGCTTATTTAACTTTTATGCAGAGTACATCATGTGAAATCCTGGGCTGGATGAATCACAAGCTGGAGTCAAGATTACTGGGAGAAATATCAGCAACCTCAGATGTGTGCACGGTACCACTCTAAAGGCAGAAAGTGAAGAGGAACTAAAGAGCCTCTTGATGAAGGTGAAAGAGGAAAGCAAAAAAGCTGGCTTAAAACTTAGCATTCAGGCTGCTATCAAAAAGTCTACAAACAATAAATGCTGGAGAGGGAGTGGAGAAAAGGGAACCCTCTTACACTGTTGGTGGGAATGCAAACTAGTACAGCCACTATGGAGAACAGTGTGGAGATTCCTTAAAATACTGGAAATAGAACTGCCATATGACCCAGCAATCCCACTGCTGGGCATACACATTGAGGAAACCAGAATTGAAAGAGACACGTGTATCCCGGAGTTCATTGCAGCACTGTTTACAATAGCTAGGACATGGAAGCAACCTAGATGTCCATCAGCAGAAGGATGGATACGAAAGTTGTGGTACATATACACAATAGAATATTATTCAGCTCTTAAAAAGAAAACATTTGAGTCTGTTCTAATGAGGTGGATGGAACTGGGGCCTGCTACACAGAGTGAAGTTCAGTCAGAAAGAAAAGCATCAATACAGTATATTAACGCATATATATGGAATTTAGAAAGATGACAACGATAACCCTCTATACGAGACAGCAAAAGAGACTCAGGTATAAATAACAGACTTTTGGACTCTGTGGGACAAGGCGAGGGTGGGATGATTTGAGAGAAAACCATTGAAACATGTGTATCACCGTATGTGAAGCAGATGGCCAGTCCAAGTTTGATGCATGAGACAGGGCACTCATAACCAGTGCACTGGGACAGCCCAGGGGAATGGGGTGGGGAGGGAGGTGGGAGGGAGGTTAGGGACAGAGGCTGATTTGTGGGATGTTAGAGACGTGGCTGATTCATTTCGATGTATGGTAAAACCCACCACAATACTGTAAAGTCAATAGCCTCCAAATATAATAAATAAATTAATTTAAAAAAGAATGTTTCAGAAGTTCATATGAATTTACTAAGATAAAAAATTCTTCAAAACATTGAGAACAGAGAGGCAAACCTTGGCAATGGTATGATGGTATATTTTAATATCCAGAAGATTATATTAAATTTAAAAACTTACCAATAAACCCCCAAAACCTCAGCATTCAAAAAACTAAGATCATGGCATCTGGTCCCATCACTTCATGGCAAATAGAAGGGGGAAAAGTGAAAGCAGTGACAGATTTTGTTTTCTTGAGCTCCAAAATCACTGAGGATGGTAGTCACCATCCATGACATTAAAAGACACTTGCTCCTTGGAAGCCATGACAAACCTAGTCAGTGTATTAAAAAGTAGAGCCATCACTTTGCTGACAAAGGTTCATATAGTCAAAGCTGTGGTTTTCCTAGTAGTCATGTACGGATGTGAGAGCTGGTCCATAAAGAAGACTAAGTGCCCACGAATTGATGCTTTCAAATTGTGGTGCTGGAGAAGACTCTCTTGAGAGTCCCTTGAAAAGCAAGGAGATCAAACCAGTCAGTCTTAAAGGAAATCAACCCTAAATATTCATTGGAAGGACTGTTGCTGAAGCTGAAGCTCCAATACTTTGATCACATGAGGTGAAGAGCTGACTCATTGGAAACGACCCTGATGCTGGGAAAGATTGAGGGCATCGGGAGTAGGGAGCAACAGAAGATGAGACAGTTGGGTAGCATCACCAGCTCAATCAGTGGACATGAATTCGAGCAAACTCTAGGAGACAGTGAAGGACAGGTAAGCCTGGTGTGCTGCAGCCCCCAGGGGGCAGAGTCAGACTTGACTTAGTGAATGAACAACAACAATGGTGAAGGATGAGGCAAATGACATCATTTATTGCTGATGGAAGTATAGATTATTACAACCTTTTTGAGGAACAATCTAGAAACATCTATACATTTGAAAGTGCATATGCCTTCAGACTCAGGATTCCCCCTTTGGGAAGCCTATACTTTTGAAATAAAGTCATCAGTATGTAAGGACTCACATGCAAGAAAATTTGTAATAGCTTAATTTTCACTTGCAAAGAAAGAAAAAAATTAAAGCAAGGAAAGAAAAAAGAAAAGAAAAATCTTGAATATTTAGTAAAAATGAAATACTTCAGTAAATGATGGTGTATGTGCAGCATGGAATATTTTGAAGCATTGAAAAGAATGTGTTCTGCTTCTTTTGATCTAGATAATGTTTATGACACGGTAAACTGACAAGAGCTAGTTGCAGGGTAGCATGAATAATGGAATCCTGGGTCTGTAAAAAATAAAAGACTTCATATTTGTGTGGGTGTGTATATGTATATATATATATATATATATATATATATACATACACACATATATATATAAGTTTGCATATGTTTGATGTGAGCATGGAGAAAGGTGGATGAATTCAGAGAAAGCTCTTTTGACCCGATTATCTCAAAGAAGTCAATAATGCAGGGTTTTAGGGGGAACAGATGAGATGGTTCTTTTCCTTAAAAAAAAAAATCATCACAACAGATCCAAATGCAAACATAACATCATGACTCACTGTTAGTTAATAAAAGAAAGTAGGGCAACATTCCAGGTAAGGGGAACAGTCCAGGAAAATTGGAATCAGTTGAGAATGGGTAGAATATATCTTAGGAACAGACTTGTAGAGCATGTTGGTGAGTTTGGCCTGAGACTAAAAGCAGAGATAAATAAGCACTTGAGCCACGGAGAAGCCAGACCAGATTTGGCTTTTAGAAATGATTCTGAGAGTGGGGTGAGGAGTGGACTGCATATGGCAGAGAGAGAGAGAAGACCAGCGTGAAGTCTGCTATCACAGCCCATGCCAGAGATCTGGGCAAGCCGTTGGGGATGAAGCAGCAGGTGGACACGGAGGACCCTTTTGGAGGTGAAATCTACAGCCTTAGTAATGAGTTGGCTGTGGGTCATGAGGGATAAGAAGAAGTTGAAGTGAGACGGGCCACGTGGCTTGATGCATTAACAGAGACACGGGAGGAACAGGGGGAAGTGGGGGTCAAGCGGGGAGGAGAATGACTTCTGTTGGCTGAGTGGTCTGTGCCCTGTTTTCCCCTTTAACGGGCAACCTCCTCGTCTTCTCTGCTTTGCCTCCTCTGACAGTGGCGCCACTGGAGTGTTTGATCCTTGTTTGAAAGGTTTGGGTCTGATGTGTCAGTTCACCAGTCAGTGGCCTTGATTTACACACTCCCACGTCTTGGAGGAAAGGCCCACTGCAGTGGCAAGCCCATTGGTTTTCCTTATAACATGCAGACAACATGTCCATTGCCGGATGCCCTTCTACCCCAGGGCGGATTTTCTAGCAGCTGTAGCCATTTCAGCTCAGCTAAAGCAGCCCTACACCCCCACCCCCAACACACACACACACACACACAAACAGTCCCCTGTCCCTTCCAGAGATGAGCCCCAGTGCCATCCTGCTGTGCTGCGGGATCCGGGGTGGACACCGCCCACGACTCAGAGAGGAGAGCTGCGTTATCAGTGTCTGCCTAGCAACTGAGAGGTGGCGCGGGGGGCCTTCTTTTCAACCCATTTCCTCTTGATGAGAGGAAGGGATTCTCCTGCGAGTTATTACCTGAAATAATACCATATGGTAAAATGTAAACAACATCTGCATATTCATGTAATAATTTCATCTGTTTAATTAGTTCCAGCAAAGCAGTTTACCCTCTGAGGCCCTTGCTGTCAGCTCGGCGCTCATACATCCGGGGCTGGCTGTCGGGCTTGACAGCCTTCTATTGTTCATTCTCGGCTTGCACCCCAGCAGCCACCCTAAGTGAATCTTCCACGGGGTGGGGCGTCTGTCCCCACCAATCCCCACGTGGAGGTGGGAGAGCTGTCAGCTTGGCGTAGGGCTACTAAAGACAGGCTTGAAAGATCGGGTGACGCTGGAAGGAAAAGACAGATAAGGTATTTATTTCTTGTACTTCCCTAGTTTGAATGTGAGCTTGAATGAGCTCGCGTGGTAGAGAGGTTTCAATTCTTGGCACCTTGACCCTTTGGAAAACATCGAGTCTGACCAACAACACCACAGAACTAGGGTCCTCACCCCATTTGGGTCCATCCCAGGCATTTGACAGCACATTCCCTGGTGGCTCAGCTGGTAAAGAATCTGCCTGCAATGTGGGAGACCTGGGTTCGATCCCTGGATTGGGAAGCTCCCCTGGAGAAGGAAAAGGCTACCCCCTACGGTATTCTGGTCTAGAGAATTCCATGGCCTGTATAGTCCATGGGGTCACAAGGAGTCAGAAATGACCGAGAGACTTTCACTTTCTTATTTTTTTTTTTTTTTTAGCAAAACATGTGTCCTACAAGCTCAGAGCATCCATGTGGTAAAGAAGCTAAACCCTAGAAAGTGAACACACATATACAAGCACACATAAAAAATACAGATGCATTGGCTGTCTTTTTATTTTTATTGCCATTTCAAATACACTATCAGTTTTATCGAGATGTAACTGATAAATATCATTGTAACGTGTCTAAAATGCACAGATAATGATTTGATACGTTTATGTCCTAAAGGATTCCTGAGTACTCTTCTGTGCTCAGTTGCACACTCATATCTGACTCTTTGCGACCCCACGGACTGTAGCCCGCCAGGCTCCTCTGTCCATGGGATGCTCCAGGCCAGAATACTGGAGTGGGCTGCATGCCCTCCTCCAGGGGATCTTCCCCACCCAGGGATCGAACCCAGGTCTCCCTCATTGCAGGTGGATTCTTTACCAGCTGAGCCACCAAGGAAGCCCCAGAATATGGGAGTGGGTAGCCTATTCCTTTTCCAGGGGAGAAAGGATTCCTACCATCGAGTTAATTAAGATATCCATCTGGACTGACTTTTTAAGTATAAGCAGTTTGTCTTTCCCTGTCCACCCTAGAATAGAGTTGAAGTGACATTTCAACTCTATTCTGTTTTTAATCATCTTTTAAGGTATTTATGTATGTATTATTTAGCTGTGTTGGGTCTTGGTTGTGGACACACAGGATCTTCTCTGCATCATGTGGGATCTTCTCTGCATCTGCGAGGGCTCTCTAGTTGTGTCATGTGAGCGCCAGAGCTCATGGGCTTCCGCACTTGCCCTGTCTGGGCTTAGCTGCTCCGTGGCAGGTAGGATCTTAGTTCTTGACCAGGGATGGAACCCTGTGTCTGCTTCATTGCAAGGCAGACTCCCAACTGCTAGACCACCAGGGAAGTTCCTTAAAGTTTTTTTTTTTAAGGTCTGACCTTATCTCCTGCAGGTCTTGTTAAAATGCAGATTTTGATTCAATTATTCTGATAAGGAGTCTGAGATTCTGCATTTCTAACAAGCTCTCAGGTGATGCCAGTGCTACTGGTCCAGGAATCACACCATACATGGTGAGGATTTAGACACCATGCTCATTTTATAGATGAGAACAAAGAACAGAGAGTCTATGTGTGGTGTCCAAGGTTAGCCAGTTCGTTAAAGATCAAGCCAAGACTATGATGCTTTATTTGAAACCCACAACTCTTCACTTATGGCAGTTATTTATAACAAGAAAAACATTTTTTTTAAATCTCTTACACATGCACAAAAAGTGCAGTGCTATTTTATCTTGAGAAACATATAATTAATATATATGTAGCAATAGATATCAGCTTCTTAACAGTCGGTGATTTCTTTTCATCCATACCAGTAGGTTGCCATAAAAAGAGTGGTGGTAAACTTGATCACTATAGTTGCTTCACATTCTGAGAAGGATTCCAGGCTATGATCATACATCAAGAGATGAACAGTTCTCATGTCAGAGAGTCTGAGATCAGCTAGAAACCAGGAGATATCTTGAAACAGCCTGTGAAGAATCTCAGATATAAGCTCTCCACTTTGACATCCCGGTCAAATTATTATCCAGATTTGTTTTGAGCATCTTTTGTAAATAATAGGGAAGTAACTGAAACTTGGGGCATTGTGTGACAACAAGCTAAATGTTTCTTACATCTAATTTCTTTCTTACATTGACCCAAAGTAGTTCCAACATTTGAGAGTGATTCTACTCCCTGGAACCTGGAATTATTTGAAACTGGATGCACAATTAGTAGAAATCTGCTGTCTTTTGCTGGAGAAATGGTGACCTCCAAAAAAATAAAACCCTAGGGCCTAGAGCTAGAGTTGAGTGATTTGATTTATTTGCTCTGTATCCACACATTCATCTCTAAAGCAGTGTTACTTTAAATAGTATGTTTATACCATAACTACTTTATCATGGATCAGGTTGGTTTCAACTTCAAATGTAAAAGGACCATCATTCTTGCATGTCAGCTGTGAGGACTGGACCTATCCACCTTCAAACTTGCTTGAAGTTATAACTTCATTGTCACTGCGCTGGGCATTTTCAGTTTTTTTGTTTTCCTATTCTAGGAAGAAACTATACCACTAATGGAAATATTCTTTCCCCTCTCCAAGTACAATAAAATCATTCTTTTACACTCCTCCTTCCATTAAGTGGCTCATATGCAGAGATTTTCACGCAGCCCTGAAGTGATGCCTAAATTAGTGCTCAGAAAAGTCAATTACACTTTTAAAGCTATGGTCTGTAATTGTTATGGTCTTCTTGTGCATGTATCCAAATTGTTTCTAATGGGCATTTCAGGGCATGAGGGTTAATGGTATCTTAGCCAGGCAAAAATGCTGGCCAAAGCAGGGTTAATTTATCAAAATAACTTTGCATGGCATTGTTTTCAAAGCAGTTTTAGTGGTCTCCAGGTCTGCTTAACTCAGATCTTGTCTTTTACAGTGTTTTTAAATGGAGATATACTATGAAATTATTTTAGATTAATGCAGCTCTTTTAGATGGTTCAGTACTGAATCTATCCAAGTTACAGATTTTACTTCTACTTTTAAAAGTGAAAAGAATATCAAAGAGGAAAGCATATCCAATTAAGCTATGTTTAATCTCTTATTCTGTCAGTTCTTTGCTTTTTTTCTTCCCCACCTAATCTTGACAAGGAAAACTCCCATGTCCTGATTTCCTGGTCTCTGACTAATCCAATGGTGTTCACCATGGCATTGGCCATGATCAATAACTAATTATTAAACCAGCATTTCTTTCCAGGGCTCCTTGTTAAAAAATTGCTTTTGGCTGAGAGAGAAGGAAAAAGGTCGTCACTCTGACATAGTCGTGAGTCTTTCAAAATCCAGTGGGCCATCCAATTGAATTACTGTCCTAAACTAATTGATATAAATTTGAACCGAAGAATGCTTGTTACTGCAAAATCTCATAATGATATCCTTGGCAAGAAAACGTTGGGGAAAAAAAAATCCCAGCACCAATTACAAAGCTTCCACACACCACTTTAGAAGAGAAATCAGAAAAACGTCAAGCTGGGGTGAAGGAGCAGCTGGACACAGTCTGATGGCAGGTTTAGACTTATCATATCTATATTATGAGCAAGTTGTTCTCTTCTAGTTTTATAGTCATGAAGAGACAGAGAGTTTTTTGATATATTATTTAACTTCTGTACTGATTATAACTTGTGAAGCATTTGAGTGATAGCTGTCATTTCATTGTTACCTAAGGCTATGGGTTTGGCCCAATCCCATAAGATGTTGCCTTTTGAAAGACAGTACTTTGAAAAACTGAGATTGTAGAAAGATCAGCACAAACATATCGCAAGCATTTAAAAACACACTACTTTTCCTGGTCACCATCCATCCCCCTCCATCAAGTGGTTAATGACAAGAGTCTGAGTAATGCAGCTTCCTGCATGATATCTTTTATGTTTGCCTATTGATTTAGACATAACATTAGAATAAGACATCCAACACATAGGTTTGTTTTGATGAAGAGTTTCGATTTGAAGGAACTGCTTTAATTGAGCTGTAGAGTAAGAGATATTTCTATTCCTCTACCAAATTGTGAGTAAAATCTGTTAGGCTGGTGTTTCCAATCATGTTTTGGGAAAGGAATTGCTATATAAGAATCATGCTTCCAAAAAAAAAAAGAATCATGCTTCCTCTGTTATGGTGATGTTGTAGGACTGACTACGCCATCAGGTCAGGTCAGCCTCTCTTACAGTTTCAGCCGTTCTCCCAATACTTAGCCTGGACTCCCCTGGTGACTCAGATGGTAAAGAATCTGCCTGCAGTGCAAGAGACCTGGGTTTGATCCCTGGGTTGGGAAGATGCCGTGGAGAAAGGAATGGCTACCTACCCTAGTCTTCTTGCCTGGAGAACTCCATGGATTGGGCAGCCTGGCAGGATACAGTCCTTGGGGTCACAAAGAGTTGGACACGACTGAGCGACTAACACTTTTACTTTCAAGTACTTACCCTACCTGAGATGGAAGTTCCTAGAAATTTTCTTCTCTCTCACTTACTCTCAATCTTGTCCTGAGAACACTTTGAAAATTCACATACATTGGATTTCCATTTTCTTAAGGTGCATAAAACTCATTGAATTATTTCCTTCTTCCCTCTTTTTGCCCAGTTCTAAAAACATATTTTCAAGTGATACTTTTTATAGTGAAAGTAATCTCTAGCACATAACCCTATTTTGCTATGTCTTAGTTGGTTCTCTTGGTTCTGTGGTACCCTGTGATATGACATAATGCTGTAAGTAAAGGTGCTCAGTCGTGTCTGACTCTGCGACCCCACAGACTGTTGTCTACCAGGCTCCTCTGTCCATGGGATTTCCCAGGCAAGAATATGGGAGTGGGTTGCCATTTCCTTCTCCAGGGGATCTTCCCGACCCAGGGATTGAACCCAGGTCTCCAGCACTGCAGACAGACACTTTACCGTCTGAGGCATACATAAACTTTATTTTGAAAATCAAAATCAGTGTTCCTTTAGATATCCTCTGAGTGAAGTTTGTTTAGATAGCATGATCATTTGATCACTATAAAAAACTGAAGATCATGGACTTATAAGGATTATAACCATATAGATTTCCCTGGTGACCCATATAGTAAAGAATCCACCTGCAGAAACCTGGGTTTGATCCCTGGGTTGGGAAGATTCCCTGGAGAAGGGAAATGCTATCCACTGCAGTATTCTGGCTTGGAAAATTCCATGGATTGTATAGTCCATGGGAGGGCAAAGAGTCGGGCATGAGTGACTGGCTTTCACTTCACTTCAACCATAATTATGGTCAACACTGAGTCAAGAGCGAGGCTTGGTCCTTTGCCCATATTTTTAAATTTTACCTTAAAATAGTATAATAGGCACACACTCTACTCCACTTACACGGATGAGGGAACTGAGAGCTATATGCTGTGCTGGGCTGACTCTTTGCGACCTCGTGGATTGCAGTCTGCCAGGCTCCTCTGTCCATTGAATTTTCCAGGCAAGAATACTTGACTGGCTTGCCATTTCTTTCTCTGGGGAATCTTTCCACCCCAAGGTTCAAACCCGTGTCTCCTGCATTGCCAGGTGGCTTCTTTACCACTGGGCCATGAGGGAAGCCCTGTAAGTATTTGCTCAAGATCCTAGAGGTCACAATAGCAAGGTGTGAATTTGAACTCAAACCTGAGCAAGCCCAGAGCCTCAGTCCCTAGTGTATCTCTGTGATTATAAGCTGAGGACTCAGGAGGTTCTGTCACTGGGAGAGGCCAGGTGCCAGTGGACAGATATTTCCTTGAGCTGGACTGCTGGGATGGGGCTGGGAGTGGTCACAAGGTCTACCAGAAGCGGGAAGATGGCAAGGCAGCAAGGTCAGAACAGGTCTGGTATCCAAGAGAGAGCAACTCTGCGAGCATCTTCAGGATAAGGATTAGGGACTGGGATGAAAGCAGAGATTCTCCGAGTTTTCAGAAGGAGTCTCTGAGTCCCCAAGATTGTGGGTCTCAGATTTCCCTTTTTCCAGAGGGAAAGACTGTTGACTGAAAAATATCTGTCCCATACCACCTCACATATTCCAGCTAATCAATGACCTGTTATCTAGGGAGTTTAAATAGAGACTGAAGTAACTGACCCTTTGGAGAGAATTCACCTGCTTCAAGGTCATCTCCGAGTAAAAGTGATGCTAACGAGGGGAGGAAGGAGAGAAACAGTGGGTAGCGTGTGGGAGAGGGAGCTGGAGGGGCTGGGGGTTGCAGCTGTAAGGGTCAGAGGAGCAGAGAAAGAAGGAAGCCCCCGGAAATGACAAAGAGCCTCAGAGAAGGATGGGCTACTTGCAAGTATTATTTTTTCCTTATCCTAATTCTACACTGTTTTTCCTGCTCCTCTCTCCTAGAAGTGGTACCCAGCTTGGAAGAGGGGCCCACGATTTATCTGAGAGCCTGCAGTGGTGGGTTAAGATGGAGAATAGTCCAAGTGAAAGGTGAGCTATATTAATTGATAGGAATAAGACCAAGCATATGAGTTATATCAACTCACTTGTAAATAGATAATAATTTCTTATACAAAGAGGACTCACATTAAAAATAAAATTCAACCTTGGGTTATTTACAAGAAATATACATACTACCACGTGATAACAACAACAACAAAAGGAGAGGAAAAGTTACATCTGAAAAAATACAAGAGGAAGAAGCCTTGTAATTTTAATACCAAAGTGCATCTCTGGGTGTAAGGACTGAGGGGAGAGAAGAAAGGAGGCCATGATAGCAGGAAAACCACACTGAAGATTTAAGGATATGAACCTTCAGATCTGGAGAGAATTGTATTGACAGCAAATGTATATATTTATGCAAGGAACAAAGTCTGTGCAAAATACAAGAAGAAAGAGAATTGTACTGGGGAACTGTAACTCATTAAGCAGGCAAAAATGAACAGTGTTGAAAAATATTAATTTTTTAAGGCTATGTCAAAGCAGCTGTTGCATATTAAAAACCTACTGTTTCCAAACAAGATTTTGGTAACTCTCAAAGAATTTAGTTTCACCTTCCACTTAAACTGGAGTTAATTGCTTAACTGTCTCTTCTACTAGATTCCACAATTAAAAAAAAAAAGCAACTATGTCATTTGTATTTGTGTTTCCTTGTGGCAACCAGTTCTATGCTTAGTACAGGAAAAAGGCCAAAGAAGTGCTTTTAACTCACAGAAATTTAATCTACTATGAACCCATTTGTCCGGAATAGTATACAAATGGCACAGCTATTAATACTTCTTTCTGTCCTTCCCCGCTCATATCAAATAAGGTCACATCTTTCTCCAGTGATGTGGCTTCTACATTATGTCCAACTTCACTGCAAGCCTCCTTCCCACTTGCTTCACATTAGTTCAGCTCTTGCCTATTTCCAGGATACTGACCTGTGGGCCCCTGTCTGTGTCTTCTCATTCTTTCTCTTTCAAAACTATCTCCCTTTCATCCTTCAGATGTCAGTGTGCACAGCACCTTTCCTAAGAAGCCTTTCTTATTGTTTTAAAAATGGGTCAGAAATTTGTTTTTATCATGGCTTGGATGGTAAGGAATCTGGCTGTAATTCAGGAGACCCAGGTTCAATCCCTGGGTCAGGAAGATCCCCTGAAGAAGGGCATGGCAACGCAGTCCAGCATTCTTGCCTGGAGAATCCCATGGACAGAGGAGCTAGCAGTCTACACTTCATGGGGTCGCCAAGAGTAGGACACGGCTGAGCATCTTTCCCTTTGACTTCCGTTTGTTTTAATCAGGGATGGTAAGATATGCAGATATGGAAGAGAATGCCATGAAGGAAGAGGTTTGTGCCCACAGACGCTGAGAAGGCAGGCCATCCACGCAGGGTCACAGAGGGAAGCGCCAGTGTCAGCAGGAGCCAGGCAGAGGGAGTGAGGAGACGTGGGCAAGGCAAGCAGGCTGCCCGGGCTCAGGCTTGCCCAGTGTGAATGACTCCAGGGGGCTCTGGGCCACAGAGGCTTTCTGCGTTTGTCTGGTCCCTGGTCCCTGGGTGGTTAGGGTGAGTGGATAGTGACCTAAGAGGAGCTTGAGAGCCAGATAAAGGGGAGAGTTGAGGAACATGGCTTTGGATTGCTTGGTTCACATATGAAAGTGGGAACTGGCTATCCGTGAGAGAGACAGTCTCTCCAGATCACCGAGGCTCCAGATGAAAACGTGTGTGTGTGTGTGCGCTCAGTCGTGTCTGACTGCGACCCCATGGACTGTAGCCCACCAGGATCCTCTGTCCGTGGCATTTTCCAGGCAAGAATACTGGAGTGGGTTGCCATTTCCTTCTCCAATTGGTGAAAATAAAAGGATGCAATTAATGTACCAATGACAGTCCATTGCATTGCTGTTTTTATTTTCTTCCTAGCATTTCTTATATACTGTGTATTCAGATGTGCTTCTTCAAGATTTAGCTGAGCAATTCTTTTTTAAGTTTTCATCCCTGCCTGCAAATTAAGACCACCCGGGAAACTTTTACAAAATTCCATTGCCAGAGACCCACATAGACATTTGATTTCTCTGGATTGAAGAATGAGGGTTTTGTTTCATGTTAGGTGACTCATGCGCTGCTGCAATTGAGAATCGCTACCCAGCCAATGAATGTATAGCATCTGATGATCAGTTACAGAAATTTCTAAGTATTGATATTAACTCAGGGACAAGCAAAAAGGTAATGACTATTGACATAAGTTAGATGCATTTAAGAGCATTCACTTGCTCAGTATTTAAAAATTAAACTTAGCGTGACATTAAAGAAGTTTCTATTTTGTATCTAATACAATGCCTTACTCTTTTTATGTATTTATTAGAGTTTATTTTCTTAATGGGAAAATTTTATGCATTGCAAGCACTTACTAACTTAGACTTTCAAAAGTTTGGGGATGTCATCTAAAAATGCCTGATTCATATGAGAGAACTCAGAAAAACTAAAGATGTACTAATAAAATGTTAAGAGTGGAGTTAAAACAGACTGAGATAAAAAAAAAAACAGATTGAGATGGAAATGAAATTCCTAGATGAAAATGGATGGAGAATATTGTAAAAGAAAAACACAACTGGAAATGAGAAGGGGAGAGAAACACTGTTAGAATAATGAAGTGCAAGTCCTAGATTCCAATAATGAACATAGTGAAATCAACATGGACAAGCCAGACATACGAAATATGAATTACATACAGCCAGGAGCACTGCAAGATATTGGGGGCAAGAGTTAAACCCATCAAATAATATATCAACTGCTATCCTGACAGAGGGGTTTCACTCAACCGGCTGTCGGAGGCCCCTCATCCATTATGATTGCTGGTCACAGCTGAATACAAGAAACCCACGCAAAGTACAGCACAACTTGAAGATGCTTGGTAGCTCAGGGAGGCCGAGATGAAGACACCAGCCAGATCTTTAGAAGATGACGACTAGTTTTATTAAATATTGTGCATAATAAGCAATATTTTCATTGTGTACTCATTGCTACTTGAATACTGCATGTGAAATCAGTGGGAGCTGGTTGGTAATTTTTTGTGTATAGTTTTTTTTTTTTGTCTGCTTCCCCCCAAAACGATAAACTTCCTAAGAGTGCAGAACATAGCAATATTCTCCCTTTAGTGCCTGCTATACTCTTTGGCACCTGGTGAATGTTCCATAAATGTGGGCTATAATGTGATATGATAGCTATTCCAGAGGACTTGACTACGGGAGTGTCATAAATGTTTAATGCAAGTAGAAAAGAGAGAGAATATGGAGTTGGGAAGAAGGGCATGGATAATCCCAACTGGAGATTATGGGAAAGGTGTTTGGGGAAGGTGGTAACTGAAATGGCCCCAGGAAGCTTTCGAAAGGCAGGGATTTAAGTGCACTGAGGTCACCACCCTGGACTCAGTCCAGGTTCCCCCAGAACCACGTAAACAGGGGTCGGTGTCCCGGGCTCGTTACCCTCTGCCGGAACCATCTCGCCTTCTCCTAACATTTCCTGGATCCAGGCCACCTGGAGGATGCCACTGGGACAGCTCTCTTGTGTGACGGCTGTATTATTTTATGCGTGTTCTTCCTTGCCAATTCCAGCACACTACTTCTACTTTGCTTACCTGCCTTCCAAAATTGAAGAGATTTTCCTAGAGCTTGTCACTCTCGTGAATACATCCAATGAATTCATCGCATGGTTTTTGTACTTTGTCCTCTCTGTTTCATCATGTCTCATCCATGAGTCCATTATGTCTCACGTCTCATCCCGGCTTCCCTAGTGGCTCAGATGGTGAAGAATCTGCCTGCAATGCGGGAGACCTAAGTTCGATCCCTGGGTCAGGAAGATCCCCTGGAGAAGGCAATGGCAACCCACTCCAGTATTCTTGCCTGGAAAATCCCATGGACGGAGGAGCTTGGAGGGCTAGTCTGTCGGTTCACAAAAAGTCGGACATGACTGAGCGACTTCATTTTTCCACCATGTCTCAGGCACAGGGGCCTCTAGAATTCTGCTAGAAAAGAGAAGATAACTTTATCCTGCATGTATATAAGTAGTGTATACCTCATTATTCTGGGATTTACTCAAGCTTACCTCTCTTGCAACTGGTCAAAAGAGGGAATCAGTACATAATGAGTGAGGAAAGAAATGATGATTTAATTCATAATCTTTTGTTGTTGTTGTTGAGTTGCTAAGTCCTGTCTAACTCTTCGTGACCCCCATGGACTGCAGCATGCCCGGCTCCTCTGTCCTCCGCAAACTCCCGAACTTTGCTCAAACTCATGTCTGTTAAGTTGGTGATGCTCTCTAACCATCTCATCCTCTGTCATCCCTTTCTCCTCCTTCCCTCAATCTTTCCTAACACCAGGGTCTTTTCCAATGAGTTGGCTTTTTGCATCAGGTGGCCAAAGTATTGGAGCTTCAGCTTCAGCATCAGCCCTTCCAATAAATATTCAGAGTTGATTTCCTTTAGGATTAACTGGCTTGATCTCCTTGCACTCCAAGGGACTCTCAAAAATCTTCTCCAGCACCACAGTTAGAAAGTATCAGATTCATAGCCTTGCCTATTACCAAAGATTTTGAGAAACTATTTTTGACGTAGTTACTGACATAAATGAGAACTCTGTATTTTCATAGTTATATGAATGTCTCTTATTGTCTAAAAATTTCTATTCCAGCTGATTACAGAAATCAAAAGTGAAACCAAGTAGCTTTAATTACGAAGATAAAGAATAAAGTAGCTTGAGCAGCTCGTAAGGGCCCAGGATAACAACATAGAAATACCGTTGTTTTGCATTTTATCAGCAACCTAAATATGAAGGTATGAAAAACCTATGGTTAGTTAAAAAGATCTTCTTCCCTCCCAGCTTCCCAAATTTTTCACACTCTATCTGCAGGGACGGTGTGCTATTGTTCAGTCACCAAGTCGTGTTGGACTCTTTGTGACCCCAGGGACCGCAGCATGCCAGGCTTCCCTGTCCTTCACTGTCTCCTGGAGCTCGCTCAACTCTGGGACATGGTGGAGAGGGAATGAAAGTCTCTTTGGGGATTTACAGTATTTACAGCCAATACTATATTGGCTCTTAAAATTACAACCTGGATTCTACCTTGGCTGGTCAGTGAAAAAAAAACGTTGAAAGTACAAACAAATGTGTGTAAACAGCCTATTTTTCAAAACAGAATCAACCTATTGCCATCTCCTCCTAGAGCGCGGCTTTGTTTTGGGGCTCTGCTTCTTGAATTTAGATCTGAAAGACAATTTTAAGCTTCTAGTCACCCTTTCTTAGTCGATCCAAGAGTCATGGAAATAATTATTAAGCTGGATAATTATTTTACAAAATAGAAGGTGCCTTCCTTATCCATTTACATTTCAGGGCTGTTCGTTGCTTCTCTGAATACTAATCATGGGGCTCAGCCTTGATCACTTGTTTTAAGGTAAAAGGTCAACCAAAGGGGTGGAAGGAGGGTTGTAGACATTTGCAATGTAAAAGAAACCTTCCACAGAAGAGTGAAATAATAAATACAATCCTAAGGTGCTGGGACTAGGCATTTCAGCTTAATACGTGGAGGAGAACCATGGATGTATCGTTATTGGTTGCCTACTTCTAGAATTGCTATATTAATAGCAAGTTACCCCAGAGCTTCTCTTCAAAGTAGAAATTGTTCTGTAGTTGAGAAATGAGTAAACAGAGGACAACCTTTTATCAGGATTTGGAAGCTTCACAGGATTTTTCACCATCTCCATATTTTTTCATTCTCATATTAGTGAAAATCAGAGTGCTGAAGCCAAGTTTTCTCCTTGCTGTTATGATTTCTGTCTTCACCCAAAGTAGGTGTCTGGGAGACTGAAGTTTTCCTTTCCTAGTTCTGTGTGTCTGGCTTCTGGAAGCATTCAGCTCAAATTCTTCAACAGATGAGGCTCCCCCCCACCTTTTTTTTTTTATCACTGGTGACTCTTCATTTTATTTATTTATTTTTTTTTGACTCTTCATTTTAGAAGCTCTTGTTTTGCATGGGGACATAACTCAGTGCATGAGTCAGTCTCTGAATTGACTCCAATGTCTCCCTTGCTTTTGGAAGTTCAAAAACACATGCAATTGCTGGAAAAATCTGGAATGAGACACAAGATGCTAGGCCGACCTCACTCCATCTTTAGACTGTGTGAGTGTAGGTTTCATTGATTTAGGGCTTCCTTTAAGTTCTGGAGTTCAGCACTAAGGAATGTTAATAGCTGCAGAAGTGAGATGATTTTGAACCTAATGTTTGTCTTTTGGGTTATGACTTGAGACAAGCTGTGGAAAAGAGGGAATTAGCATGCTGCAAAAATTGCCATGTGTTTTAACAGGGCTCTTCTTATTTCATCCTCAAAACAACTTTGTTAAGTGAGTGTTCTTATAATATTCCATTTACAGGTTTTAGAAACAGAGGCCTGGTGGGAAGTGGAGCCTGTGACCCCGGGACTCCAATCTCTTGTCTTTGCTCCTCATCGCATAGCTCTTCCCATCTTGTGCACAAGGCCCTACAAGCATCATGGCCCTCCTCCCCCTCTCATACTCCTTGAGGGCCTTTTAAATTAATTTTTCTATTTTAAAGTTATGGCATGCATTACTGGGTAATGCTTCCCTTGCAGAATCCCCCAGTTTTGTTCAAGGCAACAGTGAAAATGAATTTCTCATTCTCTTTTGCAGCCAAGAAAAACCATGTCTATTTGGCCAAAAAAAGATGAGCTGAAGTCTGTTGGTGGTATTTCCATGAAAGTTATTATTTCTCAGACATTTAGGGACAGATGTTTTCAGCCTTTAACCTTTGATCCTTCCCATTTCTTTCTGCTTTTATAGAGATTGTTCCTCAACTCCTACAGTGCCGTAACTGTCTCATCAATACGAAGCTGAAAGTGACGCCTTGAGAGTTACTGAAAGAGAAAAGGGTGCCTGAACCTGATGGCATTGTAGAGCTACCATACCATCCTATGAATCACCGACTTTGGGATTTCTTAATACAAAGGAAAATAATTTCAGTTGGGTTTCTGTTATATGCAGCTAAATGCAATTCTGAACCACAAGGCTAACTTTATGATTAAATTAAATGTACTCTGTAGTAAATTATCACTGAGAGGCAGTTAAAAGGAGACTGTTAGGGCTGGAACAGTAGGGATTTAAGTACTATGAGAAAATATTGTAAAGTCAGTGGTCCAGTTATCAACTGCTGTGTAACAGATCATCCTGAACAGTGTGGCATTAAGGAAAGTGAAGTCGCTCAGTCGTGTCCAACTCTTTGCGACCCCAGGGACTGTAGCCCACCAGGCTCCCCCATCCATGGGATTCTCCAGGCAAGAATACTGGAGTGGGTTTCCATTTCCTTCTCCAGGGGTGTGGCATTAGGAATCACCTCTTATTACACTGGCAACTTCTGAAGCATTTGTCAGAGAAATGGAGAGGAGGAGGGGCAAGGGCAGGTACAGTATCTGGGCTTGGCTTGGAAGGCTCAGGAAGGGTCTTAGAGACTGTGGGCTGGAATCATCTGAAGGTTTGGGGGCTGATAGCCTGTCATGGCTATCTTAGAAAATACAATTTGCTCAGTCATTCAGTGGAATTTACGAAACACACCAAGGAATACTAAATTCTCTTTAGGTTACTTTGGATGAGAACAGAAAGAAAAGGCATAAAAAAATAGCAAACACAACCTTTATCTTTTTAGTTCCTTTCAGTTTTATGTGTTTGTGAAAAAGATTTAAGATACTAATGAATAACAGCTTCCCAGTTCCTCTGGGCCAGGCACGATATTAAGCTCTTTACATGCATCGCCACTTTTAATCTTCACAATACTTATGAGGTAAGAATTACTATTCCCAGCTTAGAGATGAGGATCAAAGAGATTGAATAATTTTCCCAGTCTCTAGAAGAGCCGCATTGTTATTCAAATCCAAGTCTGCCGGTCTTTGATGCACTTTTCACTTTCTTCGACTTTGCATCATGTAAACTAGAAACTGGGCTTTCTCAGTGGCTCAGCGGTAAAGAACCCACTTGCCAAGGCAGGAGACTTTCAGGAGACATGTGTTCGATCCCTGGCTTGGGAAGATTCCCTGGAGAAGGGCCTGGCAACCCACTCCAGTATTCTTGCCTGGGAAATCCCAAGGAGAGAGGAGCCTGGTGGGCTACAGTCCATGGGGTTGCAAAGAGTCAGACATGGCTGAGCAAATAAACAACCACAACAAACTAGAAACTGCCTGTCACACCGCCTGCCCCTTTAGCTTGAGATGCTTTTGACTGACTCCTTCTCCCAGCTTCCTTGGGGTCAACTCATGGACTCATTCTTTTAGCCGTGCCCCTGGCTTTTAAATAGCTCCTGCTGCCTGCCTGTGGTTCCCTTCATTTGGGCCTTATGCCCTGGGATTTCCAGCTCTGACTGTTCCCCCATATTCTGAATCCTCACTTGCCTCATGTGGGAACATCCTACTCAGCTATTCCAACTTGGAGGTCACTGGATTGCCCTTTCCTCTGCCTTCTTTTTTGGGGGGAATTTAGGCACAGGTAATTGACTGGATGAGAGAACCTTGCTTGAAAACTGGCAGCTTGCGTTCTCCTGTTCATTTATAAAGAAGCCAAATATCTCATGCAATGGTATGGCTTTAGTGCCAAGCAATAGGAACAGGCTTAAGTAGCAGCTGGATGAATGGGTTTAAAATGGTCAGAAGTGTGTTTTGGAGGAGTGCTCTCAAACTTTTAAGTGCATATGAATCACCTGAGATTGTGCTAAAATACAGATTAGGGGACTCACATTAGGTTTGCATGAAATCTGAGGTTCTGCGTTTCTAACCAGCCAGTGCTGCAGGTCCTTGGACCACAGGTTGAGTTCCCCGGCTCTAGGACAGATTCTCACCCTTCGCTGTATATTGCACTTGGGCGGGGGGGGGGGGTGTTAAAAAAAAGACTGACGCCTTCTCACAGCACCAGTGATTCTGATTTAACTGATCTGAATGTGGCCTGGGCACAGGATTTTGAAAGTGTCTCCAGGTAATTCTAATGTGTTGCTGAAGTTGAGAACCACTCTTGTAGAGGGTTGTGCTCATTCACTTATGAAACAATTTTATGTGTACCTATTGCATTCCAGGCTCAGTAGTGAGGTGCTAGGGAGAAAACAGTATATAAGGAAGATGCAGAATCAAGAAGGTGAAACATAGTAAATAGAAAAACAAGCTCCTAATAATGTGTCTTACTTCAATTTAAAGAAACAATGTGATTTTATGTATGAAGCGCTATCTCAATTGAAAGAAAACCAGTTCTGAACGTGTTAGTGGTAGGCTCCTACATATTTTTGGCAAACATAAATTATACTAATACTTTAAAAATTATAAAATTGTCCATTTCCTTGGATGCAATAACTTCCCTCTTTGGAGAGACAAGAAAAGATAGAAGGGGGAAACTATGCATTGACACATAATTGAGAACAACAGTAGGAAAAGAGAAAATTAGTTATGAATCAAAAGCTCTTAGCAAATATGGGTGGCCTCAAATAGACATAAATATTTGCAGAGAGAGCAAGACCAATGCCTTCATCATAAGATGACTTAGGTCAAATTTATCCTATTAATTATGAGATAAACCATAAGGAAAAAAAGTGAATGGCAGCCTTCATCATAAGATGACTTCGGTCAAATTTATCCTATTAATTATGAGATAAACCATAAGGAAAAAAAGTGAATGGCATTCTTTTCACCTGGTGAAATGAGAGAGCTGAGGTTCAGAAGGATTTAGGACCTCCTTCAAGCCACGCAGCTATTTAGCAGGAGGCTCAAGGCTAGAGTACTGCAATCTAGTACTTGGCCTCAGCTCACTAGAGACACCTGTAAATTAAGAGCCATGGTGCAAGAGACAAGTTAATGTCTTAATTCTTAATCTTGAGCTCTTTCCCTTCCTTTCACACTTTCCTGCTTTGCATATAGAAGATCACCTGACTGAGCCAACTGAATATTTCCTCTGGGAAAAGAAATGTGAAATTTGTGTTTATTTACACACAGGGCCTATATATTTCCCTTACAAAGTGGTTCATGCCTGGTGGTAAAGAGTTAAACAAAAAGAAAAAAAAAAGCATGAATAAAAAAAAAAAATACGACCATCCATATAAGGCCTTCTCATTGCTATAATGATATCAGTTGCAACAAGTCCAAGGCCCGACCTCATTACAAGGGTTTAATTGCATTGTTACACAGTCTCACTTCTCCTTTCTGGCCTCTTTCTCTTTATGACAGCTTTAGAAAGAAATTTCAGCTCGAGGTCAAAGGAAATTAATTACTGCTTTCTTAATCTGTGCTCATCTACATTTAGAAAACTTTGGGCTTTCTACCAGCATATTCTTGTCTCCTATTTGTATAGACCCAAACTTATAAAAGTAACACCTCAGACCTTTGTTAAAAAAAAAAAATGAAGTGCACAAAAGCACTTGAACGGCACATATTTAATGTGTGGATCATATTCCAAGAAAGCGCCAGGTGTAGAAGAGAAATTCCTTCCATTTTAGCAAAGACTGCAGTGCTTTAAAAGTTGAGAATTATCTTACATAGAAAATTGCATCAAATAATTAGACTAGAGGCTATTAAATTGGAGTGTTAATAATGGTAATCTAGTAATGCCAGTAAAAATAAATGATCTAAGATAAAAGGACCATGAGTGACTATATCGATTGGTAATAGAATGACGCAGCTACAGATTTAAACGTGGCTTTCTGTGGAGCATCTCTATCTGCAGCTGGTTTAAACATTAGGAGGAACTGATCGTTTTCATCATTGCACTAAAACTTTTAAATGCCCCCTCTTTTCCTTTTTTATTTCTTCATTGGCCAGGGAGATGCCTAATCAATGGATGTAAGTCAACGAATGTAAAGACCATATATTAACGTATATATGTGGACTCTAGGAATATGGTACCGATGAGCCTACATGCAGGGCAGCAAAGAAGACACAGACACGAAGAGCAGACTGGACTCAGTGGGAGAAGGAAAGGGTGGGGTGATTTGAGAGAATAGCAATGAAATGTATACATTGCCAGATGAAAAATGGATAACCAGTGCAAGTTTGATGTATGAAGCAGGGCACTCAAAGTCCATTCTCTGAGACAACTTGCAGGGATGGGGTGGGCAGGGAGGCGGGAGGGGCGGTTCAGGATGGACGTAACACATGTATACCTGTGGCTGATTCATGTTAATATATGGCAAAAACCATCACAATATTGTAATTATCCTTCAGTTCAATTAAATAAATAAATAAATAAAACAATTGGAAGCCTGGGTTCTATAGGTAATCAAGAAATATAAATGTTAAGTCGGGGGGGATGATTACAAAGACCTCTACCTGGTGTGTCTCTTGCCTATCAGGGTACCTTTTCAGAGCTGATAATGGCAGGAATCAGGAGATCTGCATTCTAGCGGCAGTTCTGGCACTAATCAGCCATAGGGTTGGGTGGTTCATTCACCTATTGACAGGTCATTTACCTATTGGTAGAACCTTTACTTCCTTTTATCCATATGAAATAGTGGGGCTAGATATGCTCTAAAGCACCTTAAAGATTTAAGAGTCTCTGTGCTTATTAGTTTCAGGTAAAGACAGCGGCTAAAGTAAGAAGTAGTACTTATAGTGCAGAAATTAAGCATGCCTCCAGGGTCTCAGTTTCCCTCATGACTCAGCTGGTAAAGAATCCGCCTGCAATGTGGGAGACTTGGGTTCTATCCCTGGGTTGGGAAGATCCCTTGGAGAAGGGAAAGGCTACCCACTCCAGTATTCTGGCCTGGAGA
Source organism: Odocoileus virginianus (assembly GCF_023699985.2). Classification (NCBI taxonomy): domain Eukaryota; kingdom Metazoa; phylum Chordata; class Mammalia; order Artiodactyla; family Cervidae; genus Odocoileus; species Odocoileus virginianus. Next base: position 47,373,366 of record NC_069689.1, on the reverse strand, counting down.
ATCCCATGGACTGTATAGAGTCCGCAAAGTGTTGGACATGAATGAGCGACTTTAACTTTCACTTTCGGGGGTCTTAACCCTAGTTCATTACTTACCGTTTGGATGACTTTGGGCAAGTTTCTTAAGCTCCCATTTTCACTTGCCTCCTATGTCCTTGTAAACCATGTAGCAGATTTGTTGCAAAAATCACATGCTCACAAATTCCCATTATTTGTTCAGCACCTGACTAGGTAGGGGTTATTGGTGTCCAGCTAGACACAAGCAACTCATTTTAGGTAATTCAGTGAAAAATAAAATGTATTGAGAGGATGGGGGTAAGTGTTGGAATCAATGGAAGGCTGAATTGTCAAGTTTCCAGAGCAGTGTCCTAATTTTAATACGCATAAAAATAACCTGGGGGTCCTGTTGAATGCATAAGCTAAATCTAGACTGCAGCCTGAAAGATTCTGCATTTCTACCAAAATCCCAGCTGAGGAGATGCTTCTGGTCCTTTGAGTTGAGGCTTCGAAGGACAAAAGATAAAGAAGCTCCAGGGACCTGGGAATGAAAAACAAGTGATAGGATATTCCTTTTCAGACAAGGGCATCACTGTCTGCTTGGATCCTCTTTTGTCACCAAGCTCAGTATTAACACGTCTGGGAGAATCCACTGGCCTCAGACTGGGTCACCAAGCTGCCGCCTACTCTGAGCTAGTAGTGGATAGGCGATAGACTGACAGTTCCACTAAGGTGGTCTGCAAAAGGGGAGGTCAGAGTCCCTAAAGCAATTGTTCTCAAAATGTGGTCCCCAGACCAGGAGTAAATACAAATTCTAAGAAGCCATCACAACTCTGTTATCAAAACAAGAAGGAATAAATGTTGGAAGATTCTATGAATTGAACTGTGTGCTCCTAAAATTCATATATTGAAACTGTAACCTCCAATGTGACTATATTTGGAGATGGGGCTTGTGAGGCAGTGATAAGAGTTAAATGAGATCATCAGGGTAGGGTTCTAATCAGATAGGGTTTGTGTGTGAGAGCTGGACTATAAAGAAAGCTGAGTGCCGAAGAATTGATGCTTTTGAACTGTGGTGTTGGAGAAGACTCTTGAGAGTCCTTTGGACTGCAAGGGGATCCAACCAGTCCAACCTAAAGGAGACAAGTCCTGGGTGTTCATTGGAAGGACTGATGCTGAAGGTGAAACTCCAATACTTTGGTCACCTGATGCAAAGAGCTGACTCACTGGAAAAGACCCTGATGCTGGGTAAGATTGAGGGCAGGAGAAGAAGGGGACAACAGATGATGAGATGGTTGGATGGCATCCCTGACTCAATGGACATGAATTTGAGTGGACTCCGGGAGTTGGTGATGGACAGGGAGGCCTGGCGTGCTGCGGTTCATGGGGTTGCAAAGAGTCGGACACGACTAAGTGACTGAACTGAACTGAACTGAACTGTGCCCTTACAAGAAGAGGAGGGCACATCCGAGATTTTTCCATGAAGACCCAGCAAGAAAGTGGCTGACCACAAGCCAGGATGTAGGTCAGCAGGAACCGAATGGGCCAGAATATTGAGCTTGGGATTTTCAGCCTCCAGAACCATGAGAGGTAAAGCTCTGTTTATTAAATCACCCAACATGTGATTTTGGTTATAGCAGCATAATCAGACTAATATAGAAGGGCAAAAGAAATATATTCAGGAAGATCTCCTGGATGAGGAAATGACAACCCACTCCAGTATTCTTGCCTGGGAAATCCCATGGACAGAGGAGCCTGGGGAGCTACAGTCCATGGGGTTGCAAAGAGTTGGACATGACTTAGCAACTAACTACACACACACATGAGGGTTACTATGACCCAAGCTGCGAGATGAGCAGCTAGTCAGTATGAACAAAGTTTCACACAAATGGCCTTGTATCACCATTGTTTCCTTAAACATAATTTTTTGTTTATTTTTTCATTCACCAAACATGTATTAAGTTCTATAGGCACAAGACCTGTGGATTCAAAGTTAAGTAAGAGGAGGCCCCTACTTTGATGCTGCTTAGAGTCTGGTGGGAAAGATAGAGGAATGATTAACACCCAGAGTTTAATATGAAAGTGGTTTGAGAAAGATGGAGCTGTCCAGGGGTTTTCATTAGTTCTGGAGTAGGAATGTGGTCATCTAATTGTGCTTTGATGAATGAAACTAAATAGGGTTAATACCACGATCTACATCTAGGAGGAAGAGGCAGCAAAGGAAGCAGCCCACACGTCAGCCTGGAGGTTGGTGTATGTTCAGATGTAATGAACACAAAATTCTGCAAGATTCCAGAGGTGCATTTCCTTTTGAGGAATGGTTAGAGTTAAAAATAGCAGGAGCCAAAGTAAGAGGGTCTTCTGCAGTCATCTTTACTTTAGTCTAAATCTTGAGGTAGTGTATGTGAAATAGACCTTGACAAAAGTTGACCTACTATTTGGATTATAGGAAAAGTGCATTATAGTTTGAAAACCATTGCTTTGGGAGACCTCACTGTTTTGTCTCTCCGTCAATTCTATCAGATCAGCTCAGTAGCTCAGTTTGTGTCTGACTCATTGCAACCTCATGGGCTGCAGCACGCCAGGCTTCCCTGTCCATCACCAACTCCCAAAGTCTGCTCAAACTCATGCCCATTGGGTCAGTGATGCCATCCAACCATCTCATCCTCTGTCATCCTCTTCTCCTGCCTTCAATCTTTCCCAGCATTAGGGTCTTTTTCAATGAGCCAGTTCTTTGCATCAGGTGGCCAAAGTATTGGAGTGTCAGCTTCAGCATCAGCCCTTCCAATGAATATTGACTGATTTTCTTTAAGATGGACTGGTTGGATCTCCTTGCAGTCCAAGGGATTCTCAAGAGTCTTCACCAACACCACAGTTTAAAAGCACTGATTCTTTGGTGCTCAGCTTTCTTTATGGTCCAACTCTCATATCTATACATGACTATTGGAAAAACCACAGCTTTGACTGTATGGACGTTTGTCAGCAAAGTAATGTCTCTGCTTTTTAATATGCTGTCTAGTTGGTCATAGCTTTCCTTCCAAGGAGCAAGTGTCTTTTGATTTCACGGCTGCAGTCACTATCTGCAGTGATTTGAGAGCCTAAGAAAATAAAGTTTGTCGCTGTTTCCATTGTTTCCCCATCTATTTGCCATGAAGTGATGGGACCAGAGGCCATGATCTTAGTGTTTTGAATGCTGAGTTTTAAGTCAGCTTTTTCACTCTCCTCTTTCACTTTCATCAAGAGGCTGTTTAGTTCCTCTTTGCTTTCTTCCATAAGGTTGGTGTCATCTGCATATCTAAGGTTATTGATATTTCTCCTAGCAATCTTGATTTCAGCTTGTGCTTCATTCAGCCCAGCATCTCACATGATATGCCCTGCATATAAGTTAAATAATCAGGGTGACACTATACAGCTGTAAAGTATTCCTTTCCCAATTTTGAACTTAATCCTATAAGCCTATCCTAATCCTCTCAACACATTTTCCTTCAAATTTCCAAAAATATTTTATAGCTGGCTGCAAACAATCTTAACTAATACGATCAGAACAAATAATGTACAGCTGTGCTAAGATTCAATTAGTGCTTATTGCTATGAGCACAGAGCTCTGTTGTGTACCTTCAGTAGGGTAGAGAGTGTGGTAAATCCTTTGTATTGTTGGACAAGATGTTGAGTATCTTCAAGTATGAGATTGAGTATGAGCAGGCCCAGTTACCTGCCCCAGGCAGACTGAGAAACACTGTTCAAAGGACCAACCTGATCATCCACTCTGTGAATACAGATTGAAATACATGAAAGAATTGGGGTGGATGGGCTGGTATTGGAGATTTGAAAAAAGATGGCCGCATCAAGAGTAGGGTGGAGATGGAATAGACTTCAACCCATCTCTGACGTGACAAGGAAGTGTGAGTTCACTTAGGCAGGTGTGGTAGGAAAAAGATTATTTGCACAAATAACTAGAAAACAGTGAGGCAGATAAAACTATTAAAAAAGTAACATGAAATTGTAAAGATGTTTAGGGAATGGATTATATATTATTGCAATAAGAGTAAGTTTTACAGAAGAGGTGAAATTTGAGCTGAGTGTTGAGGTCAAAATCCATACCAGCCGGTGTGGATGGTGGTCAGGCAGAGAACAAGGCAAGGTGCAGAAATGGAAGGGCATTTTTGTAGCCCAAGAGGGAGTTGTTTGGATGAAACCTGGAAAAAGTAGGAGATAATACAACCTTGAGTCAGATGGTAGAGAGTCTTGGATGTCATTCTAAGGCATGTGGGTTATGGTCTGGACTAAGGGGCATCATTGGAGTTCCTAACTTGGGCACTGATATGATCTATATTGTTCTTCTGAAGTTTCTCATGCCATGATATAGATAGATGATGATGACTTGTGTATGTTACATTGGAGGAGACGATGGGGCAGCTTCTATCAGAGGCAGATACTCTGGGAGTTACAGTTCCTGATCTTTAAGATCTGAGCATTATGAGGATGAATGTCTTCAATATATCTGGAGCAAACTCATCACTAACTGGTGCCTACTATGCAGCAGACACTATTTAATTTCGGGGATAACAAAGTGGACAAAACGATATTTCCTACATCTTAACAGGAGAAGCAGACAATAAGTAAAAGAACAAATTGATGATAATGTCAGGTAGGGATAGACACCAGGTAGAAAAATAAAGCAGAATAAAGGACAGAAAGCTGTAGAATGCAGTGTTCTTCTCTGGGAATGTGACACTGTAACAATTTTCTGAGTGAAGGGATGTAATTAGTTAAAGCCCTGGAAGAAGAATATTGCAGTTAGAGGGAACAAAGTTGAAAGTGCTAACGGAACCACAAGAAGAAGCATGAAGCGCCACAAGAGAGTGAAGCAGAGAACGGTAAGGGAGGAAGTTGGAGTTGGAATCAAGGTCAGAATATGTAGAGTTTGGCAGCTTCTGGTAAGACATTCATTTAAAAATGTTCTGAGTTTTGTGAAGAATGATGTCAGCATTATGTTTTTAAGAGCATCTGAGTGCTATTCAGAGAATAGACTATAATGGTTAAGAGAGGAAGCAGAGACAGCTTTCCAAGTCTATGTCCATGGTCCAGATCTGTATAGGTTGTTAGTAGTGGGAGTGGAAAGAATTTAGGAAGTGCTTTGAAAGGAACCGAGAGGAAGTGGAATTGTAATATGAGAAGAAGGGGGAAGTCCAAGTGATTTTTACACTTTTGGCCTAAATACTAGATGAATACTAACTGAGTTGTGGAGGTCTGAGGGCCGAGTGGATTTAAGGTAAATTCTGAAGTGTCTTCTAGACATCCAAATGGAAATGTTAAGTCAGTGACTGGATACATAAATCTGAGAGACAAAAGAGAACAGAAATGAATGAATGGATTTTGGAATCTAGTTTCATAGTATTTAAAACAAAGAACAGAATGAAAGAAACTAGTAGAAAGTGAAAATAAAAAAGAAAAGGGGGAAAGGGAATAATATTTGTTTCCTTTCTGCTAATTGTTAAGCTTTATGCTTGTACAGATGCTTTTCCTTATATCAGGAGGTAGACGCAATTATCCCCCATTTAGTATTGAGGACATGGAGGCTCAAAGGTATTAAGTAGCTCAAAGTCATACAGAAAGTAAATGGAATAACTGGAATTCGGTCCTCAATCTCGTTGAGTTCTAGTTTATGTAACAATTTACTCCACAGGTAAAATAGCTTTGAACCAATTAGTGATGGTGGGGTGGGTAGGACAAAGCATGTCATGGAAGCAGTTAAGGATAAGATGGAGATTTAGAGCTTGAACAACCAACAAAATGGTGAAAGATTAAACTGGAGAAGTCAATGGTTTGCCTGAAATCAAAGAAGAGAACTTCATGCTTGTTCCTTAAGTCACCTTGCCAAGATTTGAACTGGTCATGACAGGATGGAAAGGAGTGGTGTGTATGAAATGTGCACTTGGCATGATGTGTCATGCAGCTGAATTAGGACTTGCTGACAGTTGATGCTTGGTTCACTGATGCTTATCCCACATGGGGTCCTTGAAATCGCCCATTCTGAAGGCAGAGACTAAATTTCTGCAGCAAAAGTGTCCCATGGCTTAGTGATAATGTCTTATGATTTGTAAGGAGATCCAAAACTTTAAAGAAAATTCCATCTACCTTGGCTTCAAAGGACAGTTCCAGCAATCTGGAGTAATCTGGTAAAACCTGGGTAAAATGATTTGTTTATTGGTATGATACACTATCTGTGTTAGCATACGGTGCTCAGTGCATAAACACACTGTGACTCTCTGCATTCTATTCATCAGCTGAATTCCTGCTGCTCACATCTGACTCAGTCCCCTGGTGGCACCTATATTTAATGGCGCTCCATTCCACTAATGCTGTCTCCCCAGCTGACATTGCAAGCTGACATTTTTACATTACATGCTTGATTATTTAAAGCTGGGCTGTCCAATAGGGTAGCCTCTAGCCACATGTGGCTCTTTAAATCTAAATTAATTAAAGTTAAATGAAATTTAAAATTCTACCCCTTGGTCACACCCCCCCATTTCAAGGACTCAGTAGCAACATGTGGCTAGTGCCTACTGTTTTGGATGGAGCACGTCTGAAGTATTTTCAATATCACAAGAAGTTCTATTGGACAGCACTGTTTTAACACAGTGTTCTGCTTATCTGCAGACCCTGTTTTGTAACTCTATCAGTTCTACAAGAACTTAGTTCTTTGTGGTAATTGATCCAAAGATCTCCTCCCAGTCCTCAAGCATACATTTCTACCCAGATGATCAAAGCTCAGTTGAGAATATCATTCAAAATAACCAGCAATAGGAAAGTAGCAGTCAATGGTAGTCAACTTGAAGAGTTGACAGAGATTGAGCCAGGGGAAAATAGCTCTCCAGCAGAACTAAATGAGCATGTAAAGAGAGACAGCCTCAATGGGATGAAAGTTTATAATATCATGACATGATTGTTACACTGGCCTAAGCAGTAGGATCTTTAATTTGATTTTTAACTGATAACTTTGAAGTAGAAGAAAGAATGTGGTACTGGCAGATGAATGTGTGCTAAGTCACTTCGGTCATGTCCAACTCTTTGCAGCCCCATGGACAGTAGCCCACCAGGCTCCTCTGTCCTTGGGATTTCCCAGGCAAGAACGGCAACTGGAGTGGGTTGCCATTTCCTTCTCCAGGGGATCTTCTTGACACAGGGATCTAATCCGCATCTCTTAGGTCTCCTGGATTGGTGGGTGGGTTCTTTACCACTAGCGCCACCTGGTACTGACCCAGGAGAGTGCAAGCAAATCATTTAAACCTTGGAAATACAGGTGTGGCTAATACAGGTCAATGAATTTTAAGATTGATTTACCTGGAATGGAGACTCATATTCTGTAGCAATACCCATCTTCCCCACCCCACCCCTCACCTTTCTACCCAGGTCAAAGCTGTCTTAAACATCTAGATGCCAGCCCTCTGAAACCTGCTGTTTCTCATACCTGAAGCACAGTCATTTGCATAATGGTGTTAATGCGTTGACTGAAATTTTCAGCTCATTTTCAGGTCTCACAAATTTGAAGTCAGTTATGAACCACCCTAAACTAGCAGCCTACACTTAATATTTTATGATTCTCATCTGTGGGAGAACCAAAGTACAAAGTTTCATTTTAATAAATGGAGAATTCTTATGTAATTTTTTTTGCAAAAAAATCAGTTTTTGCAATGAAATTCAAAGATTCTGAAATTGAAACTGGTTTTAAAAATGTAAATTGAATTTTGGTTGAAAACCTCTGTGAGGCCACTGTTTTCAGCTGGATTTATCTCATTGCATATGATTTGTTATTTAATCACTGAGTCCTGTCTGACTCTTTGCGGCCCTGTGGACTGCAGCATGCCTGGCTTCCCTGTCCTTTGCTATCTCCCAGAGTTTGTTCAAACTCATATCCATAGAGTTGGTGATGCCATCCAACCATCTCCATCATCTTTTCCAATGAGTCAGCTCTTCGCATCAGGTGGCCACAGTATTGGAGCTTCAGCTTCAACATCAGTCCTTCCAATGAATGTTCAAGGTTGATTTCCTGAATGATAGTGGAATCATTATTCTTAGCTATTATTAATATTGCTGTTCTTAGCACTAATTGTCATTGATTCTGCACTAAGTGAGGAACCTGAGTCCCAAAGAAGTCATTACTCCAAATTTTATCCCCAGTAGGTAGATGAGCTAAGATTTGATGAAGGTAGCTCACTGTCTCTCTGTTAGAACATTTCCCTTCTTTTGTAGAAAGCTGACATCAGGATAAAGAGTAGGGTGACCCAAAGATCACTCAAAGGAGTTCACATTTTTAAGCAGCTACGATGATTTGTTAGAATGAAATTACTAGAGTGCCATGGGAGAAAGTAAGCTAGCTTTTCCTATACCTGTCAGAAAGCAAAGTACACTCATCAAAAATATATTGAACATATTTGAATAGAAAGCATCAGTTTTTCAGCACTGAGTAGTTTGGTGAATATCTTTGCAACTTATTTTTTTCATGTTCTAAAGCAGCAATTAAAGAAAAAACACACACACACACACCTTGTAGGTTACAGTGAGCAGCTGTTGACTGTTAGCGCTAGATGCAGGAAATACTCGGGAAAGGGGAGGGAGAGTAAGCAGTTCAGACTTGGCTTAGTTCCTTTCGTTGCATTCTCTCCAGCACTGCTCTCCCTGCCCCCATAATGATGGGGGGCAGGCCCCTACAGGCGCTCACTGCTAACAGTTAACTGTCTCCCGTCCCGGGTTCTCTGCCCTAGAAGCGCACATCGCATGGTGCATGCTGACATCTCCCCTTGTCTGGGGCCACCACTCACCTGCGAACTCCTCCCTAGTACCTCTGTGTGTCCCACCAGATACACAGCAGAAGCTCAACAATTACCTGATGAGTAAATAGATCATTCAATGTTGTTTGTTGTCATTAGAGATAGATAATTAACTCCGCTCAAAGGTGGTTTTGATCATATGGGCAACAATAGATCATGTGACCCACCCAGGAATCCTGAAAATTTCCCCGCTGTGTTGGGGAGTGTCTGACATTTAGAGTCAGTACTTTGAGGCTCTTTTCTTGCTTCTGGTGGTCGTCCTGCCGGAAACAATTCCCTTTGCAAAGGCTTCCTTAACAAACACTTGGCAAGGATGTCAGAATTATCCTAATGGTATACAATAAAACTCTACTTCATAACGTCTCTTGCCATCTCTCTCTTGATTTCTCTCTCACTGAACACAGGTTTTTGTTTTTTTTTTTCTTTATTATCTGTAAGGACCTGCAGTACAAAATTTAAGGCTATCAAACAAGGGGGTCTGGCCAGGTTAGACACTTTAGCTAAGCAACATAATTCTATCTACCTGCAGTGTAATTTTCCAACTTACAGTGATTCAAGATACACAGAATTTCATGAAAGCCTTTGACCTAGGAAGAAGCGCCGATGTTTAAATGAATTTCAGTACCAAAAGATCGTAGTTATTAATTACAAGCCAATAAGAAATATGTTCGGATTAGAAAATAAGAATTTGAATGACCACATTTGGCTTTAAAATAATGAAAAGAGCTGGTAAATAAAAATTGTAGGGTGATAGAATCGGTGGCTGCCTTACAGGTAACTTCACAAATTAAAGGCTAAGACTGCTTCCGCATGAGCTTAGAAATAGAATCCAATTCTTTTGACTTCACTTGTAGTGCATTTCCTATTCCCTATATGTAAGCTTAAAGATTTTTCCTCCTTTTTCAAGTCAATTTTGGATAGCTCTTAGTGATTAATATAGCCAGTTTCATCCAGAAATCTCTCTTAGATTTAATAAAAAATGAATACAATGTCTTCTACTGATGAAAAACAGTTACAGTTAAAGTAGAGTTTCGCTTAAGGCTCTCTTTATTTTTGTTACAATATATGATTTGAAATCATACTTTGAAATGTATGCTCTTTGGCTTTTGGGTTTCCACACAGAGTTACATTTGAAGTTAAGAGTTGAGAATGGAAGCCAGTCAAGGGACACCCTTTATTTAAGAAGAAAGTCCCACTGACGTCAGTGAAGGTTTAAGGGACAAAATTGGACAGAGGTCAAGGTTCTGAGAATTTCTGGGTCCCCATAGGAAGACTATATAGAAAGAGGATTAACTAAGAGTTAAAACCTCCACATAAAGTAATACATCAAACTGTCACACATAACTCACAAGGAAAGAAAAGGAAAAGAGGCTTTTCAACACAAATTGCTTATGCTATTAAGCCTTAAAAATATGAGAAGTCAGGAAACATAAATTAATTGAGGAAATGAAAAAAGAACAGAAAAAAACCTCCTGCAAATGAGTTGCAAAGTTAAATGCAAAAGAATTATTTTCATTTTTTCACCCTTCCAATTTTTGAAACCAAGATGTGTCTTATAATTTAAAAACTAATTGCTAGACTGCATTCTTTCTTAGTGGTGGATAAAATCATGGCTTGTTTTATAATCAGTGATCTCTCTTTTTTTGATATGGACCATTTTTTAAGTCTTTATTGAGTTTGTTAAGTACTGTTTCTGCTTTTTGCTTTGTCTTTTTGGCCATGAGGCATGTCGGATCTCAGCTCTCTGACCAAAGATTGAACTGGCAACCCCTGTATTAGAAGACAACGTGTCAGCCCCTGGACCACCAGGGAAGTCCCTCAGACTTTCTTAAATTCACTTAAAGGGAGATTTTTTTTGTTTTTGCTTTTATGTATGAAAGAAAGGTCAGTTATAAAGTGCGCATTTAGGAAAGAAAGGAATAGAGAAAAGTATGTATTGATTTTTTTACTCAATGATTGAAGAGCAGTCATTCTTTTAAAATTATGCAGGACATATTAATAAAAATTTTCCAAGTTCTGGGCAAGACAGGAAGTGTCAGTAAATAGTAAATAACTAATATCACACAGAACATGTTCTCTGACTACAATGCTATAAAGACAAATAAGAAAAAATAGTCAAACAGCCCCACATATTTGGATTTGTAAGTACTCCTTTAATAATTCATCAGCCAAAGCAGAAAACACAGAGAAAATTAAAATAGATATGAGCACTAAAATAGTAAAGATCAAATTATATGGGCTGCAGATAAGACAGTACTTGGAGGGAAATATACAGCACTAAATGTTACATCATAAAGGATAAATGCTGATAATTTTTTAGCTAGGCATTCAGCTAAACAATCTAGAAGAAGGAAAGATTAAGAAAATAGTTAATAAAGGAAAGATAGAATTAAAAATCAATAAAATAGCAAATCAGAAAAATAAAATTAATCAAAAGAGCCTTTATTAATATTGACTGAGGAAAAATATGGACCTATAATAAGAAAGACAGTATAAAACTAACATAGATAGCAAGACTGGAATATAATGTAGAGCTGAGTGACAGCCTCATACATAGATGGAAATGTGACACCTAGCAAAGCTAACATGGTAGATTAATGGAAGGAAAAAGGAAAATCAACAAATGGTACTGAAGCGAGAAGGGATTTTTGTGAAAAAAATTAGTAAGATTATCATATGCATAAAAAAATTCTAGGTAAGATATGGATCCAAATCTGAAAGTCAGGATCAAAAACTTTAAGTATTTGGAAGAAAAAATAGGTAAATATTTTAAGATATTCATATAGAAATGTATTTCTTAAATGACAAGATAAAAAGATAAAGGAAAACACTGATAAATTTGATTACAAGAAAATTAAAATGAACAGAGTTGAAAGACAGCATAGAAAGTTAAAAGGGGATGTTACATCCTAGTAGAAATTTACAGCATATATGACCAAAGACTTAACATCTAGAATAGTCAAGGAGCCTTACAAATCAATAAAGGCTTAACAACTTATTAGAAAAACTGACTAAAGATATATAACATGAATGGCTCATAAATGTATGAAAAGAAGGTTAACCTTACATACTATCAAAGAAATGCAAATTAAAACACGAGAAGATAGCTGTTTTGCAACCAGCAGATGCACAATAGTCAGAGGTAGTACAAAGTTTCGATGAAGATGTGCAGCAAAAACAGCAACTTCTTTGAAGAACAATTTGGTAATACTTAGTCAAATCAAAGACATGTTATGTACTTTATTTCCACGCACTTTCAGCTCTAGGTTTGTGTGTTTGTGTTTAGTTGCCAAGTTGTGTTGGACTCTTTGCGACCCTTTGGACGGTAGCCAGCCAGGCTCCTCTGTCCATGGGATTTCCCAGGCAAGAACACTGGAGTGGGGTGCCATCTCCTTTTGCAGGGGATCTTCTGGACCCAGGGATTGAACCCACAGCTCCTGCCCCATCTCCTGCACTGCAGGCAGATTCTTTAACCACTGAGCCACGGGGGAAGCCTAGCTCTAGGTTTTGGGCAGTCTTTCTGAAAGTGACTCAGACTGTAAAGAATCCACCAGAAATGTGGGAGACCTGGGTTCCACTGCTGGGTTGGGAAGATCCCCTGCAGAAGGGAAATCTACCCACTCCAGTATTCTGACCGGGAGAATTCCATGCACAGAGCAGCCTGGCAAGCTACAGTCCATGGGATTGCAAAGAGTCAGACACAACTGAGAGACTTTCACACTTTCACTTCTCAAACTAGTCTGCATTGTAATCACTTGTGGAGTTTGTTAAACTCAGAAGCTGTGACCTCAAAATTTGAATGGAGAGTAATTTCCTGGATAATGCCGACGCTGCTAGTTTCAGGGCCATACCTTAAGAACCACTGTCCTAGAAAACTGGTCCCAATGTATCCAGGGAGACATAGTATTATTCACTGCATTGATTGTTAACAGTAAGCAATTGGAAGTAACCTCAATGTTCACCACTGGGAGGGTGAATTTACAGATGTGACTCATACTTAAATAGCAGTTACAATTAATCAGCTGGATCTAAACTAAATGTTAATTAGAAAATATGTACAATATGATACAATTTTAATAAAGTTTAAATACAGGCAAATTAATACTGCATATTGTTTGAAAATGTGTGGGTATATTTAAAGTACAAGTAAAAATATTAAAATATGATGGGAAAAATATAAAAAGTTGCATGGTAATAAGAGAACAAATACAGGACAGTGTTTACCTCTGGGCAGGGAAGAGATAATAGCAGAATGAGGGACATCAGGGGCACCTGTGATGCTTTATTTATTTATTTTTAATGAAGAAGAGACCTGAAGCAAATGGAAAAACAACAAGACTTGGCGAGTAACAGATGCTCGTTATACTATTTTCTAATTATTTTTCTATTTGGAATATTTCATAATAACACTCATTTAAAAGGAGCTAACTAACTGAACTCAGAAAGCTGATAGTCTGTTATGGACAGAATGCCAGGTTTGATGAATTTTTCATATGACTTCATGTTGAGTTTCTTTCAATATTTCTTATTATCCTACAATGTCATGCAAAAGCAAGAGAAAATAATAAGTCAGGTGTTTCAGAAAAAGACTGGGCTTCTAATCAGTTCAGAGTATATAAAATGACAACAATTTTCTATTTTACACTTAGTATTCTATATATTTATACTCTACTTTCATATGTATAATATATTTAAGCACATTTAATCCCCTCAACAACTCAGGAACAAGCAGAAGGGAAGTTATCATCCCCATTTTATGGATGAGAAAACTGAGGTTCAGGGAGGATAAACTATCAAAAGTGTTAGTCAGTCAGTTGTATCTGACTCTTAACTGTAGCCTGCCAGGCTCATCTGTCCATGACATTCTCCAGGCAAGAATACTGAAGTGGGTAGCCACTCCTTTCTCCAAGGGATCTTCCTGACCAGGGATCGAACCTGGGTCTCCTGCATTGTGGACAGATTCTTTACCATCTTAGCCACCAGGGAAACCCTCAAGAAACTAAGTGAAAGCTCCAGCCATGGGTAGCCGCAAGGGTCTGCTAACACTGGTCTCTGTCCTTGCTGATAGGCATTCAGGATAGGTAGGAGCTTTATCCATAGCTGCTCGTGTGTGTGTGTGTGTGTGTGTGTGTGTGTGTGCACGCGTGGGTGTTAGTCACTCAGTCCTGTCTGACTCTGTGACTCCATGGACAGTAACCCATCAGGCTCCTCTGTCCATGGGATCCAGGCAATAATACTGGAGTGGGTAGCCATTTCCTTCTCCAGGGGATCTTCCTGATCCAGGGATGGAACTCAGGTCTCTTGCATTGCAGGCGGATTCTTTACTGTCTGAGCCATCAAGGCCAACTTAGTTAGGGATAAAATCTTTTCCTTCAAATTTATTTTGACTCTGACTAATAAAAACTCAAGGAATTCCTTGTTTATTAAAATTACTCTCAGCCAATGAGCTGCTCTGTGTACATAAAGCTCTTGGGTTTTCTAGGAGAAGTTCCTGGAGGCAGATGGGTAAAACTTAGATATTGCAGTTTGTGTGGCCTCTTTCAAGTCCATATCGCGTTGCTCTTTAGCTGTGTAAAGTGGGTGACTTTATCAGCATTGAGGGGCCTCAGTTTTCTTATCTGTAAAATGGGGCCACCTCACTGGTGAAGATTGTAGGATATGCTGTTTGTCCAGGATACAGCTCAATAAGTGGGGGCTAGATGTTTAGTCACGGTTACTTTTATTTGTTGAGATACTAATGACATGAAATTTTTTCTCTTTCTCTCTCACTTCTTTCCCTACAGGCTCTATTGCATTGGAAAGGGAACACAGAAGCCCATGTCTCCCTAGAGTTTGCCCTCTGTTTCCACATACTGCCCGTTTTACATTGGCGACTTGAGCATCTATGGGTTTTGGGATTCACAGGGGTCCTTGAACCAACGCCTCTCTGTAATTCCACAATGAGGACGACCGCAGCGGTTTCAGGATGGAGGAGGAAGATGGGAAGAGGGATGGGAGGGGGGAGAGAAAGAGGAATTTCACTTTTGAAATTTCTGAAAAGTTTTGATTTTGCAAAATAAACAATTGCAAAGTAAAATAAATGTCCGATGTGAATGTAGGCTAATCATAAATAGTTACTGAAAAATGTGACCTATGTTTAGACTATTTCTTCGAAAATGACAGTGTAATTTAAAAAAAAAGTAGGCTGGTGCTTTCACATCATCATCACTGTGATTTTAGTGTAACACAAATTACTTGTAAATATCCACAAATGCTGAGAAGTTTCTGGTTTCTTAAGTATTGATATTTTGTTTAAAAATGCCATATAGGTAAGAAGACTCAAGAGAGTAAAGCTTCTAGAAAGTGTCAGTAAGTGTGGCAGTCCTACCAGTTCACTGAGCTTCTTGCTTAAGACTTTTCCTAGAAATAACATGTTTAGAAAGAGATGCTGTGATAAATAGTAGCAAGGTTTAATTTGAAGCATCACCACCAAATAATATTTAATAATGGTCTATGGGTAGGGCTGCTGTGAACTGAAGGAAGTCGTTCACTAGGAGACTTTTGAAAAGAGAGGTTCGGAGAGCTTGCCGTCTAACGGTTGGTGCCCTCCCCAATTTCCCCTTAGTTTCAGGAGAGGTTCTGGACCCTAATCTGCTGCGTACTCATTTCTAAATAAACGGCCGGGCTTTCCACTTCTGGATCTTTGCTTATGCTTTCTGCTCGACCTGCCACGCTCTGCTCTCTACCTCTGCCGCTTTCGCTGGAGAATTTCACTGAACAGTTAGGGAGCTAATTTAGGGATTTCTTTTTTAAATTGAAGTATAGTTGATGTACAATATTGTGTTAGTTTCTGGTATACAGCAAAGTGATTTGGATTATTTTTTCCATTAAAAGATACCAAATAGAGCACGACTTTGTTGTTTATCTGTTTTATATAGAGTAGTGTATCTGCTAATCCCAGACTCCTAATCCATCCCTTCCCTTCTTTCCCCTTTGGTAATCATTAGTTTGTTTTCTGTGTCTGTGAATCTATTTCTATTTGTAAATATGTTCATTTGAATCAGTTTTTAGGTTCCACGTATGAATATCATGTGATATTTGTCTTCCTCTGTCTGACTTACTTGACTTAGCAAGAGTCTTTAGGTTCATCCATTATCCATGTTGCTGCAAATGGCATTATTTCATGCTTATTTTTATGATTTAGTAATATTTTATATCACTGCACACAGACACACACACACACACACACACACTCTCTCACATGGATAAAGGTGTATATATCACATCTCTATCCATTCGTCTATTGATGGACACTTAGGTAGCTTCCAAGTCTTGGCTCTTGTAAATAGTGCTGCTATGAGCATTGGAGTGCATGTATTTTTAAAATAATGGTTTTCTTTGAATATTTTCCTGGAGTGGGTTTGCTAGATGATATGATAGTGCTGTTTTTAGTTTTCTAAGGAAACTTCATACAGTGTTTTAGGAATTTCTTAAACAAATTTCAGTCCCCAATAGTATTGATGAGTTTCCACTCTGTTGTGATAATAATAGCAATGATATAAGATAACAAAATTTTTATTAAGGATTTTTATGTTTGAAGCATTGGTCTACATATTTTACGTAACTCACTTAGTCTGCACAACAATTCCACGAGAAAATTATTACTATTAAGAGTCAGGGCATGACTTCAGGCTACTTGACTCTATTAGCTACTATACTTATCATTATCTCTCTGATAGGGTTTCTCCAACTATATATATATATATATATATCCAGTAGAATATTACTGTTTTCCAAAATGTCAACAGCTAAACATAAACAATAAAAAGGAAAAATACCCTTTTTTTGGCAAATAGAATCTTAGTGATTCACAATACATAGTCATAATTCCAAGGCTCTGAGAAATCCTATACTAAGGAAAACTAATTTTCCTTGTCCCAGAATTTAGCCCCTGAAACCAAGCCTGGATTCAGGTATATTGTTCTTTCTTTATTCCTCTTCTCTTTCTCCTTCTTTTCCCTCTCCTTCACTTCCAACCCCACTTCTAACTTACATGGGATAAACATGTTCAAATGCTCACATGTAGTTTTCTTCTGTAGTTACTTATTTCTAAATACATTTCTTATATTAGCCTGTGACCATCTTAAGAGTGAAACTGTCTTATTCACTGTTATATTTATAGCTCTGTTCACTGTGACGTGGATGTGGCAGGCAGATTTCTTGTCTGGTTAAGTTTAGAAACATGTCTGAGATGGTGCTTCATCTGAGAAGGGAAACAAGTGGCATATTGGACTTCAGTGATGGGTTGGTCAAATTTCTGTTCCCACCAAGACAAAATATAAGATATAGCTCGGTGGACTTGCTCAACACCAAGATGGTGATGACTCATGTCCTAGGACTCCAATAAGAGCATATCTAGGTCCATTTTATGAAGATGCAAAGGAAAGTTTCTAGGATTGACATTATTTCTTCCTGAAAGTGAATTTTTAAGATTAGTGAATGCAAATCCAAAGGTTCCTTGGAAATATTCCTCTTAGTCCATCATTTCATTGAACATTTGAGAAAGTGGAGACACAAAGAGAGGTAACTGGTGTGACATTACCTGTCAGTGGCAGAGTTTGACTAGAATAACCCATGTCACCTGTCAGCAAAGCAAAGCAAAACAAAACAGACAAAAATCCATGGAACTCTGGTCATAAGATAAATCCATAGGAGTTTAATGACATTTTATGAAAGAGGGCAAAAGCCAGTACAGATGCCTGGGCAAACCATGGGGGTCAGAAAAAGTCTTGGCCGAAATAGCCATTGATGGATTGTCTATAGAATATCCATTTGGCAGTCTAAAGGAGTAAGGCCACTTGGCAATTTACTAGCTAATAATACAGACCTGGATACGATGGGAGTGGGCCAACCAATGACCCAAGACTGGATATGATCCAGGACATCAGAAGCCTACATAACAAAACTTGCTGGAAGAAGCTTTTCCAAAATTAATCTTGTTATATGGAAAGGCAATATGGTATCATTGGCTGAAGTGGCTTTGATTGGAGGAGATATACCTGAGAGATTTATTATCTCTTATTCAAAGACTGCAAGTAAAACTTGTTTACTGTAAATTAAAATTTATACATTTTCAAATATGAGATAATCATTAATATTTGTTGAGCAATTTCTGTAAGTGTTTTTTATAATGAGTGCTTGCATGCTAAGTCGCATCAGCCATGTCCAACTCTTTGCGACCCTATGGGCTGTAGCCCGCCAGGCTCCTCTGTCCATGGGATTCCTCTGGCAAGAATACTGGAATGGGCTGCCATTTCCTCCTCCAGGAGATTTTCCCAACCCAGGAATTGAACTCAAGTCTCTTATACCCCCTGCGTTGGCAGGCAGGTTCTCTACAACTAGCAGCGCCTGGGAATCCTATTGTTTATACTCTAACTCACTAACTTCACACGATAACTTCATGAAGTTTCTATGATTATTACTCCAATCTACAGATGAGGAAACTGAGATACAGAGAATTAAGCAACCAGTACAAAGTCAAATAACTAGTAGTAAATGGAGTTAGAACGAAATAATTTCTGGTTTTGTTTCTTTCATTTATTTCACATTTCTTATGCTATAATAACATCTTATATTGTGAGCAACAATTTTGTAACTTGGAGCTGGACAGATTATCATACTGTTCTGCATAGGGGTTTGGGCAATAAAATGTTGACCCTGGGAAGGGTGACCAGGAAACCTACAGCCATGGTGTCATTGCCATAAATGTTAGAAAAGCCAACATGGATTTTGGAAGAACAGGAAGAAGAGAAAATTCACATATCACTTTGGTTTGTAAATCTTGCCTCTTGTGGAACAGGAGGGATATATAAGATGACAGACTCATTCCTTCATCAAGGCCTCCCCCTCTCCCTGTGAGAGAACATCTGCTTTGTACAAAGTGCACACAAGTCTTAGGGAAGGTGACCAACATTCATTCACCCCTCAGATGGTTTATTATCCAGTAGTCCATGCACACGAATAACATGATGGTAGTGATGGAGCTCAGAGAAAGGAGATTTTAAGCTCACAGTAGGGACCTGGGGGGCTGGTTATATAACAATGGATCTTTCGGCTGGAATTTGAGAGCAGGAACTTTGATTTGTAGCAAGAGATATTTCTTGTGTACCAAGAAAAGAGAACCAAAGTCCAGAGCTGAGAAGGCAATACCATATTCAGAGAATGCTCAGAGACAGGGCTTTGCAGAATGGATGGAGACCTGATCTCTGAAGCATCTGCCTGAGTGGAGGGTGTAGACACCCTGAGAAAAGTTCTTGAAAAGCTATATTTAAAGTCATTTTAATATCTCTTCAAGACTGGTTTCAAATGTCTGGCACACAGTAGGTGCTCAGTGAATATTTTTTGATAAAAGGAGTGAATTGCACAATGTAAAAGGTAAAGTGATTTCATAGCATCGCAGGATTACCCACCAATTAGTCTGAAGTTGAATCATAAGCATAGTTATAGAACATGTTAGCCCTCAATTCTTAGACCGAATTCCAAACATTAAAATGCTGGACTTGCTCTTGGGAAGTGACCAAGGATGACCCCGAGTGCTTGTAGCAGGCTCCCTTATGTCTAGCCTCTATCTGCTGATACGAACTATCTTTGCTTGGACTGTGCGAGGTCTTTTCTTGTTTGAATTGAAAATGACAATGAGAACTACAAACGCCAGCACCTTAGATTTACCCATATATCCATAAAAGCCTAGAAACCAAGGGTATTATCTTTATTTGGAAAAAGTAGAACACTTTTAAGGTTCAGAAATATATATATATAAATTGAGTTCTGAAATGGTCATTTTTTTTCCCCCTCAGCTATGCCATTATAGTGATCAGCCAAGCTTCGGTAAGGTAAATACTTTTGGAAAATAAGTGGAAATTTGCTGCAAATCAGTCCCTTTTGTGCATGGCCGCGGGAGCATGTTGAAATGTTTGGACACTAATACCCATTCATTTTCTTGGCTCCATAAATAAAAGCCGCCAGCTCTGTGGCGGCCGTGAAATGGTATTCTTCAGGGCCCAGCAGGAACCCCCATCCTTATTACCACCGCAGGGGGCAGGACAGGCCCAAAATAGCAAGACAACTAAATCAAGACATTTTCAATGTCTAACAAAATGACTGTGTTTTAGAAAGAAGCAAAAGGTTGGAAAAAATTGGACAGCTTTTGTACTTAGTGTAATACCTTTGTTAAAAGAGTTCAGACAGGAAAAAGGAATCTTTTAAAAATGCATAAGCATATTTCTGAATATCATTTAAAATCTCCAAAGATCTTATGAAACTGTAAATCGGATGCACTGATGTAAGTCATCAGAGGATTCAAGCCGAAGACAGATTCCATTCAGGGACCATGAATTATCACGGGGGCTGGCAGAAGAATTGGGTCTGTCTTATTATGTGTGTAGGTTTGATGAGGGAGAACTTCAAAAGGAGGTCAGGGAAGCTATTGAAGGAATCTGAGCAGCCAGTTTGGACTGCAAATCTTTCTCAAATTAAAAAAAAAATTAAATAGTCTAGTAACGTGTTTTAGTCATTACCTTTTTATTCCTCCAAGAGAAAAATTAGCAAAAGTATTTCCTAAGAGTGCTAAAGGGCTGGAAGAGGACCATTGGAGAAAATAAAGTGTTTGGAAGATATTTCTGGATTCCCTTCCTCTCCTTGCCACCCTGTCCTACCAGTTAAGAAGTACTGTTCACCCATTCTGAATAAATGATTAATTCCTTTTGTTGTCATATATTCCATAAACAGGTATCCAGTCCAATGACAATTAGTACTGAATTCTTTTACATGGTGCAGTGCAGCCCGACTGACATTCTTATAATTAAGCATATAAATGTAACTCATAATTCTGACACAAACCAGTCATTTTATGTAGTATAACTCAAAGGGTTTCCTCAAAGTGTAAACACCATAAGACTCTTGCCAGATTCCTCAAAGTTAACATGCCACTCAAATCGAAAGCACAGGTCTTTTGGATTTTTGAAAGTTGATAAACAAAGAGAAAACTCTCTCCCGCTCCCCACCCCTTCTAGTCTCATCCTCGGTCTTTTATGACTCCGACTTTAATGAGAGCCATAAACATTACCTTGCCTAATAAAAATTCCAGTATTTCAGAGCTGGCTCGGAGAATGTAAACCACATCTGGTGACAACTGGAGCTAATTAATATCTTTATAGGTGTCTTCCATCCGCTGGAGTTTAAACAGAAATAGTCAGGGGTGCTTACATCAAAGCCGGAGGCAATCGAGGGCTGCTTGCTTCCCAGTCTGAACTGATAACAAGTAGACCAATTTTTACAGGAGTGTAAAAGCTAAGTGTAGAGATGGCTCATGCAGAGAAGCACTTTGCCACACTCTTCTTGCATTTCTGTCCTCATGTGCCTGCTTTGGGCTAGCCTGGCCGGGGACTTAGACATATGGACAGGCAACAGAGGGAAAAAATACGAAAAAGAGGCGGGGAAGGTGAGGAATAGCTAGGCTTAGGTTTAGACAAAGCACACAGTGACCCACACAAACCAGATCTTGCTGAGATCTTGAAAAATCTGCTCTGTGAAGCATTTGCTTGTGGCACAGATAAGGTTTATCTAACAAGACCAAGTGAAAATTAAAAAGCAAGATGAACAAGCCCAACTGGTGCTAATATGTGTTTTGAAGCGTACCAATAGGCCGAGTGCAATGTCACAGCCCTAGGCTAAACATGCAGGTGGTCAAGGGACTTCTTTTTCAAAGGTTACTCTACAAAGAGCATGCCAGCCTTCTCCGTCAATATGGGCCAGTACCCCGGGAGCTCCCGGACAATCAGGAAATAATGACATCAACCTGACCATGGTTAAGTACATAACATGCTGAAGGTTCACGGATGTGTAGTCTGGAACAATAAAGAGAAAATAAAGACGCTTGCTTGGCGGGCCCCAGCTGTTATTAGCCATGCTGTGAGATCAAGGCAAGGTATGATATGGACTGCCATTTCAATTGGGACCAGGTTAATCTCTCAATTGGAGGAGAAGAAAAACAACAACAGAAAAGCAGCTCTCGGAACGAATAGAGGGGACAAATGACAATATCTTTATTTGCATAATCTGTGTTTAACCCTTTACTAATAGAGACCACATTTCCTTCAAAGAAGCTTAATTTTCTTTAGACTTGTGGGCAGAGAGCTCTAACACCTTAAAGTTCAGCCAATGAGCACACTATCTAATATTCATTTAATATGTATTGCTGAGACTTAAGGCTTAGTGGGGGGAAACTCTAACCGTGTAGATTAAAAGTGACAGGCATCTCTTAAGGGAAATACCACCATTGGAATGTATTCTGGTCTGGCTTCCACTGCTGACTTTGTGATCTTCAGAATGTGGCTTAATCTCTCAGCTTTAGCTTCCTTACTTGGAGAAAGGGTTAGATTTAAGTAAGAGACTTGGAAATTAAGTAAGCCTCCCACAAAAATATTGTCTGAGAAATTTATTTAAAAGCCCAAAGAGCTGTTTGTGAGCTCAAAAGGAAAACAGAATTGCTAATGGAACACTCTGATGTAGAGGCAATACTCTGTGTGTGTGAGAGAGACGGAGAGAGGGAGAGTGTGCATTCTAGAAGGTGAGGAGGATCATGGGAGGTGGGGGCAGCAAAGAAATATGTGAATTAAAATCTTACAAGAGTGTGGCCAGTGAAACTGGAATTTCTTGTGAGGAAGGACTCAGTTTTCAGGCCTTAGTGGTTGCTTCTTTGTTTTTGGATTTATCATTTCTTGCACCATTTCTATCTACACATGTCTTTTACTTCCAAAATAAAAAATGAGGGCAAGGAACTTTGCGAATCTTATCTATATAATAATTCACGTTACCACTTAGAAACAAAACTAGAGAAAGATATTTTAAACTTGTTTCTAGTTCAACAGAGGAGGCTGTTTTCAGTGCTACTTTTCAACTTGGTTCATTGGTTCTGCTATTCTGGATTTATAAACAGGTGATGGGCTGGAGACAGGTGCACATATATGTTATAATTTTTTTTTATATCGTCAACTGGGGTCACATCTCCACAAATAAACTGCTTTGAATAATCATGTTGAAGAATTCTTTTTTCTCCAGTTATCTACTTTTGTTTACTTATAAAGGTATTGCAATGAAAAGTATACTTGAGTAGAAAAGTTTGCATAATCTTAGCTTCCAGCTCAAGGAGAATATCTGTTTTGACAGTTATTTATCCTTGTATCTTATTTATGTTATTGGTTCTCTTCTATTTATCCTTGTATTTTTCTTTATTATAGAGTCAAGATCATGTCATATGTAAAGTATGCTATACTTTTTCCCTCAGTCAATATTATATATATATATATATATATATATATATATATACAATATTACTAGAATCTTTGTAAATATATTTTTTATTTGACCACTTAATATTTCATCTTCTGAACATTTTGGGTTATATAAAATATTTTATTTAATATTAAAATAATATTCTATAAATAATGCAACTAAATCATTTTGTTTAAGGCCTTTGTTCATCTGAGATTTTTTTCCTTAGGATAAATTTCTGCTAGAAGGGCAGAGTCAACTCTTTAAAAGCAACAGATTTAGTTACTAGAAACCCAAACCAATGGGAAAGAGACCAATGACTTAACACAGCCTTGTACATATATAGATTCCCATATAAAAATCTCATGGGAACAGTGAACTCAATAACTACAATAGATACACACATATAAAAAATAAAAAGCAACCTAAACACAACATTAAAGATGGTCATCAAACCACAAGAGAAGAGAACAAAAGAAGGGAAGAAAAAAGACCTGCGAAACCAAACCCAAAACAATTAAGAGAATGGAGATGGTAACATACATATCGATAATTGCCTTAAATGTAAATGTATTAAATGCTGCAACCAAAAGACAGAGACTGGCTGAATGGATGCAGAAACAAGACATACATACATAAATCCTATTTTAAAAAGCACACACACAAATATTTTTAGCTTTAGCTCCAATAATAAAAAAGAAGATATATAATACTTCAAAAACACATTTAAATAGGCCTTTCCTTCCTAGTTGTCAGAATAGGCAGTATTACACAGACAGAAATTAGCCTCTGTGAGAACTGTTCACCCCATTATTGGAAACAGTGTTAATCAACCTGCTAGCTAGCCAATCCCTGGACTTTTTTTCATTGGCATAGTTGTCCGACTATTTAATGAAGCTTGTGGTAGAAGAGAATAGAAATCTCTTCTACTGTGCTTATGGTTAGATGTGTCCAGGAAAGGCCTATTTAAACTTTTTGTGGAATAGGAATCTCTTCTACTATACTTACAGTTAGATGTGTCCCAGAAATTTTCTATGGTTAGATGTGTTCCATAAAACTTCTGGCATTATGAGGGACTTTATATATATATATTTTTGACTTTAACTCACAGAATTATACTTAAGAGTATTTTTGGTTTTGATCTCATGATCATAGCCTGGGAACATAATGGACAATTGTATTCAAAAGTTATATGCTGTCATTTTTATAAATTCCTTCTAAACAAAACAAATATTTTTTGGTTGGGCTTTCCAGCATTTTAATTATCTCAAGTGGCCTTGGATCTTTAAAAACTTTATGTGCCAAAGCTAGTTGTCTGGTTACATTATACATTCATGAAACATTTGACAAGTTTATCCAAGATGGAAGTTGATTGTGGGTCAAAAGAGTTGTGAATACTCCAAAACACAAAGACTGAACCCCAAGAAGTGTAAGACTCAATATGATGAGAAAGTAACCCATAAAGAATATATGGCTTATCTGTTTGAATAGTGTCTATTAAAGCTCTCTTTTAACATTATCTGTTAGATAAAAACGTCACAGATTAGGTGAAAGAAAAGGAAGAAAGATGGGGAGAAAAACTAGAAAGTGAGGCATGAGAAGTATCCTTTTGTCTTTTAGAGATAAAATGTAAACCCTTAAAAGTTTGTTTGTTAAAATAATAAACGGAGGCGTGGACAATTAATTTTTAAACTCTTTGTCTAAGGATTTAAAAAAGAAAAACATGTTGAAATGAAATGATAGAAACAGCTATTGTCAGTTAGACTTTCAGTTCCTCTAATTAAAGAACAGATGATCCCATGGACTGCAGCATGCCAGGCCTCCCTGTCCATCACCAACTCCCAGAGTTTGCTCAAACTCATATCCATAGTCAGTGACGCCATCCAATGGTCTCATTCTCTGTTGTCCCCCTTCTCCTCCTGCCTTCAATCTTTCCCAGCATCAGGGTCTTTTCCAAGGAGTGAGTTCTTTGCATCAGGTGACCAAAGTATTGGAGCTTCAGCTTCAGCTTCAGTTCTTCCAATGAACACCCAGCACTGATCTCCTTTAGGATGGACTGGTTGGATCTTCTTGTTGTCCATGGGACCCTCAAGAGTCTTTCTCTGTTATTTCATATGGAACTATTATTTCACAGAATTGCCATTAAGTCATTCCAGTAAAAATGACTATCACCCTAAATTAGAAGTTTCGTATTATGAAAGACATAAAAGAGGTTTCGTATTATGAAAGACATAAAATAAATTATATAGGTTAAAATAGCATCTCTCAACTTTCTCCTATTTCATTTTCACCAGTTTTCATTGTCAATGTGCTTTTTATTCAAATGGGAAATCAGACAAGATTTAGTAGTTACGTCATCATTTTGCTTCCCTGGCAAATAAACTAATTTCAAAAATACACTAAATCCTATCTTATTTCATGCAGAACTTATATATAATCACAGTTTGGTGTTGAGTGATAGGTAAACCACATAGCATCTCTAAAGAAGTAGGTCAAATCTGAAATGGCTCCAAACCATTCTGGTCTGGAAACTTCACAATTATGTTTCATCATGAAGCCTCTATTATAATACATATATATATATGTATATATATATATATATATAAAAATCATAAGCATCTTCAATAATTATGCCATGGTTAGTTGTAGCCTGGAAACTTTACAAATATGCTTCATCCTGATGTCTTTAGTGTAATATATGCACTATATATCATAAGCATCTTCAATAATTATGCCATGCTTAGTCGCTCAATCATACCCAACTCGTCACGACCCCGTGGACTGTAGCCTGTCAGGCTCCTCTGTCCATGGGAATTCTCCAGGCAGGAATACTAAAGTGGGTAGCTTATCCCTTCTCCAGGGGATCTTCCTGATTCAGGAATCGAAGTCGGGTCTCCTGCATTGCAGGCAGATTCTTTACCAGCTAAACTACCAGGGAAAGAAAGAAAATGAAGTCGCTCAGTTGTGTCCAACTCTTTGCGACCCCATGGACTGTAACCTATCAGGCTTCTCTGCCCATGGGATTTTCCAGACAAGAATACTGGAGTGGGTTGCCATTTCCTTCTCCAGGGGATCTTCCCAACCCTGGGTCTCTTGCATTTTTGGCAGATGCTTTACCATCTGAGCCACCGGGTAAGCCCTCAATGACTAAAACATCATCTGATTTTTGTCTCATTCATTTATTCTTTCCTCAGATATTTATTATTGAGGGGTTCTATTATCAAGTTCTACACTGGAAGAACAAAAGCAATTATACTACTATATCTTCTATTATCCAAGTGGGAATTTTGCTTCATTAACTAAATGAGGAGGTGGGATTCGAGGTGAGCAAGAATAAAAAGAGGACCAGAAGAGGGATGGACTTCTATGGAATATGTACTCTGCTTTAAAAATTTATGCATTGTCATATTAATATCATTCTCACCACAGAATTTACGCATCAGTATTTTCACCTATTTTAGAGATGAAGAAACAAATAACCAAAAAGGTGAGGTCACTTTTTAGAGGTCAGAGTTCCAGTGTGCAAATTGGAATCCAGAAATGTTTGCCTGAGTTCAAAATCTTTTGTTCCATAGCATATTACCTATTAACAAATCATTGATGTTACTTAGATTTCTAGGGAATACTGCATAAAACTCATATTGTTGTTTTTCTGCTAATAAGATAATGAAGACTCGAATTCATTTTCTAACTGGATTCACTATGACTTTCAACATAGCAAATACTGACTGCCTTTAACTTTCTTGTATCACCACTACCTTGAGGAAAGACACTTGTATCCCCTGCCATCCCCCACAACATAAATAATACCTCTCTTGAAAAACATTTCTAAAGTCAATGTGCAACAAAATCAAGGCCCAGTCGAACTTCTTAAAAACCAGAGAACTTGTCCTCATTTAAGTATCTCCTCTAGCCTCTCTGTAATTACCTGCAGAATTCTATGTATGGGAGGTTAATACAAATGATTAGAAGGAACTGAATCAATTTTTGTTTCATCATTCGGCTTTTCATACTGGCAAACTTCTATCTAAACACAACTTTTGATTTTTACAGAAAAAAATATGAAGAAAAAAAATCAAAGATGATGGGCTTTTATTGTTTTTCACCTTAAATTACCATTTGCAACATATTTTCCTTTTCTTTTGAAAGCAAAAATTTGTGGCCTTAGGTTTAAAAGGATCTGGAAAACTGAGTGAACCAAGAACTGAGTCAAACCAAGAATGCTGAGGATAGAAAAATCTGTTTATCTGTATCGGCAAGATTGCACAGCTCCCTGGACAATCCTCCCCCTCACCCCTCATAAGAGGCCACCTGTAAGAGAACAGTACCTTTTGCCTCTGGGAGCTGTTTTGCCTCTATACAGTCAGACAGCCAGCGCACATTCTGTGCTGCGCTAAACCTGATGATGGCTTTTCTGAAGCGTACACCTGTCTATTAGGAATGGCAACGAGACTCCCAACTCATTTTATATAGGCTACTGCACAGCAGTGGATGTTAATGACTTTGGAGTGTTTTGTCTTTGACAACAAGCTGGAATCTTGACTATGCAATTGACTGCAACTACATAAATTGCTATTTGGAATGAATCTTAATATATAACACTTGTGTATATGAATACAGCGCGCTGCACTTTCCCCATACGATCATGGTTGTTAACATTCTACCCATTTTAAGTGAGCAAATTTGAATAAAATGGCTGCGTAATACATTCTGTGTTAACATCAGCTATTTAAAAAGCCCAAGGATTAAAAGTTAATTCCATCCTTTTAATTCAAGGGACATATAAATGGCATTATGGGTAGAGCCAACTCCTTTTTTATCAGTCCTTTCATGCCGCCTCCTCACTAATTCTTGGTTGTTCAAATGCTACCTACATAATAAAAGCCTTGAGTTAATTTACTAAGATTTTACACCAGTGCAAATGAAAGGAAGGAAAGTGCTAAACAAGGCAATTAGCACTCTGTTTAGTGCACTCCCAAAATAAATGTAGGCAATTTACAATTTGGCAAATGGCACTCGATCCAGATCCAACTCATTTATGCCTAAGGGGGTGGTACAGTTCATTAGGGGGAAAAAGTGTTTATATATATTATGCTATTGAGGCCCAACCCATTTTGTACTCTAGCAACAGATGTGACTCCTCCTGAGGTTTATTAGTGTTTCTTGCAGAAAAATGCCAAAGTACTATCATGCTTTCAAACAAATGGTCCAAAAAAGAGTGCCTTTTACTATGGAGTCTTAGTAGCTTGCTTTACAAGATGAGGAGTATATACACGCATGGAGGGGATGGTTAGCAAAACTTAAGAGTTATGAGTTGAAGCGTCTTTTGTGGCTCTTGAAGCCTGCATTTCCATTCGGATTCCAGTTGCCATCAGGTCTGCTAGAACTGTTCATTTGAAGTACTACTGACTGCTTCTTAATTGACAGGAAGGTTGCTCCAAGCTTTTCATGTTTATTCTTGTAAGCCTCTTATTAGTGCAAAAATAATAAATGTTGTTCATGCAGAATCACCACCAACATTAATATTTAAGATGCTAGAATGATAAAGGTTAAACATATGTTTAGATTGCTTCTGAACAAAGAGCTCTACAAAATAGTTCAGAAGCATGATGATGGGCCAAACTTGGAATTAGCATGCCCTCCGTCCAAGGCTCTCATTCTTTGGGATTCACTCTTTCTTTTGGGAAGGTGAAGTTTCTGCATTTCCCTGTCACTTATTACTGCCATCAGGAATTTGGATTCCTTCTGGAAAGAACATATGAAGACATTGACATCTGAGGAAGGAAGGCGCCATAAAATCCACCAGCTTTCCCAGTATTTTTGTTTATTTCTGAGTCTATATAGTTCCACTCCATGATTTAAAAAAAAAAAAAAAAAAGACAAGGCAAGGTAAAAGCATTCTTTTGTGCCCTCTAGCTGCTGGAAGCATACATGGAAAATAAAATTCTCTGATGATTAAATTCACCTAATCTGGCTTAGGAGGAAAAAAAAAAAAACAACTACTATTCCTGAGTGAAATTTCTTTTCCTCTATTAAAAAAAAAATACCAAAAGAAAAAAGTTTACCTTCTTGAATTAATTGCACTTTCATTTTCACAAGATGAAACAGAATAATAATTCAAGAGGGATTCTCAGAAAATGAAACTGGTATTTCACTTCTCTCAAGCAGCTGATTAATAAGATGGAAATTTTGAAGAATGGATTGCTCTGACTATTGGGCACTGATTTTAAATCTGTTTCTAAAGGAAGTTGAGTAAAGATGGCCATTCAGAGTGACTCTGGTTTATTTGTTTGTTTTAGAAATATTGCAGTGCCTTTTAGAATTGATGACAAAGCTAGGACGCATATGCCTGCTTATGAAAATGAATGGTGTGGGTGTACTTCATTTATATGTAACCTTCTGCTTTAAGGTCACACTTTGCATGGAATGTTGTTATCTAAATGAGTCCTTCAGAAAATGTTGAACTTGTGCATGGCAGTCCTGATAGCAATTTGGGCTACAAGCCTTTAAATCTAGGCTACATTTCCAATATAAAAGTCAGCACACACGTGGCTCCTTCGCCACGGAAGAGTACGACATTTGGTGGAGGTGGAATAAATGGCTTACTTGGGGGAATGATTTCACAAAGGAAGGATCCGAATGCCCTATTTACTACACAATTCATGTGTGGTGAAGAAAACTCTTGCAGCTTGGCACATGCATGCTGCCCAGAATTGTGGGGAGAAGAAAAAAGAAGAAGAAAAAAAAAGAGGAATAGTTTGAAATTTGCGGAAGTATTTAAAAACTCTCCCCAGCTTTCCTAAAGCAAATGGTTTTCCAAGTGCCCTACATCTTTAGGTGCGTCTTGGAGGGTGTGAGTGTGGGGGAGGGGGGGAATGGATGGGAAGGGAGTTGAACTGTTTGATGATTCAAGGAAATATGTCAGAACATCGCCACCCCCCCACCCCCTAAAGTGAATGCACAGCTCAGAGGACATAGCTGATGGGTCTCCCAGCCGTTCCCAGTAATTCCTGAGACAGTGGAGAGTTCACCATAAAGGGCTTAATCTCAACAGATGTTCTAAGTGGCACCTCCTGAGTCGCTCTTGTGTGGTGGAGAAATACAGAAATCAAGCTAAATCAAATTAGTCAGCAGAGGAAGAAAATAAAGGTCAGGTCCACCAGCATCTGAATAAACAGCCTATGCCAATATGGCCATCTTCAGTCAGGAACTAATTAAGGGCTGATTGTCCTTCTCAGTGAAACCTCAAAAATGCATGGTGCTGAATTATTAAAAACAACACACACACCCACACACACACACACACACACAATACCAAAACCCCCACACTCTGCAGCACGCCAGATGAAAAGATAGGGGACCATAATATCCCACGGAATTGTCTCTCTTGGCTAGAGATAGTCCCTCAATCGCCAGCTTTCTTTGTTTTGATGATATTTTTTCTTCCTTTAAGAGAGCAGAAAGTATGCTCGAAGGCTGTCCTGCGTTGCAACTCCTTTACCTTTGTCTGCCGATCTCAGCTGGTATTTAATTGGTCAGCAATAGGAGGGAAGTCTCCTTTGAGGTAATGAATATTGACTGTTTATGTTGAAATGTCAGTGTGAAAAGAAAGCCCAGCGCCAAAGAGGGAGAACCCAGTGTGAGCGCCTCCGACACAAAAGAGACACCAGTGAAACGGAGGCATTGAAAAGCAAAGCAGCTGAAATTCAAAGAAGAGATGAAACAGAAATGGCCTACATGTGTGGGAATTTGAAGCTAGTCGTTGACAGGTGAAGAAGTCATTATTTTACCTGTTAGAACCAAATGGGACGGTGTGCTTTTCCTAAAATGACACAGAGGCTGTGACTCACAGAACTGTTTTAATTGAGAAGCCCTCCTCGTCTTTGAAGGAATAATTTTTGTTCCATAAAGGGAGATGGGGCAAACCTAACAGTTAATCATTATATGGATTCCACTCCCACAGAGGGGAGTTCTGTGGCAGGCAGAGCCCTCTCTTGAAAGGGTGAGGTTCTGAATTTTCACACGAACCTCTGGATGCAAAAAGTTTTGTCTGCAGTAATTAGAGATTCGAAGGTAAAAAAAAAAAAAAAGAAAGAAAGGGAGAGGCGAGTAGAATCTGCTCATTAGATCAGATGGGCTGAGAACATTATCATTGAATACTTTGGGCCCTTATATTTTGGTGTAATTTGTAATTTGACGGTGGCCCTGAGCTGACAGCTGAGACGGCATCTCTTTAACCCTTTCGGCTCTGGGAAGCACGTCCACGTTTAAGGTGGGTTTTGCTGGCAGGCTTGGCTTTATTCACCCACGATGGATTTTATGTCATTGTATGAATTGGATTTTCCATTCTTATATTTCCCCCAAATGGTGACCAGCCATGAGTAATATCAGAAAAAAAAAAAAAAAAAAAACCAGCGAAGCAGAGAATTTCGAAATGATTTAAATGCGTAGGAGGTTCTGAACAGTGCCAAGTTTTTAAATCTGGGCCGCCTCCTCTCCACCCCACTTTGGGCCTCAGGACCGTTTTGCAAATTCACGATGGCCACAAGTATTGTATTTCTTGCCATTTCACAGTGTAAAAGAAGAGGGAGGGAAACAAAAAGACAACTATGTAACTATTGAGTCACACTCATGGGAAAAATAAAAAGACTGAAGAAGCTAGAGAAACAGAAAACTTGAGTTTCTGGTCCCATGAATAGGCAGTTGTATTTACAGGGTGGCTTTACCATTTACAGATTTAAAGTTCACATACTTGAACTTGATCATCATGAGGACCCCATCATCGCAAATTTCTGAGGCAAGAGCTCATTACCTTTCTCTCCAGATTGCTGCCTAATGCAGAAAGGGTTCCCTGTTTTTATCGCCCAAGCATTTGATGATTTTTTTTTTAAAGCCCAGTAAATAAAATATGACATCTTGAGTCACACCCTGTGTCATACTTGAACCCTAACCCGTGACACTCACCTAACTCGAACTAACAAGCAGCCTGCCCCAGGAAGAGCGCTACTTCTTCATTAGCAAGATCCATTTCACCTTTAAAAACCCTGGCTTCCTGTTTGCATTAAGCCAGATTGAGATATCTTGGGTCTCTCAATGACATTTAGGAATCCTCCAGGACAAAAAAGGAAGTCATTGCGTCTCCAGTTCACCTGCAAAGAATATGTCATTAAAAGAGGAAGCAAAATGAAACCCTGTCAACTTGTTAGGGCCCAAAAGGTAATTCTGCCATCAAATACAGAGTGGGGGAGTGATACAGAATCCTATTATTACTGACACGAAAGGACCTACCGGTGTCAAAGGTGTCCAGTGCCAGAAAAGTTCAGGTGTTGCTAAATTCATTAAGGTGTCAGTTTGAGAAGATGTGATGTCATTCCTGTTGTCTGCAGAGATGAAAACTGGAATCTGCTTGCTCCTGTCAACACACTATCATCTTAATTTCGTTTGCTCTGCACCTGATTTGCCATCTGTACGGGGTTAAGGGCCATGGGAGATAGCTTCTTAAAAGGCTACTAATATTTGACATATATCATTTTAATCTACCCTTTCACCACCACTCCCACCCCCCCCCCCAAAATGTTGCTAAGTCAACACTACTTGTGATAGTTTGCTTGCTAGATTTTTGCTAATGAGGGTGGAAGAAGGACAATAAATCTCTTCTGTTCTTTTATTTATTTCTAATATTAAAGATAAATGTGCTTCCTTTTCTTTATAAGATTATGTGCTTCCCTATCACTGTGATAAATTTTGATAGGAATTTGACATTTAAATCTGCAGACATTGGAGAGGTTCTTTCCAGATTCATTTATGTACAGTTTCTTCAAATTTTATTTCAGTAGGTTCTTTTGAAAATGTGAGAGACTTTGTAAAGGATGCAAATGACTGGTATGCATTTGACATGATAAAGAATGTTTATTTGGCAACTTTTGATCAAAAGTATTAGGTGGGTACAGTATAGAAAGCAAAATATGCTAGAAACCATTTTGTGAATAAAACAAATCACATTTAAATTAATATATTGTCAGAAGATATAGCACTTATTTTTCAAAAGATATGTGTTACAGATGATGGTTTTAAAGACAGACCCCATTATAGTAAGTTATTTTTTGCAAATTTCAAATATCATACCAATGTAATCACTTTCAGTAAACTCTGGATTAGTTCAAAAGAGTGAAATTACCATTTTTTAAAGATATTTTTGATGTGCACCATTTTTAGTTTTTGTTGAATTTATTACAATATTGCTTCTGTTGTTTTATGGTTTTTTTTTTTTTTTTTTGGCCCTGAGGCATGTGGGGTCTTGGATCCCTAGCCAGGAATTGAACCCTCAGTCCCTGCATTGGAAGGTGAAGTCTTACCTACCGAATTGCAAGGGAAGTCCTGGAAATAACCATTTTCAGAGTGTTTTTATGCTTAGTTCAAGGCAATATTTATTCTCTTGATTTGTTTTTTGAAGGATTGAGGGGAGGTTTTTTTTTTTTTTTTTTTTTTTTGCAATTTTCTTCTATAAAACATCAGTGGTCAAATAATGATGGGGAAATAATAAACACCCATCCTAGCCAAGATCATAGTGTAATTTCTATGAAAGTAACTTGAATGCTCTTCTAAATATTCGTATTTGTTTTATTTGCAAAGAGTTTGAGCTCAGGAAACACACTGTATCGTTATTCTCATGCCTTTGACATTAATCAAATGTAACATTATTTTGTACGTAGGAAAATAATATAGTACTTTTAAAATAAATGTACAGGTCCACACTGCTGGTAAATGTGGAATCTGGTTGCCCTCCTTCATGTGTGTTCAGATTATATTTCTAAATTTCCCCTATTTACCTCCACTACTGTGTTCTTCTATCACTCTCCTCAGCATAGAAGAGAAAAGTACTTTCTTAAGGCACAGAAAAAAATCCACCTGCAAACAAATATATTAATGCTCACTAAACCTTGTCTTTTCCTTTCTCCAACTGTGTCCATTAAAAATCCAAATATTTTCCTAAGACTGTCAAGTCTGTTTCAAAAGGGGACTCCCTAGTTTTGAAACATGAAAACTTTTATTTCTAAGCAGTCTGTTCATGTTTTAAAGAAGTCTGAGGGTTAAAAACAACCATAAATAATATTTGTAAGGTGCACATACACGTACGGCTGCATTAATGATCTCCTGATCAATTAAACACTTTGTTATTTTCACCACAGCCCTAGACCAAGATGTGATTTTTCAGACCACCATACCAAAATCCATCCTGAGTGTCCATGAGTGTACTATTATGCGGCTTGTAGACTTTCTATGCAGGAGACACGGAGGGTTGCAAAAATTGAGCTTTTTGCAGGCAGCTGCTGTGGGAACTCGGGTTAGCAGGGCTTGCTTTCATTGATATATGGAGCACTTAACCTAGTGAGAAGCACAGAGGTGGTGGGAAGGCTCCCGCTGGACGAGTTTTTCAAGTTGATCCTGGTGGTTGTATTGTCGGTCCCTCTGGGCACCAGGCGGGGGGGCTCACACTCTGGACTTTCACTTGTAGGAAGAAAGAAAATCAATCTTCGTGCCCCAAAGATGGAATTGCTGAAGCAGAAAGTCACTGAGGCATTGGAGTCTTGTAGGGAAGACTCTGAGGAAATGGCTTCAGGCTTCAAGCAAGATGTTGAACTCCATCAGCGCTCTCCGGAGACACAGGGGGGCTACAAGAGGAATAGAAAGGGTGTGTATTCGCTCTGAGTTGGCGTGCCTTTTGATCGAGAAAGAGGAAAAAAATAGCTGAAATTGGAGATGGATCTGTATATTGGAAAAATAAATATAACTGAAATGCTTTTTTCTTTATTCGCTAGAATGTGACTTGTACCCTACTCAGGAAAAAAAAAATGCTCAGGTTACATCAATCATTTTCTGGAAGGGTTGTCATAACTCTTTTGATATGTATCAAAGTTTGCATACAGCGCTTTTTGTTTAAAGGCATTATTTGATAATAGTGATTGTTTGATGTAACATCCCTCAACCTGAAGACTGCCAAAGCATTCTGCAGCTAAAATCATTAACAAAATACTCTAAATTACATACCCTAATATAGTCAGTGACCGAATTGCTGTTACTACTTGGGAAGGCAATGCATTTATTGAAAAGAACCATTTTAATGAAGGGATCATTTTAAGACCAAGAATAAAAGGCGCAAGAGTTTTTCACAGAAGCATTCAGTGTCAATACTGGCCTTGTTGCTGAATTCTCTTGCTCTTTGAAAGCCCAACCATTGTTTTGGGAGTGTCCATTTGTGGCACAGGAAGATGAAGGCTTCCAAGACCCAGATGAGGGTAACTGGCTGCATTATCTCCTAAACTTTGAGATTTAGATTTCATTTTTGGTTCCTACAAAACCATCCACAATTATGCAAATTCACTGGTTCCATCTCTTCAATATAATAGAAAAGAAAATTGTTTGTATAGTCAGTAATAGTAACCGTGATGATCTCTAAATTTTTTCACTTTGCTTAGAACTTCCAAAACTCTTTTACTTACCCAACTGCTCTCAAATCTGCTGCCCTGTGGCAACCTAGAGGCGTGGGGTGGAGAGGGAGGTGGGAGGGAGGTTCTAGAGGGACGGGCCGTATGCCATATGTATACCTCTGGCATGATGTGATTCATGTTGAGGTATAGCGGAAACAATCACAACATTGTAAAGCAATTTTCCCCCCAGTTAGATATAAGTAAATAAGTAAAAAAGAAGGGCAGGTCATCAAGAGAAGAATGCTACTTTCATATTATTTTAAATAGTTTAAATCTGTTTGTACTGTCCTACTGAGAAAGGTACAAAGAAAGTGTTTTTCTGATGGTGCAAGGAGAAAATTTCTTTTCTTTCTTTTTTTTTTGGTTCTTGAGCCAGACAGGTAGAATAGTTGTAGGAGCTTTTGAAACCCACTTTTCTTTCACCGTAGCTGTGTTGCTAGCAAAGGATCCAGGAAGAGCTCTGGAGGTGCTGATTTTTTTTTTTTTTCCCCCACAGTAGGGAAATTTGAGCTTTCAGGAGCATGAAAAGGCTGAAGCAGGTAAGACCTGATGCTGTCAGGGCGTTTTTTTTTTGCTTTGACCCCCTCTCTATTCTAAACCTCATCTTCAGACTTGTCCCCAGCAAACCAAACATAGGAAAGCAGTCCTCTGAAAGCTGTGACGTGTAACCACGGCTCCCCCAGACCTGTTCAGAAGGAACATATTCCTTGCTCCATTAATGTGGGTTCACAGGATTGAATGCAAATTCTACTTTTTCCTAAACTCTGCAAATCACGTTAGTGACCACATTTCCATTCTTATTCAGTGGGAAAGGATGGCTGGTTTCTTTGTTTGTTTCTATAAAATACAGCCACTTGACAGAACGTAGAAGGTCAGCAACGGGATGATCTGGTTAGGACACTGGCAGAAACCCACAGTGTATCAAGCTGTCCTGATGCTGAAGCTGGAAAAAATAGGGCATAAGCCTCAAGTGGTGCTCAGTTATTGCCAGCACTAAGCTGTGCTTCTGACAATGGCTTTGAGGAGGGAATTATGACATTTAGAAGAATCTCCTCAGCTTTATAAAAAAAAATGTGAATATCTATAAATATTGATCCAAAATGAGTGCAATGAATAATTTATAGTGAAATACACTTTCTTTGTCTTTCAGTTTTTAAAGCAGCTTTTTTTTTTTCTAAAATATTATGGTTAGACAACCATATTTTTCCTCTCTCATTTTAGAGCCATTTCTTATTTTTAGAAAAAAAAAGTGTGCTATTTTCAAAAGATGTTTGAAGTTGGGAGAAAAAAAATTCCCAACAATATACATATTACCAAAACGGAAACATATTGTAGATGTTTTAGTTTCAGGGAAAAAATATAACTTGAAATTTTAAAAAAAGTTTATATAATTTGTTGTCATAATTTTGTTGTCTTTGGTGCATATCCTCCTTTTGCAGAATCATTTAAACAACTCATGTTTGCTTGAATAAAAATAGAGATTTCATTTGTTGGAACTAACGATTCCAACCGAAAATATACTCTTGTGTAATGAGAGGAAAATAAACAGGTGCGCTCAGCATCTTTCACAGTGTGCCTGACAAGGGGGCAGATTTGGAAGATGCATTAAATATTCTCAAACCTCACCAGGAGTTGGGCTTTAATTGATCATGATTCAGGGTCTTTTTTTCAAATGTCTATCAATATTTTCACAAGGGGTCAACATGTATTTCTTCTTTCTCTCTGTAACTCTAGACAGATTCAGAGAAATAAATGCTCACAGTTTTCTTGGAAAAGCCATTGGCTGTTTGTTCATTAGGCTGATAATATGGCTCTAAATTCACTTAGGGAAAAGGGTTTTATTTTGTTTCTTCCCTGTTGAGCTTGTTGTCTCATTCATGTTTGTTGTTTCATTCGTGTTTGCTGTTTCTATTGTTTTTAATTTTGCTAGATTTTTTGTTTGACTCATGCAATGGAAAGGATGACAGAAAGAAAGACTTTATTGAGTCTGAAAGTTGTCTCTTTTTGGAAGACTTTGACAGTTGTGGGTTTTTACACCACAACCCAGCACTTTTAGTTCATTCAATCTGGGACTCACCGATCCAAGTAGTGTGTTGTGTTGTATTCACCAGTGATTTGTGAAATACTGTTTAGAAGCACATGGAGTCTGGCAAAATCGAGAGTCCATTCATGTTACCTCAAGGAACAGAAAGAGAGAAACTGGGATTACATTCATGAAGCAGCTGGAAGTCTCTGGACCTGAATGTGTAGTTCTAAAAATGCCACTGTTTGTTAAATTGATTTTGGGAGAAATTACATTTATCTTTTATCTGTTTGAGCCTCTGTTTTTCTATCTGAGCAGTATAGTACTAAGGAGGGGGGTTCTTTTGAACATGAATTGAAATGATACACATACTTCCTGGTGGCTCAGATGGGAAAAAATCTGCCTGCAGTGCAGAAGCCCTGGGTTCAATCTCTGGGTTGGGAAGATCCTCTGGAGAAGGGAATGGCAACTCACTCCAGTATTCCTGCCTGGAGAATTCCATGGACAAAAGGGCCTGGGACCAGGTGGGCTACAGTCCATGGGGTTGCAAAGAGTCTGGCCTGATTGAGCACACACACACACACACAGCACAAGTATTTAATAAGGGCTTTCCTGGTGGCTAAGTGGTAAAGAATCTGCCAGCAATGCAGGAGGTGTGGGTTTGATCCCTGGGTTGGGAAGCTCCCCTGGAGAAGGAAATGACAACCCACTCCAGTATTCTTGTCTGAAAAGTCCCAAGGATAGAGGAGCCTGCTGGGCTACAGTCCAAAAGGTCACAAAAGTGTCAGACATGACTGAGTGATTAAACACACATACACACACACACACACACACACACATATACATACAGTAAGGAGAGAGAGTTCCTGAAATAGATACCCGAGTATACGACTTCTCTGCTAAAAATCTCTCAGACTCCTAGTTACTCACAGAATGGATCTAAACTCCTTAATTGATGCTCAAAGTACCACCACATGCCCCAGTCTTCCCGTCCTGGTCTGTCTCTGTTTCATGTACACTTAATTCCAAGCCAGTCAGCAGTGTTCCCTCTGCACCCCAGATACCCTTTACTCTTTTAGCGCTGCCGTGAATTTTCCTAATCTGAATTCCTGAATTCATTTCTTTTTCCTCTCTGCTCCCATAGCACTTTGAACCTGAAAGTCTTTCCTTCTCTCCCACCGGCTGCATTGTAAATTCCTTCGGGGTAGTTTCTTAGTCCTTTGTATGGAGCCACTCAGAGCTAGCAGGTTATGTCATTGCCTTCACATTGTGACTGTCAGAATATACCTCTAGGTAGAACAATCACATAATTTGTCACCTAAACTGGTGCATTTGTCCATGAAAGATTCTAGACTTGATGAATCCTGGATAACTCAAAGTTGGGGATAAGAATAATAACAGATTAACATTGCTGCTCCAGGGATTTAAAAAATATCAGTGACTCCACTATTGAAAAATCAGCCTACACTTTTTAACTTCTTGGTTTTGGCTCTGCCTTTGTTTAGGTTGCTGCTACAGTGTGACTCTAGCTCTGTAGGTGTTGAGTGACTTTGCTCATTTTTCTCAGTCCTGCAGACCTATGCGTGCTAACAAAAACCTGCTTCTCAACAGTGGGTTGAACTGATATCTGTGTTTGAAGGATGGAACAGGAGTTTAAGAGCTTAAAAATTGGGTTGGTAGCACCAGTGTGTTCATAGCTGGTTGAAATTTAAGCATGTTCACCGTGGATGTTTGCTGGGAGGAGGTTGACTTTGAAAACTATTTGATGACATATTTGATAAATGATTGGGTTTCAGAAATGATTAGGACACACACACAAGATATTTAGTGGGGATCATTGCTCCCAGAATAGGTCAGTTTATGACATAAAGGACCACCGGGGGAAGTTTCCAGATTCCCTTTAGTAATGGCGATAGCAACACAGGGTAAGCTGTTTTTGTTCATGCTATTTAAGTCTTGCAATAAATTTGGAGTTGACTACTTGATGAAGTGATTGTTATGTTAAGCAAAATTATGTCTGCGACCCAAGCATCAGGCTCTCTTAAAATCTGTAGTCTTTCCTATGTAAATCTTGTTCTTACTAAGAAAGAAATTTCATAATGTCTTATGTTAATCCCATTATCTCTCGTGGAGTGACTGTTTCTACATGTGGAGGCAGGGGTGGGGGGCATCTGCCATTAAGACTCTGTTACTTGAAAACACTTGTGATAGAATGAAAATGTGACAATTGAACAATGCTATTTGCACCATATTTATCTCATGTCTATATCCCATGCATGGATGTATTGTTTGCATAGAAAGTTTGGACATCATACAACCTTCTCATTTTTTCTTAGCTGTCTGCTTTAGCAGAAGCAAAGCCTAAAGGACATAAATGTCATGTCCCTCAGACAATTGTGTGAATAATTCTCCCTGGGTCCTTTCCTTCTGGGTTTTGGCCTTGGCTCCTGGTGTTCACAGCATTAAGAGGGTTAAAGGTTCTGGCATGGTGAATTTATTGTTGACATCTCACAGTCCTTAAAGGCAGGATCACTAATGGGTGACCTTGGGGTTTGACTATTCCAGACCCAAGAAGATCAAGTCTCACCCCCTCCTGCAACTGCGGTGACCCCTCTATTCTTACTCTCCTCGGTCTAACCTTTAACTCACTGATCTTTGACTAAAATATTAAGCAAACACCTGCTTAGGTCTGTGGTCAAAGACTGTGGACTTGAATATCTCCCATAATTTCATGTGAATATGCTGAGGTGATAATCATGAAATGTAGACCAGATCTGTGGACACGTTTACAGTAAGTCATTATATTGTTACTGACCATATGCAACACAGATTCTGTAACAACCCATGTCTATGGTGAATCAGTATTAATCAAACTGATCAGAGTACTAATGAATCATCTGTGGATACACTAGGGCTTCTGTCATTTGCATTAACATTAACAATAGTGCAACAATATTTATTCCTTATTACTGAAAGAGGACCAAGTCTAAAATTAATTTTAGAATTTCCTAGATTTACCGTTGACAGTAATGCAAAATGCATTAATGTTTAACAGGGATACCAGGAATCATTTGAATGATTAGATGAAAAATATTTGATGAGATCAGCTCAGATAAATTCTGTGCTTTGAGGAAAGAAGGAAGGGATGTTACATTAAAAATGACTCTGAAGAGTTAAAGATAAAAAGAAGCAGCGTAGTTCATGGTGCTTTGAATTATTTCACTAATATTTTGTAGAAAGCAGTTTCACCTGATATGATAAGATGTCTTAAATGTGAAATTACACCAGCAAAAGTTTCTACAAAAGGTGGAGGTTTTCCTTTCACTATAAACAGTTAAAGTGTTATTGCAAATAGATATATTTACTAGGCTTCATTCATCTGGTGTGAATTGCTATAAATCAAGATAAAACTAAATAAATTAAAAAAAAAATAAATTTAACCAAATAGTTAAAATTTAGCTATTGCTTATCAAAATGTTTTAAAAATAAATTATATGTTTATGACACATGTCATATGTGTGCATGTATGCTTAGTCGCTCAGTCACGTCCGACACTTTGCAACCCTTTGAGTTGTAGCTCTCCAGGCTCTTCACTCCATGGGTTTTTCTTTTCTTTTTTTTTTCCTTTTCCATTTAGAGTTTTTTTTTTTTTTCCAAGAAAGAATACTGGAGTGAGTTGCTATGCCCTCCTCTAGGGGATCTTCCCAATTCAGAAATCAGCCTATGTCTCATGTGTCTCCAAGGGATCTTCCTGACCCAGGAATTGATCCCACATCTAATATGTCTCCTGCATGGCAGGCAGGTTCTTTACCCACTAAACTATTGGGAATCCTCTCCTTGGGAACCTTTCATTAGCTTACAATTCTGTTCTATCAGGTGAATAAGACTCCACTTCCTGAGAGCACTGACGGGCTTCCCGAGTTTCACACCAACATGGAATTTTATAAGCAATAGTGGGAACTTCACACTTCATCCCATATTTACAGATTATTTAATACTTTATGCTTTTCCTTTTATATTTTTTACCTTTTACTTTTACTCACACACTTTTAAAAGTATTATGTATACTTTTTTCTTTATACACAGCATTCACTTATTTGAATGTTATTAAGTAATCTCTCTCAAAGTTGCTTAGTCATGTGTGACTCTTTGCAAGCACATAAACTGTAGCCCGCCAGGCTCCTCGGTCCATGGAATTTTCCAGGCAAGAATACTGGAGTGGGTTGCCATTTTCTACTCTGGAGATCGTCCCGACCCAGGAATCGAACCCATGTTTCCTGCTTCTCCTGCACCGGCAAGCTATTTTTTATGACTGAGTCACATGGAAAGCCCAGGAGTGGTTAGATGGCACAGTAACAGATGGATTTCTGATAAATTTTAAAATACCTCCAGGAAAAAAATATTTTTCAACTTGCTCACTTTATTTCAGAAGTTCAGCCAATAGGTTCTAAGTTTCAAAAAAATAGAGATCTTAGAAGTGATGCGGAAATTATTGGAGGCTCGAGGAAGGTGAGAACAGGGAGGAAAAAGCTGTTGATCCATTCATTTCCTCTTGTTGTCGGCGGTAGATAAACCTTGGTGTCTCTTCCATCATAATTACTCATGATACACTGGTGGTCTGGCAAAATGCAGAGCCCGGAGAAGGATGGTATGAGTTACATGACCAAAGTTTACAAACACGTGTCTAAACCTTGGCTTATTTGCCTCCATGAGAAAACTTTTAAATACAAATTTCTGCACCAATACTAGAAAGTGGTTCCTCTTTTCTCAAAGTGTATTTGTTAGTGAAATGATTCAATGTTTCAAATTCTGTGAATTAAATAGAAGTGTCTGCTACTAATACTGTAGAGGAAGCCTGAAAATATACTTAGCTAGAACTCATCATAGTTAGATACCAGTATGATTTCTTCTCTGGAAGAAAAGATTTTTAGGTGTATGCCTATGGCTAGGGGAAAGAATAGTGCCATTGCTTATTACAAGCAGCTTCAGAAGCATAAAGGGTTCTGAATTTTCACATTAGAAAATTTTAAAAGAAACCAATAATTGAAAACTTTCTTAATGACTATGTATGTATACATGTATATCAACATACGTGTGTGTGTCTGTGTGTGTGTATATATATATATATATATACATATATATGTGTATATATTTGAATGTCTTTTAAAGAACCATAGCTTAGAGTTTTCAAAGAGAAATTCAATGGTATAGGGACAATTTGAAAAGAGCATTCCTGAATGGAAAATGTGCATCAGTCAAAAGCATCAATAAATATGTCTTTTTCATATGCAAATGAAAATTTCTAAAGTAAAAAAGGCATTGTTTTATAAATAGTGAGATAATATTCTTGAAAAAGGTTACCAGTGATTACATAAGTTATCTCCTTCATAAAGAAATTTAGAGCTCACTGTTGCTCTTTTCATTAAAACAGGCTTCGCATCCAGACTCATGCTGAAAGCCAAACTCTGAATTTTAATTAGAGATAATAAATAATTATATCACTTAGGAAACTGAAACTATTAAAGACTGTTGGTACCATACTTCTGTATTTGATGGGTGGGTAGCAAGACACAAATCATATTAAAGGCAATACATTGTGGGTGGAAAATTGGTAATAAATGTGGATAAAGTCTAAAGCTATCCAGATAAAAAAGGAAGTAAGCGTTGGATCTGTCACTGTTTTGAGTCCATAAGATCTCAGCTCCTTATTTTGGGGTGATTATAACGTTCTCCATTCCCCAAATAAGGTGGTTTCTCTTTTTATTTTTGTTGGGGGATTGAAAGGGAATGGGCAGAGCGAGGTGTAATTTGTATTTCCTCCAACCAGAAAGATTAAACTTTTTTTCCTTCCCTCTCCTTTTTTCCCCTCCTCTTTTTAAAAGAAAGCACACTGACATCTCAAGAGTAATTACTACCTCCGAGTCAAGGGCAAAAAAAAAAAAAAAAAATATATATATATATATATATACATACTGGAGAGACAGACTTCCCCAACCTCCACAGCCCAGAGGGACCAGCTGATGCAGAGAAAGCAGAGACTTGAACCGTTAGAGCCTGGGTTGGGGCTGACATTGACCTGTGTCGACACCCGGCTTTGTCCCGCCATCTGCACAAATGTGAACTTTGCCTCCCAGACTTGGCTTCTCAATTAACATGTCCAGCTGGGGGAGAATTCCGTCATTTCCCTAATATCCTTATTGCCACTGGCCTGACATATTAATATTAAAAATATACGTGCACAGATCAAGGATTTTCTTAAGCACTTCTGTTTTTATTGCAAATACTAGGCAGGAGGTGAAAGCAGACACAATATAATTTGAAAAGCATAACCCTGATTAGGCACTGATTGGAACGCTGTTATACCTTACATTTAAAACCTTTTTATTATTAGAGCTAGCTGTCAAAACTGGGCTCTGAATCTCCTATGAGACAGATGCAGGGGGCAGGCGATTCTTCACTGGTTTAGTGCAAATAAATTTATAGTTCAAAGTGGCATTTTCTTTGAATACGGCCTTAAGTATCAGAGACCTGTCATGTGCATTGCAGAGGTGTTGGTAAAGATGTGTCGTCTAGCTTTAATTTGTTCTCTTTTAATGGACACTCATCATTATTCTCAGTTATTGTTCATTTTAATGTGTTAGGCATTGACATGGTAAAGAAATAAGACCATAGGATCAGTATTTGATGATAAATGGACAATATTTGTGAGTGTGGGGAGACAGAGAAGTTATTACCTCTAATCTTGAAAGGGAAGGTGGTTTTC
Source organism: Odocoileus virginianus (assembly GCF_023699985.2). Classification (NCBI taxonomy): domain Eukaryota; kingdom Metazoa; phylum Chordata; class Mammalia; order Artiodactyla; family Cervidae; genus Odocoileus; species Odocoileus virginianus. The sequence continues at coordinate 47,328,955 of NC_069689.1, read as the reverse complement.
ATACAACCTCGAAGTTAGCAGGGCCATTCAAGGCCTCTTGGATAAAAGCAGGACTTCTGATGCCTATAGCTGGGCTCAGATCCCAGATCTCAATTTGAGCAAGTTCTTCACCCTTCTAACCATCAGTTTTCTCATCTTTCAAATGGGATAATATCCAGGTTTGGGTGTTGTTGGGAAAATTGAGACATGTGGAAAGTCTCCAGGAGAATGCCTGGTACTGTGTAAGCACTCAGTCATATTAGCTGCCATTTAGGTATCTGACTGTGTGCTAACAATATCTTTAAATGGTCTCCAAACCTTCTACTTAAAATACATGTTGCCGTAAGGAGCTCTCTGGTTCCTTCGGGGAAACTTTTGCACAGTGTTACCTGTTAGAATGCTCCTTCAGGTTGCCGTAGGTGCTTCTTATCTGTGTCACCCTTTCACCTCACTCTGTCCTCATCATCACAGAGTTGCTTCTGAAAGAATATTCAAGAAAAGTAGCAGGAGAAAAAAGCAGGAGAGCTATAACTCTGAGTCCCACTCCTTTACATACTCTCTTGTTTAGGCTCATTCTCCAGGCTTCTCAGCTCCTGCATCATCCCGATGAAAGTTCCTCACTGTTCAGCTTACCCAGCCCAGTCATATTTCTCAATGGTCCAGAATTTTTCTACAAACTCAGTTGCCTTTGGCATAAGAGCCTGAATAGTATATTCCTGGTGATGGCCGAGGCTTTGAGGTTCATGAATATGCTATTCAGGCTCTTCTGCTAAGGGCAACTAAGTTTGCAGAAAAATTCTGAACTGTTGAGGAATATGACTGGGCTGAGTAAGTTGAATAATGGGGAACTTTCATCTGGCTGGGTTCGGGCTTCCCTAGTAGCTCAGCTGGCAAAGAATCTGCCTACAATGCAGGAGACCCTGGTTCGACTCCTGGGTTGGAAAGATCCCCAGGAGAAGAGATAGGCTACCCCCTCCAGTATCCGTGGGCTTTCCCGGTGGCTCAGCTGGTAAAGAATCTGCCCGAAATACAGGAGACCTGGGTTCGATTCCTGGGTTGGGAAGATCCCTGGAGAAGGGAATGGCTACCCACTCCAGTATTCTGGCCTGGAAAATTCCATGGACTGTATAGTCCATAGGGTGGCAAAGAGTCGGACATGACTGAGCGACTTTGGCCTTACAGAGCTGGGTTCAAATCTGATCTCTATTACTTCCTAGCTGTGTGACTTAGGCATGGGAGTAAGCTTCCACATCATCATACTCATTGTAAAGTAGAGGTGATGTCTCCATCCTTGCTGGTCTGCCACAAGGACGGATGGTAGAACGCCCAAGAAACAGTAGGGCATCAAAGCATGTGGGCAGTTCCTCTGAATCCCCTGCTTTTCGTCATTTAGAGCTGGATTTTCTTTCTATCACATCTGAATGATGATACAGTTTATCCTCATTATGTTTCAATGATAATACGATGCATGTAGCATAAATTAGCTCTAAGTTTGAAGTGAGATGTTGACCTTCAAATACAGCACGTAGTGGAACTGTGTGAGAATGAAGAAAGAACAGCAGAAACTCCAGCAGGCAAACTTTCACTCCCGGGGGAATGCTGCACAATGTGTCATAGGCCTGACTCAAATGAAGGAGGGAGACGCCCAGGGTTTAGTGACCGAGGCCACATAGAGGCATTGCCTTATGGAGAAAATAAAATCAAAGCTCGGTTGACCATCCAGTTAGGTTGCAAGCCAGAGACCTGGAAATCTGAGTGCAAATGACTTAGCAGGAGAAAAATTGGACAGGCAGACTTTAGTGGGCAGGTGTGAGGCCAAGAGGATACACAGCTTGGAGAATTTTCTGAGTTTCAGAGAATAATTGCAGAAGACATTTGTAGGGAGTCCAGGCAAAAGTCAAGAGGAGGCAGTTAGGATCTTGACCAGGGTTCTGTGTGATGTCCTCCCAGGCCTGTTTGAGCATCTTCTCGCTGACTGACCCTATTGCCTCCCACCATGGGGAATGAGACCCAGAAAAAGGAAACTAAAGTGAAAACTGAAAACATAAACCAACGGGAGCTGAATACTGACTGCCAGCCAGTTCAGGTCACCTGTCTCAGTTTTCTGGACACTTCTCCAGTTGGGATGTTTTGGAATAGCTTGAGGACTCCTACCGATACCAAGCAGGACCCTGTGGGGGTCCTGGGCACAAAAGCCTTTCTGTGTCTCCCCTTTCTTGGTTACAGGAAATTGGCTTCATTCAGCCTCCATGACCTTCCCTGAGTTCCAACTCATCTGATTAGGGGATGGAGGGGATGTGGAAACAAGGGAGGAACAGTCAGAAAGGAAAAAAAAATAGTACAGCCTCAGGGTAAGATCCTGATTCTCTCTTAAGGGATATACATAACAATATCTTTGAGACATTCTGCAGATGCTGAAGCCCCTACCTGATGGGAGAAACTAACGGTATGCTGCCCACAAGCTCTAGATTTCAACCAGCTAGAATCAGAAGGTTGATGGTGCTGACTCCCAATTACTCACCACCAACCAGTCAGAAGAATGTCCACGAGCTGATCACACCCTCTTTGAACCATTGTAATAAAACTCCTTACTCCCCCCTCCAGGTTGGGCCATGCAGTTTTATCCCACTGTGGACCCCTTTGTCTGGTAAAGCAATAATGCTATTCTTTTCTACTTTGTCCCAAACTTTGTCTCCAGGATTTAACTCCTTGAGGGATACAGAGGCCTAATTCACCTGCGCTATTTCAGTAAGCAGGGAAACTAGCTATCATACCATTCTTTGGTTCAAGAAATAACCATGGAATGTTACTCTAAAGAGCATTATGTTTTTATGGATCTTGACTCAGTGGGATTCAGTTATATTAGCTATTATTTTTGTTATACTTTTGTTCTTCATGGTGATTGTTTTTATTATCTGAAATCATTTGTGTTGCTTCTCTTCATTTATATTGAAATGTTAACAAAGTTTACATCTTGGTACTTAACTTTTACCATTATTCTCTTGGTGAGCACATATCACTTGCATATATGGATATGCTGATAAAACATAGCATGTTTGCATATATTTGGGCTTCCCTGGTGGCTCAGTAAAGAATCTGCCAGCAATGCTGGAGACTGGGGTTCAATACCTGGATTGGGTAGATCTCCTGGAGAAGGAAATGGCATCCCATTCCAGTATTCTTGTCTGGAGAATCCCATGGACAGAGGTGCCTGGCAGGGTACAGTCTGTGGGGTTGCAAAGAGTCAGACACGACTGAAGCAACTTAGCACACACATGCATGCATTTATCTATGGGCATGAAAGTGAAAGTTGCTCACTCATGTCTGACTCTTTGCCACCCCATGGACTATAAGTCCATGGAATTCTCCAGGCCAGAATACTGGAGTGGATGGCCTTTCTCTTCTCCAGGGGAATTTCCCAACCCAGGGATTGAACCCCGGTCTCCTGCATTGCAGGCAGATTGTTTACCAGCTAAGCCACAACGGAAGCCCAAGAATACTAGAGTGGGTAGCCTATCCCTTCTCCAGGGGATCTTTCTGAACCAGGAATCAAATTGGGGTCTCCTGCATTGCAGGCAGATTCTTTACCTACTGAGCCACCAGGGAAGCCCCTATCTATGGGTATAAGTTTTTCAATTTTGCATATATATGCTTCTATCTATCTATTATCTATCTACCTTTCTGCCTACCTATCTATCCATTTACCTATGTATCATCTATGCAAATTTTCAGATAGACAGAAATTCTGTTATTCACAGAAGAAAAAGACAAATTCTCATCAAAGAGTTAGAACCAACTTGCACTACAGGGGAGGAACCGGAGAGAGGGTAGGAAGCAAGTGTGGGTCAAACACCTGCTATGTGCTGTGAATCATGCTAGACAATTTTAACTATTATTTCTATTTCATTCTCACAACAACCTTAAGATGCAGATATTATTATCTTCAGGATGGCAATGAAGAAACAGGCTCTTGAAGGTAAGGAACTCCCGGAAGATGATTCAGTTTGTCTATGACAGGCCAGACTTTGAACACAAGCCCTTCTGACTCTAAAAGCTTATTATCTTTCCACTATAGCCTACGCCTTACTAAGAAAATAAAACAACCTGCCAAGAACATACAAAACTCCAACTGATAATAATAAGCCCTAACTACTGTCCATAACAGGCAAGAAAGAACGATATATCTACAAGCAGGTGTATCATATCATATTGACTTCATTCAGCTACGTGACCTTGAGCAGGCTGCTGCCCTTTCAGAGCCCCAATTTCTTTATCTGTAAAATGTGGAGCTTGCGCTGCGTTGTCTCCAGTGTCCCTTCATCTCTAATCCTCGGTAGCTTTTTCACTACATCCTGCCTTCCCGGCCCTGGCGTGTGTGCGCCTTGCTCCCGGGAGCTCTCTCTGAACATCACGTGTGGGTTTGCCTGTGTGACATGCCGTGTGCTGAAATGTAAACCGAGGAGTTAGCCACGCAAGGAGTTTCATTCCACCATGCCCACTAATGATGCCTCATCAAGACACAATCTGAAAAGTAAACAAACTAACAGCTCCTTTGTTTTTGTGAAGTGAGGGCTAAGGGTTATTGATTATTCTTCTGACCCAGGACGGATCTGTATAGATCTGGGGAAGATAGATAGCTCTTTTGAACTGAGGATCAGCGAAGCCTGACAACACAATGGCACGTTAGGACTGCGCCGTCAGGACCGCACCTGACTGGGCTTCAGCAGCCCTCCCCTTCCCCCTCTTCGCTCGCTTCGCAAGACTCCAGTCAATGATATCTGTCTCATCACAAGGGGTGTCATCGTGAAGAGCTCTGCCTTCTCAACTGGGGCACCTCTGACCCTTAGGAATTGAAAAATAAATAAATAAAGGCATTTTTCCAAGCTTTATCGTTCATATTTTCAAAGCCTCATAGATACAGTGCATTTATTCACAATAGTATGTTCCAGGTTCTTTGCCTAACTGTGGTTGATTTCTCTGCACTGTATTAAAACAACACATGACAGACCCGGGAATAGTGTAGTCTATAGCATGTATTTTAGGATCTCTGGGTTTTTACAAAGTCTTGGTATCTCCTCCTCTCAGTTGCTGGGAGTACTACCCCAAGGTACACCCAAATAGATAACTGTCATTGTGGGTGTAAGGAGAATTTAAAATTGATCCCGGGTCCTGCAGCCAGGTCTCGAGTATGCTGGGGGTCTCTAAGAGATCTGTTTATGGCCTCACAGGTTCTGGGGTTAACTCACTTCCTGGAAGAGCATCACATCCCTGGCAACATCTGAGTAATGCAGTCTTTAGGACCAGGGGACTTCTGCCTGGATTTGCCTGGTACCTAAAAAGGGTTTTCAAGAGGGACACAGTACCAAAATATTGGTCTGACACCCCAAACATTTGCCTGGAGTAATTTGGAGATATTGGAAGTTAAAAATATCAGCCATCTACTTGGTTGCAACAAGGTGCCTTATTGCATTTAACTACTAAGTAGTTGGCCACAATACTTAATACATGTATGTATTGGCATTAGTAGTAGTAGCGCTAATCACTTAATCATGTCTGACTCTTTGCGACCCCATGTACTAGCGCACCAGGCTCCTCTGTCCATGGGCTTCACCAGACAAGAAAACTGGAGTGGGTTGCCATTCCCTTCTCCAGAGGATCTTTACCATCTGAGTTACAGGGAAGCTCACTGGCATTAGTAAATATTTTATATATATATATATATATACATACATACATACATATATATAATTTTATATGTATAAACACATACTTTATATATCTATAACAAACAATATATGTATATAATAAACACTTGATATTTTTATGCACAATTTCCCCCAATGTGACTGTTTTTATCTAATGAGAGACTTGACACTGAAATAGTTAATTACTCTAAAGAATTGGCCACAGGTTAGCTCAGCTGTGTAGCTTGGATTTGAGAGAACTGGGATGTAGGACTGGAGAGAGAAAGAGGGAACAAGTCATCCTCCCATTCAAGTATTCCTCTACTGCTGAATGTTGGTCATCTGGGGGCCAAGAGTTTCGTTAAAGTTTTAAATTATCCTTGATTGCATTGGGTTGAGTCAATGACCTTGTCATAGAGACTGGATTGTGTCCACATCCTCCAGCTGCCAGCCCACTGCCTCTCTCAGCTGCTAGGCTGCCTCCAGATCTTTGAGACAAGTTAGGAGGGGATGCTTCCATGTTAGGGTTAGCTCAGCAATGGTTTTCCTCACCCTGCACCTCTTCTTTTTTTTTGGGGGGGGTGTTAGTTCTGGAAGGCCTTGTAGGTCTACATAGAACTGTCCAACTTCAGCTTCTTTGGCGATACTGGTCAGGGCATAGACTTGAATTACTGTGATATTGAATGGTTTGCCTTGGCAACGAACAGAGATCATTCTGTTGTTTTTGAGATTGCATCCAAGTACTGTATTTTGGACTCTTTTGTTGACCATGATGGCTACTCCATTTCTTCTAAGGATTCCTGCCCACAGTAGTAGATATAATGGTCATCTGAGTTAAATTCACCCATTCCAGTCCATCTTAGTTCACTGATTCCTAGAATGTTGATGTTCACTCTTGTCCATCTCCTGTTTGACCACTTCCAATTTGCCTTGATTCATGAACCTAACATTCCAGGTTCCTATGCAATATTGCTCTTTACAGCATCGAAACTTGCTTCTATCACCAGTCCCATTCACAACTGGGTATTGTTTTTGCTTTGGCTCCATCCCTTCATTCTTTGGAGTTATTTCTCCACTGATCTCCAATAGCATATTGGACAAATACTGACCTGGGGAGTTCATCTTTCCTATCTTTTTGCCTTTTCATACTGTTCATCCTGGAATGTGAAGTCAAGTGGACCTTGGGAAGCATCACTACGAACAAAGCTAGTGGAGGTGATGGAATTCCAGTTGAGCTATTTCAAATCCTGAAAGATGATGCTGTGAAAGTGCTGCACTCAATATGCCGGCAAATATGGAAAACTCAGCAGTGGCCACAGGACTGGAAAAGGTCAGTTTTCATTCCAATCCCAAAGAAAGGCAATGCCAAAGAATGCTCAAGCTACCGCAAATTGCACTCATCTCACATGCTAGTAAAGTAATGCTCAAAATTCTCCAAGCCAGGCTTCAGCAATATGTGAACTTCCATGAACTTCCAGATGTTCAAGCTGGTTTTAAAAAAGGCAGAGGAACCAGAGATCAAATTGCCAACATCTGCTGGATCATCAAAAAAGCAAGAGAGTTCCAGAAAAACATCTATTTCTGCTTTACTGACTATGCCAAAGTCTTTGTGTGGATCTCAATAAACTGTGGAATACTCTGAAAGGGATGGGCATATCAGACCACCTGACCTGCCTCTTGAGAAACCTGTATGTAGGTCAAGAAGCAACAGTTAGAACTGGACATGGAACAACAGACTGGTTCCAAATAGGAAAAGGAGTATGTCAAGGCTGTATATTGTCACCTGCTTATTTAACTTATATGCAGAGTACATCATGAGAAATGCTGAGCTGAAGAAAGCACAATCTGGAATCAAGATTGCCAGGAGAAATATCAATAACCTCAGATATGCAGATGACACCACCCTTATGGCAGAAAGTAAGGAAGAACTAAAGAGCCTCTTGACGAAAGTAAAAGAGAAGAGTGAAAATGTTGGCTTAAAGCTCAACATTCAGAAAACTAAGATCATGGCACCCGGTCCCATGAAGGCAGATAGATGGGGAAACAGTGGAGACAGTGGCTAACTTTATTTTTCTGGGCTCCAAAATCACTGCAGATGGTTACTGCAGCCATGAAATTAAAAGACACTTACTCCCTGGAAGGAAAGTTATGACCAACCTAGACAGCATATTAAAAAACAGAGACATTGCTTTGCCAACAAAGGTCCATCTAGTCAAGGCTATGGTTTTTCCAGTGGTCATGTATGGATGTGAGAGTTGGACTATAAAGAAAGCTGAGCACTGAAAAATTGATGCTTTTGAACTGTGGTGTTGGAGAAGACTCTTGAGAGTCCTTTGGACTGTGAGGAGATCCAACCAGTTCATCCTAAAGGAGTTCAGTCCTGGATGTTCATTGGAAGGACTGATGTTGAAGCTGAAACTCCAATACTTTGGCCATCTGATGCAAAGAGCTGATTCATTGGAAAAGACCATGATGCTGGGAAGGATTAAGGGCAGGAGGAGAAGGGGACAACAGAGGATGAGATGGTTGAATGGCATCATCAACTCTATGGACATGGGTTTGGGTGGACTCCTGGAGTTGGTGATGGACAGAGAGGCCTGGTGTGCTGCAGTTCATGGGGTCGCAAAGAGTTGAACACTACTGAATGACTGAACTGGACTACACCTCTTCTTTCATCCCAACACATTGGCTAGCATCTGGAGGCCCTCTGATTATTTCGGAGATCCCAGGGAGCAGCCAGCCAGTGCCCCTGGGCTGTCAGCACCATCAGTAGGGCATTGCTTGCTGGACCTGACTGCAGCAGCTTCTCACCAGGGACCCGTCCCTGGCAGTTAGCCACCTGTGGAGGTCAGATGTGAGCGCCACGTGGCCAGAGTCAGGTCACTTACAAACACGGAAAGTGACACAGCTTCCATAAGGTGTCTGGACTAACAATTGTGTCTATTGGCACAATTGTAGGGAAATACTTTCAACCTGCAATATGGCCAGAACAACTAGTCTGAAGCATATATGCTGGGCTGACATGGTTTACTAAGTGGCTTCAAGTTTCACTGGGAAGCAAAAGCACCATTCTTCCTTCCAAAATGTTACTCGAGTACTTTTCTTCAGTCTCTATTTTATTTATTTGTTGTTGTTCTGTCACTTACTTGTGTCTGACTCTTTGTGACCCCATGAGCTGCAGCACATCAGGCTTCCCTGTCCTTTGCTGTCTCTTGGAGTTTGCTCAAACTCATGTCCATTAAGTCAATGATGCCATCCAATCCTCTGTTGCCATCTTCTCCTCTTGCCCTCAATCTTTCCCAGCATAAACTAGAAGTAACTGCAGTGAACATAGCAATAAACCACTAACAGCAAATGCATGAGAAAAACTTTAAGCCTAAGGGGAAGAAGATGAGAAAGTTTAATAAAGACTGAGAAAAGCTACAGAAATAGAGCACAATACTTTTCTGTGAGCTTCCTAATGGCCAAGACAAAATGAGAAACTGGATTGACACTTGGTAATAAAAAGAAGTCTGTCTGCTTATAAGGAGGAATTTCCTGGGCTATATTGCATTTAAAAATAAAAGCAGGAGGTGGGAGGCAAATTGCATAGAGACTTTGAACATTTAATGTCTTTAATGTAACTTAAATAATTGTTACTAGAAAATATGGCTGAGCCAATTTATGCCACTTATTTAGGAAGACTTTTCATGAGAATAATTAGCTATGTGTTATGGATTTATGGGGGTTGAAAGGATCTCTCTGTTCTCTTCATCCCTACCCCAATTATTTAATTAATTTAGACAGTGTTTGAAACTGTGACCTCCAGGCCAATGCCAACCCACCTCTTGTTTGTGTATATAGTCTACGGAAAAGTTGCAGGATATAGTAGGACCTGAGAGGATGGTCACATCCCAGGTCTCAGGTGAGTCTCCGGGATGGCCACTGAATATGGGCTTTTGGCTTTGGGCAGGAAAGAATCAAGAGCAAGCCATAGCAAAGTGAAAGAAGGTTTATTCAGAGAGACGCACATTCCCTAGACAGCTCTATGTGTGCCATCTCAGAAGGCGAGAGGCCACAGGATACAGGGCTGTCCGTTTTTATGGCAATTTATAGGATATTAGCTAATGAGTGGGAGGGTTGTTCCAACCCATTAGAATTGAGGAAAGGGAGGGAATGTCCAAGAATTGGACCACTGCCCACTTTTGGGTCTTTTATGGTCAACCTCTAGAACTGTCATAGAGCCCATGGGGGTGTCATTTAGCTTGCTTATGTGCTCAGTCACTCAGTCATGTCTGACTTTTTGCAACCCCATGGGCTGGAGCCTGCCAGGCCCCTCTGTCCATGAGGATTCTGCAGCCAAGAATACTGGAGTGGGTTGACAGGCCCGCCTCCAGGGAATCTTCCCAGCCCAGGGATCAAACCCAGGTCTCGTGCATTACAGGTGGATTCTTTACCATCTGAGTCACCAGGAAAGCCCAAGAATAATGGAGTGGGTAGCCTATCCTTTCTTCAGGGGATCTTCCCAACCCAGAAATCGAGCCAGGGTCTCCAGCATTGCAGGAGGCTTCTTTACCAGCTGAGCCATCAGGGAAACCTGCTGATGTATTATAATGAATGTACGCTGAGGACTGAGGTCTAGTAGAGGCCGGCTGTCTGCCATCTTGGACCTAGTTGGTTTTAACTAGTTTAGGTAGTGCCCTCAATGGTTGTCATTTTTTTTAAAGGTTGTGTCCTGCCACCTGCCTGTCTCAGAAAGACAGTCTGCCAATCTGCCTTTGGTCTATGGCTGATTTCAAGCTGCCTCGGCAGAGCTGAGCAAACCAAGCATATCATCTTCAGTGTATAAGACATTTATAACCTGATCTTTTATAGGAAACATTGACCCATCTGTGGTCTGGAGAAAGATCTGAAAAATGTGTCCTTAAAAGTAAGAAGTACTTGCTTAAGTTCAGTTAGCCTAGGAGAGGTAACTAAGTCATTGTCAGCCATTAAGAATCTAGTCTAAATCAATCTTTGCCTATATATCTACACGCGTCAACTAAGAGAATGAAGAGAATGGAGGAAAGGGGACACAGGACAAATCAGTTTTACTTAGGAAGACAGTAAAAAAGAAACAGTTGAGGCCCTGAGTATTTTCAGGGTGGACAAGGCTGGCTGATGCTTCACAGTGAGGTGTCTGTAAGGTCATTGAGTACAGTGATGGCAATAGATGGCCTTGGAGTGAAGGGAGAGGGTGAAGTAAGACATTGTCTGGAGGACAAGGGGATGTGGAGAAAGGAAGGTTGAAGCACTGCTCTTCTAAATTTTACCCAAGAACGACTCTATGGAGGTGCTCTCACTTTCTCCCATTTTCATCAGCTCTCCAAGTAGCATCAGCTCTCCAAATAGCCTATTAGTTGTCCATTTGTGGGCAGTTGTCGAAGAAGAGAGTGTGAATTATCAAAGAAGGGAGCTAATAATATGGTGGCTTTAGGATTCAACATGGACTTGTAGGTCACATTATGTTTAGTATTAAAAGGTATATATAAAATTTCACAACACTGTTTATAATAGCCAGGACATGGAAGCAACCTAGATGCCCATCAGCAGACGAATGGATAAGGAAGCTGTGGTACATATACACCATGGAATATTACTCAGCCGTTAAAAATAATTCTTTTGAATCAGTTCTAAAGAGATGGATGAAACTGGAGCCCGTTATACAGAGTGAAGTAAGCCAGAAAGATAAAGAACATTACAGTATACTAACACATATATATGGAATTAGAAAGATGGTAACGATAACCCTATATGCAAAACAGAAAAAAAGACACAGATGTACAGAACAGACTTTTGGACTCTGTGGGAGAAGGCGAGGGTGGGATGTTTCGAGAGAACAGCATGTATGTTATCTATAGTGAAACAGATCACCAGCCCAGGTGAGATGCATAAGACAAGTGCTCGGGCCTGGTGCACTGGGAAGACCCAGAGGAATCGGGTGGAGAGGGAGGTGGGAGGGGGGATTGGGATGGGGAATACATGTAACTCCATGGCTGATTCATGTCAATGTATGACAAAACCCACTGCAATGTTGTGAAGTAATTAGCCTCCAAATAATAAAAATAAATGAAGAAAATAGAATAAAATAAAATTTACCCCCAAATGTCAATGGAACAAGTACATTTTTATCTATTTTTACTTCACATCAAATCTAGCTCTCATATCTGTGTTGTATTTGTAAAATTAACTGAACAAACACATAAAACTGAAAATATAAAATGAGAGCTAAAGGTTTTTTCCCACTTAACATTTTTATACTTCTTAAATGTTGAAAATTTGGAGTCTGATGTTTTTCTTCTTGAAAAAAGAAAAGTCAACAGTATTCAATATGTACACATTTATATTTATAAATATATATAACTATATGTGTGTGTGTGTGTGTGTGTGTGTGTGTGTATATAAATTCTGTCTATTAGAGACCTTGTGGTCTCCCGACTGTTGATTTAAAATGTGTGAAATAAGCAGGATCACTTTCTCTAATTAGGCAGAAAGAAGTTTTTAATTCACATATGTATATTTTTAATGTCATGGGCACATTATATTTTGCTTAACAAAATGTCCTATTGAAATGGATTTTTTTCTCACATGAAAATCTTTCTTTTAAAAAATTGTCATTTTTTTTTCAGTACTTATTATGAAAAATCCTTCTGCAGTTTTAATGAATCTAGAATTGAGTAATTAAAAAATAAAGAAGACTCTGATTTAGAACTTAGCAGAAAAGAAATGCATTTATTGAACTCCTCCTGTCTGCTTTATGTTAGTTGCTAGAAGAAATAAATGAAAGAAATTAACCATTCTTTCAGGTTTTTCAAAACAGTAAGGGCAATCAGACTGAAGAAATTAAAGCTAGAAGATCAGTGTTTGCTGAGTAGGTGTTATAACACCTACCATAAGTTCAATAGAAAACCTAGATTGGTAGAAGTTGATTTGGGATAAGCCAGTTGGATAAAATGTATGAAAGACTCAAGACTAAGCATTGTGATTAATAATAGAAATTAATAAAGGTGGATATTAAAGATTCATATAATCTACCTATTGTAGGAAAATGAACATACCCTCTTAGAAACAAATAATAAATATTATATTTCCCCAAAATGTTTTATTAATGGAGACAATTTGAAAATATGGTAAAGAGCAAGATACTGACTATTCTTTCACATATTCAACTTTTAAACAAAAGAGATGATCTCTTTGACACTTGGAAATATGTTGAACTTAAAGTGACATGAAAAACAAGGTCATTTCTCAGACAATATGCTTAGAACATGCTATGCTTATATATGGCTAATCTCATTTTATAGTGTTATTAATTCTGCTGCTTGAGGCAAGGATTTTATTGTTCTTGTTGTTTTGTTTTGTTCACAGGTGTACTCTCAGGTCCTAGAACTGCCCCCAGCACAGAGTAGGCAGTCAATAAATATTTATTGAATTAATCAAGGCAAGAGTGGAAAATTCTATGAAGAATTTCGAAGCAGAAAATTCTATGCAATACGAGGTGCCATAGAGAGGCACAATGACAATGAGATTGGGTGAGCAGTCCCTTTCCTTGGATGAAAATATCCTTTCCAGTAATCCCATTTTCTCCAGACAGGTAGCATATATTGATGTAGACTGGAGAAGGTACATGAACTGCCTATAGACAGGCTAAAAAATTGCAGACTGATGAGCTTAAGTGACCTATTTTTAAATTTGATGCTTAATATAGAGGTCTATATGTATATATCAAAAGAATAGCTGTACCCAGTTATGAATTTTCATGCTCTGAAATTTTGTGTTCAAAAAGATTCTTTTTTTAAATCTGAGGCTTTTTAACTTCATCAACAGTGAAAAATAAAATTAATTAATGGGGGTTAATTTGAAGTTGCACTCACTCTTTTTAATCTCTACTTACAAAAATATAAAGTAAAAACTTTCAATCTCTACCTTTTCAAAAGGACCCTGGGAAATATTTTTTGGAAGGAGTCTCAAGGACCGTGCTTATGAGCATCAGGAAACTGATGAACCAAAGTGTAAAAGTATAGATGGTGAAATATTGTGCTCCAGGATGAAAGGGGAACAGAGCTCAATGCTGAACACATATTTAAGGTTCAGAATGAAATTCACTGGGAACACTCTGCCTACTCCCAACACCCCTCCCCACCCTGGACTTAAGAAGCATGCTTTCTTCTTCATTATGCCCAGTAGGTACTGGCTTCCCAGGTGGTACCATGGTAAAGAATCTGCCTGCCAGTGAAGGAGATGCAAGAGACACAAGATCGATCCCTGGGTGGGGAAGATCCCCTGGAGGAGGGCGTGGCAACCCACTCTAGTATTCTTGCTTGGAGAATCTCATGGACAGAGGAGGCTATGGTCCATAGGGTCACAAAGAGTCAAACATGACTGAGGCGACTTTTCACACATGCATGCATTCATTCCTAGACACTCTAAGTTATAGTTGCCCATTTAAAAAAAAGAAAAATAAAAAAGCTGTCTTCTCAATCCGTTTTGATTCACACATTTCCCCTTTCATCTCTTTCTTTTCCACTTCATCTGATTTTTCTCCCCCGTTATGGCTGCTCTATTGAAAAACTTGGACACTAGACCCATATGCAGGATTTTCCAAAAGGAAGATTGGAAAGATGAACATGTTCCTTGGGCCTCTGTGTCCCCTACAAATTGGCAACTGGATTCAGAGACTTGATCAAACTCACATTAGGTCCCTTTATGTTCTTTTATCAGGAGCTCATCATGTCTGCTGTCTCTCTTTTTATGAAGGTAACTGCTGTTGGTGGTCAATACCTAGATACAGTAGTTCACTAGGAGCTGCAAAATGATAATATAATGTCTTTTTTTGGGCAAAACTTTACTTGTTTCTATGTGCCAGCAATCAATAAATTAAAAATGGAATTCAAAGAAAAATTATAAAATTTATAATAGCATCAAAAGAACCAGCAAACACCCAGGGATAAAGGCAATGAAATATATGAAAACGCACAAAATGAAATATTGTATTTAGCCATTACCTATATGACGCCACTGAATATACTACTGATTTAGAAGCAAAGATTTCAGTAGAATTTTAGTCTTAAACACTGTGGGGGGAAATGCATTTTCTTCAGAATTATCCATTATTAACCCAACACTGTTAATCAACTATAGTCCGACAGAAAGTAAAAGTTTTTCAAAAAAAGAAAAAGCATACTGCTAAATAAGTAACACAAATTTAAGATGCCTAGAACTGAATGACAATGAAAATGTTACATAGCAATATTTGAGGGATAAAGCTAAGGTAGAGTTTTGAAGAAAATTTATATTTTAAATACATAAATTAGGTAAGGAATCTTTAAAATGAATGAGCTAAGAATCCATTTTATGAAGTTAGGAAATGAGAATAAACTAAAAGGACAAAAGGAATACATGAAAAAGAATGGATTTCCATACACACAGAAAAGACTTGCTGGGATTTTGTGATGATATTGACTCTGGGGACCAATGACATCTTTGCGATCATGAATTTTCTAGTTCATAAAATGATGTATCCCACCATTTATTTGTTGCTTCTGAATGACATATGCATGATATAGTACATAGGAATGTCAAGAGTTATCTACTTAAACACTGTATGTTTCAAAAATCTCATCCCTTTGGCAACTTACATGATTAAGAAATGTGAATTTTACTATATGTAAAGTTCTCAGGATATCAACCATGGCTTTTGCCACAAACTCCCAAAAGTGTCAAGTGCAAGGATTTCTAGCTTATGGAAACTACAAAAGTGAGTTTCAGACTATTCATATCAACCGGATGCAATACAAACTGCATCTTACGCCACAGTCATTCCTTTCAAATGCCTCAGTATTTTTCTGGAATTGAACAGACTTTGGGACTCTGTGGGAGAAGGCGAGGGTGGGATGTTCTGAGAGAATAGCATTGAAACAAGTATACTATCAAGGGTGAAACAGATCACCAGCCCAGGTTGGATGCATGAGATGGGTGCTCAGGGCTGGTGCACTGGGAACACCCAGAGGGATGGGATGGGGAGGGAGGTGGGAGGGGGGATCGGGATGGGGAACACATGTAAATCCATGGCTGATCATGTCAATGTATGGCAGAAACCACTACAATATTGTAAAGTAATTAGCCTCCAACTAATAAAAATAAATGAAAAAAAAATGCCTCAATAGCAGGAACTTTTCTTTTTTCCCATTTGTCTGTTCCTATTTTAAAATAAGGAGATGCAGTGAACATATTCCACTAAGTCAAAAAATAGTGCTTATCACAGTAAGACCTTGGAAGTTTCAAAAGCTATAGAGTCTCTCTTTACTTTTCTCTGTAAAATTTTCCTTTCCCCCACCCCTTCTTAAATGAAGTGTTATGTGATCAAAACAAGAAGACTTCTCTAGAAGTATTATCCAGGTAAAATAGCTGTCTAACCATTTTGGAAATATGCAGATAATCAAGGTGTCACTTAACATGTGCATGCAGTTGGGATATGCAAAGAAAAATAATGAGTAGCAACAGTATCTTTGATCCTGGAAAGAACTCAGAAATACAGGAACTGTGTGCAGGGTGGTTATCATCAGCCCATTTTCTATTCCCTGTGCACAAATCATTTCATGCATTCTACAAACCAAGCCCCGATGTTGGGCTTCAAAAGCAATTTCAGCAGCAAAATAAGGTGCTTTTCTTCAATTTTCAAGCCATTTGTATGAGGTTAGTGTTGTTTACCCACCTGGTACACTGATATTTACATACCCCTTTAAAGAAAATTGGTAGGTATGATTTATGGAGTACTGTAGGAGCACAATTTTCCATGTAGTGCACCTAATCTGAAAGGGCACTTGCAAAGGTCACTCTGGCCATACAAATACCAAGTCTTCTCTTTGGAATAAGTTAGGAGATTCATTTTTCTTGGAAAATGTCAGCAGTACCCTACTCCAGAGGTTAGTTTATGCAGATAAATGCGTAAGCCTTTAATCTTTGAGCAAAAATACTCTACACAAATGTAAAAGCAGTCCATCTATCACTGTTAAGACCTGTAATTTGTTTTTATTTAAATCTCAAGCCAGGGCGGAGTGGGCAACAGGACGGGTAACACGGTATCTCCCATGTAAGCCGAGACCAAGGCGCAGAAACGCGCTTCGACTCAACCCTGGTGGGTGGCACGCTGCGAGCCTGCGACTGCGGAGACCGCGGTTCTCCGCTCCCTCTGCGCTTGGGGCTCCAGCAGCGAGACGCTTCCTGCCCAGCCCGGGAGCGTGGGAATGTGTCTAGTAAGTTTCCTCTCCCAGAGCTCCAGCGAAAATGCAGGTGAAGGAAATGTCTTTTTCTTTCTTTCTTTCTTTTTCAACTTTTCACTTCAACCCCAGGAGAGGAAAAAACCAAGCCATGTCCTTCAGGAATTTCTTTTCCCAAAAGAACTGTTGTGTTTCGAGAAAATCTCTCACTTTTCCCATAAGTAATCGTTCCCAATCCTGAGATTTTTTTCAATTTGCATCTGACAAGAGAAGCGAGGAGAGTCAGTTGTGGGTAATACACGTTACCTTGTTTTATACTCTCTCCTTTTCCTGCTGCATAAAATCGATCCTTGAACATTAATCTTTATCCCAAGTCATAGTTCTCTTGAGGACCATGTTTTAATATTAGATTTAACAGACATGAAAAAAAGCTAAAATACGATCAAGCAACATTTGCCTCTGTTTCTATAAAGTGAGAAAAGGAGGTGGGGAGGCAGGGAGAGATGCCCTGACTGTTTCCCTGGGTAAGATTTTGCAGATGAGCCTTTGAAGTTGGTGAGAAGCAAAATGGACCGCTTGGACCAATGGCTGACATTGGTTTTGCCATCTCAGTGTTGTCAAAATGAAAGGAAATTATAACCATTCATGCAGTAGATTCCCCTTTGAAAATGTGGATATCACATGGGAGATGTATCCCAATATGGTAAAAACAGCAGGTAAAAATAATCCACTTAAAGTTTTTCATGGAGAGAAGGTCCAGAAACACATCACCTATATTGGATTCAGGCATCATCCATTTTTTTTCCTTTTCATTTTAAGCATTTAAATGGATTTGATGATTTGATCAATGGATGTCATACGATTTGTGGTGAGCTGAGCTCCATGATAATAAGTACATTTGAAATACCAGGATTTAAAAAAAGACCACCACTGGGTTGAGCAATCTAAGAGAAAATTATCAAGCGTCAGTAGTGAAAATCTAAATCTCCGGGTTATAAAATTAAGCACAAAATCTCCAGCTAATCACATCAAATTTTTTAGTAAAAGAGAGGCAGAAAATGCCCGAAAAGTGTCATCTTCAAACAGGTGGACTCTGGTCAAACTTCCAAATTGTTGAAGCAAAATATAAGGTAACAGATATAAAGGGAATTGTACTGGCTTCATTCTTAACCTGCAAGTTTAAGTTGCGAAGATTTCCCCTTTCTCGTTCTTGTGCCTCTACCACTGAACCGATGGTACATACTACACGTGTGAACTTCTGACTCTGAACCTCTAACTGCCTGTTCACACTCCTGCTTTGGTGTCTAATAGACAAGTCAAATTTATCGTATCCCAAACAAATTCCTCAGTCTTCCACTTGCAAACTTCCCCCTGCCGCTGTCTTCCTAATCTCAGGTACTAGTGACTCCATCCTTCCTGCTGATTGGGCCCAGAAGCTGGAGGTCATCGCTGATTCCTTATTCCTCTCATGCTCCGTGTCCCATGGCTGGTAAGTCCTGTTGGCTTGGATTTCAATCTGATCCCTTCTTGTGTGTGTGTGTACATGGACTGTAGCCCGCTAGGCTCCTCTGCCCATGGGTTTTCCCAGGCAAGAATACTGGAGTGAGTTGCCATTTTCTTCTCCAGGGGATCTTCTTGACCCAGGGGTTGAACCTGCTTCATCTCCTGCATCTCCTGCCTTGGCAGACACTGCACCCCCTGGGAAGCCCCATTCCTTACCATCTGCAATAGGCTGAATGTGTGTGTCCCTTCCCAAATTCATATATTGAAATTCTAACCTTGAAGGTGATGGAATTAAGAGCTGGTATTAAGATGGTATTAAGGGCTCAGTTTTGAGAGGTGATTACCACATGAGGCTGGAGCCCTCTTAAATGGGACTAGCACCCTGATAGGAGACAGTCTAGAGAGATCGATCTCTGAGTCGGGAAGGGAGCTCTCAGACACCGGATCTACCTTTGCCTAATCACAGACTTCTAGCCTCCAGAACTGTGAGAGATAAATGTGTGTTTTGTGTAAGCCACCCAGGCTGTGGTGTTTTGTTGTCACAGTGAGACCTAGGCTATCACCCTTATAGCTGCCACTCTCGTCCAAGGCCCAACACCCCCACCTAAGTGACTGCAGTCATTTAGACCCTTCCCTCCTAAGCACCTCTGCTTAAAGCAGCTTCTAGAGTAACCCTAGCCAGTGCCAATGTTAGTCCCTCATATGTGTCTGACTCTTTGCAACCTCGTGGACTGTAGTCTGCCAGGCTGCTCTTTCCATGGCATTCTCTAGGCAAGAATACTGCAGTGGGTTGCCATTTCCTTCTCCAGGGGATCTTCCTGACCCAGGGATTGAACTTGGGTCTCCTGCTTTGCAGGGAGATGCTTTACCTTCTGAGCCACAAAGGAAGCCTGGAGTAATTCTATCACACCTTAAATGAGATTAGATGATGCCACTCCTTTGCTTAAAATGCTTCCATGGTTCCTTCAGCATGTTTCCGCTGGGTGCCAAATCTTGGAAGGCTCTGCCTGCCACTTCTGAACCCCTCCCCGTCCGCCCCGCGGTCCCCTTTCCCTGCAAGGAAACGTGGCTTGCTACCTTTTCTTTAGGCCTTTGCTCAAACATTATCTCCTCGGCAGCGCTTTTTTGACAAGCTTCTTGGAAATCGTGTCCCTGTCTCTCTCCCACCCCCACACCACTCTGGTACTCTCAATCACCCTTCGCTGGTTGTTTTATTCCCACAGCACTTATCACCATCTGACATAGCATATGTTTTACTTATTTTATTGTTTACTGCCTGCCTCCCCCCAGTATAACATAAATCCCCGAGAGCAGGAATTTCTGTCTATTTTGTTTACTGCGGCATCCTCAGTGCCTAGACGAATGTTTAGTACAGGGTGGATCTTCAAATATAAATATTTGGCAGTTCAGCTGACAAATGCCTTTAACTACTTGTGAGATGCCAATAATTTTGTAGCTGTATTTTTTTACTTAGCAAAGTTTCCCCCCAGAGCATGTAAGCTCCATGTCTTTCATGATTGCCTCTACGCACTCATTTCTTAAAGGAAATGTCTGAATCACGTGGGAAATTAGAGACCAGAGTAGCTTTCAGTGAGTTCAGGCTGAGTTAGGTCCCAGTCGTGGCTGATGAAATTAAGGCCTTCATCTTGAGTGTGGAAGATCTGAAAGGATGAGAGTCCAAAGGAGAGAGAATAGAAAGGCGTGGGTTCAAATTCCAGTTCTACTACATACAAGTTGAGTGGTTTTATGTAAACAATCAAGTTGACCCTCAGCTTTCCCATTTGTGAAATGGAGCTGGAAAATCACATTCTCTCACAGATTTTTGGTATGGATTGCACATAGGATAATGTCAAATCCTATGCAGATCTCTTGAGCTTGTACCTGCCATGATTACTTTTGAAGTCACAGTAAGGTCATGCCTCGTCTTACATATCACATGTGTGCATGTATGCCTTATCTTGCACAGTGCCTGCCAAGTCATATGTAGCTGATCAATATTGACCAAAATGACTGCACATATTGAAACATTGCCTGACTCCCTCAACCCAAGGACAAGAAACAGTCTCCATCCAGCATCAGTATTTAGGATGATACAATTAAATTGCAGCACACAGCCTGCAATTTTAAATGCTTGAAGCCTGATTATGAAAATAGGAAAGGATTCCACCAGCTCAACACCAGTGAGTTGAGGACTCAGAAGGGGGTTGACAATTGGTGGTCTAAGCCCCACTCATCGCCTGGTTTTGAACAGACTGAGAATTACAATTTTTTGTGTGCATTTTTAAATGGCTGAAAAGATTTTAAAAAATAATATTTTATTTAATTTTTTCATTTACTTTTATTAGTTGGAGGCTAATTACTTTACAATATTGTAGTGGTTTTTGTCATACGTTGACATGAATCAGCCATGGATTTACATGTATTCCCCATCCCGATCCCCGCTCCCACCTCCCTCTCTACCCGATCCCTTTGTAAGCCAATTTATCACTCTATCAAAAAAATAAAATAAAATAATATTTTGTGACATAAAAATTTGACAAAACACAATTTCATTATTTAAATTAAGTGTTATCAGAACACATCCAGACCTTTCATTCATATTTTGTCTCTGGCTACTGTGTGCTACAAGGGCAGAACTGAGTAGCTGGGGCAGAAAACACATAAACTGCAAAGACTAAAATTTTTTTACCATCTCACCTTTTATGGATAAAATTTGTCAACCCCTGCCTGGTCTAACAAAACCACAGTGCCTTGATTTAATGATAAGCCTGGTTTTGTTTTTATTGCTTGACTAGCAAAAATTAGTTGAGGTAAGCAGAATTCTATAGACATATTTATCAGAATTACTGCCATATCTGTGTCCAGCAGAAATATATTCATAGAAACTCTACTCACGTCTTTTTTCCTGTAGATGCTCTTTTTTTTTCTTCCAAATCTCTAGAATAAAATGGTAGCGCACATTTTACGTCTTCTGAAAATAAAGCCCAGTATGTGCCCAGCACTTGATTCCTCATCTCACACTGCCTCCAGGGGTGGCCCTGTACCCCAAGTCTAGAGAGAATTTGGCCTCAAATTGTAGTGCTTTTCTCGAATTATTTGTTTAAGTCAGTTTCTCTTCCTGCAGAATTTTGTGCACCGTCACACAGTGTGTTTTTCCGGAGATGTCAAGGCCTTCTAAATTTAGGAAAAGAGGTTGCCTTTTTCTGGCTTTACTTTTTTCCCTTTTCATTTCCCCTTGTTTAAATTTAAAGCCAGCATCTCCCTGCTTCTGTCTCCTTAAAGCTTCTTAACTGACAATTCATTAAAACAGAATAAAAAAGGTACAAACTTCCAATTGTTAGTACTGGGAATATCATATACTACATGGCTTTGGTTAACACTGCTGTGTAATATAGAGAAAAGCTGTTAAAACTGCTAAAAGAGTAAATGCTGAATTCTCATCACAAGCAGAACTCTGTATTCCTTTTCACCTTTCTTTTTTATCATATTGGTATGAAAAGATGTGTGTTTGCTGACCTTATTATGGTAACCATTTCACAACAGATGTAAATTAAACCATCGTGTGCTACCCCTTAAACTTACACAATGATGCACATTCAGTCTTCTCAATAAAACTGGAAGAAAAAAGTCCAAAGGAAGGGAGGAGGGGGGAACAAACAGAAGAGCCCAGTATTTTTGTTCCTGCAAAATGTGTGGGTGGGTTAAAAAAAAAATTGCTTTGTGGGGGAGATGCTTGGAGATGCCAGCATATGAACAGGGCTGACTGCTGAGCCCGTGGTGGCACAGAATCCCTGCCCCTCCCTGCTGGTGGGGAATTCCCATGGATACAACTGCCAGGCCCCAGGACCTCTTCTTCTCTGCTGAAAGATTCTTGATTGGGAGACAGGACAGTTTCTGAGAACCCATAGAGCCCGCTGCCCTCTATTATGAGCTCTGTGACAGCAGCGAAATAGCAGACCTACTTTCCCAGCTCCCGGCTTCTTCCTGAAAAGGGCCTTTGCAGCCAGAGGACTGACATTTCCCTACGTTTCTGCTTTAATTAATGTCTGGGAGATGAACTTCGATTCCCACCCACAGCAGCATAAATTAGATGGAATTAAATGTAGCGCTTCTTTTCAGTTCTGCTCTTTTTACCTGCTGGCCATCATTTTCTCCTTCAAATAATACAGCCACAGAGGAGAATTCTAGATTGAGTCCTAAGATGAAACATAATGATCACAGGAAAATCTGTCCCTTGACACCAGTCCTTTGAGATTCAGTGGGACTTGGGGTTCACTGGATACTTCACCACCGGGTCAGCACAACATGGTGAAATGGGGACCTTGGGGATCTGGGAGGCACTTCAAATTTGGGGAGGCATGATATTCTCCTGGTTAAACGGTGCTGGCTCAGTGATCTGCAAAGAGCTGGGCTCGTGCTTGTGAAGCATAGTCTCCTACTAACAGCAGAAGGCATCTTCCTGACTCAACCTGACCCCGCTCCCTGCGCTGTAGACTCTGCAGAATGGAGAGAACCAAGTTATTGTTGTTCAGCCACTAAGTCGTGTCCAACTCTTGGCGACCCCATGGACTGCAGCATGCCAGGCTTCCCTGTCCTTCACTCTCTCCTGGAGCTTGCTCAAACTCACGTCCATTGAGTTGGTGATGCCATCCAACCATCTCATCCTCTGCCGCCTCCTTCTCCTCTTACCTTTAATCTTTCCCAGCATCAGGGTCTTTTCCAATGAGGCAGCTCTTCGCATCAGGTGGCCAAAGTATTGGAGCTTCAGCTTCAGCATCAGTCCTTTCAATGAATATTGAGGGTTGATTTCCTTTAGGATTGGCGGGTTTGATCTCCTTGCTATCCAAGAGTCTTCTCCACCACCACAGATGAAGAGCATCAGTTCTTCGGCACTTAGCCTTCTTTATAGTCCAACTTGCCTTTGAAGTCGCAGCTGCTGTCACCTTGGGGACTAGAGGCATCACCTTCAGCAGGAAAGCATAGGTGTAACAAGAGAGAAATCCTGCAGGTTAGGGTTTCAAATAGTCTCTGAGCTTCTGCTCTTTTCAAAGGCCATTTTCTGCACTGATTAATGAGAGTGCTGGGATCAGAATCACCATTTACTAGCTTTGTGGCTTCAGGCAAGTTTCTTAACCCCTCTGAATCTCGTGTTCCTCATCTCCAAAAGGGGATTGGGATTGACAAGTATACACTGCTATATTTAAAATAGATAGCCAACAAGGACCTACTGTATAGCACAGAACTCTGCTCAATATTCTGTACTAACCTAAATGGGAAAAGAATTTGAAAAAGAATAGATGCATGTATACGTATATCTGAATCACTTCGCCGTACACCTTGCAACTGTCACAACATTGTTACTCCACTCTACTCCAATAGAAAATAGAAAAATTAAGCAAAAAAACAGGGCATAATAACCACCCCTACTTCATAGGCTTGTGATGAAAGCTGTGTGAGCTAAATTGTATAAATGGCCACACATAACTAGACACCTTAAAAACTGAGTAAGTGCCTAGTAATGGTTAGGTTCTGTACTGCTACAGCGATGATGAGCAAGACATACCAGCACTTTGCTAGACCCAGGGCAAAGCTGAGTTCCTCTCTTTGGCAGTGAGGACCTCTTAGGATTGTAGACTCTTTCACTTCATAAAGAAAGAAGAAAAAAAGAAGGTATGACATAAAAATAGTGAATCAAACTGACTTTAACTGAAGTAAGGCAGTTTATGAACTTCTTAGCACCAAGAAGGGTATTGCTGCTCTTAAGTATGTTAAAATGTTCTCAGATTGTTTTCCTAGAACTATAACATCTAGTTCCAGAAGCAGTTGTCCCACTGGGAAGGAATAGGGTCCAGTCCTGGGCAGAGTTCTGGGTATTTCAGAAGGGCTGCTGGCCAGCTGGGGCATGAGCAGGGGAAACTGACTAGGAGAGCCAGGGGCTATTTAGGAGCCACATCCCAGGAGAAATAAAGGACTGAATGAGACCATGTCTTCCCTGGAGCCAAGAAAACTTAGTAGCAAAGTAATTGTTGTCAGGAAACAGGACAACCATTTGCACCTTTAAAACAGCCTAGCACCAATTAGGACAGGTTTCAACAGAAGTATTTGAGCCTAGCTTTATTATAAATTTCTGAATCAAGAGATGGGCTTCTTAGTGAAATTTCCCCTCCTGGGGAGAAGTGGCGTTCTATTGAACAGAAGGGCTGTCTTTCTGGGAATTCTTTGAAGAACACTCTCACGTTGGGGAGGTTAAACTAGCTGGTTTTTAAGCTTCCTTCTAAGTCAAAATTCTGAGAGAGGTTTTTGTTTGTTTATTGCTAGGAGAGACTTATTTGTATGGGCTTTGCCCACTAAACTATTCATTCTGTTCTACAGTGTCTAGATTTCTCAATGGGTCTGAAATAAAAATTTACATGTCATGTCTATCGAAGAAATGGCTTTCCCACTAGGGGATGTTCTTTGGGGGAAAGAAAAGCATTAAAAATGCCTATTTCTCCATCTAAGAAAAACACATCCCTTATGCTCTTCAAAAACGAAGTGGGAGAAAGGGTTCAGGCAGAAATCCCCATGTTTGAACGTGAAGTGCGACAGCCACTTCACATCGTCACCACACAGCCGCCCAAAGTCGTGCAAACTGGATGAGCTTCCAAGTCGGCAGTTAGTCTGTCACTGAAGCATGACCAGTGCCTCGGCGACAACAAGCAAACAAGCGGCTGAGCATGTTAACATGATTTTATATCATTTCTGTTTGATGTGGATTGGGTAGAAAATCTGGGATGTGAGCCATGATGTAGATTTTCAAAATTGATTAGCATTTTCTGGACATTGGCAGCCATTTCTATGGCATTTCAGTGTGAGTTAAAATTGATTAGTGCTTTCAGAAAAATGTGTACCAAATTGCTGTGCAAATTGTGGTAGCTTCAAACAGGGGCTGATGACAGGATAACGGCGTATGATAAGATATGAGATCCACGCGGCTGAGGCCACTCCAGGGAGACGAGATCTCGGAGGAGAGGGTGTAAATGGTTCTGTGCAGTTTTAGATTAGCTGTTGGTGCTTGTCCAACACTTAGCCTCCACTTGTGACAATGTGTAAAATGGGTTGCATGCTTATAGGAGAAAGGTTGTTTGGCTCTTTGTCATAACATTAATCATGGATAAGCTCATTTTGGTTAATGTGGAAACAATCTATACTTCTGCAGAAATTGCATTGTAAACAAAAAATTGTTGATATTCACCCTCTGTAAAGTTTCTGTGGTTTTAAAGATTTGCCTTGACAAATATTCAACCAACTCCAGATCACTGTTGGTAGCGATTTTGCACTTCCTTCATTCCCTTCTTATTTGCCATACTCAACCACAGTTCTCAAGAGTCACTGTGTCCCTCTTCTGTCACCAAACACAGACGGAAAGTTAAGAAATGAGTCATAGCAGGGCGCATCTCAGAAGAATGAGAACCTTCAAAGGTCAGCTTTTCTTGCTTGTCAATAGCTGACATTTAAGCATTTATTTCAGAAATTGCTGATAATGTTTTTTTGAGATAGTGAAGAAGAATTGCTGTGTTGGTATGCAATTATGTCCATAATGAGATGCAAAAATGCAAATATGGAGGTACGTGCCAGTTCTTCAAAGTGCCTTTTGTCAGAATTGCAGGCACCATGAGACATTGATAGATACCATGTCACTACGCAGAGTTGGAGGGCTGATAGCTTTTAAAGAAGCGTCTATAATATGATATCTCTAGATGCTAATTAGCAGGAACCTTTAGTGATGATAAATGTAGAGGTCATTTGTTTTGTGTTGGTAAATTTTGACAACTTCATTGAACCAATTGTATCAATAGGATTTGTCGGTAGAAGCAGTAAACATCTTTATTCTCTTTAACATGCCATATCAAATGCATTGTATATTCATAAGTGTATCCATTAGAAGGCTACCTTGCAGGATTGATTTTTCAAAGTTCATTTAAAATGTAAATAAGAGTATAACCCATTAACTGACTCCATCAAGTACTTAAAAACTATTTGATATCTTTTCAATATATTATTTCCATCTTTGTATTCCATGCTTTTGTAAAGAAGAAAAATCAAAGAGATTATAGCTATGAAATTACTGCATATATGAGTCATTCTAATTGTTAATCTGATGTAATTTTCAAGAATCACCAAGCAATTACAGCTTTGGAAATGGCATAGTGAAGAGGATATAAAGCAAACCCTTATTTCCAGAGCTTCCTTCTCCACAAGGATCTGTCTTGAATTCTCACAATGGCACTAGAAAGTAGTAACTTGGAACAATGAATGATCTTGGTTGATAAACCACTTATATAGAGAGATGAAAGCTAAGGCATGTGTTCAACAAATCTGCCCATGACTGTCCACTGGGTGCCATCCTCTGGCCAGATGTGGATGAATGCAACATAGTCATTCCCCTCAGGAGTCTTAGGATTTAACAGGGAAGGCAGATATGAAAACAAACAATTATTTTACAAATGACAAGGGCCATATGTAGATACATGCAAGGGACTATGAAGTTCTGAGGAAGGAGTCTCACTTCCCTTAACTAGGGGATCGGTTTGGGTTAAACCTAGCTAGAAAGCACAGTTCCGTGACATCAGGAACACTGTTTTGTCATCAGTTGTACCAACAGTACTGATCTATCACACTGCCTGGCAGAGTAGATATTTAAAATTATAGGTAAGTAAATGAATAATCAAAATGCTATTGAATAGTATGACTTGTATAGCCAGTATGGCTCAGCAGGAAAATAAACCAAAATTATACATTATTTTCTGGAAATAGAAGTGGAATCAGAGAAATCTAGCTTGAAGTAATTTCTGAATTTACCTAATGAGCCGTGGCTGGCACAAGGTTCATGGTTAGCTGAAACTAATGCAAGATTTTGAACTGCTTTCCAGGGTGGAGTTACTCTGCTAAGCAAAAGTCAAGAAGCTACATCATATGCAGAGTAAGTGAAGGAACTGTGGTTGTTTAACTAGGAACTGAAAAGAATTCGAAGGTCATAAGCGTAGTCTTCAGGGCTATTTGAAGAAAGTTCCAATAGATGTCATTTAAATGAAAAATTCCTTGTATTTTGTACATCTTCAGTGGCTCAGACTTAGATCAATGCATGGAAGCTTAAAGGGATTCTCTGAGGGCTCAGTGGTAAAGAACCCATCTGCCAGTTCAGAGGATATAGAGACGCAGGTTTGACCCCTGGGTTGGGAAG
Source organism: Odocoileus virginianus (assembly GCF_023699985.2). Taxonomy (NCBI): domain Eukaryota; kingdom Metazoa; phylum Chordata; class Mammalia; order Artiodactyla; family Cervidae; genus Odocoileus; species Odocoileus virginianus. The sequence continues at coordinate 47,301,329 of NC_069689.1, read as the reverse complement.
ATCCCATGGAGGAGAGCATGGAAACCCACTTCAGTATTCTCGCCTGGAGAACCCCATGGATGGAGGAGCCTGGTGGGCTGCAGTCCATAGGGTCACAAAAAGTCAAACACAACTGAAGCAACTGAGCATGCATGTACATATGGATGCGTAAAAGATAAAGATGCAACATAGGAAAGATGGTTCTAAAGAGTTCACTGGTACAGGAGGTGCGGTATTACAGAACAGATGGCCTTCTCTCAACCTGTCGTGTAGGGAATTCAGACACTAGCGCGATGGTGGAAATCACTAGCTGATCTGCAAGGTCCTTTCCAACCCACAAGTGATATCAAATGATACAAAGTTATCAGCTGAGCTCAATGGTGATTTATGCTCTACTCTTACAAGAGTGAAGTCTGATATGAACTATTTCTAGGAAAGGCAAACCAAGTTTACTACTCAAGACATGAATTCATTGAATATAGTATAATTGCCTACACTTCATAGACTAGTCACCTGGAATCTGGGATTGTAATACATCATATACAATTATAAAAATAAGCCCTTTGGCCAGGTTTCGACCATCATAGTTTTGGCCAAGTCTCTTTTTCCTCTACACCCTTCTAACTCCATTCCCTCCCCTAACATCATTCACTTAAAATTACAGAATTGTTAATTCAGATACATACTGCTGGCTTTGAAAATCTTTATCTTGGAAAACTGGCAATGAGTCCAAAGTGTCTTGACTGCTAGTTCTGAGTTCTTGGATTTAAAACCCATTGAGTATTATTTTCCTTTCAGATGTTAGCTAAAGCTCCATTCACGCCATGACTGTCAGTTTTGGTAATATGCCAGCACTTTGGAGAATATACAGTCTGCAAAATATGGAATGGAAAATACATGTGCACCTAACATCCACTGAATTTTGTAAAAAACTATTTCTCCTAATCACCCTATGTTCAGGACCAAGGGCAAATATCCCATCAACAATAGGAATAGCTGTGGGGATAAGAGGGGGAAGGGATCTTAGGAGCAAGCAACGGGGTTTGGTTTGTTTTTTTCTTTTTAAAATGATCCAGTTCCACTTGTAATTATGAGTTAGTTTTCACATTCCGGACACTCAGATTTCTGACCAGCTGTCAGGGATGTTATAGTAATAAATTGTATGCTTTGGTCACTACTTGGGTAGAAAATTTCCATCTCAGAAAAAATGATACCTCAGCCATTGCATTTCAGGGTGATAATTGCACTTCTCAGGTGGTTAAGAAAAAGATTATCTATAAATAATAATTAAAAAGTTGTACCCCAAGGGAATGGGAATGTCAGATACAGAACTCAAACATATGAAATGTTAGACTTATGGCTTGACCTTATTCCACTGTGTTCAGTGTTATAAATTCTAAGCACATTTATGCTTCAATATTTGGAGGTAACAATTTGAGGGTGTGTTAGGTGGAGAAAAGGTAGCATTTAGACTAGTGTATTAAACTTCCCCTTTAATGACATAGCTGCTTCTCCTTATCACTTTAAGTGTCAGGCTATTAACGCTCATAATTAATCAGCTCCATGCTCTCCTCTGCACTTTAGAGGCCCCTGCGTAGGGGAGGGGAAGACTGATTTAGCTTCCCTACCCCATCTTGGGACAGGATTGAAAGAGGTTAGGTAAAACCGAGATTGAAATCCACAGATGTGTTACATTTGTTCCGTGTGTGTGTGCATGCGCTCAGTCATGTCCAACTCTTTGTGATCCCATGGACTACAGCCTGCCGGGCTCCCCTGTTTGTGGAATTTTCCAGGCAAGAATACTGGTGTAGATTGCCATCTCCTTCTCTAGGGGATCTTCCTGACTCAGGGCATGAACCCTCATCTCTTGTGTCTTCTGCATAGACAAATGGGTTCTTCACCACTGCACCACCTGGGAAGCTCTCTATTTGGTCTACACGCTATCTAAGAAGTTTGAATTTTTCTGATTGTTAATCTTAAAAAGTCTGGATTTCTGGAGTCTCTCGGTTATGGGGAGTGCTGAGGATTGAGGTGGTAATCAAACAATCTAGTAAGCCCTAGTCCACAGTCCTGCACGGTCACGATTGACTGGAGCTGAGCCTTGACAGCTGTGTTGGAGCCAGCCTTGAGTCATGAGGGCATCAGTGGACCACAGTCTCCATTGAGTGTACAGTATTCATGTCACTTCTGCTCCTCACCTGGCTCCAGCACAGATTTGAGTTCACACTTGACTTTGATTCCAAAGCAAGCCTTAACTCTGCCTGCATTTAATGGATCTAAAGAACACTGAAGTTCTCAACAGGATGGTAGAGCGGCTTGTGGTACGCGTTCTGTTGCGGACCCAAGCAAAGATCAGAAGGATGTGATTCTTGTCTCAAGGAAGTCAGACCGGCTTGAGAATCAGATGTATAGAAAAATAAGGATGGAGTAGCATGTGACATGCATGTACAAAGCACTCTGGGCACCTCAGGAGGAGAGACTCTCAGTGCTACAAAGAAGAAGCAGCATCTGAAATGGACCTTGAAATCCAAACAGATGTTTTCTATGTAGAAGGAGCAAGAATGGCATCCCAGGGAGAGGAAACATTGTGAGAAGATAGATGCTGATAGGGGCACAAGAGAGTGGTGTGTTTGATGAACAGCTCTTTACGGGGGGAGAATGGGAGTTGGTGGGTGTTCATGTGCCGGATTGTACCATGAAGTGTGGCATTTAACATTTATAAAAGGGCAGGGAAGGGTGACCTTGAGGATATTAAGCAGAGAAGTAACCCATTAGGTTTATCTTAAAAAAAAAATGCCTTTGTACAAGTTTTTACATACAGTTTCCTCCAAAGGTGAGCCATGCTAAGGACAAGAAGAAAGACTTCCCTTGGTTAGCAAGAAAACCTCAGTACCGTGTGCCCACGTGACTTGGGAGGGTTTGCTTCCACGCAGCAGAGGTGTGTGTTGTTTTGCTGACTGATGTGGCTTTTTCTTTTGCCACACTGCATCCACGCACAGCCCTTCAAGTGCCATCAGATGACTGCCAACGATGGCAATTCACGATATCAGTGCATAGGTACTCTCTTTGCCATTGCCATATGCTGCCCCTTGAACAATAGGAGTAAACAGATTACGTGGAGTTCGTGTGCCGCTGCCAAGAGAATCAGCTGGGTTCCAAAGAACTCAGCCTGGGAATCTCATTAAAGCTCTGAGAGCACTTTGAAATTCAGCTTGAGGTGATCGCTTCAAATGAAAAAATCACATGAGTGATGATGGCATGCAGGCAGGAGTGCTGCATCCATCCGCCTGGCTTTCCTGAGAAGTGGCAGCCAGTTGGAGGAGGAATGATGTGACTCGGATGGTTTAAGGCAGTGGAATCACGCCCACGTGGAAAGGGAGAACCAAGCTGCTGGTTAGCGGCGCGTGGAGACAGACTGGATGGGATGAAGCAAAGATGAGCACAGCGCACATATTGTCTGACTCTGTGCCCGTCTGAGGGCATGGGCAGCCGTGCTCTGGATGGAGGCAGATGGCAAACGGCACCTGGAAGTGGCCCTGAGCAGTACCGTGGTGCTCATAGCTAAGTGCCTTATGTGCAGCTTGCTGAGATGATGGGCTGCATCATCCCTGTGGGTCCCAGACCTTCCTAATTTTTTTGCAGCTTCCCTGGCAGGGACTCAGTTCGGTCACCTGATCCTCTGATTACGCTAGTATTTGCAAAGGGAAAAGAGACCACAGCTCTGGTTTCTGGCCCTCACTGCTCACATAACTTTTCTCATGCTCTGTTGTTTCTTCCTTATTTGTCATCCCTGCTAAGCTGCCAGGTACTTGAAGGAGGCAACTTTATTTCTCATCTGTTTTCCCAAGGTCTGCGGTGTTCAAATTGGGGCGAAGGGGGCCTGGTGGTGTGCCAAAGTGTATGCCGAAGTGGCCTGCACATCGGTGCTCAGTTGTGTCCGACTCCTTTCAACCCCGTGGACTGCAGCCCACCAGGCTCCTTTGTCCATGGGATTTTTCCAAGAATACTGGAATGGGTTGCTGTTTCCTACTCCAGGAGATCCAACTCACATCTCCTGCATCTCCTGCATTGGCAGGTAGATTCTTTACCAGTGCTCCACCTGGGAAGCCCATGCCAAAGTGGAGATACCATCTTGGTCTTGGAAACCAAGCATCTTATATTAAAATGTTTGGATGTATGTACAAGGGGCTTCCCAGGTGGTGCTAGTGGTAAGGTACCCACTTGCCAACGCGGGAGACATAAGAGATGTGTGTTCAATCCCTCGGTTGGGAAGATTCCTTGGAAGAGGGCATGGCAACCCACTCCAGTATTCTTGCATAGAGAATCCCCATGGATAGGGTAACCTGGCAGGCTACAGTCCATTGGGTCACATAGAGTCAGACACAGCCGAAGTGACAGCACACACAGTATGATTTAATGGCATACTGAAATGAAACAGATTTGCAAAATGTTTTAGCTTGGGTTGGGCTCATCCCTTAGACCTGGCTGGATCAGGGGAAGACTCATCCATGCCCCTCCTTTATTGGGAGTTCTTTCATAGGTCTAGAAGCAGCAATTAATTGTTTAGTACTTTCTTATAGAAAGAAAGGAGGAAGGAGGGAAAAGGTTAATCACACCCAATGCTTTTTAGGTAGTTGTCACTACATACATGTCTAGTTAAGGCCAAGTCAGTCATCAAGTCTTGGTAAGATCTGGATGGGCCAGTAGGCCAGTTAGAAACTGTATTCAAATGATGTCAAACTAATCCTAAATATATCAACTTCAAAGGGGGCTGGGTAAGAAACATGAGTGAGAGTCACATATTCATCTGTCCTATTGGTAAATGATGCCAGAGACTTGCTTTTGGAGGTCATTTTTTTTCTCTGGCAAATCAAATTTCATTAGATGAAAACGTTGGGAATGACTTGATTCATTAAGCACACTTTGAATGAATCCTGCACCTTCTATGGAGATGGATAGTAGGTAGCACTATTTTGCTAAGAAACCATTTATGGAACACTGTAGTTACTGATCTTAATTTCTTCCCAGCCAAAATCCATGTATTAAACCCCTAAGTATAAAAATTTGATTGTTTAGGCTTTTGTTGTCAATCCACTCATTTAATAAAGATTTATTTTATTTGCTATATTTTAATTGGGGCTTCCCTGATAGGTCAGTTGTAAAGAATCCACCTGCAATGCAGGAGGCCCCAGTTCTATTCCTGGGTTTTGAAGATCTGCTGGCAAAGGGACAGGCTACCAATTCCAGTATTCTTGGGCTTCCCTTGTGGGTCAGCTGGTAAGCAATCTGCCTGTAATGTGGGAGACTGGGATTTCATCCCTGGGAGGGGAAGATCTCCTGGAAAAGGGAAAGGCTATCCACTCCAGTATTCTGGCCTGTAGAATTCCATGGACTGTATAGTTCACGGGGTGGCAAAGAGTCAGACCCGACTGAATGACTTTCACTTTCACATATTTTAATCAATAAGTACACAAATAGCATCTTGAGAATATAGATGACTCAGGAGCAAAGAGTGTATAACTATAAATGGCCATTCCCTCATCTTGCACATCTATTTTTACATTATTCTCTAAAGAAGGGCTCAGTAGCTCCTCCCTGATGAGTGTGGGATCCTTGCATTCATCTGTCCTCATCTGAGACATAGAGCAAAACTGGATGACTTGTTTTGAGGGGTTGGAAACTGAAACACAAAGAAGGAAAACACCTTCATGTCCTAAATGCACTGGTTATCCTCAGATGAGATTTCCGCTCGTTTTCTCTTTGCCTTCCCCGTCTTACATGTCTTAACACCAGAGTAGACCTAGGTCTGACATTTACTGGCCTTGTAGGAATAATAGTGTGTCTTCTATAATGGCTGTGGATATTCAATGAGATAAAGGAATCATGTGCAAGTCCTCAGTTCAGTGTTTATGAGAGTACAGAGTCAATGAGCATCACTCTGGCACCCTCTTCCTTCAGGGATGATGTCCCCCAGGGATTGATCCTGGTCCCCTTTGCTTCCTGGTCTCTCCTAGGCTCCAACTTCAACTCCCAGTGCCAACAACCCCAGATCTGTGTCGTCTTTTATGACTACTCTTGAGGGCATTACCTCTGCTGAGGACTAGAGCTGGAACCACTGATGCTATTTTAGGGAAAACAGTGATCTTCTTTGACAAATCTGCTCTTCATTCTTTTTCTCCACATTCTCCTTTCTAATGATATCAACTCCCCTCTCTAGCACCAGTCTCAAGGCCTGGGGCCATCTTCCATGCCTTCCTCTGTCACCCACCACAGTAAATCAGAGGACAAATATTATTAATTCTACATACTCTTCCCTCCCTCTGTCTGCACTTTCTAACTACAGTTCGACTGCTCTTCATTGTGGGTTGGCTTGGCTTATCATTAAAGCTGTCCTACTGGTTCCCCTGCTTCTGATTGAATTTTTTCTCCTGACACAACTTCTATCAGGTTGGTGTTGTTTTTCAGTCATGCAATCTTGTCCTACTCTTAGCCACCCCGTGGACTGCAGCACACCAGGCTTCCCTGTCCTTCACCATCTCTTGGAGCTTGCTCAAACTCATGTCCATTGAGTTGGTGATGCCATCCAGCCATCTTATCCTCTGTCGTCCCCTTCTCCTCCTGCCTTCAATCTTTCCCAGCATCAGGGTCTCTTCTAATGAGTCAGTTCTTCGCATCAGGTGGCCAAAGTATTGGAGCTTCAGCTTCAGCGTCAGTCCTTTCGGTGAATATTCAGGGTTGGTTTCCTTGAGGATGGACTGGTTGGATCTCCTTGCAGTCCAAAGGACTCTCAGGAGTCTTTTCCAACACCACAGTTCAAAAGCATCAATTCTTCGGCACTCAGCTTTCTTTGTGGTCCAACTCTCAAATCCATACATGACCACTGGAAAAACCATAGCTTAGACTAGATGGACCTTTGCTGGCAAAGTAATGTTTCTGCTTTTTAATATGCTGTCTAAGTTTGTCATAGCTTTTCTTTCCAGATTAAACTTCTTAAAACACAGCTTCTACCCACTGACTCTCTGACAATATGTCATTTCCCACAGGTTAAGTCCAACCTTGTCTATGTGGCATTAAAGGCATCCATGCCTTTTCACCCACATTTCCACAGTTTGGACTTTCAGAATAAATACTCCTCATTCCCAACCTACCGTACTTTTTCTCCATATTTTTGCTCATGCTCTCACCACTCCACAGGAAAGGCTCAGCTCTCCCCACTTCTCTGGGAATCCTACTAGTCTTCAAAGCCCCCTGAGATGCCACCCCTCCATCCGTACTCCACTGATCCCCATTCCTAAGCTGAATAAAGTTCAACAGGCGCTTAAGAAGCATTAAGTAGATGACTAAAACAAATTAGTGAATAAACAAGTGAGTAAATTGAAGAATATCTCATCATATATCACAGTGTTGTTAACACACACATGGTGTCACACTCTAGATAACTCCTGCTGGGCCAAAAATGTAAACAACAATTCAGGAAAGACAGTAGGAAAAAAAAAATCAAGATTCAGTAGCCAAAGCAACAACAGTAAGAAACATTTATTTTCTTGATATTCATTTTCTTAGAATCGTGGTTTTATTTATTTTTTATTTATTTTTATTTTCATTTTTTATTTTTTATTAGTTGGAGGCTAATTACTTTACAATACTGTAGTGGTTTTTGTCATACATTGACATGAATCAGCCATGGTTTTACATGTATTCCCCATCCCGGTCCCCCCTCCCACCTCCCTCTCCACCCAATCCCTCTGGGTCTTCCCAGTGCACCAGGCCCGAGCACTTGTCTCATGTACCCAACCTGGGCTGGTGATCTGTTTCACCCTAGATAATATACATGTTTCGATGCTGTTCTCTTGAAACATCCCAACCTCACCTTCTCCCGAAGTCCAAAAGTCTGTTCTATACATCTGTGTCTCTTTTTCTGTTTTGCATATAGAATCTTGTTTTTAATGACTAGAAATTCACTTGTGAAATTATTCATGTCAAGATTTTATTTTGTCTATTGATCGACATGTCTTTGTACCCAGATCATATTATCATGATTATAATAGCTTTATGGTAGGTTTTGAAATCAGATAATTTGTTTACCTTTTTCAAAATTATTTTGGCTCTCTAGGCTTTGCATTTATTCTAATTTCTAATACTTAAACACATGTAATTTCCAGGATATATAATGATGGGTTAGTAGACTTGGTTAACTATTAGAAGAATGGCCCTGTAAATTTTCTAAATGGGTGTGTTGACAAAAGCTGTTATTTTATATATATATATGTATATACATATATATATACACATACATATGTATAGTATGTATAAATGTATGTATATAGCACATGCATTGATGTGTATGTTGCATTTGTGAAATATTGTATGTATGTATTGTATGTATGTATTCATACACTTTTTAAACAGTGAATTCTCTGCCTCCCTGTAAATTGGTGGTCATTGGCACTCAGGACTCTGTGTAATGCCTGTTTTGTCCCAGCCCAGGCCGTTCTCTATGAGCTGGCCTCCCTCACTGCTGGTAGGTAACTATGTGATATATAACTTGCAAGCAGTCCTGCTGTTTGTTACTGGCAATTAATCTCTCTGGTGCCTTTCTTCCATTCAGACTAAGCCTTTATGTTCTAAATCCAGCTATTCTAACGCTCCCCACTTGTGCTGTGTAGAAAGACTCAGACTGGCAGATTATCGCAGGGCAGTTAAGCATGTAATTGCTCAAATGAGTTAAAATCCCTTCAAATATCTGTCTTTGTACCTCATCACACCACTTCACGGACTCAAATATTTGACAATTGATGAAGATAAACTAAAGGGGCCTTCATTAGCTACCAACCACCGTGACAAGCTTCTTTCAGCGAAAGGCTGGTGAATTTTGGAACTTATTATCTACTTAAAAACTGCAGGAAAGCAGAAAAATACTTCAGTGAACTTTAGAATAGAGAAAGCTAGACGCTTTCCATGGAAGCAGGGGTCAGGGAAAAAAAAAAAACCCTCATGGTTTGCTAATCTAAAGCTGCCCTTGTTAAAAATGTGAAGTAAGATGGGTAGGTGCACTTATCCAATAACGGAAGGGAAATATTATCACATTCTCATAGGCGCCATCATTAATGATCATGTGTTAAATTTAGAGGTAATTACAGAAATGGAGGGTGGGTGGCAGAAGTCCAGGGCTGTGCAGAGGCTGATCTTAGTGTGTGGTTGCCTGCCTGCCAGGAGAGGTAGCCCCCGGCTCAAGGATGAATCAGGTGCTGTGTTGAGTGGGTGTCTTGGGAAATGCATGGAACTTTGGCATAAAACCCAGCAAATCCTCTGACTTTCAGGGACCTCACTGCTCTGTACTAAGCTGTTCAGACCTGATGCCAAGAAAAACAGGTGCTAACATGACCAGCAGGCATTTAGGGTAGAGTAGATGCCGAATTTGAAGTGTGATGACCCTGCATCTTACCATTGTGAGATGTTGGGCAAGTCACAGCTATATTTTCCCTATGTATAAGCTTACAAATTCATATTGTGTATGATGTTTCTGTGAGGATTAAATGAGGGAGTGTTTGGTACATCACTGGTCATTAATTTATAAAATGGGGATATCTAGAATTTTGTGCTATATGTTTTATAGTTAATGGGAACCTGCAAACTTTTTTCCTTAGATAATTGAAAAAAAATCAATACTCAGAACATTAAGCTTGAAAAAAAATGGTAGAAATGTATGAAACATTTTATTTTTTCAAGATTGATTTTCATTAGCTTAGCGTGACTGGGTTGCTCTGATCTCACTAGTGGAATAAATGTTCCAGGTTTCCAAGCAGCGCCTGTGACCATACTCACCCAAGAAGACTCACCTTGGCCACCCTCACCCTGGCCAGGAATTTTTCTCCTGGCTGGTTAAATAACGTGACTGGCTAAAAACCAATAGTGAGTGGATGTTTTTGAGAGTCTTGACTCTATTGAAATTCTTCTAGTGTTCTATTTTTGAATAGAATGTTAGCTTTTGTTTAGACATAACAGCTCTAATGAAACATTTAAGATATACAAGGAAGAAAATGATGACATTAAACCATTATTAACTTTTATAGAGGATAGGTACATTAAAGACAAATTGTATAATCCTTCTGTTGCCACACATTTGTGTGTATATATACATACACACATATACATACATACACACATATACATGCACACACACTTATGTATTTGAACTGTAACAAAAGTTCAGCCATAGTTCTGATATTTTGTCTATATTGATGATTTGGTTCTGTTTGACCTTGGCCATTGGAAGGCTGAGGCTTCTGGAATGGCTATTTTCTAGCCGTAGTGTATAATTAATGATCAAATAGATTGCTATCATATTTAACAACTATAGGTAAAACATGTAAACAATAAAACTGTTTCTCTCGCCTTCTCCCCCTTCTCCCCCACCCTTGTCCATGAGTCTGCTCTCTATGTCTGCATCTCCATTGCTGCTCTGTGAACAGATTCATCAGTACCATTCTTCTAGATTCCATATTTATGCATTAATATATGATACTTGTTTTTCTCTTTCTGACTTACTTCACTCTGTATCACAGGCTCTAGATTGGGTGAGATAAATTGAGAGAGTAGCATGGATATGTATACATTAATACATATAAATAGATTTGCTTTATGACTTAGGGAACTCAAACTGGGGCTCTGTAATAACCTAGGTGGATGGGGATGGGTGGGAGGTGGGAGGGAGATGGAAGAGAGAAGGGACATATGTACACCTATGGTTAATTCATGTTGATGTATGACAGAAATCAAACCAATATTATAAACTAACCATCAGCAATTGCAAATAAATAAATATCAATAATAAAAACAAGATATGTTTTGAACATATTGCTTTGTTTTAATATTCAGTTTTTGTAGAGATAAGCAATCTGCATGCAACTCTAAGTAATGTTTTATTTTATATTTAATGGTGAAATAAAATCTTACTCGTAAGAGTTGAATGATGCAATAATTAATTATTTAAAAGACTTATATATAAAAATATTTGCAACTTTTAATAAACTAGATTGATATTAAGTAAGTAAATTATAATATTTGGGGGCCAAAATTGGTAACATTTTAATAAAAACAGAAATAAGACTAATAGGGATAAGATTATGTAATTGTTCCAAACTTCATAGAATTCTTTTGGGCTAGAATTTATGACATTTAGGAATTATAAGTATTATAATTTATAGGAATTATAAACTATATTTTATATACTTCAAGAATCATACTTATATTTAGCTATTTAATTCCATTTAGGCCAAGTACTCCAAATAAAAGTATGTTTAGATGATTTGTCACATCTTGTTAGGATGGATTAAAAGCAGAATGTCAACTTTGCCAACTTCAAATTTCTCAGGAAAAATATTTTAAAGCTAGGTACAGTAATATTCACAATGAATCATCTTCATTTCAGATATAAAAAAGAACATAGAATATAAGTGAAAAAGTAATCAAGATGCTGCTTCAGGTACCTCTAATGACCTCAGGTAGAAAAGCCTGTTTGGTATCACAAACGTGCAGTGAAGTGTCAAGTATGATCTGGTTGCTGACAATCCTGAGAAATGACTGTTCTTACACCTTAATGTCATACCTGAAATTTGAGTCCAGAAGCTTTTAAATAACAGTATTAATATAAACTGTTTTATATGAATTTTAAAATAAATTTGCATAATTATTCTGTAACCTGTTGGTGTCTTGTAGCGTCAGTCTTGGCTTGGACCAGTTTATGTATTAACTATGCATGAGTGCGTGCATGCTAAGTCACTTCAGTCATGTCGCAACTCTTTGCAACGCTATGTGCTGTAGCCTGCCGGGCTCCTCTGTCCATGGGCTTCTCCAGGGAGGAATACTGGAGTGGGTTGCCAGGCCCTCCTCCATGGATTCCTGACTCAGGGATCAAACCCACTTTCTTATGTCTCCTGCATTGCCAGGTGGCTTCTTTACCACTCGCACCACCTGGGAAGCCCAGCTACTAAAATGTATACATATAACAATATACATATAATAATGCCATGGTTTGACCACCTACCCTTTTTTTTTCTTTAACCAAGTTTTATTCCTTTAGTTTAATCAAGAAAGGATCTGAATTTTTAAATTATTTCTTTGGGCATTTATTTAGGTTTTTACATAGTTTTAGTCATTTGATTTCTTAACACACTCCTGAGGTCTATACTCCTGACTTAACTGATAAGTGAGATTCTTTAAAAAAATTTCTGTTATTTCATTTTTTATTTATATTATTTTTAACCATCAGTTGTGAGATTAGGTCTTAATTTGGTTTTCTATGCTGTCTTGTCAGTTACTTGAATCAAGGCTATTCTAGATTCAGAAAATGATATTTGGCACTCTACTCTTCTAGGCCAGGAAGAATGTTTCACACCATCATTTTAAGGAAGGTGTGAAAAGTACAATAGAAAAGGAAAAATTGTACAACCTGGACTTCATCAACATTAAGAATGTTTTCTCTACCAGAATCCACCTAACATGATGAAAAGACAAGTGGCAGACTGGGAATAAATATTTGCCAAACATATAGCTCACAGTGGAATAGTATCTAGAATAAAGAACTCAAAACTGGACAATTAAGAACAAATAATTCAATTAGAATTTTAGCAAAATATGCAAAGATACAATTCACTGCCACAGAGGATGTATAGGTGACAGTTTGGCAGATGAAAAGTTGTTTATAATTATTAGGGAAATACAAATTAAAACCATGAGATACACTTTACTACACTTCTATCTGAATGGCTAAAATGAAAAATAAATGACAATACCAAATGCTTGTATGAATACAGAGAAACCAAATCACTAATAGGTGGGGAAATTTAAACTGGCATAGTTACATTTGAAAACACTTTGACATTTTCTTAGAAATTTAAACATTCAGTTATCATGTGACCCAGCAGTTACATTCAAAACATTCCAGAGGAAGAAAAACTATTATACAGAACCTGTGTATAAATGTTTATAGTAATTTTTTTCATAATATCCTAAATTTGAACAACCCAACAGGCAAATATTTCAACAAACTATGGTATGCTCATCCCATAAAATACTCCTCAGAAATGAGGGGAACAGTCTAGTCATACACAGACAGCCTGGATGAGCCTCCAGAGAATTATACTAAAAAAGAAATCCAGTCCCCACAGGTATGGTCCCATTTATATAACATTCTTGAAATAACCAAACAATAGCAAGGGAGAAGAGACTAGTGCTTTCCAGAGTTTGGGAGGGGTTGAATACGGAAAGGAAGTGAGTGTGTCTGTAAAAGGGCAAGACAAGGAATCTGTGTGCTGATGGATCTGTATCTTAAATGCATCAATGTTAATCTCTTGGTTGTGCTATCGTTTGTAAGTTTTGCAAGATGCTAACAGTGGGAGAAATTGTGTGCAGAGTACAAAATCTGTCTTCATCATTTCTTACAACAGCATGCAAATATGTAATTATCTCCAAATATAATAGTTTAATTAAGTGAAGGATGTCTAAAACAAAAATAGTAAAATAAAATAAAATAAAATGCATGAAAAATTAGTTCAAGAATAAAAAAGAGGAATTGAGAGTGTATAATTATAAGATTCTTTTGATATGTTATTTGAAGATAAACTGTTGTCAATTAAATATGCATACTGTCAATGCTAGAGCAACCACTTGAAAAAAAGGTAATAGTGGTAGAAAAATGCAGTAAAATTTATTAGATAAAAATGAGGCTGGACTGTTTATCATAGCCAGCACATGGAAGCAACCTAGATGCCCATCAGCAGACGAATGGATGAGGAAGCTGTGGTACATATACACCATGGAATATTACTCAGCCATTAAAAAGAATTCATTTGAATCAGTTCTAATGAGATGGATGAAACTGGAGCCCATTATACAGAGTGAAGTAAGCCAGAAAGATAAAGACCATTACAGTATACTAACACATATATATGGAATTAGAAAGATGGTAACGATAACCCTATATGCAAAACAGAAAAAGAGACACAGATGTATAGAACAGACTTGTGGACTCTGTGGGAGAAGGCAAGGGTGGGATGCTTCAAGAGAACAGCATTGAAACATGTATATTATCTAGGGTGAAACAGATCACCAGCCCAGGTTGGATGCATGAGACAAGTCCTCGGGCCTGGTGCACTGGGAAGACCCAGAGGGATCGGGTGGAGAGGGAGGTGGGAGGGGGGGACCGGGATGGGGAATACATGTAAATCCATGGCTAATTCATTTCAATGTATGAGAAAAACCACTGCAATGATGTAAAGTAATTAGCCTCCAACTAATAAAAATAAATGAAAAAAAAAAACAGGCTGGGAAAAAGAGGGTGAAAAGGAGCAACTAACAAGTAAATAAGCAGAAAACACAAAGAATTAGGTAGATTTTAAAGTACCCATTTTATTAATTAAATATAAATGGTTTAGACATCCCAATTAAAAAGAAGATGTTATCATGTTGTATCAAAGAAGCAAGACACAACTCTGTTATCAATAGAAAAACCTACTTCAAATATAAAGTAATAGGCTAAAGGTAAAAAGGCTGGGGATATGTAGTATATAAATCATAATCAAAAGAAATGGAAATGTTAATGTCAGACAAAATATACTTCATATAATGGAATATAACAAGTGATAAAAGAGGAATTGACATAATAATGAGATTAATTCATCAAGAAGACATATATCAGTTCTAACAACAAATCTCTAAAATACATGAAACAAAATTTGATGGAATTAAAGCAAAAGGTATACCATATTCTGGGCCATAAAGCAAACTTCAAAAATCTAAAGTAATTAAAATCATAAAAAGTATTTTCTCTGACCACAATATAAACTAAAAATCAATAATAGAGTCATATCTGGAAAATCTCCAAATAATTGAAAATTAGAAGGTAAATTAGAAAACACTGTGGCTAAAAATGAAAGCACAAATTCAACAAGAAAGAAACAAATAACTAAGTCATAAAATGAGAATAAAATCTGAACCGATCCCTTATCAAATAAAATATACAGATGCAAGCATAGTGAAAGAAGATTAGCATCATCTGTCATTAAGGAATTATATATTTTAAAAATTATGAGATCCCATTATACACCTGTAAGAATGGTTCAAACCCCAAACACACACAATGTTAAATGCAAGTGAGGATGTGGGGCAACAAATACACTTCATTCATTGCTAGTAAGAGTGAGAATGGTATGGCCATTTGGAAAAGAGTTCAGCAGCTTCTTACAAAACTAAACATCCTCTTACCAGATGATTCATCAGTCGTGCCCTTTTGTATTTATCCAAATGAGTTGGCAATTTACATCCACAGAAAAGCCTGCACACAGACGTTTTTATAATATTTATTCATAATCTCAAAAACTGAAAGCCACCCAAACATCCTTCATTGGTGAATGGAAAAATACTCTGTGGTATGTTCAATAATTGAATTTCAGTTAGTGATGAAAAGAAATGAACTATCAAGTCAGAGAAGACATGGAGGAACCTTCAATGCTTGTTGCTAAAACTGCCAACTGTACTTCAAAAATGCAATAATTGAAATAGGGTTGGTACTGGCACAGAGGAGGCAATACAATAGGGGAGAAAGCTCTCTTCAATAAATGGTGTTGGGAAAACTGGACATCAGCATGAAAAAGAATGATGTGAACATTCTTTTCTCACACCATATACACATACTCAAAGTAGATTAAAGACTTAAGTGTAAGATCTCCATAGGCATTTTCCAAAGAAGACATGCAGATGGCCAACAGGCACATGAAAAGATGCTCAAGAACATAATCATCAGGGAGATGCAAATCAAAACTGCAATAAGATATCACCTCACACCTATCAGAATGGATTTTATCAAAACACAAGACAAAAAACAGGAGTTCACGAGGATGTGGAAAAAAGGGACCCTAACTACACTGTTGTTGGAAGTGTAATGTTGCCCACTGTGGACAATAGTATGGAAGTTTCTCAGGAAACTAAGCATAGAACTTCTATATGATCCAAAAATTCCTGGTATAGATCCAAAAAAAAAAACCAAAAAACCCACAACTGTTAATTTGGTAAGACATATGCACCCTAATGTCCATAGCGGCACTATTTTATTTACAGTAACCAAGATATGGGAGAAGCTTGTGTCCACCAACAGTTGAGTGGATAAAGATGTGGTACATATATATTGCTGCTGTTGTTCAATCACTAAGTCATGTCCAACTCTTTGCGACCACATGGACTGCAGCACGCCAGGCTTCCCTGTCCTTCACCATCTCTCAGAGTTGTATATGTGTGTGCATAGGTACTAAGTCACTTCAGTCATGTCCTATTCTTTGCGACCCTATGGACCAAACACCCCAGGATCCTCTGTCCCTGGGATTCTCCTGGCAAGAATACTGAAGTGGGTTACCTTGCCCTCCTCCAGGGATCGTCCTGACCCAGAGATCGAACCTGTATCTCCTATGTCTTACACATTGGCAACCAGGTTCTTTACCACTAACACCACAGGTTCAATCTCTGGGTCAGGACGATCCCTGGAGGAGGGCATGGACAACCCACTAAAATATTCTTGCCAGGAGAATCCCATGAACAGAGGAGCCGGGCAGGCAACAGTCTGTGGGATCACAAAAAGTCAGACATGACTGAAGCAACTTAGCATGACCATGAAATGAAAAAAGAATCATCTTTTAAAAAAAGATGCTAAAACACTGGATATCAATGTGTATACATATACAAATGTTTACTCAGACCTCATTCTGTATACAAAAAATCAGCCCAAATCAAAATGGATCATATCCTCAAATGTAAAACCTAAAACTGTAAAACCTGAAGTACAAATAAGGAAGAAAGTTTTTGTAATCTTAGACAAATTTTTAAATGTAACAACAAAAAACACAAATGATAGAAAAGGATAAATTCCACTTTATTAAATTAAAAACATTTTTAAAATACACTGTTAAGAAAATGGAAAGATAGCCACAGACTTGGAAAAATGTGCCTACAACACCTGTCTGGTAGAAGACTTCAAGAAGGCTATATAAAGAACTCTTAAAATAAAATAGTAAGAAAAAAAATCTCTAATTAAGATTGAATGAAGGATTTATTTGGATACTTCACTAGTACATGGAACAATACACTGGTTCCAAATAGGAAAAGGAGTACATCAAGGCTGTATATTGTCACCCTGCTTATTTAACTTATATACAGAGTAAATCATGAGAAACGCTGGGCTGGATGAAGCACTAGCTGGAATCAAGATTGCTGGGAGAAATATCAATAACCTCAGATATGCAGATGACACCACCCTTATGGCAGAAAGTGAAGAACTAAAGAGCCTCTTGATGAAAGTGAAAGAAGAGAGTGAAAAAGTTGGCTTAAAGCTCAACATTCAGAAAACAAAGGTCATAGCATCTAGTCCCATCACTTCATGGCAGATAGATGGGGAAACAGTGGAAACTGTGGCTGAGTTTATTTTTCTGGGCTCCAAAATCCCTGTTGATGGTGACTGCAGCCATGAAATTAAAAGATGCTTACTCCTTGAAAGGAAAGTTATGACCAACCTAGACAGCATATGAAAAAGCAGAAACATTTTACTTTGTCAACAAATGTCCATCTAGTCAAGGTTATGGTTTTTCCAGTGGTCATGTATGGATGTGAGAGTTGGACTATGAAGAAAGCTGAGTGCTGAAGAATTGATGCTTTTGAACTGTGGTGTTGGAGAAGACTCTTGAGAGTCCCTTGGACTGCAAGGAGATCAAACCAGTCCATCCTAAAGGAGATCAGTCCTGGGTGCTCATTGGAAGGACTGATGCTGAAGCTGAAACTCCAATACTTTGGTCACCTGATGTGAAGAGCTGACTTATTGGAAAAGACCCTGATGCTGGGAAAGATTGAGGGCAGGAGGAGAAGGGGTTGGCAGAGGATGAGATGGCTGGATGGCATCACTGACTCAATGGACATGGGTTTGGGTGGACTCTGGGAGTTGGTGATGGACAGGGAGGCCTGGCGTGCTGCAGCTTATGGGGTCGCAAAGAGTCGGACACGACTGACCGACTGAATTGAACTGAACTAGTGTCTTCTCTTCACCAAAGAGATGTGGATGCCTTATATGCTTATAAAAAATTGCTTGACACCATTAGTCATTGAAAATCAAATTAAAAGCACTCTGAGATACTCCTGCCCATGCTTTAGAAAGATTAAAATTAAAATGAACAATAGCAACAAAAATCCTGACCATTCTGTATGTGCTGGCAAGTAACTTAATAATGCACTCTCATAAATGCTTCACATATGCATTATTGCAGTGCAACATTACAAGAAACTACCCGTTCCACCATCATTGCTTTCTACCAGTAAAAACGTTTCCTAGAAAGTTGAACAAATGATTAGCATTTTCACTCCTGAGAGTTACCATACTATATGTGAAGGCATAAGTCCATACAACTACCTATATTTGAAGGGTTATGGCAAATTTACTCACAGCCACCAAATCTGGTAAGAGTCTAGGTGTCCACTAACCAGTGAACAGATAAATTACAGTATGTACAGACAGGCCATGGAATACTGTTCTGTCATAAAAGAAAAAAAAACAGAACAAATGAGTGGTACATGCAACAACATGAATCAATCTCAAAAGCGCTCTGTTAAGTGAAGATCAGACCAAGAAGTCCAAGTGGGAGCCACAAAATACACCGTTCACACCTCTTTCAGGAGAGTCTGTTTAGGGGATCATCCTTGGCAACCCCTGTGTGGTCACCTTGGATTTACCCTCATAGCATGCTTGTTACTTGAGAACAACACGTAAATTTTAGTTTGGAGTAAATTAGTATGACTAATGGAGATTTATCATCCCACATTTAGAAATGGAATAAAATATTCCATAAAGAAAGAACCTGTGACTCTTTCCCTCTATTCAGAATAATTTGACCCTTTAGCCTCTTACTGAAGTTAATCACACTTGATCTCTTGAGTAAAAATGTTTTTAACATGGAACAATACTCCACTGAGATTTAACAAACCCTATTTTAATTGTAATTGATTTATACTAAAAGATAAAATGAGTTAATTAAGGCATGCTATCAGAGTTATAGGCAAGGGAATACATGTGATACAACTAGCAATAAGTGGGCATGAGATGAAAGGTTATTTTAAAGTTTGAAACAAAGTAAATTTGAAATCCTAAAATTATTCTTCCCCAAAAAAACTGATTTAGGTCTACAAAGACTTGTAAAATTCTTTTACAAAGTATTTATATTTCATATAAAATAATTTTCTATAAAAATAATACAGTAGCAACTATTTGATCAAGACCAACCATATGTTCCATTAACGGGCAATTCTGCTTTATGGCTCAGCTGGTAAAGAATCCGCCTGCAATGCGGGGAGACCTGGGTTTGATCCCTGGGTTGGGAAGATCCCCTGGAGAAGGGAAAGGCTACCCACTCCAGTATTCTGGCCTGAAGAATTCCATGGGCTGTATAGTCCATGGGTTAACAAAGAGTCGGACATGACTGAGTGATTTTGGCTTTCACTTTAAGCTACTAGTAAACCTTTGCATATATGAGAGATTGTTTATTCTCACTTGTTAACACAGTTACGACGGGAGACTGCCTCTGTATCTGTGGTTGTCTTTGTTTCTTGGGGTTTTCATATATCCTGTAATTGTTTCCTATGAACTCACTTCTACACCCCCAGGACCGTGTGCTGGCAGCAGTGGAGAAAGGAAGGGCTTCATCTAGGCAGAAAAATTGTGCATAATAAACAGGACTAAACCACTTCTTGCTTTTCCCTCATAGGCATAATAAACACTCGGAGATAAATAACGAAGTGTTGTTAGTAATATGATTCCTAAGAGTTGGAGATGGATTATTTATAAAAAAAAATAATGGCTGAAAACAAAACAGACACAATGAAAAAAATCAATTAGTGATCTGGATGATTTGATCAATGATGTCTTCAAAACTGTATAAAAAAGAGAAATGTTGACAGAAGATGAGGTAAGAAGTAGAGATGACAGCAAAGAAACCATGATGAGGCAGAAATATTTTAAAATAATGAGCAAGATTTAACTAGAGATATAGACATCAAATTAAACATGCAGGAGATGTGAGAGTGAAATTAAATGACTTCAAAGACAGATAAAATTGTAAAATCATCCAGAAGGAGAAAAATATATGTAAAGGCACACAGAATAAGTTGATATCAGACATCTCAACAGCTCTCCTGGAAGCAAGAGCACAAAAAAGCAATGCAAAAGATTGAAACTCTTAACTTATAAATTCAGGTTTTATATCCATTTGTAACATTTAAATGTGGAGATGAAATGAATATATTTTAAGAAATAAAGGATTTAATAAACTTGGCCATACGTTGAATTTCTTTGTAGGGGTTCTTGAGAATATAGTTTGTAAGAAAAGACATTCATGGAGTTGCCACTTGGAAAATAGATTAAAATATAATAAATTATACCTTCATCTAAGAAACAAATGAAGTGAATTGTCCTTAACAATAGGAAACCAAAAGTCCAGAAAATAGCAATCTAGAAGATGAGAGTTGAGCAGAGAAACTGAAGAAAGATAAAAATTGAAAATTTTGTAATTTCTTTCACTTCATAATGGAGGAAAGCATAGATATTGATCTCAAAGCTGATAAGGAAAATATCAGTGTGAGTTTCATTCTCTTAGGAATAAATAAAAGAATGAGATATAACTTAAAACTAGGCTTACTCATTTTCAGGAAATAGATAACCTCATTTTATACATGTCCTTACATAATAGAAAAAGTAAAATATCTGTCCAGCTTATTATTGTGAAGCTGGTATAATTAAAATGGAATAAGGTCAGTACAAGAAAAGGAAATTATAGGCTCAATAAAATACTATCTCAATGTGTCATACACAGTATGCTTTATCCTAGAAACTTAAGAATAGTTGAACATAAAATAATCTTAAAACACAATTCATCATTAATGGCCTATAGAAGGTACAGCACATTAACTAAAAAGTGCAGAAAAATATGTGCTGATAAGATCTAACAAAAGTATATAGAAAACTTCAGATTTAAGAAAGTTTAGAAATATTCTCTTAGAAGTGTGAAACAGGACAAGATTCTCACTCCAATAACTATATTTAACCATAGTAGCAGAGATTCCAGACATGAAAATGAGAGCAGAAAGAGAGACTGTATGAAGCAAGAATGTCAAGAAACCAAAGATTTCACTTTCCAGTGTATTTACATATAAAAGCAAAAAAGAATCAACTAATAAGTTTTGGAATGAATTAGCATTTAAATGGATAACTTGATTCAAAATCTATATATGATACTCAACACTTGTTATTCTAGACATAAAAAATCAGAAAAAGCAATATTATTTTAAATAGAAAAATGCACAAATGATCCAGGAATTATAAAAATAATGCACAAAAGCTTTCATGGAGAGCAATTTAAAACTTCATTAGGAGACTTGGAGAAAGCACCATGTAAATGGAAATATTATTATGTTCTGGAGGAGGTAGCAATATTGTAAAGGTGTTAACTTTTAAAACTGTACCCATGTATTCAACATTGCCCCCAAAGGAGTTTTTCAGGAAATCTTTAACATTCATGTAAGAGTTATATAAAATAATACAATTTTATAAAAAAATTAGAAAAAACTAAAGCAAGGATGGGGGCTCAAGTTCAGAGTTTTTGTTCAGTCACTAAGTCATGTCCAACTCTTTGTGACCCCACAAACTGCAGCATGCCAGGCTTCCCTGTCCTTCACAGTCTCCTGGAGCTTGCTGAAACTCATGTCCACTGAGTGGATGATGCCATCCAACCATCTCATCCTCTGTCATCCACTTCTCCTCCTGCCTTCAATATTTCCCAGCATCACAGTCTTTTCCAATGAGTTGGCTCTTTGCTTCAGGTGGCCAAAGTATTGGAGCTTCAGCTTCAGCATCAGTTCTTCCAATGACAATTCAACATTGATGTCCTTTAGGACTGGTTTGATCTCCTTGCAGTTCAAGGGACTCTCAAGTCCCTTCTCCAGCAGCACAGTTTGAAAGCATCAATTCTTTGGTGTTCAGCCTTCTTTATGGTCCAACTCTCACATCCATACATGACTACTGGAAAAATCATAGCTTTGGCTAGATGGACTTTTGTCATATGTATTTTTAATATGCTGTCTAGGTTGGTCATAGCTTCTCTTCTAAGGAGCAAGCATCTTTTAATTTCATAGGTTCAGTCACCGTCTACAGTGATTTTGGAGTGCAAAAAATTAAAATCTGTCACTGTTTCCATTTTTTCCCAATCTATTTGCCATGAAATGGTAAGACTGGATGTCATGATCTTAGTTCTTTGAATATAAAGGGTTTTTTTTTTCCATTTATTTTTATTAGTTGGAGGCTAATTACTTTACAGTATTGTAGTGGGTTTTGTCATGCATTGACATGAATCAGCCATGGATTTACATGTATTCCCCATCCTGATCCCCCCTCCCACCTCCCTCTCTGCCCGATCCCTCTGGGTCTTCCCAGTGCACCAGGCCTGAGCACTTGTCTCATGCATCCAACCTGGGCTGGTGATCTGTTTCACCATAGATAATGTTTTTAGCCAGATTTTTCACTCTGCTCTTTCGCCTTCATCAACAGGCTCTTTAGTTCCTTCTTCACTTTCTGCCTTTAGGGTGGTATCATATGCATATCTAAGGATGTTGATATTTCTCCTGGCAATCTTGATTCCAGCTTGTGATTTGTCCAGCCCAGCATCTCACATGATGTGCTTTGCATATAAGTTAAAAAAACAGGGTGACAATATACAGACTTGACAGACTCCTTTCCCAATTTTGAACCAGTCCACTATTCCATGTCTGGTTCTAACTGTTGCTTCTTTACACACATATAGGTTTCTCAGGAGACAGTTAAGGAGATCTGGTAGTCCCATCTCTAAGAATTTTCCACAGTTTGTTGTGATCCACTCTGTGAAAGGCTTTAAGATAGTTAATGAAGCAGAAGTAGATGTTTTTTCTGGAACTCTCTGGCTTTTTCTATGATCCAATGCATCTTGGCACATGGATCTCTGGCTCTTCTGCCTTTTCTAAATCCAGTTTGAACATCTGGAAGTTCTAGGTCCACTTACTGTTGAAGCCTAGCTGGAAGGATTTTGAGCATTACTTTGCTTGCCTGTGAAATGAGTGCAATTGTATGATAACTTGAACATTATATTACCCTTCTTTGGGATTGAAATGAAAACTGACCATCTCCAATCCCATGGCCACTGTCGAGTTTTCCAAATTTGCTGGCACATTGAGTGCACCACTTTAACAACATCATCTTTTAGGAGTTGAAATAGCTCAGCTGGAATTCCACCACCTCCATTAGCTTTGTTCATAGTGAGAGAGACAATTACTAGGGAGGTTGATAAGAAATCCAGGGTCCCTGAATAGAAAAGGGTCAGGAGCCCTTGAGTGGGAGAAAGGGGTCTGAGGCTCTCAAGGGGAAAAGGACAAATGCTATTTTCTACATTGCTTTGTCTTAGTCAATTATAGCAAAGTATCTTGCTCGAGGACATATTTCTCCTTAACAGGAACCTTCTGACTAATCTTGATATCTTAAGATGTATGTTGTGAGAGTAGGTCTGGTAAAAGTGTATAAGGCCTTGATAAAGCCTAGTGAGTAGGGCACTCTCCAACACCTTTCTGATGTCTGTGTCAGAAGCTTTCTCTGTCCCTTTTTATACTTTAATAAAATTTTGCCTTTTTGCATTTTTCTTGGGAATGGTCTTGATCATTGCCTCCTGTACAATGTCACTAACCTCTGTCCATAGTTCTTCAGGCACTCTATCAGATCTAATCCCTTGAATCTGTTTGTCACTCCCACTGTATAATCATAAGAGATTTGATTTAGGTCATACCTTAATGGACTACTGGCTTTCCATACTTTCTTCAATTTAAGTCTGAATTTTGCAATAAGGAGCTCATGATCTGAGCCACAGCCAGCTCCAGGTCTTGTTTTTGCTGACCGTATATTCTCCATCTTCAGCTGCAAAAAATATAATCAATCTGATTTCAGTATTGACCATCTGGTAAGGTCCATGTGTAGAGTCTTCTCTTGTGTTGTTGGAAGAGGGTGTTTGCTATGACCAGTGTGTTCTCCTGACAAACCTCTGTTAGCCTTTGCCCTGCTCCATTTTGTACTCCAAGGCCAAACTTGCCTGTTACTCCAGGTATCTCTTGACTTTCCTCTTTGCACTACAATCCCCTATTGTAAAAAGGACATTTTGTGTGTGTGTGTGTTTGTTCTAGAAGGCCTTGTAGGTCTTCATAGAACCATTTGATTGCAACTTCTGCAGCCTTAATGGTTGGGGCATAGACTTGGATTACTGTGAAGTTGAATGGTTTGCCTTGGAAACAAACCGAGATCATTTTGTTGTTTTTGAGATTGCACCCAAGTACTGTATTTCTGACTCTTTTGTTGACTATGAGGGCTACTCCATTTCTTATAAGGAATTCTTGCCCACAGTAATAGATATAAGGGTCATCTGAATTAATATTCACCCGTTCCCATCCATTTTAGTTCTCTGATTCCTAAACTGTTGATGTTCACTCTTGCCATCTCCTGTTTGACCACATCCAATTTACCTTGCGTAGTGTACCTAACATTCCATGTTCCTATGCAACAGTGCTCTTTACAGCACTGGACTTTACTTTCACCACTGGTCACATCCACAGCTGGGCATTATTTCCACTTTGGCTCCGTCCATTCTTTCTGGAGCTATTTCTCTGCTCTTCCTCAGTAGCTTATTGGACACCTACTGACCTGGGGGGGCTCATCTTCCAGTGTCATATCTTTTTGTCTTTTCATACTGTTCATATGAACAGTTTCCCAAGGCAAGAATACTGAAGTGGTTTGCTATTCCCTTCTCCAGGGGACCACATTTTGTCAGAACTCTCCACCATGACTAGCCTGTCCTGGTTGGCCCTTCATGGCATAATTACATAGTTACATAAGGAACTGTACATTGTACATAAGGCAACGTACATTGTCATTGGCATAGTTACATAAACTTATGTTCATTGAGTTATATAAGGCTGAGTTCCTTGTGATCATTTTGGTTAGTTTTCTGTGACTGTGGTTTTCATTCTGTCTCCCCTCTGATGGATAAGAATAAGACCCTTGTGCAAGCTTCCTGATGGGAGGGATTGGCTATGGGGAAAACTGGGTCTTGCTCTGGTGGGCAGGGCTATACTCAGTTAATCTTTATTCTGATTTTCTGCTGATGGATGTGGCTGTGCCCTGCCCCTATAGTTTGGCCTGAGGTGACCCAGTCCTAGAGTCTGTAGTCTCTATGGTAGGGCCACGGGCTCTGTGGTAGTGCCAATGCCGATGTTCACGGTAGAGTTAGCTATACCATATGTTATGTTTGCAAGTGTGGTCAGTAGCTAAATTGTATTCGACTCTTTGCAATCCTATGTATAGTAGCCTGCCAGGCTCCTCTGTCCATGGAATTCTCCAGAAACAGAAATCTATCCAAATAATGAGTGTGTGAGGGACATATCTAAACTTAATGGTGACTACAGAAATGGACTCCATGTGAATTGGAGGTACCATTTCTTAAAAGTGGTTATTGTTAAAAGTTGGGTATGCTTGAGTGTTGGTGGAGTATAGCTGAACAATGCTTCTGGTGGGAGTACAAATCAAAGCAGTCATTTTAGAGGAAAATCAAAAGCATTTAGTTAAACTGAATATGGATATATTTTATGATTTACTTGTCTCAATTTTTATCATATACTCCTGGGGAATTCTCAAATGTTCACATGGAGTCATGTAAAGGAATGCTGTCCAAGCATTTATTTCTATAAAGGAAAGAATTGGAAATACTCTGAAAGTGAAAGTGAAATTGAAGTCGCTCAGTTGTGTCCGACTCTTTGTGACCCAATGGACTGAGGCCCACCATGCTCCTCTGTCCATGGAATTCTCCAGGCAAGAGTACTGGAGTGGGTTGCCATTTCTTTCTCCAGGAAATACTTTAGGCGCTCATTAATAAGTATATCAAGTAAAATGTGGAATAAGCATATGGTACAATACTATAGGAAGAACATATTATTTAGTATGTAACAACATGGACAGACTTCAATCAAGTAATTGTAGGAAAAGGTAGGAAATAGAACAGAATATATGAAATAGAACAGAATATACATCAAAATGCCATTTATATGATTACATGCATGAAAATACCTTTTCTTCAAGAATGTAAGTGTAAGCTAGCAGGTGTGGAAAGAGATATATATTAAATACATGAGAGATTATGCTCATGGGTGATGCTTCATTGGCATAGAGGATGTTTGAGAGCCCTTGGGCAGTTGCTAATCCTCCAGACACCATAGGGATGAACATAATTATTATTCTTGCTCTCTTTCTGGACTTAACATCTTCCACATGACAATGCAGTGTCTTTGGCTCCATTCTATGAGCAAAGTAGGGAAAAGAGGAAAAGCAGTCATATTTATAAAGGCACTTGCTAAGTGTGTAATTGTCAACTTTTATTTTCTTAAGGGGTATTCATCTGCATGTGGATAAATGCCATCTAAGTGATTGATTTACCTTTTTTTTTTTCTGTATCTTTGGACTTCCATCTTAATTTACAGATTTGTTGTTTTTATTCTCTAGGTTGTGTCTCTTTTTACAAACCCATGGACTATAGGCTGCCAAGCTCCTCTGTCCGTGGGACTTCACAGGCAAGAATACTGGACTGAGTTGTCATTTCCTTCTCCAGGGGATCTTCATATGTCTATTGCATTGGCAGATGGATTCTTTACCACAGATACCAGAGAAGCCTTAACTTACAGATGTATATCCTAAAAACGTCCAGCACATGAAAATTTTATCTTCTAATTCTGGATAAGTGAAACTCAGCACAGTTCTTCATAGTCAGACTGAGATTCTTAAGTGGGAGACACCTTCAAAATTACCAACTTAATTATTCCTTGTCTTTAAAAAGCTTTATTTTTTAGAAAAATAGAAAACTGTTAAATATGGATATTTCTGTCAAAGTAACAAGATTATAGCTCCTACCTGAAAAAGGAAGCTTACTTTTACAGTTACATATATCTTAGATCTATTATCTACACGTAATAAAGTTAATCTTATTGATTCAGAGTCCTGAAAAATAAAATTTAAACCTTTGTAGTATTCTTGAGATGAAATTTCATTTTAAAATTTTTTATTCCTATATTTAAGGAGCAAGAAGTGTCCACTAAATCACTTATTTTCTTAAAGATGATTGGGTTCCTTGTGCTTTATGGATTTTATTAGAATTTTCTGTTTAGGTGAAAACACTTTGTTTGGCACCAGCATATGTAAACCTGACTCTTGATGCACAAAGCATGGAAACAGGAATGGCAGTGTTGCGTTTCTGATTAGAAAGGCACAATCTGACCTTTTGATTTGGCACTAATCCAGTTCTGTGCTGAATGTAGTCATGTTCCGTAGTGTGACTTCAGTCCCCAGGTCCTTAGGTCATGATCTTTCTTAGAATCTTTGGACTACCATTGTTGCGCCCTCAACAGCACATTTTCCCCACCTGAACATTCCAAGAGGAGTGACCAATAGTGTATTTATGGTTATAGTAAGTTTTGAGATGGAACAACTTGAAAATATCAGTAACAACGAGTTTCATGAAGTTGGGATTATTCATGACTCTCTCAGTACATCTTCCTTAAGTCTCTTGAATAAGATTTGCCATAGTAATGATGGACGCTTGCATCTTTGCCAGATTGAGTACTGCAACTTCAAGCATAAAACGTCTACATTAATTTTTCCTCTCTGCACCTACCTAGTTACACTATTTCACCCTTTTTTTTTCTCCAAAACAGCTATAGTAAAGAGGGGAAAGAGTAGGAATTAAGTTGAACATTTCTAATATTTTCAGACGCATTCATATTATTTCAACCAGAAAGGTATCACTCTCCCTACATTATGGATAATGAAGTGCCAAAGGTCAACAGACATTGTCAACATCTTCAAGCATCAAAAGGTAGAATCTGGATTTGATCTAGATCTGATTTTCAAAACCCTGGTGGTGTCATTCCTCCATTTTGAATAAAGAAGTGGAAGAAGAAAGTCTAATGTTCTAGAATTTCAGTGTGAAGAGCAAAATATACAGTCAGGCTCCACTTTATGTAATGCACCCTTCTCTCTCTTGCTGCTGGAAGAATGCATGGCTTTGGAGAGAAAGTGTATCAGGTCCCAGGTCTAGAATGTGATCAGGGTGCCACACTCTCAGGAACTGCCCTACCATCTCAGAGGGGTGTTAGGACAGGGCTCTGGGGCTCAACTCCCGACTCCACAGAGAGCTCCATAAGCCTCACTTTGGGCAAATTCTAACAACTCTGAACAGTCTGAGATCATATGACTGACAAGGTTGCTATTTTTTGATACGTTATCAAGGAGAAAACTATGTTTCTTATTTATCTCTAGGTTCAGGCACGTTTTGTTTGTTTGTTTTTTTCACTCAGAAATATCAGGTTAGAATCTCTTCCTGACGTTTCTGACATTACATGACTTATACATTTATGCCAACCAGATACCAGGGAATCATAGGTACCTGTATTAGTCTGGGGGGTGGCAATTATAGATCAAAATTCTCCAAGCCAGGCTTCAGCAATACATGAACCATGAACTTCCAGATGTTCAAGCTAACACCTATCTTACTCAAACTCTTCTAGAAAATTGCAGAAGAAGGTAAACTTCCAAACTCATTCTATGAGGCCACCATCACCATAATTCCAAAACCAGACAAAGATGCCACAAAAAAAGAAAACTACAGGCCAATATCACTGATGAACATAGATGCAAAAATCCTTAACAAAATTCTAGCAAACAGAATCCAACAACATATTAAAAAAATCAAATATCATGACAAGGTGGGCTTTATCCCAGAAATGCAAGGATTCTTTAATATCCACAAATCAATCAATGTAATACACCATATTAACAAATTGAAAGATAAAAACCATATGCAAAACAGAAAAAGAGACTCAGATGTATAGAACAGACTTGTGGACTCTGGGAGAAGGTGAGGGTGGGATGTTTCAAGAGAACAGCATCGAAACATGTATGTTATCTAGGGTGAAACAGATCACTAGCCCAGGTTGGGTGCATGAGACAAGTGCTCGGGCCTGGTGCACTGGGAAGACCCAGAGGGATCGGGTGGAGAGGGAGGTGGGAGGGGGGGACCAGGATGGGGAATACATGTAAATACATGGCTAATTCATTTCAATGTATGACAAAAACCACTGCAATGATGTAAAGTAATTAGCCTCCAACTAATAAAAATAAGTGGAAAAAAAAAACCATATGATTATCTCAATAGATGCAGAAAAAGCCTTTGACAAAATTCAACATCCATTTATGATTAAAACTCTCCAGAAAGCAGGAATAGAAGGAACATACCTCAACATAATAAAAGCTATATATGACAAACCCACAACAAGCATTATCCTCAATGATGAAAAACTGAAAGCATTTCCCCTAAAATCAGGAACAAGACAAGGGTGCCCACTCTCACCACTACTGTTCAACATAGTTTTGGAAGTTTTGGCCACAGCAATCAGAGCAGAAAAAGAAGTAAAAGGAATCCAGATAGGAAAAGAAGAAGTGAAACTCTGTTTGCAGATGACATGATCCTCTACATAGAAAACCCTGAAGACTCTACCAGAAAATTACTAGAGCTGAATATAGCAAAGTTGCAGGATATAAAATTAATACACAGAAGTCCCTTGCATTGCTATACACTAACAATGAGAAAACAGAAAGAGAAATTAAGGAAACAATATCATTCACCAATGCAACAAAAAGAATAAAATACTTAGGAGTATATCTACCTAAAGAAACAAAAGACCTATACATAGAAAATTATAAAACACTTATTTTTTTTTTATTTTTTTTTCCATTTATTTTTATTAGTTGGAGGCTAATTACTTTACATCATTACAATAGTTTTTGTCATACATTGAAATGAATTAGCCATGGATTTACATGTATTCCCCATCCCGGTCCCCCCTCCCACCTCCCTCTCCACCTGATCCCTCTGGGTCTTCCCAGTGCACCAGGCCCGAGCACTTGTCTCATGCATCCAACCTGGGCTGGTGATCTGTTTCACCCTAGATAATATACATGTTTCAATGCTGTTCTCTTGAAACATCCCACCCTCACCTTCTCCCAGAGTCCACAAGTCTGTTCTATACATCTGAGTCTCTTTTTCTGTTTTGCATATAGTGTTATCGTTACCATCTTTCTAAATTCCATATATATGTGTTAGTATACTGTAATGGTCTTTATCTTTCTGGCTTACTTCGCTCTGTATAATGGGCTCCAGTTTCATCCATCTCATTAGAACTGATTCAAATGAATTCTTTTTAATGGCTGAGTAATATTCCATGGTGTATATGTACCACAGCTTCCTCATCCATTCGTCTGCTGATGGGCATCTGGGTTGCTTCCATGTCCTGGCTATTATAAACAGTGCTGCAATGAACATTGGGGTGCACGTGTCTCTCTCAGATCTGGTTTCCTCAGTGTGTATGACCAGAAGTGGGATTGCTGGGTCATATGGCAGTTCTATTTTCAGCTTTTTAAGAAATCTCCACACTGTTTTCCATAGTGGCTGTACTAATTTGCATTCCCACCAACAGTGTAAGAGGGTTCCCTTTTTTCCACACCCTCTCCAGCATTTATTGCTTGTAGACTTTTGGATAGCAGCCATCCTGACTGGCGTATAATGGTACCTCATTGTGGTTTTGATTTGCATTTCTCTGATAATGAGTGATGTTGAGCATATTTTCATGTGTTTGTTAGCCATCTGTATGTCTTCCTTGGAGAAATGTCTGTTGAGTTCTTTGGCCCATTTTTTGATTGGGTCATTTATTTTTCTGGAGTTGAGCTAGAGGAGTTGCTTGTATATTTTTGAGATTAATCCTTTGTCTGTTGCTTCGTTTGCTATTATTTTCTCCCAATCTGAGGGCTGTCTTTTCACCTTGCTTATAGTTTCCTTTGTTGTGCAAAAGCTTTTCAGTTTCATTAGGTCCCATTTGTTTATTTTTGCTTTTATTTCTAAAATTCTGGGAGGTGGGTCATAGAGGATCCTGCTGTGATTTATGTCGGAGAGTGTTTTGCCTATGTTCTCCTCTAGGAGTTTGATAGTTTCTGGTCTTACATTTAGATCTTTAATCCATTTTGAGTTTATTTTTGTGTATGGTGTTAAAAAGTGTTCTAGTTTCATTCTTTTACAGGTGGTTGACCAGTTTTCCCAGCACCACTTGTTAAAGAGGTTATCTTTTTTCCATTGTATATCCTTGCCTCCTTTGTCGAAGATAAGGTGACCATAGGTTCGTGGATTTATCTCTGGGCTTTCTATTCTGTTCCATTGATCTATATTTCTGTCTTTGTGCCAGTACCATACTGTCTTGATGACTGTGGCTTTGTAGTAGAGTCTGAAGTCAGGCAGATAGATTCCTCCAGTTCCATTCTTCTTTCTCAGGATTACTTTGGCTATTCGAGGTTTTTTGTATTTCCATACAAATTGTGAAATTATTTGTTCTAGTTCTGTGAAAAATACCGTTGGTAGTTTGATAGGGATTGCATTGAATCTATAGATTCCTTTGGGTAGTATAGCCATTTTGACAATCTTGATTCTTCCAATCCATGAACACGGTATATTTCTCCGTCTGTTTGTGTCCTCTTTGATTTCTTTCATCAGTGTTTTGTAGTTTTCTATGTATAGGTCTTTTGTTTCTTTAGGTAGATATACTCCTAAGTATTTTATTCTTTTTGTTGCAATGGTGAATGGTATTGTTTCCTTAATTTCTCTTTCTGTTATCTCATTGTTAGTGTGTAGGAATGCAAGAGATTTCTGTGTGTTAATTTTATATCCTGCAACTTTACTGTATTCATTGATTAGCTCTAGTAATTTTCTGGTAGAGTCTTCAGGGTTTTCTATGTAGAGGATCATGTCATCTGCAAACAGCAAGAGTTTCACTTCTTCTTTTCCTATCTGGATTCCTTTTACTTCTTTTTCTGCCCTGATTGCTGTGGCCAAAACTTCCAAAACTATGTTGAATAGTAGTGGTGAGAGTGGGCACCCTTGTCTTGTTCCTGATTTCAGGGGAAATGCTTTCAATTTTTCACCATTGAGGGTGATGCTTGCTGTGGGTTTGTCATATATAGCTTTTATTATGTTGAGGTATGTTCCTTCTATTCCTGCTTTCTGGAGAGTTTTAATCATAAATGGATGTTGAATTTTGTCAAAGGCTTTTTCTGCATCTATTGAGATAATCATATGGTTTTTATCTTTCAATTTGTTAATGTGGTGTATTACATTGATTGACTTGCGGATATTAAAGAATCCTTGCATTCCTGGGATAAAGCCCACCTTGTCATGATGTATGATTTTTTAATATGTTGTTGGATTCTGTTTGCTAGAATTTTGTTAAGGATTTTTGCATCTATGTTCATCAGTGATATTGGCCTGTAGTTTTCTTTTTTTGTGGCATCTTTGTCTGGTTTTGGAATTATGGTGATGGTGGCCTCATAGAATGAGTTTGGAAGTTTACCTTCTTCTGCAATTTTCTGGAAGAGTTTGAGTAAGATAGGTGTTAGCTCTTCTCTAAATTTTTGGTAGAATTCAGCTGTGAAGCCATCTGGTCCTGGGCTTTTGTTTGCTGGAAGATTTCTGATTACAGTTTCAATTTCCTTGCTTGTGATGGGTTTGTTAAGATCTTCTATTTCTTCCTGGTTCAGTTTTGGAAAGTTATACTTCTCTAAGAACTTGTCCATTTCTTCCAAGTTGTCCATTTTATTGGCATAGAGCTGCTGGTAGTAATCTCTTATGATCCTTTGTATTTCAGTGTTGTCTGTTGTGATCTCTCCATTTTCATTTCTAATTTGTTAATTTGGTTCTTCTCCCTTTGTTTCTTAATGAGTCTTGCTAATGGTTTGTCAATTTTGTTTATTTTTTCAAAAAACCAGCTTTTAGCTTTGTTAATTTTTGCTATGATCTCTTTAGTTTCTTTTGCATTTATTTCTGCCCTAATTTTTCAGATTTCTTTCCTTCTACTAACCCTGGGGTTCTTCATTTCTTCCTTCTCTAGTTGCT
The DNA here is from genome assembly GCF_023699985.2 of Odocoileus virginianus. Classification (NCBI taxonomy): domain Eukaryota; kingdom Metazoa; phylum Chordata; class Mammalia; order Artiodactyla; family Cervidae; genus Odocoileus; species Odocoileus virginianus. The sequence goes on along the minus strand of NC_069689.1, from coordinate 47,268,222 downwards.
TTAGGTGTAGTATAAAACACTTATGAAAGAAATCAAAGAGGACACAAACAGATGGAGAAATATACTGTGTTCATGGATTGGAAGAATCAATATTGTCAAGATGGCTATACTACCCAAAGCAATCTATAGATTCAATGCAATCCCTATCAAGCTACAATGGTATTTTTCACAGAACTAGAACAAATAATTTCACAATTTGTATGGAAATACAAAAAACCTCGAATAGCCAAAGTAATCTTGAGAAAAAAGAATGGAACTGGAGGAATCAACCTGCCTGACTTCAGGCTCTACTACAAAGCCACAGTCATCAAGACAGTATGGTACTGGCACAGAGACAGAAATATAGATCAATGGAACAGAATAGAAAGCCCAGAGATAAATCCACGAACCTATGGTCACCTTATCTTCGACAAAGGAGGCAAGAATATACAATGGAAAAAAGACAACCTCTTTAACAAGTGGTGCTGGGAAAACTGGTCAACCACTTGTAAAAGAATGAAACTAGAACACTTTCTAACACCATACACAAAAATAAACTCAAAATGGATTAAAGATCTAAATGTAAGACCAGAAACTATAAAACTCCTAGAGGAGAACATAGGCAAAACACTCTCCAACATAAATCACAGCAGGACCCTCTTATGACCCACCTCCCAGAATATTGGAAATAAAAGCAAAAATAAACAAATGGGACCTAATGAAACTGAAAAGCTTTTGCACAACAAAGGAAACTATAAGCAAGGTGAAAAGACAGCCCTCAGATTGGAAGAAAATAATACCAAATGAAGAAACAGACAAAGGATTAATCTCAAAAATATACAAGCAACTCCTGTAGCTCAACTCCAGAAAAGTAAATGATCCAATCAACAAATGGGCCAAAGATCTAAACAGACATTTCTCCAAAGAAGACATACAGATGGCTAACAAACACATGAAAATATGCTCAACATCACTCATTATCAGAGAAATGCAAATCAAAACCACAATGAGGTACCATTACACACCAGTCAGGATGGCTGCTATCCAAAAGTCTACAAGCAATAAATGCTGGAGAGGGTGTGGAGAAAAGGGAACCCTCTTACATTGTTGGTGGGAATGCAAACTAGTACAGCCACTATGGAGAACAGTGTGGAGATTTCTTAAAAAAAAACTGGAAATAGAACTGCCATATGACCCAGCAATCCCACTTCTGGGCATACACACTGAGGAAACCAGATCTGAAAGAGACACATGCACCCCAGTGTTCATCGCAGCACTGTTTATAATAGCCAGAACATGGAAACAACCTAGATGCCCAACAGCAGACAAGTGGATAAGGAAGCTGTGGTACATATACACCATGGAATATTACTCAGCCATTAAAAAGAATTCATTTGAATCAGTTCTAATGAGATGGATGAAACTGGAGCCCGTTATACAGAGCGAAGTAAGCCAGAAAGATAAAGACCATTACAGTATACTAACACATATATATGGAATTTAGAAAGATGGTCATGATAACCCTATATGCAAAACAGAAAAAGAGACACAGATGTACACAACAGACTTTGGGACTCTGTGGGAGAAGGTGAGGGTGGGATGTTTCGAGAGAACAGCATCGAAACATGTATATTATCAAGGGTGAAACAGATCACCAGCCCGGGTTGGATGCATGAGACAAGTGCTCAGAGCTGGTGCACTGGGAAGACCCAGGGGCATCAGGTGGAGAGGGAGGTGGGAGGGGAGATTGAGATGGGGAATACATGTGGATCCATGGCTGATTCATGTCAATGTATGGCAAAAATCGCTACAATATGGTGAAGTAATTAGCCTCCAACTAATAAAAATAAATGGAAAACAAACAAAAAAAGACAAGACAGAGGAACCAGAGATCAAATTGCCAACATCCACTGGATCATCAAAAGAGCAAGAGAGTTCCAAAAAAACATTTCTGCTTTATTGACTATGCCAAAGCCTTTGACTGTATGTATCACAATAAACTGTGGAAAATTCTTAAAGAGATGGGCATACCAGACCACCTGCCCTGCCTCTTGAGAAATCTGTATGCAATTCAGGAAGCAACAGTTAGAACTGGACTGGAAACAACAGACTGATTCTAAATCAGGAAATGAGAACGTCAAGGCTGTATATTGTCACCCTGCTTATCTTGTATGTAAAGTACATCATGAGAAATGCTGGACTAGAGGAAGCACAAGCTGGGGTCAAGATTGCAGGGAGAAATATCAATAACCTCAGATATGCAGATGACACCACCCTTATGGCAGAAAGTGAAGAACTGAAGAACCTCTTGATGAAAGTGAAAGAGGAGAGTGAAAAAGTTGGCTTAAAGCTCAACATTCAGAAAATGAAGATCGTGGCATCCAGTCTCATCACTTCATGGCAAATAGATGGGGAAACAGTGGAAACAGTGGCTGACTTAATTTTTCTGGGCTCCAAAATCACTGCAGATGGTGACTGCAGCCATGAAATTAAAAGACGCTTACTCCTTGGAAGGAAAGTTATGACCAACCTAGACAGCATATTAAAAAGCAGAGACATATTAGTTTGTCAACAAATGTCCATCTAGTCAGGGCTATGGTTTTTCCAGTGGTCACGTATGGATGTGAGAGTTGGACTGTAAAGAAAGCTGAGTGCCGAAGAATTGATGCTTTTGAACTGTGGTGTTGGAGAAGACTCTTGAGAGTCCCTTGGACTGCAAGGAGATCAAACCAGTCCATCCTAAAGGAGATCAGTCCTGGGTGCTCATTGGAAGGACTGATGCTGAAGCTGAAACTCCAATACTTTGGCCACCTGATGCGAAGAACTGACTCATTGGAAAATACCCTGATGCTGGGAAAGTTTGAGGGCAGGAGGAGAAGGGGACAACAGAGGATGAGATGGTTGGATGGCATCACTGACTCAATGGACATGGGTTTGGGTGGACCCTGGGAGTTGGTGATGGACAGGGAGGCCTGGTGTGCTGCAGTTCATGCGGTCGCAGAGTCAGACACGACTGAGTGAGTGAACTGAACTGAACTGATACAAAATGCCTTGTATACTTGATAGATTTTAAATACATTTTTCAAAAATGAAAGATGCATATTTCTGATGAAAATATTTTATGTAATATTTTAGACCAATATTTTAAAAAAGCATTTAAAAAAGTGATTGACACACACTAAAATTCATGATAGATTTTTGTTGAGTATCTCATATATTTCCAGTACTTCAGATGTATTTAGGCTGTTGTGAAAGTGACTGTGGCTTTTGGATTGTTGAAATTTGCTATTTGATATTGTAATACATTCTCATTAAATGTGGTTATGTTACACACCATTTTAATGCATATTTCTCGATAAAGTTTTTTTTGCTAATGGCAAATTTTTGTTTATTTTATATTTATTTTAGACTATGGAAGTGATGTCAGACAAGAAAACTTGAGGGGTTTTCTTGAATTCAAAATGGGTTGTAAAGCAATGGAGACATCTAACAACAACCCATTTGGCCCAGGAATGAATGGATGTACAGTGCAGTTGTACTTCAAGAAGTCTTGCTAAGGAAACAAGAGCCTTGAAGATGAAGTGCGCAGTGGTCGGTCATCAGAAGTTGACAATAACCAACTGAGAGCAATCAGTGAAACTAATTCTCCTACAGCTACATAACTTGCTGAAGGCTTCAATGTGGATCATTCTATGGTCGTTTGGGATTTGAAGCAAATTGGAAAGGTAAAAAAAGCTCGATTAAGTTGACTGGAAATAACAAAAATCGTTGTTTTGAAGTGTCGTCTCTTATTCTGTGCAATGACACTGAATTGTTTCTTTATCAGATTGTGATAGGCGATGAGAAGTGGACTGTATGCAACAATCGATGACTAACTCAGTGGTGGTACTGACAAAGTCACCCCAAAACACTTCCTAAAGCCAAACTTGCACCAAAAAACATCATGGTCACTGTTTGGTGGTCTGCTGAGTGTCTAATCCACAATAGTTTTCTGAACACTGTTGAAACCAGTATGTCTGAGAAGTATGCTCAGCAAATCAATGAGATGCACTGCAAACGGCAACGCATGTAGCCAGGATTGGTCAACCGGATGGGCCTAATTCTCCACGACGCCTGACCACGTATCACACCAGCAGCACATCAAAAGGTGAATGTATTGGGCTACAAAGTTTTGCCTCATCTGCCATATTCGCCTGAAGTCTCACCAACTGACTACCACTTCAACATCTTGACCGCTTTTTGCAGGAAAAATGCTTCCACAACCAACAGGATGCAGAAAATGCTTTCCGAGAATTTGTCAAATCCTGAAGCATGGATTTTTATGCTACAGGAACAAACTTTTTTCTCGTTGGCAAACGTGTTGATTGTAATGGTTCCTATTTTGATATGTATTTGAACCTAGTTATGATTTAAAATTTACGGTATGAGATTGTAATTGTGCATGTACCAACCTAATGTTTCCTTCTATTAGCACATCCATTTTAGTAATGACATAACTAAGGCTCCTTCAGGAGGCAAAGTTGGGAGTTTCCACATATTCAACAAATATTTTTGAATGTCCAGCACTAAGGATATGAATATTTGGACACTATGTTTCTGTGTCATAAAGTACTGTATGACTGATATGCATGTAATTGTGTGTCAAAATCTTTTAGCCTGCTATGTGCAGTTAGAATACAAAAATATGGCTCAGATAAATAGTTTTCTCAAGCAAATTTGCAGGCTGGCTTCTATTCTCAAATAACAAATAGGTTTATAGTTTTAATTTTATTTTTCACTCCTCTATACCCATTCATCCCCCTAAGCTCTTTATAGACTTCTCTCTGGGATACTCTCCAACTTTCTTTGGCTGCTTTCTGATTGGCTCCAGCCCCCCTTCCATGCAACACCTTCTTGCTTTTTCCACATCCAAATTTTTTTCCTACACCTTCATGTCAAAGTCTCAATTTACCTGGCCTTAATGACTTGCAACTGCCCTTCACTTCATTGGGGTCTTTTTAGACCCAACTTTAAGTTTCCAAACACTTTTCCAACTTCTAAATGTTCAACCCAGAGGCTTTCCTTCCTGAGTATATCTTTGTATGTTACTTTTCCCATTACCTTCTACAACTGGGCCTGCTCTTAGAATACAGTTAAACCAGGGCTTCCTATATGCTAGGGACTGATCTAAGCTCTGTACAAACTATCTGACTGTACCTTTACAACAACTGTCCTTTCCAGTGCAGAGATGGACAAAGCTGGACTTTGAACCTGTCTCCCTAACTCCACCGACACATCTGTCATCAGTGTTTTACTTCCTGATACCTTCTTGCTCCACAGTTCCATTTCTGATGAATACGACTCCCTCCCCACAGTCAGGCACTTCAGTTATGACCTTGCTGGTGCTGCCAAATTTTCTCCTTCTCTGACTTTCCAATGACTGCCATGCCTGTCTTCAGATCTCAGTGAGTCTAATTTCTGCCTTTTCCACCTGAAGCTGGTAAACATTGCTGTAACTGTGGTGCTGGAAAAGACTCTTGAGAGTCCCTCGGACTGCAATGAGATCCAGCCAGTCCATCCTAAAGGAGATCAGTCCTGGGTGTTCATTGGTAGGACTGATGCTGAAGCTGAAACTCCAATACTTTGGCCACCTCATGCGAAGACTGACTCATTGGAAAAGACCCTCATGCTGGGAGGGATTGGGGGCAGGAGGAGAAGGGTACGACAAGGATGAGATGGCTGGATGGCCTCACCGACTCCATGGACATGGGTTTGGGTAAACTCTGGGAGTTGATGATGGACAGGGAGGCCTGGTGTGCTGCGATTCATGGGGTCACAAAGAGTCGGACACTACTGAGCGACTGAACTGAACTGAACTGAGTGATTTTCAGATTGCATTTCAAGACCCTGGCTCTAAAATCAATGTGCTGGGTCAGAATATGCATTCAAAATATCAGTAGAACATAAGTTACATTATATTTAGTAGGGCAGAAAGTTCCTTTGGGAAATTTTTGTTATACACAAAATTTTTTGTTATTTACAATTTGTCTTATACATTTGGGAACTATATATACTGGTGGGTGGTCATCTAAAATGTACTGATGCATCTATTGGTAAAAAAAAAAAAAATTTAAAAGCAACTTCTGTAGAAACCCTTGTGATTGAGATTATGGGTTCCACTGCCAACTTCATAACATCACTCTTCCATTTGATAACTTTTTTTATAGCTAAATAATTGACTAACTCAGTACCTGTCATAAATGGCTCCAGTGTTCTCAATTTTCTTCAAGTCATATTTGACCTTTAGATGTTAAGGATGTTTCCATGTCCTGGCTATGGTAAATAAGGCTGCAGTGAACATTGGGTGCATGTGTTCTTTTGAATCATGGTTTTCTCAGGGTGTATTACCAATAGTGGGTTTGCTGAGTCATACGGTAGTTTTATTTTTAGTGTTTTTTTTTTTTTTAGCTTTATTTTTTTAAGGAACCTTCATACTGTTCTCCACAGTGGTTGTATCAATTTACAATCTAAATGTCCAATGACAGATGAATGCATAAAGATGGTGATACATACATATATATAGTGGAATATTACTCAACCATTAAAAGGAATAAAATAGGGTCATTTGTAGAATGTAGACGAATCTAGAGTCTGTTATACAGAGTGAGGTAGGTCAGAAAGAGAAAAACAAATGTTGAGTATTAAAGCATATATGTGGAATCTGGAAAAATGGTATAGATGAACCTCTTGCCATGGCAAGAATAGAGATACAGATACAGGGACAGACATGTGGACATGGGGTTGGGAGCAGGGAGGGAGCGGAAGGAGGGACAAATAGGGAGATTATAGTTGGCATATAGACACTACCACATGTAAGACAGATAGCTAGTGGAAACCTGCTGTATAGAACAGGGAGTTCAACTCAGGGCTCTGTGGTGACCTAACGGGGTGTGATGGGGTGAATGGGAGGGAGCTCTAAACCGAGGGGATATAAGTATAAATACAGCTAATTCACTTCATTTTACATCAGAAACTAACATATTATAAAGCAATTATATTCCCATTTTTTTTAAAGTCATATTTGGCTTTCTTACATCTAGCAGGAGGACTTCTCTTAGTCTATTAAGATATTCCTACTCCTTTTATGTAATTTCCCAATTTACTTGGCATCTTTCTCCCTTAGTATTGATGAAAGTGAAAAGAGGAGGGTAAGAAAGCTTATTTAAAACTCAACATTCAAAAAATTAAGATCATGGCACCGGGTCCCATCATGTCAAGGCAAACAAAAGGGGGGGAAATGGAAGCAGTAACAGACTAGACAGCACTCATGGCATGCGAATGCTTTATCACTAGAATGCTTCATAAACCCTTAGGTATATTCCAAGTCTTATTCCATGTTTTAGGTCCTCAGCATGCCTGTAGGAAGATACAGAGCCCTACCTGGGATCTCCCAAGTCCAAGGAGAATGGACCTGTGTGATTGCCATAGGCCAGACCTGACTCTCAGAAGGATGCAAAAAACATGCAGTCCCCTCAAAGCAGCATCAGGAATGGTCCTCACAGAAGTCTGTGCATCTGTCCCAGGGTTCCTTTTTGTGACAGCTCCTTCAAGTGATAGCTCCCAAGTGAAGGATGAAGACTTACCCCAGGGGTCAACCAAGGTGACTTCCGGGCTTAGAAGCTCCACGTTCCAACTAGAAACCAGTATCTTCTGAAACTGGTTTTTGGATGTGCTTGCAGGGTCCCTTCAAGGACCATGTTCTGCTGTCAGAATCAGAACACAAAGCTTGTTTACACTTTCTCTTAGGTAGGGTTGTGATTCCCCGAGGTGGGATCACTTTAACCAGCAGGAATGTTACCTAGAAACACAGTTGACTTTCTGCCTTTACCATATCTCAGTAAAACTGGTAAAAAGCTAATCCAATAACAAATGCTCTCAGAGGAAGAGGAAGGGTTTTCTTAACCCCTTAGCTGCAGAAGATAATTAATATTTGGATCACAGAGAATGCAAGGGAATTCCAGAAAAAAAAACATCTACTTCTGCTTCACTGACTTTGCTAAAGCCTTTGTGTGAATCATAACTGGAAAACTAAAAGAGACGGGAATACAAGACAACCTTACTTGTCTCCCGAGAAACCTGCATGCGGGTCAAGAAGTAACAGAACTTCATGTGGAACAATGGAATTTCAAAATTTCAGAAGTACAAGAAGACTATATTATTGTCACCCTGTTTAACTTATATGCAGAGCACATTATGCAAAAAACTGGACTGGATGAGCTGTAAGTTGAAATCAAGATTGCTGGAAGAAATATCAACAATCTCAGATATTCAAGTGACATCATACTAATAGAGAAGGAAATGGCAACTCACTCCAGTATTCTTGCCTAAAAAATCCCATGGACAGAGGTGTCTGGCAGGCTATACAGTCCATGGGATCATAAGAGTCGGACCCCGACTTAGCAACTAAACCACTGCCACCACCATTCTATGACAGAAAGAGAAACTAAAAAGCCTCTTGATGAGGGTGAAAGAGGAGAGTGAAAAAGTCAGCTTAAAATTCACTATTCAAAAAAACTAACATCATGGTATCTGACCCTATCATTTTATGGCAAATAGGGGAAAATGTGGAAGCAGTGAAAGATTCCCTCTTTAGGGCTCTAAATCACTGTGAATGGTAAATGCAGCCATGAAATTAAAAGATGATTGCTTCTTAGAAGGAAGGCTGTGAAAACCCCAGACAGTGTATTGAAAAGCAAAGACTTCATCTTGTCCACAAAGATCCCTATGGTCAAGGCTATTGTCTTCACAATAGTCATATACAGGTGTGAGAGCTGGGCTATAAAGAAGGCTGAATGCCAAAGAGTTAATGCTTTCACATTGTGGTGCTGGAGAAGAGTCTTGAGAGTCCCTTGGACAGCAGTGAGATCAAAGCAGTCAAAATTAAAAGAAAACAACCCTGAACACAATTTGAAGAACTGAGACTGAAGCTGCAGTATTTTGGCCACCTGATGAGAACAACCAACTCAGTGCAAAAGATTCTGATGCTGGGAAAGATGAAAACAGAAGGTGACAGAGGATGAGACGGCCAGATGGCATCACAGATTCAATGAGCATGAACTTGGGCAAACTAGGAGATGGTGAAAGACAGGGAAGCCTGGTGTGCTGCATTCCATGGGCTTTCATAGAGTTGGACATGACTTGGTGACTGAACAACAGCAATTCCATTGTTATATGTGTTTTTCAAAGACTATCATCCTACCATTATAATGATTTCAAAAATATTCATATATATATTTTACAGATGAGGAAATGAAACTGTTGACCTCAGATGGGGACTTGAACCAAGTGCTGGGACTTGAATCCAGCCAAAAGCCATTTGGGCCTTGAACCCGCAAGGCTGGGACTCAAACCCTGCCGAAACCCATGGTACCTGGTTTCAGGACCTAATGACGCTCAGGTTTTGATGTCTCATCACAGAAAGATTTCAGTGAGAGACAAACAATAGGTAAAGTGTGGAATAATTCCAGTTCAGAGACAAATGCAACCCATAGACAGAGTGTGGACCATCAAAGAGCGCAGCTGCAAAATGTGACCTGGTTAGTTCTGATGGGCTGGATAATCTCATATTAATGAGGTGGACGGTCATTCCAACTATTTTGGGGAAGAGGTGGAGATTTCCAGGAATTGGACCACAGCCCACAACTCCGACTTCTGACTGTGCTTTGGAGCTGTCATGGCGCCTCTGCGTAAGTCATTCAGCTTGCTGATTGAGGATCAAGGTCTAATAAAGTCAACTTGTCTGCCATGCTGGACCCATTAGACTTCGATCGGTTAATGTTGTATCTCTGGGCTCTGTCATTCATTCAAAAGTAGTGCCACTGCCCTTTACCCTGCTGTAAGGCCAGAGAGATTCAAGAACAGTGAAAATAGCAGTTTATACCTAGGTAAGACACAGAATTAAGCTTTTGCATTAGTCAGGCTTCAGAGCTTGGACTGATTTATTCCTTAGGAAGCGCTGACAACACTTTATGGTACACACAAGGTACTTTCAAAGTACAGTGGGAGGTGGAGCCCATGGATATGGAAGGCTGACACCGGGGGAAGATACGAGGGTCCAGAGCATCCCTGGAGTTTGGTGTCCATCGGGGGGTGGGGACATTCCTAGATCCAATACCCCACGGACACTGAGGGGCTGCCATATTATTATTTTTCCTGGTGGGTTGGCACAGCCTCTCAGCCCTTTCTCATCTACGACTTCAAGTTCAACATGAGTATCTAAGTCCTGATCACATCCTGTGACCCTCTTCTTAACTTCATGTCCAGAGAAGGACTGGCCTGCCGTGCCACCTAGCCCTCCTGGAGCCCAGCCACAGCAACTTGGGAAGAACCGTGCCAGCAGCAGCATCTTCTGCTGCCACAAGTGTTAAGTTTGTGTGCAGAAACCAGATAGAGGGCCCATCACACAGTTAGCCTGTCCCCCATGAACTAGGGAAGACAGGAGCGCCTCAGGACCTGGCTGGGGAAAAGAGCATCCAGGGGTGCCATCCGTGGGAAAGCTATGGCTGCAGGAAGAGCAACCCTTCCTCCGTGGGAGCTTGCAGGATGGTCTCAGTGAAGAGGGAGAGGGCATGAGCCATCCCGGGGAGGTACAAGTCATCCAAAGTCTGCGAAGTTCTAGTGAGAAGAGATATACAGACAGAGCCTGAGACCACATGGCTGTCCTTTCCAGGGTGATGTGCCCATGATTCTGACCAACTACGTCATCCAAAAACAGAATGCAAACTTCATCCAGGTCGACGCTGCAGGAAGTAAGAGGCATGGCCTGCTCAGTTTCTTTTACTTTTCTCTGTCCTTTAGCCCCACAGAGTCAGCAGCCAATGAAACAGATGAGCTAGTCCTTGGGAGGTTGAGCTGGCTCCAGTTTTACAGACCACTGCCATGGGGCTGACCACCTAGTTCACCCCCAACCCTACCATCTGCTGAAACCCTTCTCCAAGCTGGCGACAATCCCTGAAAACGCAAGGAACCTAGGCATAGAATTTGGGTCAGGATCAGTGTTAGGGAGCCTCCTTGCTGGTGGCCTGCCCCCCTCCCATCTTCCTCTGAACACTGGACCTCACAGGAGGCTGTCCACACTCAACACCTGTCTGGGAGAGCACAGCTAAACTTGCAGTGAGCCATGGGGAAACATTGAGGCCATGGTCACAAAAACCGTTTTGGTGTACTCTGTTCTTCATTGCAACTACTGAACCTGTATCTGAGTGGAGCTACGTGTGTGCCTGTTTTTTGAGGTCCTTGGTTTTGACATCTTGCTGGACGACAAGCTGGTGGTTGAGGACTGTCTCCTGGGTTTTGCAAAACCAAGGTCTGCCCTGAACAGGACCCCTGCGATAGGAGTGTCCTCAGGTGGTGGAAAGTAGAGTGGGGGACGCAGAGGCATCAGTTTGGGTGGTGATGGTTTTGTCGCTCGGTAGGGTCCAACTCTTTTGTGACTCCATGGACTGTAGTCTGCCAGGGTCCTCTCTCCATGGGATTTCTCAGGCAAGAATAGTGGCAAAGGTTGCCATTTCCTTCTGCAGCTGAACTGGTATTTTTTTTTTTTTTCTATTCTTTGCTGGTTAACTCATTGTCAGAAGACATGCAGTAAATATTTGTTTAACATTAAAAATCTTCTTCTTTGTCAGCACCTGCATTATTTTGAGGGTCATTTTTTCCCCCAAGATACAGATGAGTTTGTCATTCAATTTTCTTTTTTCCTGAAGTCCCAAGTAATTTACATGGGATAAGACATCTTTTTTTCTTTCGAAACAGCCTCAAAGAAGAAGGCAGAACTAATATTTACAATCAGTTTCTGTCAGGTCAGTTACTCTCAGCTTTTTTTCGTTACAAAATAAGGGATTAGATTTGATGTTCTCCAAGGAACTTCCCATCCTTAATATCCTGTAAGAAGAAAGTCTGAATGGCAAACACTGAAGTAACTTGACATGACCGCTTTTAAACAATGAAATATTCTAACCTGGAACCTTTTGTTTGTGGGCCTCTGCAGAGGGAGCATGCAGCTGTGAAATGTGGGTCCGGTTAGTTTTTATGGGCAGGGTAATTTCCTACGCCAAGACGCGAAGACTACTGCAGTGTTTCGGGGAACGCGTGGCGATTTCCAGGACTGGACCGCGGCCCACTCCTTGGTCTGCTGACAGTGCCTTGGAACTGCCGTGGCACCTCTGGGTGTGTCACTGAGCTTGCTGATTGAGGATCAAAGTCTAATCAAAGTCGACTTGTCTGCCATGTCGACTCCATTTGATTCTAGTTGGTTTATGTTGTGTTCTTGAGCTATGCCATTCTTTCAAAACTTGTGCCCTGTCTCTTTCCCTCCTGTTACAGAAACAAGGCCAGAGAGATTCAAGAACAGGCAAAATAGCAGTTTATACCTAGTAAGATACAGAATTAAGCTTTCTCATTATGAGGCTTCAGAGCTTGTATTTGTGTTTTTTTTTTTTTTTGGATGCACCAACAGTTTATGGTACATAGTAGGTACTTCCAGAGTACAATTAGATGTGAACCTGTGGATATGGAGGGCTGACACTGTTTTATATAGGGGCCTGGAACATTCCAGGAGTTTGGTATCTATGGAGGGCTGGGGATTCCTGGATTCAAAACCCCACAGATACTGAGGGACCACTGTATTATTATTTTTCCTGGTGGCTTTGCATGTCCCAGCACTTCCTCATCTACTATTTTAAGTTTAACATGTGCGTCTACATCCTGATCATATCCTGTGACCCTCCTCTTAACTTCATGTGCAGATAGGGACTGGCCTTCTCCGCCACGTAGCCCTATGTGGAGCGCAGCCACAGCAAAGCGCTAAGAGGTGGGCCATGGGCACCATCTTCTGCTTCCGCGAGTGCTGAATTTGTGTGGAGAAACCAGGGAGAGGGGCTCATCACAGAGCTAGGCTGCCACCCGTGAACGAGGGCTGAAGCCTGGAGCACCTTTGGAACCTGGCTGGGAGCAAGGCATTCAGGGGTGCCGACCGTGGAAGACCCGTGGTGCAGGAAGAGCACCCCCTCCATCCCTGGGAACTTACAGGACAGGCCTCAGTGAAGAGGGACAGCGTACGGTCCCCATCCTGCAGAGGGTCGGGTCATTGAAAGCCAGCAAAGGCTGGGGAGTAGAACTGCGTGGACGGGGCCTGAGACCACAGAGCCGCTGCCTTCCAGGATGATGTGCACGTGATTCTGGACATCATCCAAAAACACAGTGAGAACTTTGTTCTCAAGGATGCTTTGCCCAGAAAGAAATGTGGCCCACTCCGTTTCTTTTCCTCTTTCTCTGTCCTTTAGTCCCGCTAAATTGTGTTCATGCACTGACTTAATAAACATTAGGTGAGCATCAACAATGTGCCCAGACTTTCTCTAACAAGTAAATGAGATTGAATCCCTGTCCTCAAGGAATCTACAGTATTTTAGGAGACAGAGAGGAAAAGTAAGCAGGCAATGATGACCCTGACTTATGAGCCAGAGACAAACAGAGGGTGCCCGTAGAATCTTTGTGGTCCACTTCTCCCCATCACCTGGGAGAAATTCCAGATACTTCCAGAAAAAAAGCCAAATCTCAGGTCCCTCCCAAAGGATCAGGGAGTGAGCAAAATGGTGGGAGGACGCGTTTTCCTGCAGAGTCAAGAGTTTGTGGCAGGATCAAGAAGCTAGAGAAAGAAGCACTCTTTTATATCATGCAGGGTGCTTCTCTCTGCCAAGAACAGGTTCTTTGGGACTAGAGGAAGCCTGTGAAGCCAAAGAAGGAGTGAGAAAAGTTCCTCTAACCATTTACAAGACCCAAATAACCCCACAACTCAAGAGGAACTGCTGATTGAAAATATATTTTGTGAAGTCATTTCTGGCCCTCCTACTTTGGTGAGAAAATTCCAACTGATGCCGCACTTCTCCAGAAAATTCTCCAAGTAATTCAGCCCTCCCGGCAGTTTTAGCCGTAAGACAGAACCTTTTGAGTAACTAGAGTACCTTGTCCTGTGTAACAGTCAAAAGAGCAAACTTCACTTAGAGCTTTTGCCCGCTCTCCGTCTTGCTTGCCGTGAGCTTCTCACTAATTCCCAGTCTCGAGCTTTTTCTGCTCTGCTCTCCCCATGCCTGCAGCCTCCATTTCCACCCCAGCCTTTAGGAATGGCCAGGTGGGCTGGTTTGCCTGGGGTCAGGTGACGGCCTGCTCTGTGCTTGGTGCATGCTCCAGGCTGACTCTTCTGTGCGGTGCTACTGCGTGTCCCTTGGATTTCTCCATTGAGCACATCTAAAAGCAGTTCCCAGCCAGAGGCAAAGCTCACCCTCAGGTCCGCAATTACCTCTTCCTTTTCAGTGAGGCACTCCCCCTACCCTGCCCGCCCACAACCATGTCACTCCTGGACATAATTTTTATAGGCTTCTGGTCAGCATTTCTTCTTGAGTGGCAAGTGTGGTCAGCATGAGACAGTGGACCATCCTGGCTCTCCGCTCTCCGTCTGGGGCAGGGTAGCCTCCTCCCACTGAAGCTGAGTCCCTGCACTGCTATCTCTGTCCCTTCCCTTAAGAGTTTTCACCCGCAGGTCAGTGCCAGTGCAGTGGTCTGGCTTCATAAAAATCCCAGAAATATGGGTCAAGGGCCCCATGTGGTTGGTTCCTTCAGCTTGTGGCAATGAGGAAGGAACACTCTTTGCTCCACAGTGCAGACAAGGAAAATGTCACTCCAAGAACTTTCTATGAAGTCTCTTTTTTTTCCAACACTCAAACATTTGTATACCCTTCTTGTGGGTTTATGATTAAGGTTTGGGATTGCTTTGGGGCTGCTTCATCTTTGAGTCTTAGCTCCTTTAACCATGTAGCAGAAATTTTCCACCTATTTTTTCTCTTGGTCTTTTAGACCTCAATGAAAACAAAACAAGAGTCCTGTTTTAATATCCTTTTATCATCCTATTGATATTTACAAAAAGAGTTTGGGTTTTTATCTTAGTAAAAGGAAGGGTCCCTAAATTTGTTCCACAGGCACATCCCCAATACCTTCTCTTCATCTCTACCTCAGCCCTGCACAGAAATCACTCTTAAGAGGAAAAGGTGGGTGATTTGGGGTTGTCAGCTCCCTCGAAATCTACCCTCAAGTAAGGGGCAGTGTTATTTCAACCAAATTAAATGGGGACAAGGAAGATAGGTGAAGGCTGCCAAACAGCATATCCACCGCCCACGTCCTCCACTTATCATATTTCTTTATTACTCTCTTTATTCCCAGTGCGGGAATAGGTTGGGTCAGTTAGGGAGGGATGAGCATTCTTGGGACCCTCAGATTCTTCCATGTTCTTGACACAGCTTTCCTAGCTGCTCCCTATATGGTCTCTGGTTCCATCTCTTTTGCAGCTGAGAAAGCTTTTGCCTTTTCAGGAATCATGAATTCAAGCATCCCTGGCCACACTGCCCATCAGGGGAGAAGAATGCCCTGGTGGGGCTGATGGCTCCCAGTTCCTCTGCTCTCTGTCCTTCCTCCTCCAGCTGCCTCATTCTCCCTTATTGTGCACCCCCATCTGATCACATTTCCCTACATTGGTTTTTTTTTTTGTGTGTGTGTGTGTGTGTTCCATCTTTAGATTTCTTCTTCCAACCTTTTTTTTTTTTGCCATTATAGCTCTAACGTTTCTCTCTCTCTCAGCATTTTTTAAAAAAATTATTTGCCTCTTTACTTCTTTCCAGTTTTCCAGTCAGGATCTGAGTGTCTCTTATCTTGCTTATCTAGTGTACTTTTTAAAGACAAGGAGGGATGGCTGAAGCTTGAATTTGCTACAGGGACATAAGGATATGGAATTGGACACCACATGGCTATTCTCAGTGTATGCTCCAGCAAACCCGCTTAGGGACTGGGGCAAGGGGGAATGATTTTTTTTTTTTTTTTTTTTTTTGCCTATGGTGGCATTCCATTGCTCTGGTCTCTTCTGGCTTTGCATCCTTGATTACACTTCTCTTTTACAATAGTCACTATTTAACTGACACCTTCATGAAACCACCATGAAATCAGGGCTTCCCTGGTGGGTTAGTCAGTGAACAATCTGCCTGCAATGTGGGAGACGACCCAGGTTCGATATCTGAATCAGGAAGATCCCCTAGAGGAGGGCATGGCAGCCCACTCTAGTATTCTTGCCTGGAGAATCCCATGGACAGAGGAGCCTGGGGGACTACAGTCCCTGGGATTGCAGAGACTCGGACACGACTGAGCGACTAACATCTCCGTTTTCATTTTCATGAAACCACATCTTCTGACCTTCCTCCCACCTAGCTTTCTGCCTTCCAGGTAGAAACTCTGATAAGACAGCTTACCTCTCCAACTAAGGCTCCCACATCTAGAAACCCTGAACCCTTTGAGACTTCTGTGCTTCCTGTAAGTCTGAGGGAGAATTGGCTTTGTTAGCAGACTTCTTAGTGGTTTCTTAAAACCAACCCCAGCCTTTCAGGACCTAGTGTCTTCAAGGATTTCTTCTATTTCCCGTTAAAGAGACTGACTCCCTATATTTTAAATTCAGTCTCACCTTTAATGTCATGGAGAATACTGAAGGTTAGTGGATAAGATTAAGTGATTTTAGAAGAAAAGACACTGCTTCTCATTCATTGTTGTATCCCAATACTTATTTGAGTATCTGAATATTTGCATTTCCATGGTGTGTTTTGAATGGAATTAATGTTCAATTCCCAAGTGTTTTATGTTATACAAGAAACCAGAACATATGCAGCAGCTTGGGAGGCAAGAAATGGTAAAAAAAAGCCAGGAAAAGAAGGTGGGAATATGAATCCATGAGTTCTAGAAAGGACTGGATGAATATTAGCTTCTGTGTGTCGAGCACCTGCAAATGAGGAATTCTAGTAGATTCCAGACAACTTGAGTCAATCAGTGACTCAGAGGTGGCAGGAGTTCCCAGAAGCTGATGTTTTCCCAAGCAGGTGTAGCCAAAACTACAAATCAAGACAAACCCCCCTTTAGCCCTTCGCTAAATTTAAAAACAAATGCATGTGCTAAAAAAATGTACAGATTTAGTAAACACTTGTGGAAAGAACAGAGTCCACAAATGCTCCCTTCAAAATAGGCATCCTTTCTTATTTGTAACACCAGGTCACATCAGTCAAAGACACAGGGTCCCCAGGTGCCTAGGGCAGCAGGGCAGTGTCCCGGGGCTCAGTGGAGCACACCAATCCAAAGGAGATGGGCGGGAATGAAGTCTGCATAGTTCAAATCAAGGATAGGGGTTAGGGGAAGCAACCCTGAGCGAAGAGAAGGGTGGGGTAAAAGGAGGGTGGCTGGTGAAGGGGACTGGAACAAAACTTACTTTCTTTAGAACAACTCAACTTTGCCTTGTCTTTCTTAAGGCGCCATACCAATAGGTCATTTGATAATTCCCTAGGATATGGGAATAGACTTATGCCCCAACTATGGTTGGAAAGCCATTCTTTGTCCCACCCTGGGGCAGACAGCCTACCGCACTTCCTGGTAGGATATATGCCCCTTCCAGGAGTAAAGGGAAATCAAGACTGGACCTAAATACTATGGTTCTCCCCCAGGGGTGATGGGGCCCCAGTCCAAGTCCATTTGTTTTGGGAATGCCTATTTTGAAGGGAGACTCTGTGGGTCTTGGTCAATTTTTTTCTCTTCAATACCTAATCCGGGCTCTGGCCTGAGAACCACATCAGAATGAGGACCTCAAGGGAACAGCCCAGAGGCCTAGCACCTGGATTCACAAGAGCTTGAAGTACCCCATTAATCCTTCCCCCAACCACAGCCCTCCAACTCTGCCCAATACCCACCCCTCCAACTTAAACTCACACCCTGCAGTGTGGGCGGGCCAGGGCCAGACCGTAGCAGCCCCGGCCCCTCCTTTTTGTGAAGCACCTCCTTTCTAGTCTCGCCTCCCAGGCAGGCCTGTGATGCTCTTGCTTTGTGGACCTCCTTTTCCCCAGAAACTTCAGCTGGCAATCAGGAGGAGAAACAGACACGTCAGACAGCAGTTTGTTCCTAAATGCCTGGCCATCGCTGAATTTCCAGAAAACTTCCCTTTCCAAACCACGATTGCAACATGCATTTGTTGGAAGAGGAGCCTTGGCTCCCTCCCCATCCACCCCTTCCCCCCGTACCTGGTTCTGCCTCCCCTGACCTGTGCCCTCCCCCCCTCCACGCCTACACCGACCTCCGCTCCCCCTCCACGCCTTGGCTCTGCCGCTTGTTTCTTGGGATCCATCTCCCTGCTCTTCTCGATTTCTTTCCCTACTTCATCTTGTTTCAGAATAGTCTGTGTTCTGTGTCTGTGCTGGGCTTCCCTGATGGCTCAGATGGTAAAGCGTTTGCCTGCAATGTGGGAGACCCGGGCTCGATGGGAAGATCCGCTGCAGAAGGAAATGACAACCGACTCCAGTATTCTTGCCTGGAAAGTCCCATGGACAGAGGAGCCTAGTAAGCTACAGTCCATGGGGTCACAAAGAGATGGACGTGATTGAGCGACTTTCCTTTCCTTTACTGTGTCTGTGCTCATCCACTTAAGAAAAAAAAAACAAAAACAGGTTGACAAAATAGGGACCATGAGGAAAGAAGCAGCTCTGGATGTTCCAAGAAGGACACAGCCGCCACCTTTACTCTCCTGGTTCCTTTCTTGAGTATCAAGAGTCAATCTCCAGGTGGCCCTCATTTCCCCTTTCCATCCTCATTAGATGGGCTTCCCTTGTAGCTCAGTTGGTAAAGAATCTGCCTGCAATGCAGGAGACCCGAGTTCGATTCCTGGGTCCTGAAGATGGCCTGGAAAAGGAAATGGCAACCCACTCCAGTATTCTTGCATGGAGAATCCCATGGATGGAGCCTGATAGGCTATAGTCTATGGGGTTGCAAGAACCGGACACGACTTGGCAACTAAACTGCCACCACCTTATTAGATGCTTCCCAGTCTCCATGGTCTGGAAAGGGACAGTTCATTAGGGACAAGTTCCTTCCCATCCCACCCAAGTCTCTGGTTCTTCACCTGGAAAGAGTAAAGTGCTCCTGATCCAACTGTTATGTCAACCCCTTAAACCTGGATCCAGAAAAACCTTCCGTGTCCCACCTCCATACTTTTCTGACTCATTGTTCCCAGGCTGGTCTGAAGACAGACCAATGACCTCCGAAAAACGCTGCCATCGGAGTTCCCAGGCCCTGCAATTTTTTTACTATGACTGCTTCAATGAAGCTGGGTTTCTCTGAGTGGTGGGACATCAGGGACCTATATTCATCCTATAACCATAGGGTCATATGATTATACACTTGCCTATCTTCCCTTCTCAGACTGTGAGTTGATTGAAGGCAAGACATTCTTGTAAGGCAAGGACTCAGGTCCTTTTCTAAATTTCAGCAAATTTATTGATAGAAGTCTGTAGGATATCCTAGAGGAAATATGTCTCTTGAGGTTAGCTGAATTCAGAGGCTTTTGGTTAAGGGGAAGCCTGTGAATACTGAAGAGCAGTCCTAGCCCCAAGACCTAAGGTCTGATTCCTTGGTCTATTTGTGACTTTCCTTGGTCTATTTGTGACTTGGGAAGCAAGTCTCCCCCTAGGAGAATTGTACCTGGGACCAACTTCAAAGGCTTTAGTAGTTTTATTCATTCTTAAGCCTACCTGGATTTCAGGAGGGAGTAAAGTGAGAAAGTTCCTGGGTTAAGACTTTTCACGTAAGTCATTTATTATATAAGGTGTCTAGTCCCTGACCCCATGTCCCTGGGTCCTTTGGCATTAAGATAAAACTTTCTCAGGGGAATAAATCCATCCAAGCACCATCACCCTTTAACTTCTGAGAAAGAGTGTTGCATCACTATTTATGCAAGCATCCTGAGAGAAGAGTAGGTGGGACAGGGCAGAAGGAAAGTAATTTTACTTTCTCAGCCTCTTTAGGAAGGAGAGCCAATCAGGAGAGAGGAAGGGGGAAGGGGAGGAAGGAGGACTATGTCCCAAATGGCTTGGGCCAGCAATCCTGGCAGGACCTGATAAGCCTAGCTGCTTTGTCTAAGTTCAAGCTGGAGATAAGCTTAACCAAGGCGTCCAGAAGCCTAGGGGGCGGGCGGGGCTGTGGGTCTGGCTTCTAAGAGCAGCAGCAGGGTCTGGGACTCCTTAGGCCCAGGGCATCTGGCCCTCGGTGGGGAGGGAAACCTTGCTCAGACAGAGAAGGAGAGGAAGCAACACAGAGAGGAAAAACAAGAGCGGTGGTGGGAGACAAGGTCAGAGGAGAATGTGTCAGGGCCTTAGAGGTGCCAACAAGCTTCCCCTCCCCACCAAAGGCCAGAGAGCCCCTCTTCATAGATGGAGGAGGGTCTGGGGCCACTACGGGAAGCAGCTGGCCACACTCTGCCCCAGGTGGCCAGCTCACCAGGAGAATCATGAAATTGTTCTGAAATTCATAATTCAAAAAGACAGAAAATGAGGAATGAGAAGCTTTGCTGGAGAACATGACTCTGCACATTTTTTTTTTTTTTTGACTCTGCACAATTTTACAGGTTCTTCTGGAATGGGGTCAGCAAGATTTTGTGGGATTCACAGATACGTGTGTGAACGTCTCTTCTTACAGGGTGACTCATCTTCTTAGCCAAGTGAGGCCAGATGAACTAACAAGTTTGAAGAGGAGAAGGAAAGAAACTCAGGACCGAAGGACTGGCTGGATAGAAAACCACTACTATCCTTTTTGAATGAAGCTGTGAGCCAGCTGACCATGTTGCACCCACCTGCGGGAATTCTTGGCCAAGAAAGTGTGCAGGTGGAGTGCAGGAGAGCATGTTTTGAGTGTTAGTTTTCTCTGAGTGGATGTATCAACTTGAGGGTGGGGGGTGGGGTAGAAGTAGGGATCAATTATGTCTGAGTCATCAGCATCAGCCTGCCCTTGCAGTTGACTTCATTCTCAGCATGTCAATCTGCCCTTTCTCACTAGGGAGGAAGGTGTTGGAACACAGGAACTTTGCCTCATTCATCTTTGTATATCACCACACACCAGCAAAGCTCCAAAAACATTTGATATGGCAGTGGGTTTATTATGGGTGGGTGGGTGAGTTCCTGAACAGATGTCAGAAGATGGCAGGCAACAGGGAAATCAAAAGTGAAGTGAGGCCAGACCTCCACCGCTGCCCAGGGCCTGGCGTTGGGGAGTTGGGTTTGCTGGGACAGTCTTCTGAAGGAATCTTTCCACAAATCCTAAGTCCCAGGTCTGCTGGGTCCCTACCTGTGAGCATGTTCCAACAGAAACACCAAGAGTTAGACATCCCCATGCCCCTGCCAGAAGAAAAATCCCCAGTCCAGCTGTTCCCCACTTGGCTGACGGTCACTGAGCCACACCGACCGTCATTTAACACCGTCCTTGAGACCCTATCCCTCCCCGCCAAGGCACATGGTTCCTTCGCTGTTCAAGACCTGTCTCCACGTCCACCTTTTGGGGCCGCAGGGTCAAGTGGGCAGGAAGACCACTGGAGAGAGCCCCAGGAGGAGTCCCCCCATTGCTGGGGGTTGGGAAGGACCAGTAGCAATTGCTTCTGCCCGGGTTTCCTGAGCAGGATGGCAGGACTGGTCTTGCAGGGGACACAGCCCCAGTACCCCTCTCTCCTGCCAGTTCCCTGCCTCGTCTGACCTACAGTCTTCAGGTACCCTCCTCAGAAGAGGCAGCCCAACCTCCTTCTGAGCCTGGAGCCATTACTGGATCCCCCTGAGACCTGACTTCCCGTGGGGCTCCCCTGCAGGGGTGACCTAGGCTGGCATTCTGAGGGGTTCAGAAAGGCTCTCAAGCCTGACCACACCACTCCCCCGAGAGCTTTATACTGGATCCTTAACCCTCCACAATTATGGAGCTGTTTCCTGGTCACTGGACTGACTGCTGTCGAGCTGTCCATTCCTTCTGGCAAAGATGCTCATTTCCCACCTTTCCACCTTACTGTCTGGTCCCCTTCCCTTCCTTGCTTTGTAGGCTCTTGGTGGGTTGGGGACCAGGGAAAAGGAGAGAAGGGCACTTCAGGGTTGTCTGCCCTCCTCTGTCTTGCTCTGCCTGCCCCTTTAGCTTTTACCCTCTGCCTCCGTCTCCCCCTTTGTCCCCTCAGAGGTAATCTGGAAGTGGAAACATTCCAAAAGGCCCCGGGGTCAGCCCTCCAGCCCTGGTTAGTCAAGTCAGCTCTTCAGCAACACAACTTCAGCAGCACAGTTGCCTGCCTGGCCCCGCTGACTGCATCTCCACCCTGCGGCCCCTCCATCTAACCACCCCCGTCCCCCAATCCGTGTGCTCTGCATCCCATCACTTCCCTGCCTTTCGGCCTCAGGGCCCCATCTTGTCAGAGGTTCTCTCTTGTCTGCTTTACCTCTGGAAGCTTCTCCATCCTACACGAACTCTGGACCCTGAACCCTTCCCTCCATTATCTCCCGTGCCCTTTCCATTTGTTTTCACAAGAATGGGGGCTCAGGGAGGGGGTCAGAGGGAAGACTGGGCTTGGCAGACGCAGCTTCCACCCTCTGGGCCCCTTTCTGCTCAAGGCGGGGGCTCAGAAGCTGTGGGGACCCCTGGACCAGGTGCCCAGCACGCTGCAGCATCCTACCTTGCTAGCAATCCTGCTTCTGGTAGACAGTTGCCACCCTATTTATTCTCTCCATATAATTGTATGAATTTTTATCTACACAATCTGTATCTGAGGACCCACTAGTTTAAGGGGCATATTCAGGCGGGCCTCCAAGCTATCCAGTGCCGTCTCTGAGCCCTGTTTCCCCCAGGACAGGTGGGAGCCATGTAGTTCCTCCCTTCAGGTCTCAGAGTTGTGATCTTCCTGCTGGAGAGGACAGTGAACGGGGGGCAGTGGGAGGAAGCAGACTTTAAAGCCTCCTCCCCCAAGCCCCGCCCCCATTCCAGGGACAGTTGCTTCCGTTGGGGATTCCAGGGTGGCCCAGCAGGGCTCTGTCAGTTGGCCTAAAGGGTCAACTTCTCCATGTGGTTCGGGTGTGGAACTCCCCAGAAGCAGAGGCTTCTGCATGGCCTGGGCAGACTTCTTGCTCAGAGACGGCTGCTCCAAACCTGCTCAGAAACGCTTCAGCTCCTTCTTGGCCTTGGGGCTTCTTCTGGAAGCCAGGGCTTCAGGGAAAAAAAGGAAGGAGCGATTGCTTAGGCTGGGATTTCAGGGGCCTGGGAGAGCGCCTGCTTTTGCCAAGAGACTCCTGCCTCCTTCCAGAAGCTGTCTGTCCCAAACGTCTGATGTTCCACCATTAAACATGCCTTCCCCGGGTGAAGGACTGACTCATATTAAGAGACCATTACTTTGTGGAAAAGACGTTTCAAGCTGCCAGCTTTCCTTTGTGTTCTGCTGTGGGCTGTCAGGACTCCCTTCAGACCAGAGGCTGGGCCAAGCTGGAGGGGCTGTTGGGGCCAAAGACCCTGCAGTGGGCCTGTGCTGGAAGGGCCGAGCCTGGTCTGAGCACACCTGCTGAATAGCGAGCTCCCAGGTGGGCTCAGAGGGTCGCCGCCTGGGGTGCGGGCCCCCAGGTGAAGACCCTTCCCCAGCGGTAGGAGTCCCGGGGCCAGAGGCAGGGCTCCTAACTGGGAGAGACATCCTGTCCTGCCGACCCTGTTTCGTCCCCCATCGGCCCTCCCAGCCACAGTTCCCAGAAGCCGGGCCGCATCCCTGCAGCTGGAGGCCTGCAAGGTTAGCCCTGGAGTGGCTGCTGCCCGGGGTGGGGGGTGACGAGGACCTCGCTTGTCAGGAAATCTCTCCTGCCCTGTGCACCCCTCCACTCCCCTCCAGGCCCACACACCTGCCTCCTCGGGCGGCTCCTGCCCTGAGATGACACGTCTGCTCCTCTCAGCAGCTGCAGGGCAGAGGAGACACCACAAGGAACGGTCGGCTCTGCACACTGAGCCTTCTCCCTCTCTGCAGCCCCTGGATCCACACGCCAGTCCCTGCCCCCCGAGTCCTAGGCAGTGCCCCAGCTTCTGTGTCTCTTTCTGCCTCTGAACACCTATTGCCTTGTCTCTTTCCCTGGAGGTCACTGAGATTTCGACACAGTTTCCCAACAGCGTGGGTTTCCAAGTGTGTGGAGAAGATGACACACGGTGTCCCCAAGGCAGAAGCGCGGGCCTTGGCCAAACACCCTGGTACCATCCAGTGCTCCTCGTAAAATCCTCTCCACCTGGGCCAGGAGTGAGAGAGGTTAGGGCACACTGCTCCAGGGCTTACTTCCTCTGTCTTCTTTCTCCAACAGATGGAGGCTTCGTGTGCATTTTGTACACATCTCTACACATTGTGTACAACGTGTCCATTTCTGCCTCTTATATTGCTTTGTTTTGTTATATATTTAAATATATATATATATGTATATATATATATATATATAAATTTTGCTCACAAGGAAGATTGGACCTCAAGTCATGCAAGGAGCCAAGAGACTCAAGGAGGGAGGACCCCATCTGACTCCACACAAGTGCATATCTCAGTGACTCAGGCGATGAAGAAGCACTTGTTCCATCTGTTCTACTCTCCCTGAGTGTCAGGAATCCCAGTGCTAGGACCGCCCTCACACTGAGTCTGTTGGTCATCACGAAGGGGGTGAAGGATGCAGGGCACTCCGTTTGCACTTCCCACTTGTCCTCAACAGGAAATGGAAGGTGACTCCACACTGGACATCACCCCTGGGCCCCCGCAGCAGGCTTCAGACCTCCTGATACCGTGGCCTCCTCCCTGCTTCTTTAATAAGTCCCCACAGAGAACTCTCTTCCCCAACTTCTGGGAACATGACACTAGATCCCGACTGTTTCATCCATCATGTGTGCTCAGGACCAACCACTCCCCATGTGGACTCTTCTCAATCCCAGTTTTGGGTTACACCCTCTTCACTGACTTTTCATCTGTTCCTCTCATGCTCTGGAGGACAAGACACTGTTTCTCATGCATTTCTAGATCCCTAGAAGTTATTAGGTCAGAACTTGCCATATGTGTTCAGCACAATCTTTTTGGAATAAAATGTTTCAGTTTGGTGTGCACAAATGTTGAACTGCTTTCCTGATTTTACGGGTAAGGAAGTGGAAAGCTTGAGATGGTCTCAGGGAGCTCCGGAAGAAGAATGAGGGTAAAGGTGATAGTGGGATGGGCCTGGTGTGTGCAGGCTGGGATGGAGGGACCAAGTCCTAGGGCACTTGATGATGTCAGGTTAGAGGACTGTTAGAGGCCCTGAAGGCATCAGCTACGAATAGCTGTCCCTGTTTAGTTTTTCAGTCCTGTCTGATGCTGACACCCCATAGACTATAGCACACTAGGCTCTTCTGTCCATTCGACTTCCCAGGCGAAAGTACTGGAGTGGGTTGCCTTTTCCTCCTCCAGGGAATCTTCTTGACCCTGGGATTGAACCCGTTTCTCCTACACTGCAGGCAGATCCGTTACTGCTGAACCACCAGCCGTGAATTATAGTTGTTGGTAAAACACTGGAAAAGTATAAATCACGTCAGATTTTGATCAAAATTTGTCACTGACTAACAAGGCCAGAGGAATTGCTGTAGACCCACAAATGTAATTTTTAAAAAAATTGTCAACCCATCTTCTGTATCCATCCTCAAGCTATACTGCTTCATTTGGTGAAAAGATATTTCTAGGCTAGGGTTTCTAGTTGCAGCATCAAAAGCTAGACTCCTGAATCGTTCCTGTGCCTCCAGCTGCACACATTTCTCAGTGAGACTGAAGTGTGAGGAAACACCTTCTCCAGTGAATGGTCATGCCTGTCACGTGTGGCTGCATGAGTGTGGTTTCTGTTGATAGGTGTCAGTGTGTTGGTGTCAATGCTCTCCACACAACTGAAGCCACAGGCAGTTACATCTGTTGTCTCTGCTTCCAGAGGCGGCCTGGGAATTTCCTCTGTTGGTAGTGGCTGAACAGAGTCCATTGTGGACAGTGATGTGAACAGCCGATTGGCACAGAAAGGGCAAGGGCACCATGATGACGGAGCAGGGACTGACGCCTAGGGTCCCGAGGCCCGCGGTCAGGCTCTCCCGTACCCTCCCAGTCTCCACACGCTCCTCTGTCCTCACTGCCAGAGCTGGAATTCAGGCCAGCGGCTCTTCTCTACACCTCACCCACTCCTCTATCAGTATCCACACTGCCCTCCTCCCACTGTTCTCTGCAGAATCTGAGTGTGATCAAGTGAAAAGCACCCTGGCATTTCTCCTCTTTCCCTGGCTCATCAGCTGGCCAGCCCTTCTCTCCACCTCTTGTCCTCCGTTTCAGCCACACAGGACCCCTCAGCGTTCCCCGAAGCAGGCCCTTGCGCTTCCCTATCTCGGTGGCATCCCACCCATTCTCTCTACCCTGGGGGACCTCCTGCCGCCTGCGATGTCGTCTACTGTACAGTTTCCAGGGTGTCAGCTTGGCGAGGCTCTAAGTACTCAATGCTTCAATTAAACACTCTTCTCAGGTGTATTCTTTGAGAGTTATTTGGGATACGTGGCTAACAGCTACAATCGTTTGACTTCAAAGATTATCTTCAGTAATTGAGGTCTTCTGGAGGAAGAAAAGATTCTGCCTTGTCTGCAGCATTAGCAGCTCCCTGATATTTGTCAGCCTGTTGAACTGCCTCATAAGTTCAGAATTTGTCCAGCAAAACACTAACATCACTTAAGACAATCGCCTGAAACAAATCTGTCTGCTGATGTATCTAATTTTTTATCATCTGTTAATACCAATCCATCTGTCTATACCTCATCTTTCCTTCTTACTGCCTCTCTTCCTCTAGGGAACCCCTAACCGGTCAATGGTAAGGACTCGTGGAGGGGGTCAGAGGGAAGACGGGGCTTGGCAGACACAGCCTCCACCCTCTGGGCTCCTGTCTGCCTGAGGTGGGAGCTCAGATGTGGGTGCCCCAACCCCCACCGGCAAAGTGCCCACCACGCTGCAGCATCCCACCTTGTTAGCACTCCTGCTTCTGGTAGACAGTTGCCACCTTATATATTCTCTCCACATAATTGTATAATTTGTGCATCTACACAATTTGTATCTAAGGATGACCCATTAGACGAGGAGGCATGTTTATGCAGGCCCCCAAGCTATCCAGTGCCGTCTCTGAGCCCTGTTTCCCCCAGGACAGGTGGGAGCCGTGTGGTTCCTCCCTTCAGGTCTCAGAGTTGTGATCTTCCTGCTGGAGAGGACAGTGAATGGGGGGCAGTGGGAGGAAGCAGACTTTAAAGCCTCCTCCCCCAAGCCCCGCCCCCATTCCAGGGACAGTTGCTTCCGTTGGGGATTCCAGGGTGGCCCAGCAGGGCTCTGTCAGTTGGCCTAAAGGGTCAACTTCTCCATGTGGTTCGGGTGTGGAACTCCCCAGAAGCAGAGGCTTCTGCATGGCCTGGGCAGACTTCTCGCTCAGAGACGGCTGCTCCAAACCTGCTCAGAAACACTTCAGCTCCTTCCTGGCCTTGGGGCTTCTTCTGGAAGCCAGGGCTTCAGGGAAAAAAAGGAAGGAGCGGTTGCTTAGGCTGGGATTTCAGGGGCCTGGGAGAGCGCCTGCTTTTGCCAAGAGACTCCTGCCTCCTTCCAGAAGCTGTCTGTCCCAAACGCCTGATGTTCCACCATTAAACATGCCTTCCCCGGGTGAAGGACTGACTCATATTAAGAGACCATTACTTTGTGGAAAAGACGTTTCAAGCTGCCACTTTTCCTTTGTGTTCTGCTGTGGGCTGTCAGGACTCCCTTCAGACCAGAGGCTGGGCCAAGCTGGAGGGGGTGTTGGGGCCAAAGACCCTGCAGTGGGCCTGTGCTGGAAGGGCCGAGCCTGGTCTGAACACACCTGCTGAAGAGCGAGCTCCCAGGTGGGCTCAGAGGGTCGCCGCCTGGGGTGCGGGCCCCCAGGGTGAAGACCCTTCCCCAGCGGTAGGAGTCCCGGGGCCAGAGGCAGGGCTCCTAACTAGGAGAGACATCCTGTCCTGCCGACCCTGTTTCGTCCCCCATCGGCCCTCCCAGCCACAGTTCCCAGAAGCCGGGCCGCATCCCTGCAGCTGGAGGCCTGCAAGGTTAGCCCTGGAGTGGCTGCTGCCCGGGGTGGGGGGTGACGAGGACCTCGCTTGTCAGGAAATCTCTCCTGCCCTGTGCACCCCTCCGCTCCCCTCCATCCCACACACCTGCCTCCTCGGGCAGCTCCTGCCCTGAGATGACACGTCTGCTCCTCTCAGCAGCTGCAGGGCAGAGGAGACACCACAAGGAACGGTCGGCTCTGCACACTGAGCCTTCTCCCTCTCTGCAGCCCCTGGATCCACACGCCAGTCCCTGCCCCCCGAGTCCTAGGCACTGCCCCAGCTTCTGTGTCTCTTTCTGCCTCTGAACACCTATTGCCTTGTCTCTTTCCCTGGAGGTCACTGAGATTTCGACACAGTTTCCCAACAGCGTGGGTTTCCAAGTGTGTGGAGAAGATGACACACGGTGTCCCCAAGGCAGAAGCGCGGGCCTTGGCCAAACACCCTGGTACCATCCAGTGCTCCTCGTAAAATCCTCTCCACCTGGGCCAGGAGTGAGAGAGGTTAGGGCACACTGCTCCAGGGCTTACTTCCTCTGTCTTCTTTCTCCAACAGATGGATGCTTCGTGTGCATTTTGTACACATCTCTACACATTGTGTACAATGTGTCCATTTCTGCCTCTTATATTGCTTTGTTTTGTTATATATTTAAATATATATATATATGTATATATATATATATATATATACATTTTGCTCACAAGGAAGATTGGACCTCAAGTCATGCAAGGAGCCAAGAGACTCAAGGAGGGAGGACCCCATCTGACTCCACACAAGTGCATATCTCAGTGACTCAGGCGATGAAGAAGCACTTGTTCCATCTGTTCTACTCTCCCTGAGTGTCAGGAATCCCAGTGCTAGGACCGCCCTCACACTGAGTCTGTTGGTCATCACGAAGGGGGTGAAGGATGCAGGGCACTCCGTTTGCACTTCCCACTTGTCCTCAACAGGAAATGGAAGGTGACTCCACACTGGACATCACCCCTGGGCCCCCGCAGCAGGCTTCAGGCCTGCTGATACCGTGGCCTCCTCCCTGCTTCTTTAACAAGTCCCCACAGAGAACTCTCTTCCCCAACTTCTGGGAACATGGCGCTAGATCCGACTGTTTCATCCATCATGTGTGCTCAGGACCAACCACTCCCCATGTGGACTCTTCTCAATCCCAGTTTTGGGTTACACCCTCTTCACTGACTTTTCATCTGTTCCTCTCATGCTCTGGAGGACAAGACACTGTTTCTCATGCATTTCTAGATCCCTAGAACTTATTAGCTCAGAACTTGCCATATGTGTTCAGCACAATCTTTTTGGAATAAAATGTTTCAGTTTGGTGTGCACAAATGTTGAACTGCTTTCCTGATTTTACGGGTAAGGAAGTGGAAAGCGTGAGATGGTCTCAGGGAGCTCCGGAAGAAGAATGAGGGTAGAGGTGACACTGGGATGGGCCTGGTGTGTGCAGGCTGGGATGGAGGGACCAAGTCTGCCTAGACTCAGCACACACCAGACCTTAGGGCACTTGATGAATATCAGGTTTGAGGACTGTTAGAGGCCCTGAAGCCACTAGCTATGAATAGCTGTTCTTGTTTAGTTGTTAAGTCCTGTCTGATGCTGAGACACCATTTACTATTGGACACCACCCTCATCTGTCCATTGGATTTCCGAGCCAAGAGTATTGGAATGGGTTTCCATTCTCTTCTCCAGGGGATCTTTTCCACCCAGGGATTGAAGCCGCTTGTCCTGCATTGCAGGCAGATCCTTTACTGCTGAACCACCAGCCGTGAATTATAGTTGTTGCTAAAACACTGGGAAAGCACAAATCCTTTCCGATTCCGGTCAGAATTACTGTAACTACTTAACAAGGCCAGAGGAACTGCTGCAGACACACATCTGTCATTTAAAATAAATTGGCAATCCTTTTCTGTATCCATCCTCATGCTATACTGCTTCATTTGGTGAAAAGATATTTCTAGGCTAGGTTTCTAGGTACAGCATCAAAAGCTAGACTCAAAAACTGTTCCTGGGACTTCAGCTGCACACGTTTCTGGATGAAGTTAAAATGTGAGGAAACTACTATCTCCAGTGAATGGTCTTGGGTGTCACATGTGTGTCTTCATGAGTGTGGTTTCTGTTGATGGGCATCAGTGTGTTGGTGTCAACGCTCTTCACACAAATGAAGCCACAACGTGGTTACATATATTGTCTCTGCCACCAGAGGTGGCCCGGGAATTTCCTCTATTAAGTTCAGTTCATTCGCTCAGTCGTGTCCGACTCTTTGCGACCCCATGGACTGCAGCAGGCCAAGCCTCCCTGTCCATCACCAACCCCTGGAGCCCACTCAAACTCATGTCCATTGAGTCAGTGATGCCATCCAACCATCTCATCCTCTGTTGTCCCCTTCTCCTCCCACCTTCAATCTTTCCCAGCATCAGGGTCTTTTCCAGTGAGTCAGTTCTTCCCATCAGGTGGCCGAAGTATTGTAGATTCGGCTTCAACATCAGTCCTTCCAGTGAACACCCAGGACTGATCTCCTTTAGGATGGACTGGTCAGATTGCCTTGCAGTCAAAGGGACCCTCAAGAGTCTTCTTCAACACCACAGTTCAAAAACATCAATTCCTTGGCACTCAGCCCTCTTTGTAGTCCAACTCTCACATCCATAATGACTGCTGGTGAAACCACAGCCTTGACTAAACTGTAAAACTCCACATCAAATCCTCCCTGGTCGGGTTACACCCTTTTGAGAGCCAAGAGCCCACAGTGTCCCCACTCTGCCTATCAAACCCAAAAAGCTATGCTTTTCTACTTCACCCAAAAATTCTGTCTGAGTTTTGACTTGAGAAGTGAAATATTTCCCGCCACATTAGTCAACAAGGATGTCACAGTCATTATAGGTTGCAGCCCTCCAGTGTGAGCTGGTGAGCCCTGAGGGCACTCAGGAATGAGAAGAATCCCTGCCATCTAGCAACCATCAGATTACAGCCACTGCCTGTGCTGAGCCCAGAGGGACTCAGGATGTGAAGACAGGGTACTGGCCCTAGATGCTTGTTGATGATTTGTTAGGTGCTCAGCCTTGTCTGACTCTCTGTGACCCAGTTTACTGTAACCCATCAGGCTCTTCTCTCCATAGAACTCTCCAGGCGAGAATACTGGAGTGGGTAGCCATTCCCTTCTCCAGGGGATCTTCCCAACCCAGGGATCAAACCTGAGTCTCTCACATTGCAGCAGATTCTTTACCAGGGAAAGCCCTCAGATTGTTGAAGTGTGTATCAAAAGAATCATTTCAGTGAGCCCAGACTCTTGCATCTTTCCACACATAGAAGAGTGCTAAGTTCCTTATCTTGAAATATCTGATTTTCTTTCATTAATTATCAATAACTTACGATGTTCAGCCTGTCGTGCTGTGATTCATGGGGTCGCAAAGAGTCGGACACAACTGAGTGACTGAACTGAACTGAATTGTCTGATGATGTTCAGAATACTTTCCCTTTGTTGCAAACTTCTATATAACCTGACTTCCCCACCTCACCAGAGCAGCTATCTCAGGATCACCTGAGATGCTGTTTTCTGGGCAAAAAAAAAAGTCCTAAAAATTCCCACCAAATAAACTATAACCTCTACTTTTTAAGGTTGCAAATTTTTTAAGTTGGTACTCTCATTGCACCAGAAGACAGTAAGAAAGGTCAAAAGTAATTTCTATAGTCAGAAGCCTCAGGATCAAATTCCAGCTTTGCTGTGTGCTTGCTGTGTGATTTCTAAACCTCAGTTTGCTGACCAGTTAAATTGGGATAAATATCAAACTTCTGTTTTCTGAATAAATGAGTCAAAGTGTGTAGAGTTCTTGTCATATCCTAGAACATACTTTTGCGATACATGATCATAGTCTTTATCCATGCTAGACAGTGAGTTTGATGGCAAGACAAATATCTTTATCATCTAATAAGAGCCTGGCTCATGGAAGATTGTAAAAAGTTATTTGCTGAATGAATGACCAAATAAACACTTTAATCCATCTCCCAACTTCTGGATCTTTTCCTCCCCCAAATTAGATCATTCTCTGTACTAAACATCTTCATCCAGAGTCCCTCTTCCCCTCTGAATATGTATATTTCCCTGAAAACACTGGTTTTTCTTTGATTGTATGTCAAACTGTATGGGGAACCTTGAAATAGCTAGCGGAATTGTCTCATGCCACCTGCCGTAAGCCCAACAATATACACATTCCACGTTTGTTTTTATGATTTTATGACTTTCTAATTATCTGAATGCACATAGTTAATCTCCATAATTCTCATTTTATGGCAAGGTTATTCACATATGAACCATAAGCTTTTCTGCTTGTGATTTGGCGTCTGTGCTAACGAGAAACTATGAAATCATACAAGCTGGCAAAGTGACCAAAAGCTGAAACATCACACTACCCAATACTCTGGAGCACCACCCAAGTGG
This sequence comes from Odocoileus virginianus, assembly GCF_023699985.2. Classification (NCBI taxonomy): domain Eukaryota; kingdom Metazoa; phylum Chordata; class Mammalia; order Artiodactyla; family Cervidae; genus Odocoileus; species Odocoileus virginianus. The sequence continues at coordinate 47,235,791 of NC_069689.1, read as the reverse complement.
TACACACAGCCAAGCACAAATATAGCCTTTGCTCTACTCTTTAAAACTGTGTTTTATCTTATTTATTGTATTTTATCCATTTCTGCATAAGAAATTACCACAAAATCACCAGTTTGAGATGGTACCCATCTATTATCTTACAGTTTCTGTGGATTAAGAATTTGGGCATGGCTTAGCTGGTCCTCTGGCTTTAACAGTGAAGGTGATGACCTGGGTGGGTCTACCTTTTGAGATTCAACTGTGAAAGGACTTAACTCCAAGCTCAGATGGTGTGAGAAGAATTCAGCTGTTTGCTCAGGGCTGTTGACTGGAGGATGCCTCCCAGTTCCTTGTAACATGGGACTCTCCCTAAGAAGGCTTGACCATCAGAGGCTGCAAGGCAGAGAGTCAACAGAGCCTGTTAGCAAGATGCAAGTCCCAATCTCAGGTAATACTGTCAGGAAATTGACATCCCATCACCTGCACTTCATTCCATAGCTTAGAAACAAGGTCCCATCCACACTCAAGGAGCAGGAATCATGTAAGGTATTGTCAGGGAGAGTGTGATTTCCTCGGTTCTGTCTTGTTGCAACAAAAATTCAAAGTGACTGACGGACCAGTGTTACAGCTCAGTTTTATTTAGAAAATAAAGGAAAATACATCTTTGAGGCATGAAGCATGCCAACCCAAAAGACATGAAGAGAAGTCCCCCAGCCCAATTTTGGCTCCTTTTTATATGTTTTTTTCTACTCTCCCTGGGCCTGCCTTATGTAAATTGGGTTGGCCAGCTGGGCTGTTTGTTCTACCTGAGGTCCTCAGTCTGGTCCTCAGACCTTTCTTTGTTCTATTTTCCTGGGCTTTCCCCTTCCTTGTCTTTTAGCCACCGCCAATCTGGACTCCTTTTTCCTATTCTAACTAGCTAACAGTGTGAACACCAGGGGGTCACTCACCGAGCCACAGTACCCAAGGGATGGATTTTAAATTTGCACACTGTCCATAACAGTCCATATTAACTCACACTCTTCTCACAGTCAAGTCCAAAGAGTGTGACAAGATCAGCTATATGTAACCCATTACTAGTTTCTGCTGTGAGAAATTTACCGAAAGTATGTTCCTTGTCACCAGTCAGAGTTCCTGCATAAGGTTCCATGGAGAAACTGCTTTGAAATTTATTCTGGGAAAGACTAGTTCTTGTTCAGTTGCTAAGTCATGTCTGACTCTTTTGCAACCACATGGACTATAGCCTTCCAAGCTCCTTTGTCCATGGCATTCTCCAGGCAGGAATATTGGAGTAGGTAGCCATTTCCCTTTCCAGAGGATCTTCCCAACCCCGGGATCGAACCTGCATCTCCTGCATTGGCAGGCTGGTTCTTTACTGCTGAGACACCAGAGAAGCCCTAAGAAAGTTTGGACTTTCCTGTAAACTGGAAGTTTTAACTTTCCTTCTAAAATTAATGACCATCAATTGTTTCTCACATTGATCTTTTGGAGGCTTCCTTAAATTAACTATCTCTTTTAATTTCTATTTCATATACATTTCCTGACCTAGACTTTTTTTTTTCTTGCACATGTTTTATTTTCATTTGTGTTTTTTAGCTATGTGATTACATATATTCTTATTGAAGCCACCTAAATAAGGTGCAATTTAAATAGATACAGCAGCAATTAAGTGGTCTTTATTCTCAAATATCAACACGGTCAATACATGATAGAATTGTATTTCAGGACATCATTTTTTCCATTAAATAAGATATCTAAATGTTCTGTATTTTGTCTATTTTTTTATAAGTGAGAAGAATTGGTAGAAAGACTTTTAAAAATTAGTTGAGAATATCTCAAAAAAATCATCATAGTGTATTCTATATTAAAACTCATTTTTTAAGTTGGTTCATTTGAAACTGGGTTTTGGAGAATAGGTAATAATTAGTATCTTAATTTGGACATGAAGCACAGAGAAGATGTGAAAAATATAGCATTTAAGAAAACTTACAAACACTTTATTAAGGGCCACAGAATAGGTGATCCAGTTTCCCAGCTGGCTGTGTGATAAAGAATCCACCTGCCAATGCAGAAAACACAGGTTCAATCCTTGGGTTGGGAAGATCCCTGGAGGAAGAAAATGCAACACAGCCCAGGATTCTTGCCTGGGAAATCCCATGGATGAAGGAGCCTGGTGAGCTACAGTTCATGGGGTCACAGAGTTGGACATGACGTATCCACTGAGCACAAATACATGCACGCAATAGGTGATCCGAAGATGGAGAGTTGTACAGCCTAACTCTTGTGACTTGGAGAAAGTCATGACCATCCACTCTGACATTATTGAACAGAGCCTACAGCAGTGTGCACAAGGCATAAAGGGACTATAACAATCCCTTAATTTTTTGTTTACAGTTAACAGAGTTCTCAGAGTCACAGAAGATTGTGATAAGAGGTCCAGATATATCTTCCAGCACAGAGCTTGGCACATGTGGATCTCCTTACCAAGATTTGTAACTTGAGGTCTCTCAAGTTTGACAGCCACTAACAACTAACTGAAATGCAGCATTTTTTTAAAATAATGAATGACAGAAATAAATCTTGATAGTATTAGCACTAGCTGCATTTTGTCACCTGTAGAAATCATAGATATTTTTACATCATGTAACTGTTGCAGATATCTCAAAAGAAGGTTTCAGTTCAGTTCAGTTCAGTCATTCAGTCATGTCCGACTCTTTGTGACCCCATGGACTGCAGCACACCAGGCCTCCCTGTCCATCACCAACTCCTGGAGTTTACTCAAACTCATGTCCATTGAGTCCATGATGCCTTCTGACCATCTCATCCTCTGTCATCCCCTTCTCCTTCCACCTTCAATCTTTCCCAGCAACAGTCTCTTTTCCAATGAGTCAGTTCTTCACATCAGGTGGCCAAAAGTATTGGAGTTTCAGCTTCAGCATCAGTCCTTCCAATGAATATCCAGGACTGATTTCTTTTAGGATAGACTGGTTGGAATTCCTTGCTGTCCAAGGGAGTCTCAAGAATCTTCGCTAACACCATGGTTCAAAAGCATCAAGTCTTCTGTGCTCAACTTTCTTTATAGTCCAACTGTCACATCCATATTGACTACTGGAAAAATCATAGCTTTGACTAGATGGACCTTTGTTGGCAAAGTAATGTCTCTGCCTTTTAACATGCTGTCTAGGTTGGTCATAGCTTTTCTTCCAAGGAGCAAGTGCCTTTTAATTTCATGGCTGCAGTCATCATCTGCAGTGATTTTGGAGCCCCCCCAAAATAAAGTCTCTCGCTGTTTCCAGTGCTTCCCCATCTATTTGCTATCAAGTGATGGGACTGGATGCCATGATCTTAGTCTTCTGAATATTGAGTTTTAAGCCAACTTTTTCACTCTCCTCTTTCACTTTCATCAAGAAGCTCTTTATCTTTAGTTCTTTGTTTTTTGCCATAAGGGTGATATCATGTGCATATCTGAGGTTATTGATATTTCTCCCAGCAATCTTGATTCCAGCTTGTGCTTCATCCAGCCCAGCACTTCTCATGATGTACTCACACATAAGTTAAATAAGCAGGGTGACAATATACAGTCTTGACATACTCCTTTTCCTATTTGGAACCAGTCTGTTGTTTTATGTCCAGTTCTGTTTAAGATTTCGCAGGAGGCAGGAAAGGTGGTCTGGTATTCCCATCTCTTCAAGAATTTTCCAGTTTTTTGTGATCCACCCAGACAAAGGCTTTGGCATAGTCAATAAAGCAGAAGTAGATGTTTTTCTGGAACTCTCTTGCTTTTTCAATGATCCAGCGGATGTTGGCAATTTGATCTCTGGTTCCTCTGCCTTTTCTAAATCCACCTTGAACATCTGGAAATTCACAGTTCATGTACAGTTGAAGCCTGGCTTGGGGCATTTTGAGCATTATTTTGCTAGTGTGTGAGGTGAGTGCAATCGTGTGGTAGTTTGAACATTCTTTGGCATTGCCTTTCTTTGGTATTGAAATGAAAACAGACATTTTCCAGTCCTATAGACACTGCTGAGTTTTCCAAATTTGCTGGCATATTGAATGTAGCTCTTTCACAGCATCATCTTTTAAGATTTGAAATAGCTCAACTGGAATTCAATTACCTACACTAACTTTGTTCATAGTGATGCTTCCTAAGTCCCACTTGACTTCACATTCCAGGATGTCTTCACATTCCAGGATGATAAAACAAGGTTTATGCTCACACTATTTCAAAGCACAGTCAGACTCACTGTTAATGTTTGAAGAAACGAGCACATCTCTTTCTCTATTATACTTTCAGTCAGTTCGGTTCAGTTGCTCAGTCAGTTGCTCGGTCAGTTGCTCGGTCATGTCTGACTCTTCGCAACTCCATGGACTGCAGCATACCAAGCCTCCCTGTCCATCACCAACTCCTGGAGTTTACTCAAACTCATGTCCATTGAGTCACTGATGCCATCCAACCATCTCATCCTCCATTGTCCCCTCCTCCTCCCACCCTCAATCTTTCCCAGCAAAAGGGTCTTTTTAAATGAGTCAGTTCTTTGCAACAGGTGGCCAAAGGATTGGAGTTTCAGCTTCAAAATCAGTCCTTCCAATGAATATTCAGGACTGATTTCCTTTAGAGTTGACTTGTTGAATTTCCTTGCAGTCCAAGGGACTCTCCAGAGTCTTCTCCAACACCACAGTACAAAAACATTGATTCTTTGGTGCTCAGCTTTCTTTATAGACAACTTTATGCTTTCAAGTTATATTTTAAAGACTGTTTCTCAATGATTGTTTTCTCTCTAAGCCCACTTATGTTACCTTTGTACTTCAAAATATGCAGAGAAAGGTTCACAGACTTCACCAGATGCCAAAGGGGCAAATCACATGGGTGTTGAAAACTGTTGCAGGCTTAGACTGAGGGCAGCGCGCTCCACAGACCTCTCTCTTGGCGAGGACATTTAGTATAAGGGCCAGACTCAGAGCCGTCCACCCTGTATGTGAGACACTTCGACCCCTTTTACCACTTCCCTGTGAAGAGTCATCTTGGGAAAGTAAGGAGCTTGAAGAAGTTGACTATGGATCAGATCTGGGGTTGAACACCCATGTGCCTTGCCCTTTTGTTTTTGCAGTCTCTCCACTACGTTGGCCTTGTGTCCATTCAGATCTCTCTCACTCTGCCATTTATCTCCTGTATGGCCTTCAACCTTGGCCCGGGTCCTGCTCTCCTGTTTCACACTCTGACCACCATGAACCCCTGCACATTGCTGCCTCCGCCTCCCCTCCTGCCCTTCCCAGCTGCCTAAGCCCTTCCCCTTTACCTCCTGGGTTTCACAGTCCATCATCTGCAAAACTCTCCACTCTCCCACTTTATTCTTGGTATGCTTGCTTTGCTTTTAGTTTTTTTTTTTTCTTTAATCCAAATTTTAATCAAGGATCATGGATTGCAAATGTCTTGAATTTCTGTCAGTGAGTGAGTAGTTCTTCAAGAAATGGCCTTAGTTCGTTGAGCCTTCATCTCACATTTCTGAAAGTGGAGGTTAATGACAATAATGACTGCTGTACAGAGTTGTTAAAAAACAGAAGACACACAGAAGCACTTTAGAAACTGTGAAGTAAGTGCAGACAGTCACTATTCTAATTTTTATGGAGAAATTTGCAGTCGAGTTTTAAGTTTTATTCTTACTTGCATTTCTGGTGTTCAGCAGAGTGCTAGACTGACTTCAGTGTGGTGACTCAGTGCCTGGATCAATGAATGTGGCAGCAAGACAAGTCCCCATAAGAGACTCCAGGAAAGGAGCCCACCACTGTCAGATATGTGGACAGTGTCGTGTCTTTCACTGACTTCATCCAAAACCAAGATTCCATCTGGGTATCTTCATTTCATTTCTAATCTGGAGGTCAGCACTCCTTTTTCTCAGTTTTTCACTTTTGCGATGGAATCAGAATTAATAAAGCATGCTTTTTCTGTCACTTTGGGAAAGAACCAAACCTAAATCAGATCTTTAATTAATGATTTAAGTAGATAGTATTTATTATTAATTCTGCCCTCTCTTCATTTTATTCTTCTCATTAAAAAAATCCATCATTACATAAAATGTCCAAGTATTTTATAATATCTGCCTCATATATTTATGATTATCAGTTCAGACTGACATATCATTCCAGTTAAACCAGTTTACAGATGCACTTCATCTTTTGATAGATAGATTCCCTCTGCCTGATGTTAGAATCCTTACAGTCAAATATTTTGTTAAGGGGATGGGGTAGTGGAACAGAAATGAATATTCATGAAACACCCTTAATACACCATCTCCTTTATACACATTGTCACATTTTACTCATTGCAAGAACTGAGGCAGCCTGTACACTGCCTGTTTTGCACATGAAGAAAGTGTGACTTGGAGATTGTACACCAGCTGGAGGTTGCATGTCTAAGAAGGTGGGCTAGAGTCCATGCTCTTCCCACTCTACTTGACTCACTTCTGAAAAGTGAGCATGCATACATGCATGCTCAGTAGTGTAGAACTCTAAGACCCCATGGACTGCAGCCTGCCAGGCTCTTCTGTCCATGGAATTTTCCAAGCAAGAACACAGGAGTGGCTCGCTTAGAGGCATAGGTCTCCCAGATTCTTTTTAAGACTGAGCAGATAGCAGTGTATGTACTTCCCCAGCAAGCCACTCACATTAATTACATTTACACATTCTGTAGGAAGCTTTTGATCAGATAACACCTTGACTGTAATCCAGTAACATTCAGATTATAGATTGGGTTTTATCCTTACTCTTGGTTCATTTCATTATGGAATTATGACCCCAAGAAAATTAGTGATATCAGAGAGAAGATTATTAAGCTAAAATTAGAAGACATGAGGAAACTCTTAAATATTATCAGCATTTATAATTTAAAATTGCCATGTTTATTCAATATTGGAAAAATGCAAAAGGTGATCTTGGCTAAATACTGTAACTTCTGACCCCATCTATACTGAATAAACTATGTGGTATGGTATAACTTTAATCTCATGTAATTAAATAGTATTAACTTTGTAAAACCAAAAAGGGTGTTTAAATCTGCATTAATCATCCTTTCAGAGAAACATAAGTGTGTTACCTACTAATTAATGGGATGAATCAAATTTCCCTGTTTCTTTAGATTTGCATGAGCTTAAAATACTCTTTTATCTACGTTACGTAGAATGTCAAAATGAGCTTTTGGATTATTTTAAATCTTAGGAGGATCACAAGGCTTTCCTGAAAATGTGCCCTATGTTGACAATGCATTAAACCTTAAGAAAAGTTTAATTAACAAATGTCAGAATGTGTTTCAAAAAAGTGATATATTAACAATTCGTTCCTATCTCTTGAGTCTAACATCTTACCCTTAAAGAAAAAAAGACATATTTTCTATCTTAACATGACTTATGCTAAATAAAATTTGATGTTTTAAAATTGAAGTATATATAACATAATACAAAAGATATTTTAAGTAACTTACTGCTTCAGTTCACTTCTCTTTCCTTTTTTTTTTTTAATGTTTATTTATTTATTTGGTCATGGTAGGTCTTGGTTGTGTCAGTGCAAGGGCTCAGTAATTGCAGTGGCCCCAGGGCATGTGAAACCTTAGTTCCCTGATCAGGGCTGGAACCTGAATCCTCTGCATTGCAAGATGAATTTTTAACCACTGGACAAACAGGGGAGTCCCTTCAGTTCACTTTTCAATGTGCATTTTCAATGTACGTTCTCATTAATTTACAAACTACTGATTTATCTTGATTGTATCATTAGATACTAATATTTACACAGGCCCACTACAGTTATAAAACCAGTTAAAGCTAGTGTTCAAAATTTCTGAACCTCATTTTATCTTCTGGAAAATAGGAATAATTGGACTTTCTAGTTTACCTCATATACATTTTGGGACACAGCAGATGAGAACCTACCTTTATAACTTAGCAAGTAAATCTAAGGGGTCATAGTAAAAGTTTATTTTTATTTATTTGTATCTTTTTTTTTTCCCAAATAATGTACATGGGCCAAAAAAAGAAAAAGAAGGAAAAAGGACAAATTTGTCATATCCTATTCTTCTGTCTTGTATCAAATATCTTTAGAATTGTTTGCTTTGCTCCAGTGTTTTTTCTCTGCTCATGTAGAAATGCACCCATATATGTGAGTTTCAATGGCTTATCAGCATTTCACATATAGAATGTACTTAATTGAATCCCTATTGTATATTCAGCATATTTTATTATTTCACTGTTATAAGTAACATGATGATAATTCATATAAACATGCCTTTAAACACATCTCTGATTACTTCCTCAAAGTAGAATCCTAACAGTGAAATTGCTGAGTAGAAGGGCATGCACTTTTCTCTTTTGAGAATTTTGCTGCATATTTCCAAGTTGCCCTCAAGAATTGTTTTTTTCTACTTACGCTATCACCAGTGATGGATGAGATTGCTAGCTGGCTCCACATTCTTGTCAACACGTGGTATTTACGTTATTTTCGATCTTAATATGATGTTATTGTTATTATTATATTTTTATCAGTATCCTTGGCATCATTCTCCTGTGGTTTTTTTTTTTTTGGTTTTTCATTTTTTTTTTTGTCCTTTCTCACCTACTTGGTGAGAAAATGCAGGTTGCGAAACAGGAAACCATCACTCTTTGAAAGAGAATTCTTTTCTCTAGAGGCTCAAAAAGCTATTTCATAAAGAAATGTTGTTCAAGTCTCTAATTTTAAACATCCCAATCACCACTGGCCTCTTGTAGGCCTCGGGCCTACAAGGAAGTCTGCGCAGCCTAAGGAGAACGTTAATGTATGCAGTGTTTTCTTTTTATTCCCTTTGGCGACCTGTGCCTTTGGGATGTCTTTGAGATGTTTGATGCTTTTTGTAGCTAGAGTTATTGATCAGGGCAGCAAAAGGGAGTGCTGGCGATGGCCAGAAGAAATGCTTTCACCTGAGTTTGCAGCCAATATCCAAGAGGTCTGCTCAGCTTCAAAGAGTCTCACGGGTCTCAATGCTTCTGACTGACCTGATCCCAAAGGAAAAAAATCAAGACAACCTGGTACTTAATGAACTTAGAAAAGAGTATCATGAGACACGTTTATAGTTGTAAAAAAGTAGTTTGATTTTGCAGTCACTCTGCTCTTCCATTAAATTTTAAGTTCGGATGTTTACAAGCGTGTTGAAAATGTGTAAAAATGGTCCTCTAAGACCAGTGTAGCAGCCAGCTCACCACTTTCCCCCAGTTTTCCTTCTGGGGAAATGGCAGGCTTGGAAAACTTGGGGTCTTGGGGTTAGGTAGGGCCCTGTGACTGCTCCAGGTGCATCAGCTATGAGAAGAGGTGACCCGGGTCACTTCCAGGCTGGGGCATCTAATCGTCGGAGAGGGACCCTCCAGCTTCCTCCCCCTCTGCCACAGGGATAAGAACAATGTGAAGTCCCCGCTTTGGGACAGCGTGGGGCAGGTCCTGCAGAGTCTCCACAGGACGTGAGGCAGACCTGGCGAAGCACCTCATGTTGCTCTGAGACCCTGAGGCTTTTGAGCTATGTCATTGGTAACGGTTTGTTACCGCAGTATAACCTCACCCGTGATAACAGACATGTAGCGTGATACAGACATGTACCCATGATACAGGCATGTTGAATTTTTTCCCTAATTAATATTTAATGATGATTACAAACCTACAAAATAAAAATCATCATTGATTACAAGAACTGAATTTCTCATGAAAGAAACATGCAAAGTATCTTTAAAAGCTGAAAGTATTTAAGCCATTCCCAGTCCTAATTGTTATTGAAGTTTGTATGCCAATTTCTCTTTCTAATCCAAATAAAATTTCGTGCACCAAATTAAAAACTGAAAAGGAGTAATAACATGTATGGTGCACCTACCACATGCCATATATATTGCTAGATAATTTGGATCTTTTATTTTACTTAAGACATCATAGTAACCATGGGAAGCAAATGCCATTTCTATTCAAGGGGAAAAGAAAAAAAACATCCTCCAATGCTCAGAGATGGAAAGATTCGACCTTGAGCCCAGGTTGGTCTTAATTTGTTGCCCTTGTTATTTTTCCTCCTTTACAAGTGGTTTACTACTTTATTTATTAATACAATTACATAAGTTAGTGTATTACTCACATACTTGAAAAATATACAAACATTTTGTTCTGGAGACAAAACAGAAACATGGTTCAATTCAGATCCAGTCTTTGTAGTTATTGGAATTGCCAACTCCATGAACTCTGTTGAGACTAAAGTTACTTGGGACAAAAATATAAAATGTTTCCCTGGTCCTTCTTGTTAAATAAATATCTGTATTTTCCCTGACTTCAGGTGTTAGCATCATGAATGTACATTCAGCCCTTTGTCTAATTCATGTAAGCGTTTTTGTTAACTGTTTCAGCAGCTGACTTTATTTTTGCAGTAGTTGAAACAATTTTATATTTGCAAGTCAGATACCATTCAGACTGTGCTACTGATGGCCTGTTATAGCATCCTTCCTCTCTGGACAGTGGTTTAACTTTTCCAATGCACCTGTCAAAAAAGCAGCAGCAGCAGATGGAGAAGAAGGAAAGAAAAAGAGAGAGAAAGAACCATTCGTCATAGCTGAGATTGTCAAACTCTTGGCTGAAGTGCCTGTACTGTTTTAAGTTCTCTTTGCCTAGCATCTCTGTGTCCACTTATCTCCACCCAGAAGGGTCCTGCTCTCTGGACACACAAGGCAGTTAGTGCCCATCAAAGCTTTACAGACACAGCACATCAGAATTCCAACCCTTGATTCTAAGCAGCCCATCTCTTCAGTGTCCTTCAAATGTACCTTGGCTAATCCTATGCCAATCTGCTCAGGATCAGTAATATTAATGAATGCATTCATTTCTTTGTGCAGTGTTTTGCAAATCACATTTATTAACTTCATTGCGTAGGAGACCATGTTTGTGTGTTAGTGGGGAATCTTGAAGGAGAGGAAAGTTAGGGACTCCCTTCCTCCTTGTGGTTCTGTCCGTCTGCAGGAAGCTGTGCAAATCAAAACTCCAGCTTCTCCCTGTAGACCATCTTCTTTCTCCCTCTTTCTGGCAGCACGTGGTACCCACATCACCTGTGGTTGCTCCCAAGAAGATCTTAGGCATTTGCAGGAATGTGAGCTAGGAGAGAGAGCAAGGCTTTGGAGCCAGACAGAAGGTAGTTTGAAGCCCAGCTCTGCCACTCAAATGTGTGACGTTGGGCAGATTGCCTCGCCCTTGGGCACTGTGGTTTGTTGGTCCACGAGTGGAGATAATAGAAACCACCTCATATGCTATCACACAGATGACACATGGGAATGCACATCAAGGACTTTGCCCAAAACCTGGCTAAAGAATGGCTGCGCTCTGTCTCCCCTTCAGTCCTTCGAAGGGAGAGAGACCTCAGCCCACCCACCCGCCTTTTTCCTCTCTCCTTCGCCACAGCATTCATGGAATGCTGAGTACATGGGGAGACGCAATCAATATTCTCTGAATTGAATCATATACAGGCCGATCCTCAGATACTGCCCTGGAGAAAAACTCCACCCCAGGGTGGGCAGCCGCCCTGCCTTGCCTGCCAGTCAGAAGTGTCCTTTGAAGTGCAGAGACATCTTTCATAGCAAGGAGTTAGACCTGAGCGGCACAGGGATGTGTCAGAATTATGCCAGTTTCCAATAGCACCAGGAAAGTCCTGGAGGTGACCAGAAAATTGAATCCTTGGTGTCTGTCACTCCATGTGTGCAAAAGACCATGAGTCATTTTACCTGGAAAAGCAAAAACCCATTTTGTGGACTGCACCCGTTGTTTAGGAAAGGGCTTGTGGAAAAGGAGAATATTCGCTTATAATTAAGAAGCAAAATATGTTTTCTGCTGCTGCCCTGAGGGTTTTTTTTTTCCCCTTTTGTTTTTGTGTTTTCCAGTTCCCTATTGGTTTTGATTAATTTTGCCCTAGATTCATGAGCTTTGTGAACCTGGAGACTTTTTTTTTTAATTTAAATAAATAAAAAGAGCCTGTAAGTTTCCCCCAGATCACCAGACTTCAATATTAAATTACTGTTTTCTGGCAGGATCGTCCACAAAACTCTGATTTTGTTTCTTTCTCTGTTCCCATCCTGATAATTGTGGCTGAATTCCCTTGTCTTTAATATGCCATATATTCTCCACCTGGCAAAGGATTCAGACAGATACAGATAATAAATACCCCGTAGACATACAGACAGAGAAACGGCTGTAATTGCTTTCATAATGACTCTGAGACATCAAAGGAAGGCAAATAATGGTATTTAACACTGTTTCCATTCTTTAGCTGAAATGTAATTTTATAGAGTTATTGTCAGGCAGTACGGCGAACGTACAAGTACAACTGTCATATTCAGCTCATATTAATTAGCTGCCCATGAGAGGGCCAGGCGAGTAATGGCAAAGTTCTCCTCATTTCAGATGGTCTGATATTCAGACAGAACCACAAGTACAATAGCTTGATTAACATAGTTGCTTAGATCAGGTTTTCCCTGGGAGTGTGTCAATTGGCATTTTGAAGAATCAATTAATTAGCACTCCAAATAATCCATTCTTGGGTTAATGAAAGTGTTTTGTACAGCTGCAAAAAATTACATGAAGAAAAACTAAACCTTTCCAAAGTGGCAGTGGAAAAGATTTATCTTGGAAAACTGCATTGTCCATCTCAAAATGCCATCAAAAATGTGTGCTTCCTTTCAAAGCCAGGGGGTGGACATGTATGGTTTTAAACTACAGTGGGTATATTTTGGCTAAGAAGAAGACAAGTGGTGGATGCCACAGTGGTGAAAAAATGAGAACTTTTATTTTCACTATTTTGTAATTGTGTTACTTAATTAGGGTAAGTCATGGTCAACGTTTTGCATACCATTATCCACTATTTTAAACAACTACTCTTTGATGGCAATATGCTTATTAACATTTTTAAAATGCCAGTATCACAGAGATACTCCTGCTTTTGAAAATTCAAGATAGAATTCTCAAATGAAAATTACAAATTAAAGAAGCAAATTTTTATGTAATAAAGCACTCTTTACACCAAAGTTTAAATTATCAATAAATCAAACTGTGAAACTCTAGATACCTTTGCCATCATCAAAATGTTACTTTCAGCACATCTTATCAGTTCGCCCCTATACTTAAAGTAAATGCTAATGCTGTCTTTTTTCTAACTCTCTGGGTCCAAATTTTAAAGAACTTAATTTTGTGGCATGCTTTTTTATTTCTGAAATAACCTCAATCAACCTTATAAAAATATAAAATAGTTTATTTGGAAACTTAGCTGTCTCCGACTTCCAAAACTTAGTGTAAATTATAGATGGTACTTATAAAACAATTCTTCCTTTAGGAAATTCCACTTTTATCAGCATCCCTGACGTAAATAGTTTTTAAATTATGTTTGAGGCCCTTGAAATGAAAAATGTAAAATATTCATCAAGTAAAATGAGTGGTAGTATCCGCTAAAAATTATTTGGAATTAAAATGCAAATTTTGACATTTGTATCAGTGGGTTTACTTTTTTATTTTTTGGTGGTTTGAGAAATGTGATGTCTTACCATTAAGTAATTAGTAACTTTCTAATTCAGTCTCATTCATAGAATATGACTACTGACTTAGGTAAAAATCGGCATATTTAAAACAGACTATAACAAGTTTTTGCTGCTATCAGATGTAGATTACCGTCCTTTATCTTGTCTTAGTATTTAGTAAAGTGTTGGGAGTTTCATGATGTAGAAGTACATTTTCTTGCTTATTAGGTGGATGAGAGTTGTAGAGTTCATTATCAATAGTAACTCTTGAAGGTTGATCTATCTAGCATATCCCCAAATCAAGAATACACAGAGAAAAAGTAAAACACGCACGCACATGTGCACACAGAATTCAGTAGACGCAAACTGCTCTTAGGATGAACAACGCTCTCAGTCGGAACTGTTTGGGTTCAGGGTTTAAGGAGGACCCGTGAGGCGACTGCTAGGCGTCTTCCTTCCCTGAGCTGTTGAGGCACGACCCCCACACCTTCCTCCTCTTCCTTCTGGGTGACCAAATGATGGGCAGGGGCTTGTTCCTAATACGTTTGAATGGATGCCTGTGAGTTTCAACATCACCAGTTTATTGCTTACCATTTTATTTTTTAATGCTCTCGGAAATGTAAAATGGCAAAGTTTTGCTGTCACTGCTCACGGTGGACTTCAGCCAGCAACGAGATCTATTGCTTATTTTGCTAATCAGCTCCTTCCATATCTGCATGCTCATTTTCTGATAGCTGATGAGGCGACAAGGTCATTGGACGTACAAGTACTTATTTAAAAACAGACATGAGAGTGAGATAGAGGTTAGTTGGGTCTATCAGAGCTGTCAATCAATTAATGAAAATTATTGAGCAAGGACACTGTGGGGGAAGCGAACAGAAGGAGGGAAAATGACCATGGAGACACAGCATAGGGAAAACGCCAGAACTGCCTCAGTGTGTTCACGTGAGCGCTGAAAACAGACATGCTCACATCCCAAGTGAGAGACAGCTCTGAGACACAGCCGCCGCAGTCCGCGGGCTGAAGGCACAGGGCTCTTGCCCAGACGTACAGCCTGAACGATGCCTCTGCTCAGATGCCGAGGGGGCATCTGGGGGCCTGATGAATATTTTATTAACGCGTCCAAGGCCTGTGGCCAAGATTCCGAGTCATTTAAAGACACTGTTATTGAGACCAAAGTCTGTGGTAAACAGAGGCTCAAGGAGTCCACACAGCTCCCTTCTTCCAGGGAAGGAAATATCAGATCCCTACGTGTGTGACAGACGTGAGTAACACCAGAAAGGGCTTCACTAGGATCTGCACACACACTATCATCACCTCTGCACACGCAGGCTGGTCCCAGGCTGGCACCGACCGTCTATCAGCGCGAAAGAAAGAAAATTCATAAGCTGATCCTTAGGGGAGGGGGAGAATGGAGGAATAGAAAAAATGTACAAATGAAAGGAATGAGAGAGAAAGAGAGCGACTGAGGGATGAGGGGAGAAAAATTGCCAACAAGCTTGTGTGAAGGAAAGATAGCGAGGGAGAAGGAGAGAAAGGGCTGCCGAGTCAAAAACAGGGAGATACTGACACCAAATCTCTGCAAAGCGTTCAAAATTCTCCAGCTGCCACGCTTTTAATTTGCTACCATTCTAATTAAAATGCAAATTAAATTTATAATTAGCATCAGCGCTTTCTAAAGAAGCCTTGTGCGCTGCACAAACATATGGGATGATGCCGTAGTGAAAAGTTTGTAAAAACAGAAGTAATAGCACCAGGTCGGGACGGGGTGGGGTGGGGTGGGGTGGGGTGGGGAGCTGTTCTTTCCCCTGGGAAATAAGTTTGATGCAGAGGCTTAAGGGGAAGGCAAGGGAGCGGCGTTTCTTAGAGGAGGATGGAGGTGGGTGAATGTCCCACGGCAACAAAAGGATTGCTGAATGTGGAAGATGGCCCGGCCAGGGTGTGACTTTGTGTTGAGTCAGGTGTCAGGGGTTACCCTGCGTGTCAGGGGATTGTATAGGAGATGCCAAAAGGCAAATGGGGTCAAAGCTTCTAATCAAAAAGTCTATGGCCAAAATTAACCGCTGCTTGCTTCCAGATAATTAATTTAAAAATTGATGGGGAACAAAGTACCGAAATCACCTCATGATTCGCACATGTATCATGTGTGAAAAGTAAACTTTCTCCCCGACTTGCTGGCTGAAGCTGAAAGGTGGGTGGAGATCCTGGAAGCAAGTTAACCAAATGGTGGATTTTCTGTGGCGCTGAGTTTGCTGAGGTGTTTGCTGAATATGCAGGTTTTTATCCCTAGAATGCTTCAAGCATAAACGAATGAATCTGGTATTTCTGTGATTTTTCTTCAGGAATATAGTTGTGTTTAGTGAGGCTGATGGAACATAAACAGGAAACTTGCACCTGTAGTCAGAGAGGAGGAAAAAAAAAAAAACAGAAAAAACCTGCCACAAAATTGCCCTTATATTCACCAGAGTTTGGTTCAAGAGGATCTTTCTGAATTAAAAAAAATAAATAAAAATCTGCAGTCCTCATGGTAATTGTGCTTTCCTTTCCAGTGGAGGACCTTACCTGCACCTAAGTGTCTTTAATATTCCAGGAACTCTCCTTTATCTATTAACCAGGCTCTCCATCAGATATTTTAAAATTTGAATGTAACAGGAATGAATATTTCATAGATGTGTGTTAAGCTGTTATTAAACTATAATGTAAAGCAGGATTGCAGGAATATTTTTATATGTCAGAAAGTCAATTAAAATGATAAGCCTGTAATATCAGTGTGGTGGAGCTGTACAAAATGGCATTTCATATGCACGGGAGGCCCTTAGCCACCTCGCATGTGGGTGGCAGGCAGGACTGTTACATATTCAGAGGCCTGTGTACTTCAATTTCATTAGTAACACTTAGGTCCATTTTCGGCAGAGATTAAATGGAGAGCTATGGGGGATAAATCTTACCTGACTTGATTTTTATTTAGTATTACAAAAATGGCATTAGGCATTCTTAAAGGTGGGTGCTTACTGAAATGCATGGAGGATTCATTTGGAAATAAATGTCAATCCCTAGAAGAGTGAGGTGCCCATAATAAAATCTCTAGTGAGGATGCCCCCCTTGACTTAAATGAAAGAGATGTAGTGTCTCCTGAAGAAAAACATCACAAAAACTGAGAATAGGGGAGGACGTTGAAACTAACAGGGAACTTAAAAAAAAAGTAGATTGCTTTTTGTAGACTCTGAAATAAAAATAAGCTCTGTGCAAGGGAGTATTTTTGGCTTTTGTTTGCATACTCAGGCAGAAATGTTTATAAGTATAGTTGGTTGAATTACATTAGAGTGCTTTATAGAAAATTAAATGCTTTCCCAAACTTCCTTTGACCAACAGTTCTCCCCTGGGCAATGGCCATTGTCAAAAACGGGATGCTAAAAGGTGGTCTGCATGACAGGTCTGACATAACTCAATTAATCAAGACTTCACCAAAGAAAGGAAAATAATTCTACCCATAAGGTGATGAAAAGTGTCTTCTGATATTCACTGAGTAGCAGTCCCTTATTTTTTTTCCTGGTGTCTAAGAGGAATGCAGGCTTCTTAAATAAGTCTTCTGTTGTGATGGACAAAAGGCTGAAAACTATGGCATAAAAGCATTTCTTTGTTTAATTTCTAATTGTTGTCCTTCTCTTATTCAGAAAATGAAGTCACCTTTGTCGTGGTTTCATGAACCGCTGGGTAATCAAAATTATTATGCTGCCACCTGTTGTCTGTTAATTATTCTGAGAAGATACTCATAAATCATAACACCGGACAATAAATCAAACTGTCAGCTCCCAGGTCAAAGGTGACCCATGAAAAGTTATAGGTCACCCACCGGGTGTGAAAGAGCAGGGTTTTAGAGCATCACTCATTGTCAGGCACTGTTGAGAGAAGTGCCGTCAGAACAAAAGGAAAACTGAAGTACAGGAGAATTTCAGTCTGGGGACAGGCTTTGGGCTCCAGGCTCCAGCCCTAGTGAAACTGAACCTACATTACACATGAATTGACCAGCAAGCTAGTGTGGTCATGGCCCAGCTCAAGACCCACTGTTCTTTGAAACTGTATGGCAAATAGTGCTCTTTTTGGAAAACTCTAAAGAGTAACTAGTTAAGAACATTATCTTCTCTGTTTTCCTCTTCATTGGTGAGTGTATTGGAGAAATTTGCGTTCTGCTGCATTATTCATCAAGACAATCACAATATGTCAAACTGTAGTTGACTGGAGGATGCTTTTGAATGTCTTACTTCCTAAATTAATTTGGCTTGGAATATGTTTTCCTTGTGGTGTGACAAGAACTTGAACCACATTTAACATTTTCAACTCATTTCTTTTCAGTCGCCGGTATTGAAAATAACATCATCACTTCAAACCAGTGTGTGTTGATGAATATCCTTGATTTAAAACCTGGCTAGGGGTAAATTATTTCTGATGTGGTGGAAGCAACTTTAAGGTAAGACATAATAAAGACATAATGACAAAGCAGCTGGGGAACAGAACTAATGTTCCAGTTGGGAAACGCATTGCCTGTTATTTGAATTAAATTCTGTAAAATGGACATCATGCTGTCATTAAAAATTTCTCTCCAAGACATTAATTTTTTTTCCTTTGGGTTAATTTGTTATTTTCTGTTTGAATAATCCTCATGAGGCTTTCCTCATGAGGAATAGGAGTACCATCAGAATGTCAAATGGAGTTTGATTTTTTTTTTTTAAAAGACACACTATGGTCTTTGTTTAAATCATACACATCAGAACCAACACTCCAAAAGACTATCCTCCAGAACAGACTCTGATCCACTTTCTTTTTCACTCTAGCAAGCCATTATTTTCCCATTTTTGAGGCAAGTGACTCATAAAAATATGTCAGGAGACCTTGGAGGTCAAAGCATGTTCACTGATCCAACTTTAACCATGACTGAATATGTATACATGGGGGTCACATAGTTTCATTCTAAAATCACAACAAAACGCCTTGTGGATGCTGGGGCTACCACGGAGTGAATTCAGCACTTAACCCACTAGCAAGCTATTCTGCAGACTGACAATGTCCTCGAGTACTAAAGTCATGTTATTTGGCAATTCTCCAATCATCTCATCAAAATGGGATTTGCTGAAGCTCTTCTGATCACCTTTGCAAGTTTACTGTGTTGAAGTTGTAGGTACGTTCTTCCAGGCTGCCGGCGTGGAAATTATGAACAGAGACTTCCCTAGTTTCCTTTCCAAGCAGAGCTGAGAGCTTCCATTCATTTGATACTGATGCACTGAAAACCTGCTAGAAACCAGGTAATACGGGATGTAGAGCCAGCAGGAGAATATAAGTTTCTCCTGGAGCATAACACCACACAAATGCTCTGCTCCGACCAGAAGACCCCCTAAGGCCTTTGCTTTGGGAAAACTGTAGGCTGGTGGATTTTCCTAGGAAGGGGCCTGGTTATCCCTTGGTACACACATTGAGGATGGGCACTCTGGGCCTAGTATGTGGGAAATCAGGAAGCCTGGTCATCCTCTACCCAACGGGTGTGTCCAATGATCAGCAAAGAGGAACCAAACTCTCCCTGAAAAATTTGCACCATGAACCTTTAAGCCTCTGTTCTGGGCTTAACTGACCACCTTCAAAATTCAGATGTTGAAGTCCTGGTCTCCAGTGCCTCAGAATGGGGCTGTATTTGGAAACAGGGCCTTTAGAGGTGACTAAGTTAAATGGAGGCTGTTAGAGTGGGCCTTAGTTCACTTTGACTGATGTCACACAGGGGGACACCAGGGTTAGGCAAGCACAGGAAAGACCACATTTAGACCCAATGACAAGGCAGACATTTACAAGCCAAGAAGAGAGACCTCAGGAGACATCAACCTTGCTGACACCTTGGTCTTGGACTTCCAGTCTCCAGGACTATAAGGAAATAAGTGCCTGTTGTTTAAGCCACCTGGCTTGTGGTCTTTCTTATGGCCTCCCAGTAAGCCAATCTCCTCTGTGGCCAGGGAAAATGTCCCTGTGGATGAACATCCCAGAGAAGGAAGTACTGAGAGTAAGGGAGGGCGGTGCTCCAGGAGAAGACAGGAAGGCTGTGCTCCTTGGGGGAACCGCTGATGTGCAGATGGGCCTCCAGCAGAGACAATGACCAGTGCAGAGAGACTGGGCCCTGGAAGCCTGCTGCAGGAGCTGGGAGGCCATCCCAAGGGCAACTCAGGCAGGGGGCACTCCAACTTCCCACTGTGGGCCCAGGTCTGAGCATTACTTTAGCTCACTGGTTTCAATAGTCCTGTAGAACCTGTGCTGTTCCTCACACATGCCAAGCACCCCTTAACTGTGAGCACCCTCTGATTATGGTCTTGGCACATTCTCCTCCTCAGTTCAGTCACTCAGTCACATCCGATTCTTTCTGACCCCATGGACCGCAGTTTGCCAGGCTCCCCTGTCCATCGCCAACTCCCAGAGTTTACTCAAGCTCATGTCCATTGAGTCGGTGATACCATCCAACCATCTCTTCCTCTGTCATCCCCTTCTCCTCCTGCCCTCAATCTTTCCCAGTATCAGGGTCTTTTCAAATGAATCAGCTCTTCATATCAGGTGGCCAAAGTATTGGAGTTTCAGCTTCAACCTCAGTCTTTCCTATGAACACCCAGGACTGATCTCCTTTAGGATGGACTGGTTGGATCTCCTTGCAGTCCAAGGGACTCTCAAGAGTCTTCTCCAACACCACGGTTCAAAAGCATCAACTCTTCTGCGCTCAGCTTTCTTTATAGTCCAACTGTCACATCCATACATGACCACTGGAAAAACCATAGCCTTGGGTAGACGAACCTTTGTTAGCAAAGTAATGTCTCTGCTTTTTAGTATCCTGTCTAGGTTGGTCATACTCCTCCAGGAGTGCTCCTAGCCTGCTCACCTATTTTATTCAGGCTTATGCTTTAAAGGAGTTGATGTCCTTGGCCATCCTTTTAAAGAGCTCTGCCATCTCTTTTTCTCCTTACCTTACTTTTATTTTTTTAAATTAAGCTTTATTGGAGTATCATTGCTTTACAAAGCTGCTTTAGTTTCTACTGTACAACAAAATAATCAGCTATGTATACGCATATATCTCCTTTTTTTTTTTGATTTCCTGCCCATTTGAATGACCAACATAGCACTGAGTAAGAGTTCCATGTGCTGTACCATAGGTTCTCATTAGTCATCTATTTTACACATAGTATCAGTGGTGTATATATGTCAATGTCAACCTCCAAATCCTTCTCAACACTCTTTTTCCCCTTTGGTATCCATATATTTGTTCTTTATGTCTGTGTCTCTACTTCTGCTTTGCAAGTAAGATAATCTATGCCATTTTTCTAGATTCCACATATAGGTGTTAATATATTGGGTTGGTACTCTATTTTTCTTAATAACACCAACACCCAGAATCATTTATGTGGTTACTCAAGAAAGTAACACACAAGAATGGGAAATTTTTCATTTCCCTTTCCTGCCATATCCCAGGCCCAGAATAGGGTTTAATGCCTGATTGAAGACCTCCTGATGTTGTGTGAGCATTAAGTGAGCTCTTGTACATGAACTTCTTTCACCAGTGCTTGGCACACAACATTGTTCTAGAAACCTTGACCATCATGGATGGAGACACTTTGCAAGGGGTGTCCATCTCAGAGGTGTCAGAGTCATCAACAAATCTATCTAGCAAACCTAGACTTTGTAGATTTGTCTGTTGAGGGTCCCTTGAGTTTTATTCTTTGTATTCTAATAAAACTTCAGTGATATTTTCTGGCCAAAATATGAATAGCAAAGCAGTGAGTAGCTGTCAACAAAATATAAAAACACTGTGCCTGGCTCCCTTTGGCCTGTGCACTGAGACACTATGTGTCCAAGTTCCACTGACCCAGATTCACTTGAACCGTCATCTCACATGTAAACACTCACGCCTCTGGTTGTGCAGTGCAATTGTGAGTGTGCCTGTTTGTCTTTACACAGACGTTATATCAGGACCCTGTGCCAAGAACATTCACTAGGCAAGGAGAGTTTCCACTGGGCCAAACGTTGTATGAAAGGCAAGGTATGTTCTATCATTATCATCATTCTCATTTTTTTTCCAGTGAGGAAACTGAGAATGAGAGAGATTTACTAAAATTAATTCTATTTTGTTTAATATGGAAAAGTTCCTCTTTTTAATATGAAAAATTAATATTTTAAATTATTTTTTAATTAAAAAAATTTTTTAAATTAAAAAATTTTAAAATAATTTAAAATTAATATTAAAAGTTCCTTTTTAATATGGAAAAGTTCCTCTGGGAACTCTAGGAACTACTAGGGCAACTTGGTGACTGAATATTCTTGAGCAAATCATGATGGCTTTGTGCTTAGCTTTGCCTTATGTTCAGTGAAGAGTCTGAAGCAGATCTGGGATTGGGGAACAAGGAAACACACCTCATATATTGCCTAATGTTTGCTTTTGTTAATAAAGTTTTATTGGATTATAGTCAAGTCCATCCGTTTATGTATTGTCTACAGCCACTTTTGTCCAATGACAATAGTTTATTGTTTATGACAGAGACCACAAAGCTTAAGTATTTATTATTTGACCCATTACAAAAAAAGTTGGCAGATTTCTAGGCAGGTAATTGCTAAGCTCTTTTATGGTATTACATTGTTCTATTGGAGAAAGTCACTGCTATGCTCTCGGAATTTAGTAAACAGTCGTGTGCTGACTTCACTGACCACACTTACAAATGGAGCAGGGAATGGCAACCCCCTCCAGTTTTCTTGCCTGGAGAATCCCATGGACAGAGGACCCCGGTGGGCTGCAGTCCACGGGGTCACAAGATTCAGACATGACTTAGCGACTAAACCACCACCATACTTACAAATGGTAGCTTACAGTTTCTCAAAGACTCTAGCCAGTGATGTGGAAGGTAGCTCACGTAATGGAATTATTTTCCCCAGTCAGTATTGCTTTTTTAAATTGAGAATCCCTTAGACTGAAATAGGAGACAGAAAATATGCCTGATCATATCAGGATAAAGCATTGTAGGGCATAGACTTCTGCTCCCCTTAAAAAAAAATATTCTTTTTAAAGATTATCTTTGATATTTATTTGAAATTCAGTTGTGACTTTTAAACATTTTTTACCTGAGATGTTCTAAAGTAGGAGACAATGAAAAATCTGATGTAGTTTTTCTCAAAGATAATTTACATTAAGAATATAATTTTGAAAACACCATTTGAAGCCTTTTACTTTAATTTGTTTGTTTTCCTTGCAACTTATTTGGTAGTTGCTATACCCAAGCAACAATGATCTTTCATCTACAAAGCTTAATAGTAGTTAAGTAATCATACAGACACTAATGCATGAAAACATTGGGCTTATATTGCCAAAGTCATTGGGAAAATTTCTGCTAATAGGCCCCAATTATTTTTCCTGTCTGTTGTGGTACAACAGTGGGCTAGATGCTGTATGTAACCCCGGCAGCTGTGCTTGAAGGCAAAACTGTGACCTGGGAGGGCTCATACACAAGTCATTTTCACTTGGAGGACAAGATGCAATCAGCATGAGGTGGTAGGAGAAGGAAATGGATTGCTTCATTTTCATCTCTTCTCAGCTGTGTTGGAATGGTTTCTTTCTAACAAAGTTCTTGAGCCACTTCCAGTAAGCCTTCCAGTTCATTCATAGGTTTCCAGTGAAAGTGTTCTAAGCTTCTAGAATTGCATGAGAAGTGTTCAAAGCAATAATTTCTATTTCATCAAGTCAGTCAAAGATTTATATGGTAATATCTGGGGAATCCCTAAAAGAGGAATACTGTTGTTGTTTAGTCACTAAGGCATGTCCAACCTCTCTGCGACCTCATGGATTGTAGCCTGCCAGGCTCCTCTGTCCATGGGATTTCCCAGCAAGAGTTCTAGAGTGGGTTGCCGTTGCCTTCTCTAGGCAATCTTCCCAATTCAGGGATCAAACCCTTGTCTCTGGCATTGGCAGATGGATTCTTTACCAGTGAGCCCCTAGAGAAGCCCAAAAGAGGAATAAAATGATACCTAAGTAACAAGCTAAGAGAGAAGAAGAAATAGGATAATAATAGTAATAATAATAATATGATTAATCCCAAAGAAAGAAAGAGCTGAGGAAAGAAAATAACTAGGTCAAATAGCAAAGAAGTAGAAAAGTGATAAAGACAAATTCAAATATAACAGTAATTACATCAAATGTTGATAGATTACATTCTCCAATTGAAAGCTAGAAAAAGCAAAGTCCACATAAATACAAATTCTAAGGGAAGCATCTTAAATATAAGGACACAGAAATGTTGAAAGGAAGGGACAGGAAAAAATATAGCATATGTACATTAATTGAAATATGAATATACTACCAGAACAAGTAAACTCTAGGACAGGAAACATTACTAGAAACAAAGAGAAATTTTTATAATAAAAATGGAGTCAAGAAAATATAATATTTTAGATATGTTTATATATAGTAACATAGCCTCAAACCACACCAAGCAAAATTGACAGAGTTATGAAAAGTAGGCAAATCCATGATAACAGTAGAGTTTAATACCCATCAATATCTAACAGAACAAGTAAATAAGCAATTAAGCCATAGAACATTTAAAGTACACAATTAAAATGGGCCCATGTACATATTGTTGGAAAGACTGATGTTGAAGATGAAGCTCCAATACTTTGGACACCTGATGCAAAACACTGACTCATTGGAAAAGACCCTGATACTGGGAGAGATTGAAGGCGGAAGAAGGGGACGGCAGAGGATGAGATAGATAGCATCACTGACTCAATGAATATGAATTTGAACCAACTCTGGAAGACTGGAGAACAGAGGATCCTGGTGAGCTGCAGTCCATGGGGTTATAAAGAGCTGGATACGACTTAGAAGCTGAACAACAATAAAGTACACATTTACTATATATAGGTGTATCTCAAAGATAATGCAAGTTTTGTTCTAGGCCATGGCAATAAAACAAATATCACAACAAAGTAAGGTGCATGGATATTTTGAATATTCCCAGTGCGTGTTATGTTATGTTTACACTATACTGGAGTCTGTGCAATAGCATTTCATTTTTAAAATGTACAAATTCTAATTTAAGAAATAAGGCAAAACATGGATCCTGGGGAAGTCAGGAATCATGCCCACCCCTGTTGAAAATATGTTTGGATGTTAATAAATATCTTCAGGAAACAAACAAACAAAAAAAGAAATAAGGCTGTTAGCTAAGTCTGTGAGTCTCTTTCTGTTTTGAAAGTAAGAAGGGAAAGGATGGGCAGAAGGGATAGTTAGGGAGTTGGAGATGGACATGTGCACTATATTTAAAATGGATAACCAACAAGACCTGCGGTACAGCACATGGAATTCTTCTCAATGTTACACGGCCGCCTGGAGAGGAGGGGATTTGGGGGACAGTGTCGCTCTTCAGACACTGAGTCATGTGCAGCTCTTTGTGACCCCACTGGCTACAGCACGCCAGGCTTCCCTGTCCTTCACTGTCCCTTGGAATTTGCTCAAACGCATGTCCATGGAGCCTGTGATGTGAGAATGGATATATATATATATATATATATATATATGTATGGCTGAATCCCTTCACCATTCACACTATCACAACATGGTTCATTGGCTATACCCCAATACAAAATAAAAATGTTTAAAAATAAATAAATAAATTTAACTTAATTAAAAAATAGTGCTGTAAGATAAATGGAACCAATAAACTTGCTGGACACATGGTAACCATAACCATCCAAGTTGCAAAAACGCAGTATTTGTGAGGTGTAATAAAGTTCAGTAAACCCAGGCATGCTTGTATTAATATAACATACTGAGCCCCCAGGGAAGCCCAGTGTCTATTACATATTTTATATAAGTGTAATCTTTGTATCCAACAGTCATGTAGAACATTAAACCTAAATCTTCACATTTTCAAGTTTGGAGCACATTATGTGACCTTGTATTTCTCTTTTTGGCAATACAGGTATACCTCTCATTATGTAGCAGATACTATGTCCTCTGGAGAATTTTCCCTTGTCTATTATTAATCTTTCCTATTATTTTCCTTGGCCACATCTAAAGTGGATATGAGGAAATACATCCCTCTCGGGGACTGAGAAACTCTCTAAGTCCAACTCCTGACTACTGATTATTAGAGTACTGAGGAGTGTTTCACAATCACAGGCTCTTTTACCCCAGGCCTAGAGATTCTCAACCAATGCAACTCAAAAGCTTCGTAACTCCTGTCTACGTGATGACAGGGTTCTCCGGTCTGAAGTATTGATTTGCTTTCTCACTCTTGTGTGTGTGCGCTTAGTCGCTCAGTCGTGTCTGACTCTTTGCCACCCCATGGGCTGTAGTCTGCCAGGCTCCCTGTCCATGGGACTCTCCAGGTCAGAATACTGGAGTGGGTAGCCTTTCCATTCTCCAGGGGATCTTCCCGACCCAGGAATCGAAGGAATCTCCTGTGTGGCAGGAGACTTTACTGTGGATTCTTTACCTCTGAGTCATCAGGGAAACTCATAAGGGTATGAAAAGAGAGGAAAGATTGGTTGGCCTCAGGCTGATTGAGAATTATGCCCCTGACACGGCGGCATAGGGCTGTTGGCATATGGAGATGACAAAGTCAAGCTGATCTTCAATTGGTTTCATAATTGTTTTAAAGTTCTCTTTTGATAATTTGCCACCTTATAACTGGGGGGAGACTGATACCATCATAAAATCCTTTGGTTTGCTACATCCCATTATCTCCTGCTTCTGGTTATGTGGGGGCTGTTAGGTTTTTGTGGGAAAGCCACGTCCTTGCTTTTATCTCTACCCTGAGTTATTTTAGTCAACTGAGGCATTTGGACATCGAGTAAAACAATTTTTTAAAAATCTGCATTTGTCCCTCAAAATCTTTTAAAATTTTATCTCTTACACTTTGTTGTCGACACAAATACCCTAAATTTCTTGGGTCTCTCCATTCTTACTAAATCTTACTACTGTTTGAAAATTTGCCAATTTTTTTTTTCCTAGACTCATACCTTTCTTGTAATACCTTGCCAAATGTAGCTATTAGCCGCTAGCAATTAGGATGAAGCTGTGTCTTCAATCCCTTCTCCTAGAGGCACAAGTTCTTGAGGCAAGTAATCTGCTCCCCAAGTGTCCACAGGTTTAGCATGCATTTTGCTCCTGGCTAGCATGCTTGCTGCAGTTCATGGGGTCACAAAGAGTCGGACATGACTGAGCAACTGAACAACAAACATGGATAATACTTTCATACGCCTTTCTTTACCACCCTCACTTTCCAGCACCTGACATAGTTTCCTCACCCTATTTTAGGTTGGGGCCTCCCAGGTAGCGCTAGTGGTAAGGAAGCTACGTGCCAGTGCAGGAGATGTAAGAGACATGGGTTCAATCCCTGGGTTGGGAAGATCCCATGGAGAAGGCAATGGCAACCCACTCTAGTATTCTTGCCTGGGAAATCCCATGGACAGAGGAGCCTGGCTCCTCTGGCTACAGTCCATCAGGTCACAAAGAGTCCAACAGGACTGAAATGACTTTACCATATTAGATCAGATGAACTTATCCTGTATGATATACAATTTCAAACCTTCAGAGGCTTAAGAATGAAACTTATCACTTACACAAAGTCCACTGCAGATTAGCCAAATATCCATGTTGCAAATCTGAGGACACTGGCTTCTTCAATTTTCTGCCTTGTTTCCTTAATGAAGGCCTCTACTCTTTATACAAGAGAGAGAGTTAGGAGGTTGCAAAAAGGTTTTCCTCTGCCTTATTGCATGAATGATGTATGCCTTTGAGTCAGAACCAGTTACATGACCCACCTTACTATGAAAGAGGTGAAAGATGAGCCTAGGAATGACAGAAACAAATACTAGAAACCCAAATATTTCTCCCAGATAGGTATTATAGTCCCCACAGAAAGGGAAACATGTTCAGAGTCATTAAAACAATTCCTCCAAGACTCCAAGTTAGTAAGCAAAAATCCAAAACAACTTCAGGTCAGTCTGATATTCTACTGAGTGCTGATCCCCTCCCAATTTATTTGTTTTATAATTTCAAACACCTTAACATCAGATTATTGACCTATGATGATTACTTGGTAATTAAAAGCCAAATGATTCTAAGGTCATAGGGGCTCCCCAATATTTTCTTTGTTGTATATAAAACAGTTCTGCTTAGAATATCTATATTTTCAATGACTATTAAGTTAGATGCATGTATCTGAGAAATGTGTATTCATTTTGTGCTTACTTTCTTTCCAGAGGTCTTGGAACTTGCTGCAAATGAGTTAACTTACCCAGCTGAAGCTGAAATTCCAATACTTTGGCCACCTGATGTGAAGAACTGACTCATTGAAAAAGACTATATTTCCCTGATGCTGGGAAAGATTGAAGGCAGGAGAAGGGGATGACAGAGTATGAGATGGTTGGATGGCATAACCGACATGATGGACATGAGTTTGAGCAAGCTCTGGGAGTTGGTGATAGACAGGGAAGCCTGGTGTGCTGCATACCATGGGGTCGCAAAGAGGTGGACATGACTGAGTGACTGAACTGAAATGATTTTTGCCTGGAGAATCCCAAGGATAGAGGAGCACAAAGGCTATAGCTCATGAAGTCTCAAAGAGTTGGACATGACTGAGCGACTAACACTTCATATTACAGCAATTTCTTTTGTTTCCTCTTATTTGTTAAATTCAATAAAAAATGTTTAGTAATTTCTATTAAAATGTACAAGTAGTGTGAAATCATTTTTATATAATTGTCTGTGTACTATTGTATCTGAACACTGACATATAAATATATACTAATAAGTGAAAGTGGCTCAGTTGTGTCTGACTCTTTGCTACCCCATGGACTATACAGTCCATGGGATTCTCCAGGCCAGAATACTGGAATTCCCTTCTCCAGGGGCTCTTCCTAATCCAGGGATTAAACCCAGGTCTCCCACATTTAAGGTGGATTCTTTACCAGCTGAGCCACAAGGGAAGCCCAAGAATACTGGAGTGGGGAGCCTATCCCTTCTCCAGCGGATCTTCCCGACCCAGGAATCGAACTGGGATCTCCTGCATTGCGGGTGGATTCTTCACCAACTGAGCTATCAGGGAAGAAGCCATATATTAATAGTGTTCATTTAATTATGGCAAGAGATGATATTTGGATTTATTTTCTTTCCATTAACTTCTAAGTTTTTTAGTTCTTTGAAATAGTTAAATCATTTAAATGAGCTTGAAGTACTTTTTAAAAAACAATGAAATAGCTTAAAAAGTAAGAATTAAGGCTGAAGTGTTGGGTTTTTGCATTATACTTTTATGCTGTTGGTATTTAGAGTTTTTTTAAAAACCTGAATTTTCAGATAAAGTATATCCATATCTTCAATGCCTTAGGCCCTTCTTACACAGCCTCAAAGTGATATAATCTGGTAGAGAAAGCTTTCAGGCAGCAACCACTGTTTTCTCAGATATGATGACACCCACAAAAGGGGAAGATTTTTTATTTTACTTTTTGTCAAGGTAACATATTCATATAATACAACAGCTAAAAGCATAAGACACACTTTTACCTAAAATGGGC
Source organism: Odocoileus virginianus (assembly GCF_023699985.2). Lineage (NCBI taxonomy): Eukaryota > Metazoa > Chordata > Mammalia > Artiodactyla > Cervidae > Odocoileus > Odocoileus virginianus. The sequence goes on along the minus strand of NC_069689.1, from coordinate 47,206,689 downwards.
AGATTTTTATTGTCCAAAGAAAAAACTGTGATTAATTATCATGTTTTGATTCTTCCTTGTATCATAATTCCCACCATCTTTTTGCTCTCTGGCATCTTAATATCAACTGATAATTTCCATCTTCTCAACCATTATTCTGTCCTGGCTCCCCCATGACCTCCACACCTTGTGACCTCTTACCTTGACCCTTCTTGGATGGGTATCTCACAATGGTCACCCCCATCAGCGAAGTGCTGCTTTTTGTGCCAAGTACTGGGGGGACTTCAGCGTGGCAACCCACTCCAGTATTCCTGCCTGGAGAATCCCATGGACAGAGGAGCCTGGTAGGCTACAGTCCACGGGGTCGCAAAGAGTCGGACACGACTGAGTGACAGCACACAGTGGGGCTTCCTAAATCCTTTTGCTGTGACCACTCAGGCACCAGGTATATCAGTGCTGTCTCCTGTCCACTATATGGTGCTGGGAGCGTGTGCGTCAGTCACTGAGCCGTACGCGACTCTGCGACCTCATGGACTGTAACCCAACAGGCTTCTCTGTCCACGGGATTCTCCAGGCAAGAGTGCTGGAGTGGGTTGCCATGCCCTTCTCCAGGGAATCTTCCTGAACCAGGTATTGAACCTGGGTCTCATGCATTGCAGGCAGATTCTTCACCATCTGAGCCACTTCAGTTCAGTTCAGTCGCTCAGTCATGCTAAAGCATCAGTCCTTCCAATGGATATTTGGGACTGCTTGCCTTTAGGATTGACTGGTTTGATCTCCCTGCCATGCATAACCATTCTGTTCTCCAGGGGACTTCCTTGATCCAGGGCTTGAACCCAAGTCTCCTGCACTGCAGGCAGTTTCTTTATTGTGTAAGCCACCAGGAAAGCCCACTGAAATATACATAAGCATATATTAATATATACATAGGTGTATATACATTTTACATTTTTCTTTGCTTCCTGAAATCTCTAAGGAAGGAAAAGAAATGTAAAGAAAGAATACAGCATAAAGTGTTTGAATCCATCTTTTCATAACCTGTTTCAATTACAGATGAAGACAATCAATCTCCTGCTCTGAAAGAAAGAAAAATTCTACTGTAACATTTAAGAAAATGTCTTCCCTTATCTCTCAGTTTTTTTAGTTATAGAATAAGCTTTTTTATTTCTGGATATGTAACACTGAGATTCTGTTCTATAACTGTGTGATTCACAGTTGTTTAATCTTAATTCTATGCATGAATGGATTCAGTGTTCACTTCTGATCACCCACCAAGTTGTGCTTACCTGAGTTTCATCACCAGGTAGGTCTGGTTTTGTGGTGGTTGACATCTCACTGGGGCTACCTACCTGGGCTTTTGCATAATTACGATTTTAAAAATCAAGAACAATTTATCTGGATATACTTTTTAAAGGTTATTTTCCTTCCATCAGAGTTATTTTAGGCATTGTTCCAACATTTCTTGGCCTGAGAATTGCATCAGTCCTTTTAGTGCATCTTCCAATGCTTTACAATGTCTAGTAACTTTTTGCAGAGTTGATGGTGTGACATTCTATAGCTCATCTACCTGACTGATGCTTTTGTATTTGAATGACAACTATATTTATATTTCATATTTGAAAGTCAGATTATTTCTTGGGTTTAAAATTTGAATCCAAACTTTGTCTCTCAAGACTTTGTAGATACTACTCCAGTATAGGCTGTTATTGAGTATATATGCATATATTCACATGTAAGTTTTATACATACACATTTATCACACATGTATAAATATGTCTGATTATATATGTATATAAAATGTACAAACACTTTCTGATCTTTTTCTTTGACTCTTATAAGTAATTTGTTTTCTTTGCCTGGGTGTTTGAATATTTTTTTCTTTACCTTTCGAGTTCAATATTTAACCAGGCTCTGTTTCTAAGCTAGTAATTTTTTTATTTGGGAGATAATATACCACTCAGACAACTAATTTTGTCTCTAGGTACAAGGAAATCTCACTTTATGTCAGAAGTCACAACCTTACAGGCTGACACAGGGCTGGTGCCTGCCAGAGCTGTATAGAGTAAGCTGGGTGCTTTAGATGAAGTGATGGCCATGAGAAACCAGATCATGGACACTCTACATCAAAACCCTGAGGTGCAATTGTTAAAGAGAGGGAGTGCACGCACAAGGGAGACAAAACACACTCTTCCCAGTTCGTGATCCTTGGCCTATGACTTTGTATAATTTTTATGTTCCATTTCCCGAGAAATCTGTATGCAGGTCAAGAAGCAACATTTAGAATCAGACATGGAACAATGGACTAGTTCCAAATTGGTAAAGGAGTAGGTCAAGGGTTTGTAATTGTCACCTTGCTTATTTAACTTAGGTGCAGAGTACATCATGCAAAATGCTTGACTGGATAAAATACAAGTTGGATCAAGATTTGAGGGAGAAATATCAGTAATTTCAGATATACACATAACACCACCCTTATGGCAGAAAGCAAAGAGGAATTGAAGAGCCTCATGATAAAGATGAAAGAGAAGAGTAAAAAAGCTGGCTTAAAACTCAACATTCAAAAGACTGAGATCATGACCTTCAGTCCCATCACTTCATGGAAAATAGATAGGGAAACAATAGAAACAGTGATAGATTTTATTTTCTTGGGCTCCAAAAATCACTGCAGATGATGGCTGCAGCCATGAAATTAAAAGACACTTGCTCCTTGGAAGAAAGCTATGAACAACCTAGACAGCATATTAAAAAGCAGAGACATTACTTTGCCAACAAAGGTCCATCTGGTCAAAGCTATGGTTTTTCCAGTAGTCATGTATGGATGTAGGAGTTGAACTATAAAGAAAGCTCGGGACTGAAGAATTGATGCTTTTGAACTGTGGTGTTGGAGAAGACTGTTGAGAGTCCCTTGGACTGCATGAAGATAAAATAAGTCTATCTAAAAGGAAATCAGTCCTGAAAATTCATTAGAAGGACTGATGCTGAAGCTGAAGTACTTTGGCCACTGATGTGAAGAGTGGATTCATTGGAAAAGACCCTGATACTGGGAAAGATTGAGGGCAGAAGGAGAAGGGGATGACAGAGGATGAGATGGTTGGATGGCATCACTGACTCTATGGACATGAGTTTGAACAAGCTCTGGGAGATGGTGATGGACAGGGAGGCCTGGCATGCTGCAGACCATGGGGTTGCAAAGAGTCGGACATGACTGAGTGACTGAACTGAAGGATGAGTCTTTGTATGGGTTGCTGCTTGAACTAATACAATGTGGGTAACTTTTCTTTGATTCACATCTAAACTTATCTGATTCATGTTTAATTTCTGTGAATTAATCTTCCATTGACTCATAGAGGATGGATTTTAGGGAGGAGAAGCCACATTCCTTTACTAATGCCAAGTTCTGGGTTTGCTTTTAGAGTGAGGTTCTGCACTCGCTTCGGAAATTTCTTGACTTTCCCGCACCGGTGTTGCCTAACAAGGTGGGTGGGGCTAAGCTAGGATTTAGGTCTCTCTCCCAAAACACAGTAGAGGCTACATCTACTGACATGTCAGAGTTAGTTCCAGCTGTTTATTTGCTCCATTTCACTCATCCCTTCCAAGGAACTGCTTCTGCTCTTTAGGCAAATGGAATAGATGTGGAGGGCATGCCCACAGTCCATAGTCTTATTAAATTTTTGGCATAAGTCCAAAACTGCAAAATTCGACAATACTATATTTTGGTAGAATTTCTAGAAGACAGGTTGGAGGTAAGTACCATACCCATCTTTCTCAAACTGCGCTAGAATATTCTGCCTCTTTTCATCACTTCACCTTTGGAATTTTTATTTTAAGTACATATTCCTTTCCTGGTTTGATTGCTTTTGGTAAGTGTTTTTATTGTTATCATTATTCAGGTCTTAGGAAGAGAAAAAGGCAGTCTCTTCTTCTTCATGTTGCTGTTTGTACTCAGAAATTGTGTCTCTGCCTTTACACTATGAAAAGGAAATTTATCTCATTGTAGAAATGTTTCAATACATCTGAGAGTTGGAGAAAATGAAACCATTTGTGAGTACTGTACAATGGTTGTTTACTGATTTGTAGATATCACACAAATGGATAGACAAAACTGAAGAATGATCTATAGACTAGTTCAACAGGTTTTTGGTAATATATTGGCTTCTCTGGACGAGTTATCTGAACAGGCACTATCCTAGGGAAAGACACAACACCAAAGAAATTATAATGCTTTAAAATGAATGAGGGTGGGATTGCCTTAATTATGCTATCACTTGTACTATATTTTTAAAGCCAAGTCCTCTAGCTTTGGATTAGTACCAGTGTATTTGAATGTTATCTAGGGGCTAGATATACCACCACCACTTCCATAGCCAATCATTTTTAATATCCATTGACATCACTGTGCTCCTTCAGGTGATTCTTTTTATTTATTTATTTATATTTATTTTTTTTATTTTTTATTAGTTGGAGGCTAATTACTTTGCAATATTGTAGTGGTTTTTGTCATACATTGACATGAATCAGCCATGGATATACATGTATTCCCCATCCGGATCCCCCCTCCCACCTCCTCTCCACCCAGTCCCTCTGGGTCTTCCCAGTGCACCAGGTCTGAGCACTTGTCTCATGCATCCAACCTGGGCTGGTGATCTGTTCAGGTGATCCTTTTTAAAAGATGAAATTTGGGCTCAACTTTGAAACAGTTGTTAGCAAAATGTCATTTAGTCTCGGTGGTAGGGCAATGAGGCAGAACATTTTGCACATTTGCAAAATAAGCTTCATTTTGATGCATTTGGCTTTACTGATTATATTAATTAACTTAACAGCAAGTATGAAGATTATTTATGATGTATGAAAAATGATTGGCCCTTAATTGCTTCTCTCGTAGAACAAGGAACTTGAATTCAGTGTAAGGTTTGTAAAAAATTTAACTTGCTGAAATGCAGGTTCAAATTTTAGAAACAGTCCTTGGAAAACAAATGAAATCTCATGATTAGGTATAATTATGCATAATATTTCCCTCAGAAAGCAGGATTTAAATGTTTTATCTAAATCAGACCTTGTTTTTTCATTTTATGCTTATAAAACATCTTGATTTTATTTTTAAGATAATCATTTCATTTATTTAAGATATTCTTACACCTATTTTATATATATGTTATATTGCCTATAGTATCTAAGACATAAGCATCATGGGAAATATAAAAATAAGTCACATGTTACTGGTCTCCAAGATTTCATCTCTTAGAACATCTTCAGCTAATTTTATTTGAAAATTTTAATATCTTCCTTGTGTTTTCAATTTAGATTTTATCCTAATGCCTTTGCGGACTTTTTTCCTCTCCTAGTACAAATTGAGGCCTGAACACTGTTCTGTGAAATGTTATTCTTTTCTTTTTTTTCCCTTATTTGACTATTCATGCACCATGGGCAGCAGTGAATTTCTGGATGAAAGTTTACGTGGATTCTTCAAGGTCATTAACCCCATGGAACTTGCATTACCTGTTACCAACAGTCAATTTATCACACAGGGGAATGTGCAAATCTCCACGGGGAATAAGCAAAGAGTATAATATTGAGTATGTCACGTGTAAAATGTAGCTAACTGGTAAAAGCCAGATTAATAATTTAGGGCAGTCATTCAAACCTCACACATAATGTGTTTTGTTTCATTTTTTTTTTTATTCTGAAGATTTTACTTCTCTTGGTAGGAGGCAGGTGTGTAGTAGATCAAAAGTTAGTGGGAGCAGTTGAGTAATCTACATATCTTAACCAACATAGCTACTTCAGGCCATAACTGTTATAGCTACACAGAACAGATTCACACCTATGTTTTTGGTGCTTAATGCATCTTAAATAGAGTCTGAGGCTGCATAGTTTCTATGAATGCATGTGTAATGTCTGTTTGATAAGTGTCTTCTCACACCCTGAGGACTTTTATAGGCAATTTGCATTTCACAATGAGAGAAATCAGCTGGAGAGGATTTATTGTTTTGTATAATAGAGAGGAGTGTAAAAATATCCCAGTTCTACAGATGGCGCTTCTCGTTAGCCTTGAACATATACATGTGCAAGGATTATTTTATCTTGACTAATACAGCCACCAAAAAGGCTATTTTTAGAGGTAAATTCACAGTTTGGCTGGACTGTAATAATTAGTAGAATTTCTTTAAAGATAGCCATAGTACTTATTTGAACTCCAAGCTGGAGGGTGACTTTGTGATCCTGGAGAGGAAATTTCCTTTTGCGTTGATCTCTTTTCAACAGTGAATTGTAATAAGCCTATAATGCAATCAGCCTGATTTTTAAATAACTCAAAAGACAAATCAGGAGCGTGGACCCAGTGCTGCTGTGTGTGAACTTCTCACTGGTGGCAGTCATATACAGATGCAAGCTTATGCATGTGTGAACCCAAGAGCTGGGCAATAACACAAAAGCCTGTAAAGAAAACCATATGCGCTTAAACATGCTATCTATGAACAATGAAATCTCACCAGAAAGCTTCAAGATCCTCAAAATTGATAAGGCTAGCTTGAGTCTTATAATTTCACATTTAAGTTGAATATCAACTTCTAACTTTGACACAAAGATAAAGGAAAATATGATTCTTATTGATCAGTTGATAGTACTCCTGCCCAATTTAAATCAAAAGGTAGATTCTTTTACTGTCTGAGCCGCCAGGGAAGCCCCAAATTAGTATTTCTATTTTCATGGAGATATAATCACATCTTTGTAGGTCTCAGAATTTTGGGCTCCCTACCTATTTTTATGCTCAAAATTTATTAAGGATTCCAAAGGGTTTTTGTTTATGAGAATTCCAAAGGGCTTCTATCTAGGAATGCTAACCATATAAGAAATTAAGACTGATAATCATTTTTAAACATTTATTAAATATTTTAGAGATAACAATAACAATCCCATTTCATGTTAACATATCTATATAGCATTTTTGAGCTTCCCAGGTGCACATTTGGGAAAGAATCCATGTGCAATGCAGGAGATGAGGGTTCCATCCCTGGGTAGGGAAGATCCCACAGAGGCAGGCATGGCAACCCATTCAGGTATTCTTGCCTGGAGAATCCCGCTGATAGAGGAGCCTGACAGGCTACAGTCCACGGGGTTGAGAAGAGTCTGACATGACTGAAGTGAATGATCTCACACACATAGCATTTTCAATGGAAAAATAAAAAATAGAGAAAAGGTAGAACTGATTTTCATTTTCATAAATCTTTTTAATGTCCAGCTTCACAGAAGAGGACTGGGATTTCCTACCTGCTTGTGAAAGCAATCTGTTGTGATACGTTCTCTTGGTTGAAGAATATGAATGCTTAGCTTTAAACTGACATTGAATTAGAAGAGGAAGTGTTTTATCAGCTCTTTTTGATAATCATGTATATTCTTCTTTGATATTGCACCATAATTTGAAAAATGGAAGTTTTTAAAAGATTAACTGAAAGTAGAATCTTAAATCATATTAATAAACTCAGTTACATTAAAATTATTTCTTATATCTTGAATTTTGGATGTTTTACTCAGATATGATTTTATATCATCATGCTTTGGTTAATTTGTAAGATATTAGCTCACTAAATTACATAAATTTTATAAATGTTGACATAATTTATCAAATAAAATTTAAAAAACCCACACATTCATTAACATTACTATTGATATGAGTTTAAGTTTTGGAGAAGACATCAGTTTGTGGAGGTGAATACAAATTCTCCAAAACTGTTATTTTTGCTTGAGAGCTCAAATTTCATCTTTGTCAAGAAAAACAAGTCAATGGCTTTTCTTGGAAGGATAAGTTCACATAGCGAACTTCTGAAAAATTGTCTGCTAAATACTTTAAACTAAATAACTATATTTTATCTGTCATTCTTTAAATTTAAAATAATAGTCCATGACAAAAATGTCACAGTCACAATTCAAACTCTTGTGCTTTTCTTGGGGACCACCATTTGATATGTAAAAGAAGTGCTGTATACACATTTACCATTTTGTCAAACCATATTTTTAAAAAACAACAAAGGCCTATACTCAAGGATTGGGACTTAATACAGTTTATCATCTTTACTGCTTTATTAAGGACATTCAGTTGACATTTTTTTTAAACCAAAGAGTGTTTAATGGTGAAGAATACAGTATAGTATATTTTCATGTCAGTTGCCTTGACTCAAGTAGTGACACCAGGGCTTTTATTCCCCATTTCTTTTGCACCATCAGTACATTTGTGAACACTGTGAAAACAGCAAACACTGTCTCAAGATTATTAAGGAAATAGTTTTAAAATCAAGAAAGCGTCTCGGGGACTCTCAAAAGTTCACAGACCACACCTGGAAAATCGTTGATCTCCAATCACATGTAATACAATACTCTATTTGTGTCTACATAGCCTTTCCTATTGGAAGAAAATCTTTGTAGTTCAAGGGTTCTGAATTTCATCGCTTATCTAATTTGGATCTATGACTTCAACTTTAAACATTTATTATGAATGATTAAGTAGAACAAGATAGGACCTTCTAAAGTCAATTTTAAAATACCACTGAATACTTTTAGAAATAATCCCTAAACCCAAACAATAACATGTTTTATTTGTTGTTTTATGAGGCAAGATCAAGTAAGAGAGAAACCACTCTGTGCATTTTAACAGATGTGATGGTGCCTCAGACAATAAAAGAATCCACCTGCAATGCAGGAGACCCAGGTTTGACCCCTGGGTCAGTGAGATCCCCTGGAGAAGGGAATGGCTACCCACTCCAGTATTCTTGCCTGGAAAATTCCATAGACAGAGGAGCCTGATGGGCTACAGTCTGTGGAGTTGCAAAGAGTTGGATACAACTGAGCTACTAACACAGACTAATTTAACATATTGAGGTGAACTTAATATCAGGAAGCATCTGAGGATTGAAAGAGCAAACAACAACAATAAAAAATAATGCTTTAGTACATCCAAAATTATAGCTTCAGAGCCAGAGAACTTGAGATAGCCTACGAACATGGCACTCAAAACACTGACAAGTTTATATGACTGGCTTCTGCTGCTAATTTCTTAGACAAAGGTGTGTTGAGGTGAGTCTGGATGATGATAGGAAGTGGCCAACAAAAAAGAAAAGTTTTTAAAAATTTTCTTTCAGTCCCTTTTCTTCTTTTCTCACTTTCTGTTCTTCTTCTAATGTTTCCTGTTTTCTGAACCTAAGAGGAAGTCAGTTTCAAAGAAGTCTGCAAAATGACATCTTCTCAGCCCTGGTATCACAGTGTGGCATATAGAAAAGTAGATTTGTAGTTAAGTGACAATAGAGAAATAATTGGCATGTTCACCCTTTGGATTCTCAGAATGCACACTCACCCTTCTACATGTGTTTGAATTATCATGCAAAAACAACTTTGTGTTTGAATATAAGAGGAAGACAGTCCCTCAAGCAAACAAAAGAAGATGCTTCCATCTACAGTCTGAAAAGCAGAGACTCAGTCTCAATAGTCATGGTACGTACCTTGTGAAAAAGATCACTGAACCATTTCACAGGAGATGCATATTTCTCCTGCAGGGTATTCTCAACCTTTCAACTGAATACTTTGTAACCTAAATATAAAACTGGATACAAAATTTGTATATAATTGTAAGAGAATAGGAGGAAGATAAAATTAGCTTATCCACATGAATGCCATGTATACAATATAGAAGAGGGTGGGGAGAGAAATAGGTGAGGGAGACTAAGAGGTACAAATTCCCAGGTGCAAAATAAATGAGTCAGTCACAGGTGCGAAGTATAGTGTGAGAAATACAGTCCACAAAGGTAATATATTTGCAGGGTGACATATCATAACTAGACTCAATATGATGATCATTTTGAAATACATAGAAACACCAACTCAGTATGTTGTCCGACAGGAACTAACTTAGTGTTGAAAGTCAACTATATTTCAAAACAAACAAACTCACAGAAAAAGACAATAGATTCTTGGTTACCAGGAAGAGGGTAGGGGGGGATTGGGTATAGGCTGCTGAAAGGTACAAACATCCAGTTGTAAGATTAATAAACACTAGGGATGTTGTGAATTACAACAAACTGTAGAAAATTCTTGAAGAGATGGGAATACCAGACCACCTTACTTGTCTCCTGAGAAACATGTATGCAGGAAAAGAAGCAACACTTAAAATCAAGCATGGAACAATGGACTGTTCAAAACTGGGTAAGGAGTATGTGAAGGGTGTGTATCATCACCTTGTTTATTTAACTTACATGCAGAGTACATCATTCGAAATGCCAGTCTAGGTGACTCATAGGCTGGAATCAAGATTGCCAGGAGAAATGTCAACAAACTCAGATATGCAGATCAACAATCTCAGACATGAAGAAAGCAAAGAGGAACTAAAGAGTCTCTTGATGAAGGTGAAAGAAGAGAGTGAAAAAGCTGGCTTAAAATTCAGCATTCAAAAAACTAAAATCCTGGTATCTGGTCCCACCACTTCATGGCAAATAGATGAGAAAACAATGGAAACAGTGACAGATTTCATTTTCTTGGGTTCCAAAATCACTGTGGATGGTGACTGCAGGTAGGAAATTTTAAAAACACTTGCTCTTTAGAAGAAAAGCTATGACAAACCTAGAAAGCATATTAATAAGCAGAGACATTACTTTGCCAACAAAGGTCTGTGTGGTCAAAGCTATGGTTTTTCCAGTGGTCATGTACAGATGTGAGAATTGGACCATAAAGAAGGCTGAATACCGAAGAATTGATGCTTTTGAAATGTGGTTCTGAAGAAAATTCTTGAGAGTCCCTTGGACTGCAAGGAGATCAAACTAGTCAATCCTGAAGAAAATCAATCCTGAATATTCATTGGAAGGACTGATGCTGAAGCTGAAACTCCAATACTGACGGGAAGAGCCGACTCATTGGAAAAGACCCGGATGTTAGGAAAACTGGCAGGCAGGAGGAGAGGGGGGCAACAGAGGATGAGACGGTTGGATGGCATCATGACTCAATGGATACCAGTCTGAGCAAACTCTGGGAGATAGTGAAGGACAGGGAAGCCTGATGTGCTGCAGTTCACAGTGTCACAAAGAGTAGGACACAACTTAGCAACTGACCAACAACAAGGGATTGTAATCTACAACATGATAAATATAATTATCACTTCCCAGGTGGGGCAGCAGGAAAGAATCTGCCTAGCAATGCAGGAGATGCCGGAGACACAGTTTCTATCCCTGTGTTTGGAAGATCTTGTGGAATAGGAAATAGCGATCCACTCCAATATTCATGCCTGGAAAATTCCATGTACAGAGGAGCCTGGCAGACTACAGTCCATGGGGTCACAAAAGTCAGAGAGGACTGCACACACACACACACACACACACACGTAGATGTAGGCATCGTGCACATGTGCACAGTGTTATGGGTTTCCCTGGGTGGCTCAGATGGTAAAGAATCCACTTGCAATGCAGGAGACCCAGATTCAGTCCCTCGATCAGGAAGATTCCCCTAGAGAAGCAAATGGCCACTCACTCCAGTATTCTTGCCTGGAGAATTCCATGGACAGAGGAGCTTGGCCAGCTATAGTCCATGGGGTCTCAAAGAGTTGAACATGACTTAGAGAGTAACGTAACATATACAAAAGTTGTTAAGAGATTAAATCCTAGAAGTTCTTATCACAAGAAATTTTTTTTCTGTCTCTTTACTTTTGTGCTTACATGAAGTGATGGATATTCACTAAATTACTGCAATTATTTCATGATGTGTATAAGTCAAATTATTATGCTGCACACTATAAAATTATAAAGTACTGTATGCCAATTACATCTCAGTAAAACTGGAAGAAAAAAATATATATATATAACATTATGCAAGGAAAACAACCTGCTATAAATTATGCAAGGAATAATGCTGCTGTATTTGGTCACAAAGCCCCAGTTGGTATTTAGAACATTTTCTTGAACTACCCATTTCTTGTTCCCTTTCTCTTTGGTCAGCACCAAATCTTCATGATTCTGAATTTAAATTGGTTGCTCTAGTTGTAATTAACATGTATTGCAGAACATGGAAGTATCAAGACAGGCCACAGGATATCCTAGGTTCAGACAATATCTGGCTTCCTCCACTGCACTGCAATAGCCTAATTTTGCCCTGACGGTCAGAGCAATCAACTCTGCCAGTAGAATCATGCTCTTATTTGGTTCAGTGATGTGAGAAACCCAGATTGGCCAGGTGGCAGTCTCAAATTTCAGTTCAATGAAAATATGCTCTTCCCCTTAGTAAGAGCATCCCTCTCTGGGGAATAAATACCTCTAAGTAAAGTTCCAAAGGAGGCAAAATTTCTGTGAGTGGATTATTTGGCGCTAGTAGAGAAATCATTCCCATTTCCACTCCTCGAATTTTGCAAATTCTCAATTCAGGCTATGGGGAAAACCACATCTTATATGGCTCAAAAATATAAGGACCCTTGAACGAAACCCCAGTATTTTAGGTTGTTGTCTCCCCACTGATACTATAAACCTGAGGTTTCAATAGGTTACACTGCCGTTTTATCAGGCCCGCTGCTTCTGAGTAATGGGCCGCATGGGAAGGTCACCACAGCTATTACGAGCCCACCACAACTATTTTCACTGTTGTTGTTGTTGACAAGTGTGTTTCTTGTCAGAAGAACATATTTCCCCTCAGAAGCAATGTTAGGTGGGATACTGTAATAGCTGATAAGGCATTCCTGCTGGAAGGGGCTCACTCTCATCTATAGAATTTGTAATGTTTTCTGTTTAATGATTGACAGCCTACCCTGCAATGAATGCCATTTGGCAAGCATTCACATGAGAGAAAAATATCTCCAACTTCTGTGTTTGTTTGAATAGAGTTTCATCTATAAATTTCTTCCCAGGCCTGCTTATCATCAATCTTTTCCTTTCAAAGTCTCTAACCATTTAATTTCCCTGATGCCCATGAATCAATATCTTTGATCATCTTTTCTCAGTCCAGATACTGTGGACCACCACACACATTGTTTAAACTTCTCTCCACTGTGCAGATTTTCCTTCACTACTTTCAGCAACTTTCCTGTTTGTGCCTGTAATACTAAAAGCAGCTTCTGGTTGGTACCAACATATTGCAAAGGAACATTGGTAACCAAGGTTCAAGTTTTTTCTCCTCACTAATGAGCAATTCCCCGTGAGGTCATGGCTGTGGGTTGGGCAAGAGGAGACCAACAGGTGCAGGTGAGACTAAATACTTACATGTGACTTCAGGATCTGCTCAAAGATGAGCACTTACATTTCACTTGATGGAGGAGTTGCTGCAGTAAACACCAACTTCATGGCTTAACGGACCGTACAATACCAGTGTAGGACAGACTCTTTCAGACTCTATCAGAGCCCAGAAATAATATAAGTGTTTTCTCAGAAGGAGAAGAGTTATCTGCCCAAAATCATGACTTTTTTTCTTTTTCTGTTTCTAAACAAACCTCTGAGAGTCTACACTCTGATTCCTTTAATGTGGTTTATAAGATGCTCTAAACAACAGGCCTACCTGCTGGTGACTCTTCTGAGTCAAAGACATGAATTAACAGAGCAGTCTGTGTTATAGAATGGGTGATAAAGAGCTTTATTTTTCTCTAACAACTGGCCACTTCATATATTACTCCAATCTTTATAGATTACTGGCTACTTTATAGATTCTTCTTTAAAAACTGACCACTTTATAGGTTACTTAATAAATGAGTTATGTGAGCATACTCATTGTGGCCTCCATTGCCTTTAAAATCCGAAGAGAACTACTGTGCAGTGTGAGACGTAGCAACTGCTTTTTGTTTAGAGGGATATTCCATTGTATTACAAATCACTGGGTGTGCAAAAATATCACGAAGGTGGCAGGCTTGTGAATTTTCATGTCTTTTCTTCTCTCTGGCATTCATATATCTTAATATCTTATTTGGGGTGCTAGCGGTGCATGCTAAGTTGCTTCAGCTGTATCCACCTCTTTGAAAACCCATGGGCTGTGGCCTACCAGGCTCCTCTGTCCATGGGATTCTCCAGGCAAGAATACTGGAGTGGGTTGCCATGCCCTCCTCCAGGGGATCTTCCTGACCCAGAGATCAAACCCACATGTCTTATATCTCCTGCATTGGCAGGCAGGTTCTTCACTCACTAGTAGCTGGGGTGCTAGCTACTTCCTGCTTATCAGATCCAATCAGCAATGTTGCCACCAGTGAAGAGGAACCATACGACCTTCCATGGGATGTGTTTGCCAGTAAGACCTCCGTGAACTAGCTTATGTCAGAGAGCACCAGACCTGACAAAACCCTCACGCAAGGCAGGCAGGATGTGTTGCTGTTCCTGACAGGTGGGGGGGAAAAAAAACCAAAACTTCTAGTGTCCTTGCAAATCATTATAGAATTAAAAAACAAAAAAAGATGTGAGATTAATAGCTGTGTGTGTGTCAGGTAGTAGAAGACATGCCGCCTTGCTCCAGTAAGCAATTCATATATGGAACAGCTTACATAGATCATCTTATAAAGTTTATAAAAATCCATAATCATTCTCCAAGATCCATTTTCTTTTGCAAGACCCCAGTGGAAGAGTTAAATAGAGATATAGTAGGGTTGTATCTGCATCTTTCAAGTCTTTGGTTGTGTCGCTGACTCGTGTAATCCCTTGGTGGTAATAATTTTTCTTTCCTACTCTGATGGAGAAAAAGATTCCAAGGGATTTATCTCAGCTATTTTTACTATAATAACCCAGCTTATTGTCTGGTTCTAATTTGAGCTGATAGTTTATGACATAACTCTCTTTCTGTTAACTCTTCTATGCATTTGAAAGCAGCCAACCTACAACCAAATAATTCTTATGGCCAGTATTACTACAGTAAGTATATCAGGCGCTTAGTCTTCCAAAACAACTGCTTTGAAAAGTACTTCATTTCAAGCAACCAAAGGTGATAATTGAATTAATTATAATGCCTCTACATGACATGGATTTGGAATCCTGATTTGTGCTGGCATCTAGTTCAATACTGTGCTTACAGCTAAAGACATAAACCGATCAATCCTTGAATACTTCCTCTGAGAATCTTATTTACAATACCAAGCACTATGTTAGACAAGGTTTTGTCAGGGAAAAAGGAACCATACCAGATATTTCAATAAAGCTGACTCAAATTGTCTGTAAAGATGTTGAGATAATGAGAGGCAAAAAGAAAAAGAAGGAATGAAGGAAGGTGGGAAGGAGAGAGGAAGGGAGACACGGAAGCAACCAAGATGGAACCAGCGATCATTTCCAGGGCTGGAGAAACTCAGGAAACACTGGAACTTCAGGAGCACAGAGGTGGGCACCTGGTTGCTGCTTATACCTTGAGGAGAGTTGGACAAAGCTGGTTCTGGAAAACTGGATTCAGGGAGCAATCGCTGCTATGGGCCCAACTGGCATGGCTGGACCCAGTCATCAGAGTCCCTCCCCTCTTCTCCTAATTCCTGTTTTCCACAGGGCCCTTACTGAAGGAACCCATCATTCTCTGGTGGCTCAGTCAGTAAAGAGTCTGTCTGCAATGCCAGAGACCTGGGTTCAAACCCTGGGTCACGAAGATTCCCCTGGGGAAGGGATTAACAACTCACCCCCGAATTCTTGCCTGGAGAATTGCATGGATAGGGAGGGGCCTGGTGGGCTACAGTTCATGGGGTCTCAAAGAGTCAGATCCAACTGAGTGACTAACACTTTCACTTTCATCAGGGAGCCAGCAAGCAGAGGAATCTGGGAAATGTAGTTTGCAAAGTCTCAGCCACAGCATCACAGAGCAAACTGTAGAAGGAATTAATACATAAATGATTGGCACCTATGGATATCTTTCATTTTGTTGTATCAGTGGCCTGCATCACTTAAAAAATTAGTAGAAGATGTTGTGGGAAGCCTGGGTGAGCAGCTAAGGATATAGAGTCAGAGATTCATTCACTTATCTTTTCTCTTGCTGGTCTCCTATCTTGAGCAAATTGTTTAGCCTCAATGATTTTTACTTTCTTCTTTTATGCAACAAATAAAATTTTACCTTGCATGCTTGATGTAAGGATTAAGTAATATAAATGAGAGCAAAGTGCTTAGTATTGTGACTGGTACATGGAAAACACTCTTAAATGTGGTTTATTAATTGAAAAAAACCTCCCTGCAATTTTCTTGTTATTGTTACTCTTTCAGATTAGTAAAAGCTATTTTATTTCTCTTACTAAATAATTTGCAACACAATAAGACTTCATCCTTAAAGCCCAAGCAAAATAGATGAAAAGAAAAACTAAGGCCGAAACTATTGATCCATTACTATCATTTATTCTCCTTAAATTTTTAAAAATTTGGTTTCACTTTCATAGTGAAAATATACACTGTTTTTATATCTTCAGATCATTTTTTAGAGTTTTCAATAATTTCTAACAAATGTTTAGTAATGAGGAGTCATTTGTGAAAAATTTTTGTGAACTTTAAAGTATATGTAAATTCATTACTTTTATTACAATCATTACTTGAGAAACTAGCCCAGGAAAGCTGTTTTTTTTTTTGTTGTTTTTTTTTAATAGCAGTCCCTTTTATGGAGTGGTTTAAGTATACTTTGAGTTGTCTTCAAGGCATTTGCTTAAGCGATTGTCATGATTATTAATAATCTAAAGTTTACAATAACATGATCATGAACCTTAATCATTTTTATTTGTAAAAGCCCTGTTAGACATCTAAGATGCAAAAAAAAGCTACCTACAGCAATCATTCAACTCACAGTTGACTTTACTTCTTCTTTTCTGAAGTTGTATGTCATTGATAACATTTTCTTTTCTCTTTCTAGAAGAATGTTAAGGAAAGACTGAGTGACTGATCTGGAATTTGGATCATGTTGTTGACCAGTGATTACCTTAGGCTGATAATCAACCACAGTGAGGAGCAAAGAGTTCGCCTTCTCCGGGAATCTAATATGCCCTCTGAGTCATTCCATCATCCAGTTAGAAAGGAAATGTGTATTTAGTCTAGTGATTCAGGAGGTGGGTGAGCTAATGTATCTGCAAGCATAAAAGTTCATTCTCAAGTGAAATAAATGAGTTTCTAATGAATTTGAATTTTTATCAAAGTCTAGAGTTTGGGCTTAGGCACAAGAATGCCTTCAGATTTTGGTGGATAGATCTCTTTGACATTTTGGGCTTCCCTGGTGGGTGATTCAGTCAGTGAAGAATCTGCTTGCAATGCAGGAGATCTGGGTTCAGTCCTTGGGTCGGGAAGTTTTCCTGGAGAAGGAAGTGGCAACCCACTTCAGTATTCTTGCCTGGAGAATCCCATGGATAGAGGATCCTGACAGGCTATAGTTCATGGGGTCACAAGAGTCAGACAAGATGTAGCAACTGAATTACCACCAACCACCACCACCATACAACTAATTCAGGGCTTCCCAGATGGCTCAGTGGTAAGGAGTCTGCCTGCCATGCAGGAGCTGCAAAAGACAAGGGTTCAATACCTAGGTTGCCCAGATCCCCTGGAGAAGCAAATGGGAACCCTTTTCCTTGCCTGAAAAATCCCATGAATAGAGGAACCTGGTGGGCCACAGTCTGCAGGTACCAAAGAGTTGGACATGACCGATGTGACTGAGCACATGGGCATATAGGCTGTAGGATGAACAACACCAATACTCTAGCTTTAAAAAAGTACATCATTGCTCTTACATTTCTTTCTGTTGCAAGATTTGGGGGAACACTAAATGTGAGAGTCTATGAAAATGTTGACATTTTAAGAAAGGCAAGAGCTATTTTCCCATGGATTTTAAGAAAAAAATGAATCAGATATTCGTATTTCATTTCTGGGATTACTGTGCAAATTAACAAACAAGTACCAGAGCAAATAAAGAAATAATTTCTGTTCCTTGTAATTTTTTTCATATAAGTACTATGCATTCCTTTAGAAAAATAGGAAACCACAGATAAACAAAGAAACAAAAAAGCAATGTTTGGGAATCTGTAGAAACTTTATAATCAAGTTCTACACTACATTTTTTTTGAAACCCCACATTGTACCTTATTTTTTTAGAACATTAATGTTTCCATTAGAAAATTTAAAATTACACATAAAAATTTTGCCTGATACAGACTTCTACCATTCCAAAGTAAAGACAATTATTATCTTGGTGCAATTCTCTTCACATGTATATGTGCATTTTGCAGCAGCCCTACATTTTATTAATATATGCTACTCTATATAATTTTGCTCAGCTTTATTGCCTGGTCTCACTCGCCTTCTGGGAGCAGTGGGCTCATCTAGGTGCTGTCCTCAGGGTAGCGGTGGAGGCATAAGAGAAGACCAGCTGCCCAGAAGCACTTCAGTGTTCTGCTCTCCTTGGCCGACAGGTAACATGGCCAAGGCAAAATGCCAGGAATGCCGCAGTGCCCTCCTCAACTGCCAGCAAGCCACATGGCCAAACCTAGCCTCAAAGAAACAGGATTTAGACTTCCCCAAGGCTTCCTTGGTGACTCAGATGGTAAAGAAGCTGCCTGCAATGCGGGAGACTCAGGTTGGATCCCAAGGTTGGGAAGATCCCCTAGAGGAGGTAAGGGCTACCCACTCTAGTATTCTTGCCTGGAAAATCCCATGGACAGAGAAGCCTGGTGGGCTGCAATCCATGGAGTTGCAAAGAATCGGACATGACTGAGCAACTAACACTTTCTCTTCATACTTCGGTCGTGGAGGTGGGGTGGGAAAAATATAGATATTTTTTAATGATGAGCCAATCTATCATACTGGTTATTGGGATAAATGCTTTTGTGAACTCTCAGTTCAATTCTTTTGCCCACTTTCCATTTTTTTTTTCCCCTGTTTGACTGTTTTTTTCTGCTATACATATTTTAGGTAAGTGCTAATATCTTTCTAGGAAAAGATCTAATTTTTTTCACACTATTGCAGAAGGAGGAGAAGTAAGAAGAGGAGGAAAGAAGGAAGGAAGCAGAAAGGAAGAACTGCAGAAAAAGAGGAAGTAAGGAGAGAAAAAAACAAAGAAAAATATCACTGCCAATGATTTTATTCTGATAAGTAAACCTTTGGTCATCAGGGAATACCATTAACTCTTTTTTGATACATCATGTATGGTCCATTGCCCTGGAGATTAGGGGGCTCCTCCTGACCTTGCTGAGGGATCCAGGAGAGAGGGTCTCAGGTAAACCTGAGTTTATGCACCTGATTCAACAAGACTCAGAAACTTTCTGAATCAACTATCTTGTGAGTCAAGGGGTCAGGGTTCCAGGGCAGTGCACTATCCTATCATCTCAACTCAAACCTGTATTATTTTAAGGTTTACAAAGGCCCAATCTCATGCATTATTTATACTTTTGTACCCATATTTTAGATGAGTGCTAATATCTTTCTTTATAAAAATCTCATTTTATCCACTATTGCAGAAGAAGAAGGATGGGGAGGGTCATGTTATATCATGATCTTGGCGTGCTAAATGTTACATGTTTACATAAACAAGTATCCATGTATAAAAATGCATGAATTAAAAAGTTATTTGCAATTTCATAAACATTCCATTTAATGATACAGATCTATATTAATTGCCAGGGAGTTTGTCTATCTTATTTTTTTGTTTCTGTAATGCTTGTCTGCCTTGAAATGACTAATTCACCTTAACCAGTTTTAACCTATTATCTATTAACTTTGTGAACTGTCACTTGCTTTTATGCCTTCTAGCCAGCAAGCCAGTGAGTTCACCATTTATTTTGCTTTTACTTATTTATTTACTTTTGGTTGTGCCACATGGTGGTCATCCCACCGGGGACAGAACCCACGCCCATTGCACTGGAAAGCCCTCGTCTTAACCACTGGAACACTAGGGAAACCCAAGCTCTCCATCATCTAGGAAAGACATTCTAATGATTTCACCATGTCCTGATCAAGTCGGCAGCTTGCAGCTCTATTCTTCAGAGAAGCATCTTTAGATTGTCTCATCTTCTCTGGATTTTTGACACTTTCACTATTTTCCCAATGCTATTATAAAGGGAAAATGCATCTATATTTGAAGGAAGAGGTGGGGAGGGATAAAAACAAGAACTGGATGGGAAGTATACGTCTGTCTAGATAGCAGTGCACCCCATTCTGCAATTCTTTCCTAAGTTCCACTTTTCCATAAGATGGAACAACTAAAAATAAAGATACGTGACATTTTCAGAGGTAAGAAGGTCATCCATACAATACTTAGAATGTCATTTGCCTTTACCAAATGCAAAATTTTCTGATGTGTATAAATTTCACCAACTGCATCTCAGTATATATATATATTTTCTTTAGCTCTTCTTCCACTATTCTTTTAAGACAGTTGCTCTGCAATCTACCTTCTGTTTCGGGGTTAAGCTCTACATTTGTTCAGGCTTTCAGTCTCTTTAATGGAAAATCCCCAGGTAGAGCTCTTGCCAGAGAAGGCAATGGCAACCCACTCCAGTGTTCTTGCCTGGAGAATCCCAGGGAAAGGGGAGCCTGGTGGGCTGCCGTCTGTGGGGTCGCACAGAGTCGGACACGACTGAAGCAACTTAGCGGCAGCAGCAGCAGAACTCTTGCACCATCACCCTGTAAGGTGCTGCCTGTATTTTTATTCAGCATCACCTGTGTAGGACAGATTATGGGCCCTTCTTGATTTTCATTTGACAGAATAGGAATAACTAAGATATGTTTTAGCAAATACATCAACAAGGTTTGCTTTGATTAACAGACAACCAGAAACCCATGAAGGACTAATACTCTTTCCCTTAACCTAAGTAATTAAAGGCAAAAACAGGTCTATCATTCCATGAACATACCTCTATACCCAGACCCTCTTACACCTAACATCTCAATTGCAAGCTGATCAATGCAGCCCCAACCCTCTTACTTTCAAAGCACTCACACCCTTCAAATATAAGCGTAAGTTACTTATTTTCTTGGTTTATTGTCCCTCTATTGGGTTAAAAGTTTCACAAGATCCCCCTACCTCTACTCCCGCTTTTGGTAAGTTTTGTTTCATGCTGTATCCCCAAGTACCCAGAACAGTGTTGGACTCGGCACAGCACTTTTCCAAATGTTGACACTTGAATGAGATTTGTGAAAGGCAGTAGCTGATGCTTCTCCTTTAGGCAGCTTTGCTCCTTTGCTGGTTGCTTATCTTCTCAGCCCACCTCCCTCCGGTCTGTCTCAGGACACACAGAAGGTATGAGGCATCCTCAACCTATTCCAGATCCCCAGGGGAGGTCTTTTTAGCCCTCCTGTACTGCCTCTATCAAAAGTCAAGGACTCCTTGTGTGAATGTCTGTTGAATGCCTTTTTTATACAGAAAGAGGAGGAAGGAAAGCAGGCACATATATTGAAACATGCACTAACTCTCAGAGAGCGTAAACTGGTGGGTAGGCACGGGTATGGACGAGAATCCAGATACGGTCATCATTTTCCCCAGGTCCCGTTAAATATGATTGGTGAAAACACTATAGAAAAAAGAACTAATGAGCGTGTTCAGCCTGAAGTTCTAATTTATATCCATTCAATGCCAATTTATCTTAATGACATCAACTAAAAACATTGTTAATACATAGTCTCTTTCCTTTTACTATTTTTTGTCTTTTTTTAAAAAATCTTTGTTTCTTGGATGTAGTGTTTTCTCAAGATATTTCCCAGCTGTTCAATTTCTTCAAATTGTTCATTTTTTCCACATTAAGCTTTTCCTGTATGTCAATTCCTAGACTTTATGGCACAGAATTACAGACACTAGTTAAGACAACATACTTTTTTGATGTTTTGCTTATTTAAATTATAGTATTGCATCCAAAATATATCAGTCTTGAGAGATGATAATATTTTTTTGTATTATGTAGTTTTAACATGTGTGAGTAGATTTGCTAAGCATAGGTGCAGATTCACTGTTCTCTGTTAAGCATTGTGGCTATTTCTACACTAAATTTAGTATGTTGCACTTATATTTCTTTTTGAATTGTGTATGTCCCATTTACATTTATAGTTTATAAAATTGTAATAGAGTTCAGCAAAATAAAGATTTATATTTGTATTACTTTCAGGTATTCTTAGTTTAAAGCATGCATGGTTTTCTGAACTATTTTTTCACTGCTTCAGCTAGTTTTCTGTCTTGACCAAATAGAGTATGTTATGTGGCCAGTCATCAAAATTGTATGACCTTTTCCTTTGGAAAACTGTCTGAGAAAATATGTACACATATATTTTGGGCAAGTTATTAAACCTGACAGTAAAAAAAAAAAACCCAAAAAACAACATATTATTTCTAAACAAATACCTTAGCCCACGACCATCTATATGCCACTCTAAGACACACCTATTTGTAAGACTTTCTATTTTCTATGCTTCAAATTACTCTGAAATTACAGTCCACACAACTGATTATCAGATGGAAACATTGAAACAGAGATAAAATATCTTCCAAACTTGATGAACCAAGAAGTTTTTCTCTGCTCTTAAATCTGTCATTTCTCTCAGATTAAACAGCTAAATTGAGCCACCTGTGAAGAAAACAATGTGATTTATTTCCAGTAAAGGTAATTCCCATTTTGATAACCTCAGTCTAAAAGCAGAAACCTCTTAAAGCACTTTCTTCTGCTAAACAATTTCTGAATGGCTCTTTATTTTCAGAACGGCCCCTCATCTCTGAGCTTTGGGGATCAACAGTGAATTTTAAGGGTCCACTTGGATGCTGTGCTTTTAGTTACTGTTAAATTTCATTAAACAGACAATATTCTTTTATACAGAAAATTTCTATCACTGTTCTGATGACTGTCTAATAGATGATTTCCATGCTCCATCCTTGGTGCAATACAAAGTAAAATATTGATGGATTAATACACTCAAGGATTAAGAAAGTTAAAAATGTAGTAGGCATTCCAAATCATGAATAAAAGAGTTAAAATATCATCAAAAAACACCCTACTTAGCAGAAAGACACATCCAAATTCAGAGAATTAGGTTTGAATTAGGTGATTTTATAAAATAATAAAATTACTTGGAAAAATGCATGATTTAAGGAGACTTTATTAAATGTACTAAATTGAGTTAGCAAAATGTTTTTGATAATTCATTTTTAATTTAATAAAAGAGTTGTATTTGAATTATTAATTTTTTTCTGTGTTTGGACAAATTTTATTCAATTGTCATTTGAGTTTGTTCTTTCAGACGATTGTTATGTTATTGTTTCAAGGTCTATGGAAAGGTGTAATAATTTTTAAATTGAAATACTGGCAGTAGTTTTGGGTTGTTAGCAAACAGATGTCTGCTTATACATATATGCATGTAACTCATAGAATTAGAATTACAATATCCTTATAGTATTTCAGAAAGAGAGGCGCATAAGAAGAGCTTTGTGGAAAACAATGTACTTCACTGAAGCAAGCTTCATGAAAATTTAAGTTATTCATACTGGCTAGAGAGAACTTTGGTCCCTTGATTTCAATCCTGCTGTTACTTTTTATTCTGTCAATATTAAAACAAAATTACATTACTTATCCTCAGATTTCAAGATGCATATATATCACAGTTCTTAAACAGGTGGGCATTATCTTTATTTCACAGTATGTAGGGAAATAACATAAATATTTCTAAAACTTTCATGTACACAGAGGTTCAGTTTAATATTAGAGATAATTTAAATGTCTAGCAATAAGAGGTCTGTTTAATATACTATGTTATAAGGGAACTTACACAGCTTTCAAAATGATTTTCATCTATCTGAGGCAATACTGTTGTTTCATGAATAGAGTATATGATAAAGTACAATTTGGTATATTTATACCAAAGTATATATAGACAATTGTCTCAGTTATGCCAAAACACATGGACATAAAAAGATGGCACTTAATTGTTCATCGTGTTAACCTTTAGGTAGTTCCGTTCTAAGACTTTGTATGTGTTTTCTAAATTTTCTCCCTAATTATTCCATTGCTTGCATTTTAAAATAAATCTGTAGAAAGAGAATTTTGGTTGCTTTTTCAAGAGAAACTGCTAAGTTTTCAAAGGTGGGATGCCATTCGGATGCCTGGGGACAGCAATGAGTCACAGGATGGACAGTGCTGGGCAGTAACCCTTAGATCCCTGTGACAACATTACCCTATTCTGAGACATTTTCTCGCTGGCTCTTCATCAGCATATTGATTTTAAAGTTTTATCGACTCTTCCAAGACACTGCTAAGCAAGCTGTAAGCTCTTTGTGTAAGCCACTGGTCCTTCTGCTCTTCACTTCTTGGCTTTGATCGAGCTATTGCAAATTTCCTATGTGAAGCCTGGTCCCATCGGTGAGATTTCTAGCCTCTGAAGAATCTGAATGTTCAGCACTGTGCAGCTTGTTAAACTTTTGCAAAGCCCCGTTACTTTGTGAAAATGCAAAATCCACAGCCGTTAACTTTGCTGACATGGTGTCTGCCTCTTCACCCGTACCTTGGTTCACGCCCTTCCTGTCTGTAAAGACTTCTCCCTCTATCCGTGAACCAGACGTTTCCTGGTGTCCAAACGTGCGTCAGGCCCCAGCCTCAGTGCTGAAGTTGCAAAGATGATGAAGTCAGTCTTCAAAGAGCTCACAGTCTCAAGAGGAAAATGACTCAACACTGGTATCAGTGGGATAGGATAAATGCTCTGGGAATAGAAGTAGGACTGGAACCAACACAGGAGTGGGGAGTGGATATCATCAGCACTGAAGTTAGAGCAAGACAGAGGCAAGTGGAAAAGAAGGAGAAAGGCGTCCAAGTCAGAGAGAACTATGTACAAAAATCAGGAGGTGAGGGGGTTAGGGCGTGCAGAAAGAAAAGGACCCTATCTGATAGCTCCAGAGAATATGGTGCCAGTGAGGGAGCAGATCACAACAGAGGTATACAGGTAGGTTAACCCTTAAGGCTGGCAAGCTCAGAAAGCCTGCTCAGAGCATACTTTTCAAGCTGAGGCCAAAGGAGGGATGCTGGTGATTCTTAGCGTGTCAACTTGATTGTTGTTCTCGTTCAGTCGCTGAGTTGTGATCATCTCTTTGTGACCCCATGGACTGCAGCACATCAGTCTCCTCTGTCCTCCACTGTCTCCCCAAGCTTGATCAAATTCATGTCCTTTGAGTCAGTGATGTCATCTAACCATCTCATGTTATGCTGCCCCCTTCTCCTTTGTCCTCAATCTCTCCCAACATCAAGGTCTTTTCAAATGAGTCAGTTCTTCATATCAGGTGGCCAAAGTAATGGAGTTTCAGCTTCAGCATCAGTCCCTCCAGTGAATATTCAGGTTTGATTTTCTTTAGGATGGACTGGTTGGATCTCCTTGCAGTCCAAGGGACTCTCAAGAATCTTCTCCAGCATCACAGTTCAAAAGCATCAATTCTTTGGCATTCTGCCTTCTTTATGGTCCAACTCTCACGTCTGTACATGACTACTATAAAAACCAGAGCTCTGATTGTATGAACCTTTGTCGGCAAAGTGGTGTCTCTGCTTTTTAGTATACTGTCTAGATTTTCCATAGCTTTTTTTTCCCCCAAGGAGCAAGTGTCTTAATTTCTTGGCTGCAGTAAGTGTCTGCAGTGATTTTAGAGCCCAAGAAAATAAAATCTGTCACTGTTTCCACTTTCCCCCCTTCTATTTGCCATGAAGTCAATTTGATGGAGAATGTAAAAGCATCTCCACCCGTAAAATATGCCCACCATCACTTATCATTAGGGAAAAAAAATCAAAGGCACAGTGCAATGTCACCTCACATCCATTAGGCTGGCTACTATAAAAAACAAAATCTGAGAAAAAAATGCCAAGATTTGGTGCAGATGTGCTGCAGTTGGAACCCTGTGTACTATTGGGGGGGTTATGAAATGGTGCAGCCACTATGGAAGGCAATATGGCAATTTCTCAAAAAATTAAAAATAGGACTCCCTCAGGATTCACCAATTCCACTGCTGGGTATATACCCAAAAGAATTAAAAACAGTGACTTGAACAGATACTTATATACCCATGTTTGTAGCAGTAATGTTCACAGTAGCCAAAGGATAAAAGCAACCCAAGTATTCATGGATGGATGAAAGGAGAAATGAAATGTGATCTGTACAACAGTGAAATGTTATTCAGTCTTTAAAAGGAAGAAAATTCTGACATAGGCTACAGTGTGGATGAATCTTGAGGACATTATGCTCAGTGAAATAAGCCAGTCACACACAAAAAATTTTTTATGTTTCCACATATACGAGGTACTCACAGTGGACAAATTTATAGAGACAGAAAGAAGACTGGTGTTTGCTGGAGAGAAGCGTGAAGCAGAAAATGAGAAGTTACTGCTTAATAGGTGCAGAGTTTCAGTTTTTCAAGATGTAAAAAGGGTTTTGCAGTTGAGATGCATGATAATATAAATGTACTTAACCCTGTTGAACTGTCCACTTAAGAATGGTTAAGATGGTGCATTTTATATTATATGCATTTTAACATGATTAAAATTTTTTTAGTCTATATATTCAAATAAATATGGACATATTAGATAATAAAATGTCACCTTTGTTTGAATTTTTAACAAAACACTTGAAAATATGAATAAATCTGTGTGTCCTCAAAACCTGTAGAGGCACTTCTTTAGTTCTGTTTATTACTGGGTTTTATTGGCAAGCAGCTTTGAGAAACCCTATATGGGACTTAGATTCTATCCTGTCAATTTGTCACCAAAGATCTTTAAGAAGAGTTACAATATTTTTCACTTTCCTCCAAGTTTCTATGTTAGTTATTGACAAATGGCTTCTAGCTATACATTTTTTCAGTTCTTTTTAAAATTTTCACTTTATTGTGGTACCAATGGGATGTGAGATATACTCTCTTAAAACTTTCTAAGTGTTTGAAACATTACTGTTGACTATAGGCACAGTGCATGATCAGATTAGTGTTTTGGGACTGGAAGGAAGGGCAGAGAATATATAGCAGAAAGATGCTGCTGGAAAGCAGTCAGGACTGCAGCAAAAACCTAGGGATGGGAGCCTATCTCATGTGCCTCAGGAATAGCAAGTGGGCCACAGTAGTGGATGTGCAGAGTAGACCAGAAGGATAGAAATTCAAGTTGTTGAGGGCCTCAGGAGCTGGCAGAGAGACGGGGTGGAAGGCCCAATTAAACTTTGTGGTTTTATAATCAGCATGATTGTAGGCATTTAAAAGGAGGAAAGAAGGGGTGAAACTTGACTTCAAACCAGAAATCTGAGAGTCATCATTACTATCTTAACTTTCCCATACACTTACCCAATCACAGTTCCTGCTGATTTCACTCCCTAAATATCTCTCATATTTGCATATTTCCAGGAACCATCATCTCTAGCCTGAAATATTACAATAGCCTAATTTTGATAACTTTTTAATTCACTATTCACCCTGCAGTAAAAATTTATTTGTGCTTAAAATCTCTGAGTGTTCCCCACTGCTGTTGGAGACATTTGCATCCTTACCAGGGCCTGAAGACTCATACTGCCCTGGGATTTGCCTCTCTCTTCAGCTCTTTCTCTTTCCTCTACTTTCTGTGCCCCAGCTACTATTATTTGTAGGTTTTAAAGGAGAGTCCTCTTTGTCTCAAAATACTTTCCCCTTAGTTTTTTCTTCTTGTGTTGCTCCACTATGTCTTTCGAATCTCAGTTTGAATGTGTCCTCTCTAGGAAAATGTTCTGGATGCTCCAGAGCAACCGTCCTCAGAGCATGCAGCATTGCCTCCTACCGGAATGCAGCAGGATTATAACTAAATGGATAAAAGGTCTGTCAGTTTCCTGAATGCAGAAACCAGGTCTACCCTTACCACTGTATTCTCTGTCTTCTCACAGCCTTCCACAGAGTCTGGCACGCAGCAGACGCTTGACAAATACTTAATCCATACCTGTTTATTGGATAAATGAATCACTCAGTGAACACACCGTTGGATTCTCATAGAACTCTTGGCACCAGCACGTGGCAGTAGACTATATTATTTTCTCATTCCTTTGACCACATCTTTGATTTATCTAAAGAAAGGACCTCTTATATTACCTACCACATCTCACCCTGTGCTCATAGATATGAAGCTTGAATTTGGTGATCTTTAGAAGAATCAAATCACCTAATTATATTCATGGGAGTCTCTGATAGCTCAGTTGGTAAAGAATCTGCCTGCAATGCAGGAGACCCCAGTTCGATTCCTGGGTCAGGAAGATCCCCTGGAGAAGGCATAGACCACCCACTCCAGTATTCTTGGGCTTCTCTTGTGGCTCAGCTGGTAAGAATCTGCCTGCAATGTGGGAGACCTGGGTTCAAGCCTTGGGCTGGGAAGATCCCCTGGAGAAGGGAAAGGCTACCCCCTCCAGTAATTCTGGTCTGGAGAATTCCATGGACTGCATAGTCAGTCCATGGGGTCGCAAAGAGTCAGGCACAACTGAACGACTTTCATTTTCAACTATATCCATCCTGACCAGACATGGAATTTGGTTACTGTTGACAAAAAAAGATACAGGGCTGCCCTGGTGGCTCAGCTGGTAAAGAAGCTGCCTGTCAATGTAGGAGACACAGGAGATGTGGGTTCGATCCCTTGGTTAGGAAGATCCCCTGGAGAAGGAAATGGCAACCTACTGCAGTATTCTTGCTTGGAAAATTCCATGAACAGAGGAGCCTGGTGGGATACAGTCCATGGGGTCATGAAGAATCTGACACAACTGAGCGTGCACATACACATATGACAGAAAAATTAATGACTGAGGGCAAATGAACGATCCCTCTTGGCACACAGTTTGGCGTTTAATGCTTACTCTTTGCCACTGAATTTCAAAAGTTCTCTGTCCTTCAGAGTTCCACGTCCTCTCTGACTGCTGAATCTCCCTCTCCATCTTCTTCCTTCATTCTAAGAATGGACTTTTCCCAGGGGCTTCTCCATAGATCTCTCTTTCATCCTTCCCTCAGACTGAAACACTAGCACTAAATAAGTGGGTGGTCACCAAGTTTGTGCCGCGGGTCTGTGCACTGAGGCTCCAGAGTGGTTCCTCTGGATACGCTGGGTGATGGAGCTTTCAAAGTATCTGGTGGCTTCTCCTCACAGAAAGATATCCCCAGTACAAAACACGGGAGCAACAGCTTGGGAAGTTATCTTTGGCTCATCTTGCCCTTCTTTGCCAGTGTTTACTGAATTCACTTGTATCTGTCTCTCTCTTGCCAGTTCCCAGTGTCACCTAAAGAAGTGCTTTTCATATTTTTCTGAGGCTCCTGAGATAGCCTCTGAACAGGTGTGCTGACTTCCCATACCTACTCTCTGCAAATGGTCTTCAAAACTGTAATTTTAAGTTTCCTAGAGTGCACTTCTAATTCTAGGAAGATCTCTTTTGGAAATAGCAATGTATTTCCATGCTCACATTCATGAGTTCTTGGCATTAGTCCTTAATGGGAAAGCTCAAGGAGATTTACATGATTTAAATCATCTTACCATACAAGAACCCCATGAAGAAGACACTGGTGCTATCCACAATCAAAACTGAAGCATGTCTGGCTTCAGTACTTGTCCGAGGTCCTCCAGGTTCTAAGTGATAGAGGTAGGATCTGAGTCTAAGCATTCTGGTTCTCACATCACGCTGTAACCGTGGAGCAGCCTAACTCTGTTCTGGCCACTGCCAATTACTGATGGGTTCAGAGATCTATCAGTAGCTCCCTTATGGCCACAAGAGGAGGTAGACACTTCAGGAAGCTTTACAAGATGATGTCAACTCACCCTTTCCACCTCATGTCTTACTTTCCCTCTAAGTGAACATCATACCCTAGACAAACTGGGCTACTTAATGGACCCTAAAAATGCTTGATTACTTCTGAGCAATGATTTTTATGCCTCATGAGCCCCAGCTTCTTTGGCGGCTCAGAAGGTAAAGAATCTGCCTGCAATGCAGGGGACCTGGGTTTGACCCCTAAGTTGGAAAGATCCCTGGGAGGAGGAAATGGCAACCCACTCCAGTATTCTTGCTTGGAGAATCCCATGAACAGAGGAGCCTGGCAGCTACAGTCCATGGAGTCGCAGAGAGTCGGGCACATCTGAGCAGCTAGCACTTTCACGTTCATGAGCCCCATACTAGGCATCTATCTTCACATCTGAATTCTATTCATCTTTCAAAGTCAAATCAACTGCAATGGTAGTGCTGTAGAAGGTTTCTCCCCTATTCTCATGCTTCTTTGCCTTAGTCAAACCTTCATAACAAGAACTATCTTTCTAAATTACTCAAGCAAACAGACACACAGCTTCCCCACCTTGTATAATCTCTTTCTTTACAAAATAAGATCCTTGAACAAGAGCAGTTCTATTTTTGGTTTTGCCAGTCACACAGAGCCCAGCAGAGTGCATTACACAGAAAACTTTGTCTTGTATTAAATAAATTTCCCAACTTGCCTCCACATATATGCAACATGGGTCATGAATGCCCTCCCCATTAATGCATGGTCATATTTCTCTCCCTTCCCCTTCACCTCAAGCTCAACGTCTAAAATGTTTTTATTTAGCTTTGGGGAACCAGGCTTTGGAAAAAAATCTATTTTGGTGTCACAAACTTTCAGGAGTCAAGTAGCTTATTAAAGTAGTGAGCTGGTGATTAATTGCATCTAAAATAATGTCAGATTCTGAGAATTACACATATTGGATGAAATATACCCATTTCTAATGAACACAAAACTACCTTCGGGGTAAAACTAAGCCTCTTCTCTCACCATCAGAATCTTGACCTCATGCAATAAAGCAATAAGTACTTAGAGAAGAAAATAAAATGTGAGTGATAGGGACTTTTTAAATGCACACTGTCTTGCATTAAGGCTTAAAGAATTATGAAGTGATGCAGGCAAAGAAGCTGCTTGATGAAGGGGTCTAAAATTCTGAAAAATGACTTGTTGCCTAGTGGAAAAGCCCTATAATTCACAAGCACATTTCAGCAGCTAATGCAGTTTGTGATACTTTATAATCCTTACACATTCCAGAGCCCAGGCTCTCGGAAGGTTAGACCTAAGGGATACACTTCAGAAAAGTTACATAAACAACTGTGAACCTTAGGCAGGGAAAATGTACACTTTGAACATGTTGAAACTCTCCATATTAAGTCAGTTTAGCACTTTGATTAAAGAGTTTAATCAATCACCATCCTAAGCTGTTTATTAATCACTTTATCAAGCAGTTGATGCATTGCCGGTTTTAATAGAATCCATTTATTTTGATTTCTACCTACTTCATCTTTCCAAAGGGCTTTGCGAATCAGCTGTGATAAAAAGGAGAGGGAGAGGGAGAAGGAGAGAGCAGGAGAGTGGGAGAGCATGGTTGCATAGAAAACCCGGCAAGAAAATCTCTAACTGCACCTAAACATACTTTATTATCAACACCCTACGAAGACTTGGCCAATTTATTACGGGTAAAAAAAACGCTCTGGGAAGCAAATGTTTGGGTGAACCACACGGTTTAGCTCAGATAAACACAGGCCATTCGTCTGCTTTCACACCTGACACCCTCATGATATATGATCCTAATAAGATTAATCTCCACCCACCCACCCCCCAGCCCCTCTTTGTTCCAACCTATTTGAGATCTTCCACTTTTCTTCATGGACATTTTCCCCACCTTGGGTTACAATTTGTGGCTCGAGTTAAAGCCCCTGTTTCCTCACTACAAGGAAAACAAGATTTGTGGGAAGAAAACATTTGTTATGTGGCTGAAATTTTATTCGGAGACTCTTACCTTCCTTATGCCTTTAGCAGGAAAGGAAGCAGGTCTTGGAAGACATCCATGCAGCTAGACAGGTCAGGATTGAAGGCTGGATGCTCCCCAGCCTGTTGGTGGTCAGAACACTGTTCCTATCCTCAACATGCCATTCTTCTTAACCAAGGCTAGAAATTTAAGGGCATACTGGTTATTTGCATTTCTTTTTATTCTGATTTTACTAGGTTAATTCATAGAGATGATAAATATCATACAGATAAACATTTTAACTCTCTGTTTTCCTTTCCCCAGTTCAAAAAATTCTGCAAATATCTTCCTCTTCCATAGATTTTTCCAAGAGGAAAATAATGTCATGGGGGAACAGTACATTTTAACATTAGTATCATAGACAGTGAGAAATTAGCAAAAGAAGAAAGCAAAAACATCTTTATTTAAATTTTTAAAATTGTATTTATTTTGCACTTGGCTGTGCTGTACTGTTCACTGCTGTATACGGGCTTTCTCTAGTTGCAGGGAGTGGGGTCTACTCTCTAGTTGAGGGTTGCAGGCTTCTCTGTTGCAGAACATGGGCAAAAGGGCACTTGGGCTTCAGTAGCAGTGGCTATTGGGCTCCAGAGCGTGTGCGCTTCAGCAGTTGGGGCTCACAGGCTTAAGTGCCCTGAAACATGTGGAATCTTCCTGGACTGCAGATCAAACCCATGTCACCTGTATTTGCAGGCAGATTCTTAACAACTGGACCACTAGGAATGTCCTTAGGACATTTTTAGATGACTGCAACTGCTAAGTATTTCCTATATACTATTCCAGACAATTTTGACAACAGTCCTAAATATTATGATCCCTGTGCTTTGAAGTTGTGTTGTACAATACAGTAGCAACTAGACACATGAAGCTGCTAAACACCTGAAAGGTAGTAGATCCAAACTGAGATGTGATGTTACAGAGGGTGAAGGATGTTGATTTAAGACCCTATAAACTACTCTATCCTAGGACACTCTTTACCGAGAAGACCATACAGATTATGCAAATATTTTGACATCAATTTTTATTATCATCAAAACCTATGGGACCATTTCATTCTCTTGACATTTATTGAGCAGATGCAATCCAGCTGAGAAAAAAGAAAGTGGAAAACGAAAGCAGACGAGAGAGAAAGTGCCATGAGATACTTAACAGGATAAACCAAACCACAATGTGTTATGCGATCAGAAAAATTAAAAAGAAAAAAGAAAAGAGAAGAAAAAACCCTTCTGGAAGTGGAGGGTAAGAAGCTGGATAAAGTCAGGGATTTTCTTGTGGAGAATATGGCTAAGCAAGAAGTATCCACTGCAAGACTGCCTTGTATATTATCTTGTAGACCTGGGAAGGGAGCTGGGAGATAGGGGTTGTTGGAGGAGGAGGACCCTCCCAGGTGGAGGCTCAGCTTAGGCAGAGACATTCAGGTGTAGAGTGTGAAGAGATTGCAAACATTTCAGCATAAGCTGAAGGGAATGACAAAAAGCAGAGCTGGGGAATTAGCTCCAGCTCAAGATTTCCTCTTGGAGAGCACTGAGCACCTTGTAAAGGATTTAGCCCTTCATCTGGTATCCCCAAATAAATTACTGCTAGATCATAAATGGAGAGAGGTGGTAAGACTTGCATTTAAGATCTGTATCTCTGGTGGGGATATATGGAGGATGAATTTGAAGTGTACAGACTGAAGGGAGATCCACAAAACCTCTGGCAGCAGTCTTGGTGAGGAATGAAAAGGATTTGAAAAGAGGCTCCAGATTCAAGACCTGGCTGAACAAGAAGCAGAGGTCTGGTCAGATGACAAGCAGAATGGATCTTCTGGCTTGGGCAAGAAGCCTAATATTAAATATTGGAAGGCAGGTCACAGAGCACTGATGAGTCACTGGAGTTAGGCAAATGGAGAGCTTAAAAGAAGTGCTGTTGAGAAGGGGTGAGAAGGAATCAACTGCAGCTGGAAAGGGCCAGAGGGAACAGGGAGTAGTTTTTTTCAAATGAATTTATTTTTTAAATAAGGCAAAGGCTTAAGAAAATCTTTAGGATAAAGAATAGAAGCCAGGAGGTGATTTACAAAAGACTTAGGTCCTGGAAGAGAGACAAATGTTGAGATTGGAGGTTTGCTGTTACTATCTCTGAGACAGAACAAAGGGAGGCAGAGGTGATTGTGGCTATAGCTCTGTTTGTAGGCAGCACACAAGACAGGCTTCCCTGGTGGCTTAGCTAGTGAAGAATCCACCTGCAAAGCAGAAGACCCCAGTTCAATTCCTGGATCAGAAAGAC
The DNA here is from genome assembly GCF_023699985.2 of Odocoileus virginianus. Taxonomy (NCBI): domain Eukaryota; kingdom Metazoa; phylum Chordata; class Mammalia; order Artiodactyla; family Cervidae; genus Odocoileus; species Odocoileus virginianus. The sequence continues at coordinate 47,172,770 of NC_069689.1, read as the reverse complement.
CCCCTGGAGGAGGGATAAGCTACCCATTCCAATATCTTTGGGCTTCCTTGGTGGCTCAGATGCTAAAGAATCCACCTGCAATGTGGGAGACCTGGATTTGATCCCTGGGTTGGGAAGATCCCCTGGAGGAGGTCATGGCAACCACTGCAGTATTCTTGCCTGGAGGATCCCATGGACAGAGGAGCCTGGCGGGCTACAGTCCATGGGGTAACAAAGAGTCAGACACGACTGAGCGACTAAGCACAGAAGATTGGAGGTGGCTGACAAAAGAGGTATGATTGTCCATTGTGAGGCCAGGGCACTGACGACACTAGGGAAGCTTTGTAATGGTCAATATGGGGAAGGGGTTTCAAAATAAGTTCAGGAACTGGTGGGAGGTGTTGAGAGGCTGGTGGAATCGTTGGCCAGGTAGCTCAGACATGGCAATGTGAGCAATGGGGGAAGAATGTAGCATGCCCCCATGTTAGGAGCTGGTTGGGTGGCTTGGCTTGAAGGGTGGAGCTGCTAGATAATAAAAGGGGATGGCGAATGAATAATTTAGATAGTCAGGGGATCCACGATGGTGTGGAGTGTGAAGTCAAGTGGGCCTCAGGAATCATTACTACAAACAAAGCTAGTGTAGGTGCTGGAATTCCAGCTGAGCTATTTCAAATCCTAAAAGATGATGCTGTGAAAGTGTTGCACTCAATATGCCAGAAATTTGGAAAACAACAGTGGCCACGGGACTGGAAAGGCCAGTTTTCATTCCAATCCCAAAGAAAGGCAATGCCAAAGAATGTTCCAACTACTGTAAAACTACATTCATCTCACATGCTAGCAAGGTAATGCTCAAAATCCTTCAAGCTAGGCTTCAGTGATACATGAACCAAGAACTTCCAGATGTAAAAAATGGATTTATAAAAGACAGAGGAACCAGAGATCAAATTGCCAATATCTGGTGGATCTTAGAAAAAGCAAGAGAGCTCCAGAAAAAATCTACCTCTGTTTCATAGACCACCCTAAAGTCTTTGACTGTGTGGATCACAACAAACTGTGGAAAATTCTTAAAGAGATGGGAATACATCTTACTTGTCTCCTGAGAAACCTTAGGTAGGACAAAAAGCAATAGTTAGAACTGGATATGGAACAATAGGCTGGTTCAAAATCTGGAAAGGAGTATAAGCATGTTGTCACCCTGCTTATTTAACTTTTATGAAGAGTGTATCATGTGAAATGCCAGGCTGGATAACTCACAAACTGGAATCAAGATCGCCAGGAGAAATATCAACAACCTCAGATATGCAGATGACATCATCCTTATGGCAGAAAGCAAAAAGGAACTAAAGAGCCTCTTGATGAAGGTTAAAGAGAAGAGTGAAAAAGCTGGCTTAAAACTCAACATTCAAAAAACTAAGATCATGGCATCCAGTCCCATCACTTCATGGCAATTAGATGGGGGAGAAGTGAAAACAGTGACAGACTTTATTTTCTTGGGCTCCAAAATCACTTAGGGCAGTGACTGCAGTCATGAAATTAAAAGACATTTGCTCCTTGGAGGAAAAGCTATGACAAACCTAGACAGCATATTAAAAAGCAAAGACATCATTTTGCTGTGATATATGTGATATACAGCACATGTGATATAGCTGTGATATAGCATTTTGATAGTCAAAGCTGTGATTTTTCCTGTAGTCATGTATGGATTTGAGATTTGGACCACAAAGAAGGCTGAGTGCTGAAGAATTGATGTTTTTGAAATGTGGTGCTGGAGAAGACTCAAGAGAGTCTCTTGGACAGCAAGGAGATCAAACCAGTCAATCCTAAAGGAAATCAGTTCCAACACTTTGGTCACCTGATGCTAAGAGCCGACTTATTGGAAAAGACCCTGATACTGGGAGAGACTGAGGGCAGGAGGAGAAGGGGACAACAGAAGATGAGATGGTTGGATGGCATCACCAACTCAATGGACATGAGTTTGAGCAAACTTAGGAGATAGTGAAAGATAGGGTAGCATGGTGTACTGCAGTCCATGTGGTCACAGAGTCAGACATGATTTAGCAACTGAACAACAACAATTACATGGGATCCCAGATGGGGTTCAAAGGATGAGAATCCAAACAGTGGTTAATGAGTTGAAAAGATGAGAGGAAAGAGGGTCCCAGCTGGGGTTTTAAGGAGGAGAATCCAAACAGTGGTTAATGAGTTGAAAAGATGAGAGGAGAGAGGGACAGGGAATTTTAATGATTTTAAAGAACATGTATGGCTGATTTATGTTACGTTACATTTCGTGAATTGTTGCTCCTAGTTTTCCGTACGATCAATTGAGCCACAGAGAGCTACCTCTAAAGGAGAGTGGCAATCTTGAGTCAGGGATTATAGCATTTGCATTTCTGTATACCTAGTAAAATAAATAGGTCTTAAATAAATATGAATGGAGCAAAACCTAGACCTATTTGTTTAGCCAAAGCTTATTCTACAAGTTCATGCAAGTTGTAATATTGTAGATAGGATGAAAACTATGCATAGAAATATGAAAATACTATGATAATTACTTTTATTACTTAAATGTCATATGAATCCATTTTTTCCTACTAGTACCTTAGATTTGACCTCTGCTACTTGTAGGGCTTGGACAAGGCAACTGACCTCTGTGAGCCTTTCTGGGACCTCAGAAGAAAGGCAGCAGTTTGTTCTCTGTGCCTCCACAGTGCTTGGAGACGTTGCTCTATCTTCTATTCCTTTTGTGCACTGATTGGTGTGCGGAGCAGTGATTTGGCTTTTCTGATCCTTGTATACAAGTAGGTACCTCTGGCTACTTTGCACAAGAAATACTAAATAAATCTTTATCAAACAAATGAGTCAAGGAGTATGAAATGAAATAATTACATTAGGTGATTTATGAGAACGGTTCAAGCTCAGGTGTCTCTGGTGGACTGTTGTGGCATCTTCAAACAGCTCTGTGATGGATCACAAAGATTACACTTCTTCTCTTCAATCTGACCATCCTAACCTGTCAATTACTGAAAAGTCCCAAACACCCTTAAGGATGGGATGTTAACTTTAGAAAACCTAATATCTTTCTCCCATCATTTTTTGGTAGGCATCTAGCCCATCTCTATCATAATTCCTCCTCTGTTCATCAAATGTTACTATCCCTTTCCAAATAGATTGCTCTCACTCTCATGGCAAGAGACACAGCCCAAAGTCTCAGCCACTGCTGCTTCTGGCTCAAAGTCCAAGACATCCCTCTGATGCACAGTCCTCTCCAACAGGTCTAGAAAAAATCTCCAGTGATCTAGTGACATATGCATTAAAAAGAAGAGCAACCTGATCCCTTAAACAGTGTACTCACCACAAAACACAGAGCAGATAAAGGATCACAAGCAATCGCTGGTCTCGAACACCCCTAAAATCCCACTAGGCCAACACTGTGGAACCCCCTAGCCTGTGTCCCTGTCAGAGGGCTTCTTCGACTGCTGCCTATGAGGAGTTCCTTTTTCCATGTTCTCCGTGGTTTCTTCTCTGTCTTGTGGAAACTTTCTCCTGTCCATTCCCCTCCTAGACCTCGTCTGAAATGGTCCTTGAGGAAGTCGGCGTTTTGAGGCAACATAGTTCTGTAGCCCACTTTCTGTCCAAGGATTGTTTGAAAGCTCTATTAAAGGAGTCCAGTCTTTTTAGATCAAACGGATGGGTTTCTGGCAACAGAGTTTCTTTAGAAACTTAGTAGGTTCTGATGTATTTAGTCTTCAGCAGTCCTGCACATCATAACCAGACCCAGTGTTCCTTCTAGATGTACCTCATGTATGTCTTGTTTCTCTGTGTGAGCTCTCAAATGTTTCTCTTAATTTACTGATGGCTGCCTTCATTAGGTAGACCACATCCTATATCTGATCTGACCTTCAAGACTGACTCACTGTCAACTGGGAAATCTCATTAAGCTTTCGTCAATCCCAAAGCTTACTGTTTTTTTTTTTTTTTTTCCATTTATTTTTATTAGTTGGAGGCTAATTACTTTACATCATTACAGTAGTTTTTGTCATACATTGAAATGAATTAGCCATGGATTTACATGTATTCCCCATCCCGGTCCCCCCTTCCACCTCCCCCTCCACCCGATCCCTCTGGGTCTTCCCAGTGCACCAGGCCCGAGCACTTGTCTCATGCACCCAACCTGGGCTGGTGATCTGTTTCACCCTAGAAACTGTTAACCTTTCTTATCCTGAAGTCTCCCTATATTTGAACTTCTATTCCTTTTCACTTTTGCTTGCAAAGTAGTCAAAGCTTTCTAGAATTCTTTATCAAATACCTTGCCAAATGCAGACAGTAATAACAAAGAGCGAGAATTTCCTGTTTCCAACTTCTTCCATGGTCAAAAGCTCAGTAAGCACATGGTCTGCCTTCCAAGTTATAGCATCTAGGGTTTTACAAACTATTTTGCCACTACCAAACACAGAATCCCAGCTATCCATCTAGTCATTTTCCTTTCTTCACTAACTTCCTGCTAACCCAAGGTGATAAAATGTGAAGATTTTATTTGGCAGTTCTGTAGTTCAAAGTGCTATACTAGGATAGACTATGCCAAAAACCAGAACAAAACCAAAGAAGACCCTGAAGGTTCAATAGATCACAAAACACAAAATTTTGATTGCTTTCTCATGTCACAGTCCAATGTGGTTGATTAAGAGGGAATTTCTCCATGAAGTTTTTCAGAGACCCAAAATGTCTTCCATCTTATGATTTTGCCGTTGTCAAATCATGGCTTCCAAGTACCCATGGAAGAGAAATTTTATCATGGGGAATCTCAGGTTGGTTGACATCAGATCTAAAAGTGGTGAGCATCACTTCTGATCTCATTTCATTGGCCAGAACTCTGGTTTCAGGTTTCAACCTAACCCAAGGAAGTCTGGAAAATATACAGTTTAACTGATGTGCCCAGGAAGGGGCAATAATCTTTGTAGTCAGTCTTTGCAATACCAAGGATTAATCAAATCTCTGCTTTTCCGTAAATTTAATGTAATTGCTAGCAAAAGCAGTCAAAAAGATAACAATTCCATATTATTTCCTTTTTAGAAGGTACCAAATCATTTGATCCCCTACCAAAACTTAATTAAATCCACATTACTTGGTGGCTCGGGGATTCACCAAACTTTTCTCTGTACATAGAATTGCTGAGTTAAAAGCTGAAGATTTTTAAATGTTGACCACTTTTCTAATTTTGCAGTCAAGTAGTATTTTTTTTTATTTGAAATGCCAGTCCATAGGGAATGAAAATGTTGCATGATTATAGAGATGAAATATCCTCTCGTTATCCACTCATTTATTCACATACTCAGTTAACATACATCTGTCAGATTCTTAAAATGTGTAAGACTTTGTGCTCAGTGCCGAGGCTGTATTATTGTGAGATTTGGATTAGTCAGTCTGCAGATGTTTATGGAGCATTAAGCCATGCTAGGGACAGGGCTGACTGAGATAAATGTCACATTCCTGTCCTGAAAGGGCCCTAGTTTAGGCAGGTGACCAGCAGGTAAACCAGGGTTCTCATCAGCTTGTAACTACTGTGACAGGGCAATATCCTGGGGCACAGCCTAGAAGTGGTAGGGGCAATGACAATCACACTGAGTCTTAATAGGCAACTAGTGGTCACCAGGGAAAGAAAAAGAGAAGAAAGGAATTTCAGAAACAGGGACCTGAATGTGAAAGGCCACATGCAGGGAAAAGAGGAACTGGCAAGAGAGCAGGAGGTGAGTGGGGAGCTAGAGTTCCCCAGAGGCTTCCCCAAATACAAGACTGCAAATGGACGTGAGAGCCAGGTCGGGAGGAACCATAGATGCCTCAGTTCAGTTCAGTTCAGTTCAGTCGCTCGGTCATGTCCGACTCTTTGCGAGCCTACTTAAGGAATTTAGACTTGAGCCTGAAAGTGAAAGTGAGAGTTGCTCAGTCATGTCCTAGTCTTTGTGACCCCATGGACTGTAGCCCGCCAGGCTCCTCTGTTCATGGAATTCCCCAGGCAAGAGTACTGGAGTGGGCTGCCATTCCCTTCTCCAGGGGATATTACTGACCCAGGGATCAAACCCCGGCCTCCTGCATTGCAGGAAGATTGTTTATGGTCTGAGCCATGAGGGAAGCCTCCAAACTTGAACCTGAAGGTAAGTCATGAGTTAAAATGACATTACAGAAGCGATACTAATATGGATGACAAAGTAGCAGACATTGACTGAGATCTTCTGTTTCAGGCAGTACTATATGTGCGTTGGATATTGTGAGCCATACACACTTCACGGTAACTTTGGGAGAATGGTGTCTTTCTCTTGTATTTGTTTTATCATCAAGGGACTGACACTCAAAGAGGTACAGTAATTCATCTGCGTTAATGCAGTTCATAAGCCTTGGAGTTAACAATAATGACCCATGTAAAATATCAGCAAGGAATTCTGACAGCTCCCAATTATAGATTTAGTGGTGTGTGTGTGTGTGTGTGTGTGTGTGCGCATGCGCAAGGACGTATGTGTGTCTCCTTGAGGAAAATAATGCACAGAGATTAACTTTCCTCCTCCAAAAATCTCACAACCCCTAGATGGTACAAATGGCATTTCAATCTAGGCCTGTGTCTCTGTGAAGCTGTTACATATATCCATCTCCTCACCCTTTCCAAGCTTCTACTGGTGAAAGAACAGTTGATGAACTAAAAACTAAGAGACCTTCCCTTCCATCTGTGTGACCATTCACTGGTCTGAGCTCTAGCCACGTAGCTTCTCTGGACCTGGTTCTCTTTCTCTGTAAGTCTAAGGGGTTAAAAAAATAGTTGCAAGGTCCTTCTAGTTGTACACTGTTCCATGCTCTGGGCTTCCCTGGTGGCTCAGCGGTAAAGAATCCACCTGCCAATGCAGGAGATGGGGGTTTAATCCCTGAGTCAGGAAGATCCCCTGGAGGAGAAAATGGTGACCCACTCCAATATTCGTGCCTGGAAAATCCCATGGACAGAGGAGCCTGGCGGGCTGTAGCCCAAGGGGTCACAAGAGAGTCAGACACCACTGAGCGACTAAACAATTCCGTGTTCTCTTTGGGAGCCGCAGCCTGTGAGAGGGTTAGGGTTCGTGTGGCCAAGGAGGAAAGGGGAAGCCGGCCGGGAGTGCAGGCAGACATCTTCCTTTTACGCCCACAGCCGCCTGAGCCCAGGACCGTGAGAGCCGGGAGTTATGAAGGCGCCCCTCCTCTCCCTCCTGCGCCTTCCCTTCTCTCCTTCCCTCTTCTGCTCCAGGTTACGGCCCTGGGCTCCCTGATCATCCAGGCCTGGGCTCTGCCCAGCAGGGTCACTCGTCTTCCAGCAATAAATCCTCCTCCAACTGACTCACCGCGGGTGCAGCACATGAGGCTCTGAGTGGCATCTCAGGAAAATCCATTAGTGCTGAACAAGGCTGTGGGGCAGCCCGATTCCAGGCTCCCTGGGCGAGGGGTCTGTGGCCCAGCGGTGGCAGCCGCTTCCAGGCGACTCTCAGGGACGAAGCGCCCACACACACTCAGTTGTAAGAGAAGGCCCACCCAGCTGATTTGCGGTGGATCCAACAGGAGACACTACTGTAAGCCAGCAGCTTTAGGAACTCGCAGCAGGAGCCTCCCGAGGCTGGAAACATGCATCTGTTGTCACGGCTTTTGCTTTCATTTTACTTTTGGCATGCAGGGTGGAGAAAGCGCTTCTGGTGTCTTTGTTTCCTCCCTCCCTCCCTTCCTTCCTTCTGCTTCTTCCCCTCCATTTCTCCCCTCCCTCCTCTCTCTGTCCTGCCTGTCTCTTTGCTTCTTCTCTTTCATGCTACTTTCAAGCCATCTGTGAAAGATGGCACTCTGACAGCACTTGAGGAGCATCTGAAGTTCAAGATTTCCTGAGAAGACTGAGAGAGGAGATGGGGCTTCTGTCAAGACCCATCTTAGGCCGTGACTGCAGATCTGGGTTCAAGTTCATGTTCCGAGATTGGTCGCTTCTAAAGCTAGCATCATCTTTGAAAGTATGACCGATCCTGCAGGCTTCCTTAATCTCCCTAAAATAATTTTCCTAAATAATCTCTGGATAGACTCTAATTGCATTCGGCTTCCTGAAGGCGCGAGTGTGGAGCCCCAGAGTCTGCCCTTCTCTCCTGCAAAGCTGCCGCAGTCCTTGGATCTGTATTCTCCAGCATCTGCTCTCTACTCTTGCTTCCCTTTAATGACTGGCGCCTCTGTTCTTGGCTTCTCTGTCCCTCCTAACAGTGCTTTGCATGAAGCTGTGGTTGACCACACTGCTTTCTCAAATCAAGTGCCTCTTCAGTGCTTAATGGTGAAGAACACACGCTCTTCATTGGAAGCAACATGGATGAACCTGGTGGGGGGTGCCTTATGCTAGGTGAAATAAGTCAGAGAAAGGCAAATATTGCATGGTATCAATTTATATGTGGAATATTTAAAAAAATACAACAAACCAGTGGCTAAAACAAAAAAAGATGCAGACTCACAGATATAGAGGACAAGCCGGTGCTTACCAGAGGGAAAAGGAAAGGGGTAGGGGCAATACAGGAGTAGTGGAGTAAGAGGTACAGACTACTAGGTATAAAACAAGCTACAGGAATATATTGTACAGAACAGGGAGTATGCCAGTATTTTATGGTAACTGTAAATGCACTAGAATTTTTAAAAATTGTGAATTAGTATACTGCACAGTTGCCACATATAAGATGGATAGCAACTATACTTCAGTTTTTAAAAATGAAAGCAATTATTGATAGTTTTTTAAAAAAAGAAGACAGGGTCTTGAGGCAACCTGCTTGAGTTCTGGACTTACTCTTGGCACTTAACACTTGTGTGACCTTGAGCAAAGTTAATTCTTAAACTCTAGAAGCCTCACTTTGCTTGCTTGTAGAAGGAGAATAAATAGCACCTACTTTAGTGAGACTAAATGAAATAATTTCTGCAAAGTCCCACATGTAGAAAGTGCTTTTCAGATGTTGGCTAGCAAAGGCAAGTGTCCACTTTCACTCAACTCATGTAGTTTCTATGTCTCTTAGCTCCAACTATTGTTTTTTGTTTTTTAGTTTAATAAAAGTTTAATGACTGGTGAGCTCCCCATCACTGCATGAATGGAGGGCAATTCTTAGCTCCAATTTTTAACTCAGAAAATGCAACTGATTTAATCTGGCCTGGGGGTTGGCTTTTTGGACAGTTGAGGCCCTGGGGGGAAATTGTAGTTCATAGAGTATACTCTCTGAAAAGACTGTGTGGGTTGAGGCAATGATTGACAATTGACATCAATATTATTGTTTTTTCTATTTTCTACTTGTTTGACTTCATTATCCCTTAACTAGCTTGCATCTATCATTCACATATTCATCTAATATATTCTGAAGAATGGCAGGAAGATAAAAGAGCCCCAAAAAGAGAGAAAACCAGGATGTTATTTAAGTGTTAGTCACCAGCACAGCTGCACCGGTTATTAAAATACTGCCCTATTTACTTATATAACTGATCTTTGTTGGAGTATAATTGATTTACAACTTCCCTGGTGCTCAGACGGTAAAGAATCTGACTGCAATGCAGGAGAACAGGGTTTGAGTTCTGGGTTGGGAAGATCTCTTGGAGAAGGACATGGCTACCCACTCTAGTACTCTTGTCTGGGGAATTCCATGGACAGCCAGGCTACAGTCCATGAGGTTGCAAAGAGTTGGACATGACTGAGCAAATAACACACACATTTTACAATGTGTAAATGTTTACAATGTTGTGTTAATTTCTACAGCACAGCAAAGTGAATCCATTATTTTTATACATATATCCACTCTTTTTAAAATTCCATTCACATGTAGCTCATTACAGAGTACTGAACAGAGTTCCTTGTGCTATCAAATATGTTCTTATTAGTTATTAAACTTATATAGAGTATATGTGTCAATACCAGTCTTCAATGTATCCCTTCCCCACTTTCTTCCTTGGTGACCATAGGTTCATTTTCTATATCTGAGACTCTATTTGTTTTATAATTGTTAGAAATTTTGTTTTTGATATAGCATGGCTACTCTGTAAATAAATGATTAGTCTTGGCCCTGCCATCCTAGTCCCCCCTAGGAGCACCATAACTGCCCACGACCTAAAACTAAAGAAGTCATGCCTGACGCAGCCGGAGCCTCTGAGACATTGTTCAGCATGATGACCAGCGCCACACACACCAGCTACACCCTCTGCTCCAGCTCTCAAGCTTCTTCCATCCAGTCTCTGCCCACCCAGTGGGTCCTCTCTGTCTTCTCCGTACCGGTGGCTGGACAATCACTGGACAAAACAGAGAGGAAGCAGCGCATGTGGTGTTCTCAATGACTAATACTCGGATGTTGGGTTGGTATAGCGACAATGGCATGTGAAGTCCTAACGCCTGATCTTATGCTCCTGATCCATCTCTTCTTACGTGTCCAGCTATTTCCCTACCTCCCTAGAAACAGTGACTGTCATGGACCTCTAACATTTTTGGCCATCTGGTGCACAAAAAAATTACTATCTAGTTGACTATCTCATTGTCTTAAGTTGCATTTCTTGATGACTCATGAGGTCGAACATTATTTGAAAACTATAAGACAATTTTTCCCATGTATTTTTTGACTAATATCCTCTTATTTTTTTTCCCTATGGAGCTGCAGAAGACTTTATTGGAGCAGGAGGAGACACTGTACCGTTTAGTTGATAGGGTGAAGGAGGATGATCTTCAGAAAAAACTGTAGACGTGAAGGAGGAAAACTGAAGGAAAACTGAAGTAGGAGACTTTTAAACTAATTCAGAAACAGAGCTATATTTGTTGGAGAATCAAGATTACCAACGTTGATGCAAAGGTAGGATCAGAGAAACTTAAATAAGTAGAAATCAATTTGTCTCACAAGAAGATCAGGGTGAGCTGGTTCTGTTGGTATTACTTCAGCACCTCAGTGGTACTGAGATCATTATAAAGGTGATGATTTTGGTCTTCTTCTCATGTTTACGGGCTCATGAACACAAGTTTGAAGCTGAAACCTGAGGCGTCACTTCTTCATTCTAACAAGAGCATGGAAAAAGAGGGACCTGTGAGGACCTTTCCTAGGAATCAAAAAAATGGTGCTGTATGGCTATACCTAGTTGAGAAGTTGGTAGAGACAGTGTTGGGTGAATGCACAATATGTTGGGCAACTAACACAGATACCTCTCAAACAAATGGGTTTCTAGGACTGGAGATCGGGTGCATTTTGTTCATTAAGAAAATGTGAGAGAAGAAATAGGCTGATGTATTTCCAAGGCCTCCATACATACAGCAGTCAGAAATATGCACCTGAGTTTGGAGAAGAGGTTTGGGTAAAAAATACAGACACGGAAGTCATCTTGGCTAGACACGAGAGAGTAGGGTGAAGGGCAAAGGGTCAAAAACAAAATACAGAAACAGTTTGGGAAACTCATACCTGTAAATTGTCTTGAATGAAATTCTCAGAATGGAAGACCAGATTTGAAACCGCACAGTTACATTTTTTTCAGCATTGTATTGCTTTTTTATTAATTTTTGAAGAATAGATTCAGCCACTTTTGCACTGAGGATGAAACTTTCAGAGCATATGAAGCAAGCTCTTAGATCAACAGAAGACTGTACTCTCCAGAACTATTTTTTTCTTTCTCACTAGCTCTGCCCTGGTAACTCTTCTGATTATGCATTTAAATAAAAGGATAGTAAAAACGAATTCCATGATACACTTAACTGCCTTGAGGGGTAAGAATATGCAGCAGTAAGTGTGATATGTAAAGTGTCTGTTCCTGTGTGGCCACATGTGTGAAGGGATATGCGGTCGCCCTCCACCGAGCCTTTGTACTGGGCTTCAAAGTCATCTTGCTGGAGCTCAAAGGCCTGTGGGAGTGGTGGCATCTTCCTCCTTTTTACTGAAACTCGAATGTGAAAGTTCTTTGATAGCTGAGTTGGTGTTTTAAAATGTTGGTTCTGGTAAAGCACTCTCCTGAATGGCTTTTCTATTTCATAATCTCATATTCTGAATACAAATGGCAAACTCTATTTCCATGAATATTAAAATGGGAAATTTGTTTTGGCTGAATTCTGCATGCCGCAGAGGAAATGTTGAAACTGCCAGCTATGATGAGAAAGTATAAATATAAATAGCTAACAGGTATTAAGCACCTTCTTTTGTGCTAAGCATTTTACAGGAATGACAATTTGCAACCTCTATAAGCATTGTACATAGCTGATCCTCCTATTGTACCCATTTAATACACTGGGAAAACAATGCTTAGATAAAATGAGTGTGGTACTCTATGTGCTCACCACAGTGTGTGTGCTAAATTGCTTCAGTCATGTCTGACTCTATGCAACCCAATGGACTGTAGCTCGACAGGCTCCTCTGTCCATGGGAATTCTCCAGGCAAGAATACTGGAGGGGGTTGCCATGCCCTCCTCCAGGGGATCTTCCCGACCCAAGGATCAAACCTGCATCTCTTATGTCTCCTGCATTGGGAAGTGAGTTCTCCACCACTAGTGCCACCTCGGAAGTCCACTTTCCAATGTAGTAAATAACAATCAACTTTATATTTGCTAGGTAGGCATTGAAATTAAAAGATGCTTATTCCTTGGAAATAAAGCCATAACAAACCTAGACAACATATTAAAAAAGCAGCCAGCAAAATCACTTTGCCGACAAAGGTCCATATAGTCAAAGCCATGGTTTTTCCAGTGGTCATGTATGGATGTGACAGTTGTACCATAAACAATGCTGAGCACCGAAGAATCGATGCTTTCCAACTGTGGTGCTACAGAAGATTCCTGAGAGTCCCTTGGACAGCAAAGAGATACAACCAGTTCATGCTAAAGGAAATTAACCCTGAATATTCATTGGAAGGACTGATGCTGAAGCTAAAGCTTCAATACTTTGGTCACCTGATGCGAAGAGCCAATTCATTGGAAAAAACCCTGATGCTGGGAAAGATTGAAGACAGGAGGAGAAGGGGACGACAGAGGATGAGACGGTTGGATGGCATCATCGACTCAATGGACATGAGTTTGAGCAAATTCTGGGAGACAGTGAAGACAGGGAAGTCTGGTGTGCTGCAGTCCCCAGGGTCTCAAAGAGTGGGACACAACCGAGTGACTGAACAATAAGAAGGCATTGAAAAGGAGCCAGGACATACAAGATTCCAGGATAATAGCAACAATAAGAAACGCCACTGATGGCGCAGGTAAATGGGTGGCTTGACATAGACACCGAGACCAGTGGGCTGAGTAGCAATGCCAAAGTTGTGTTTCTATAATCCATTGTGGCTGTGGTTGCTTCCATTCTTCTATGAGGAAACACTAATAAAAAATTGGGGACTGAGAGTTTGAAGTGAAAAAAAGAGTTATTGTAAATTCAGGGAAAAAAAACATTTACATAATTTGCAACATTTCCCATTTTGTTACAGTGAGAGGAGGTAATAATGATTTAAAACTAACTTAGGATCCTGCATATAACACAATTCAAAAGCTGTTGCATAAAGCTTGTGGAAATTCTTTGGCAAATCTACAGCAATTATATTTTAAAGAATATTTGTAAACTCTAGTAATTACCTAAACAAAGACAAGGAAAAGACACATGAGCTATATCATTATAGAGAAGCAGGTGTACCACTGAAATAAGGAAACTACTTGGAAAGTGTCTTAACATCCTTAGAGGAATTCTCTACACAGAGACTCTGCCTCAACCCAGAGCAATATTTTAGTTCTTGTGTTTTGCACAATTTTTCTAAACAAATTGAATTTTCAAAATAGATTTACAGGGTTTTTTGCCTCCCTAGGGTGCGTTGGGGGAGATTAGGGTCTGGAGTGGAAGGAGGCACATTAAAAAAGAAATAAAGAAAAGCTTCAAAATTTTTTTTCTCTTCTATTTTGACACAAAAAAAGGCTGAATCTGGACCAGCTGTGAAGAACTGGTTGGGTTTACATGTAGATACTGTGGGGATTTCTGTCCACACTTTAGGTGATAGAAACTTCTCCAAATGCAGGGACTTACTTTTCCTCGGGATCCTAGTGTTTCTGTCCACCATCTTTTATGGAGATCTGATTATGTGCCAGCTCTGCACATGGTCCTGGAGATGGAATGAGGAGGAGGAGAAAGTATGAAGTATGAGGAGTCAGATGTAGATAAACGGGACCAAACTGGGGCCAGCAAAGAAGGAGGAATTTCTTCTACTTGAGGACATGGTAATGCAGCTGTCTAGGGGACCTTAGTAAACTTTGGAGAAAAGGCAGCCCATTTTAACACATTTATCAGAATCATACAGATTTCCCAAGACTGTGGTATTCTAAAACACCACAGATTAAATTCTTTTCTGATTTCCCTGTAAGTTTCCTTTCATCTTCGAGCTCTCTGGCTACTTATTTCAACTTCTAGCTAGTCAGGTTTCTAATCATTTCAGCAAAGTCCCTTAAATCTTGTTGAAAACAAGGGTTCTAAACTAACAGAGTGACTGAGTGAAAGCTGGCTATGCCAGGGCCTTCATATGTGCCCTCTTTTCACGGGTATTCAGGACCTACTGATGGGTCACAAGGCTGAAATTCACCGAGGATCTGTATTTTGCTAACCTCTCCAGGTATTTTCTATCCTTGTGGAATAATGATAGGTGGAGGACTCCTCATAGGAGCATGTGGGCAGGAGATGGAAATCAGAAATTGTCAATACATAGCTATAGTATTCATTTGTTATGAACTATCCATAGAGTGGGCTTCCCTGGTGGCTCAGTGATAAGAACCCGCCTGTCAATGCAGGAGACACAGCTTTGTTCCCTGGGTCAGGAAGATCCCCTGGAGAAGGAAATGGCAACCCACTCCAGGATTCTTGCCTGGGAAATTCCATGGACAGAGGAGCCTGGTGGGCTATAGTCCATGGGCTCGCAAAAAAAAAAAAAAAAAAGTTGGACATGACTCAGCAACTAGACAAGAACAATCCGTAGAATAACTATTTATGTGCTGAGTCCCATGCCGAGCTTTGGGGACATACTAGTTGTCAAAATGGACTTGATTTTGTTCTCATGAAATTAGAATATGTCTTTATTCATTTTTCATTGATTCAGGGTGTTTGGAGCAAACAATTTCTCTGTCCTTCTTACAACACTTATATTTCCCAAAACCTCATGGTCATCATTTAGATTCCATGAGGAGAAACTTACACTCTCAACAGCTTGTTGACAACTAGACCCCATTAAGGAGCTTCTGCAGGATCTACTGTCCACCAAAACTTGATGCTAAAAGTGTGATTCTTGAGGTGATAGTAAAAGTGATCTAAAATGATTAGAAATACTTTCTAGCAGAGGAGACCTATAATATTTTGATCAATAAGATGATTTTCATAAGATTGTCAATAGTTTAAAAAATTATTGAAATAAATCATGCTGTCTTTTCAAAAGACAACATGAGTGAGAAAGAGGTTGAACTAAATATCACCACACATTTTTATTATGAAGTCATGTTATCTTATATCATATAAAGAGTACGACTGCATGAAGTCTTAAGAATAATTCATAGATGTATGCTTGTTGTGGAGAAGTCATGGACATTTCCCAGAAGGAAGAGAGAGGCTGAAGAAATCAGATGGCATGTATTGGTTGATATCAAAATAGAAATTTTTTTTAAGTGTGTTAAATAAAATTCTTGATGCTTTAGACAGTGCAGAAAAAAAAAGTGAGGAAAAGAAAATTTTCCTTGGTAAAATAAGTTTGGAAAGCATTACAAATATATAATATACTTATAGACTACATTTCAGATTAGTAAATTGAAGACTTTGAGAAGTCATGTAATAGGGAAGAAACCATTAATATTGTTTAACCTTCATTTTTTTTTTTCAAATTTGTTTGACAATAGAATATATTTTTATCCAATTCATCAGCTATTAAAACTACTCTGGCTGAACACATTTTCAAAAATACACATTTTGCAATGTCCTGGGGGAGGTCCTGTGGGGAGGAAAAAATTAATCTCTAAAACAAATGAAATGATAAATTATGAAGACATTTATTTGGGAACCAAACTGAAAAAATGTATGTGGTTTGGGTAGGAAAGTTGATATTTCCTGTTACAGTAAAGGGAATTTGGAGTAGGATGAAATAATTTAGTTATTTATACTCCACGAGGGGTATAAACAAAAGGCATAATAGGTCTTAAATATAAGGTATTGAGTTCAGTTCCATCACTCAATTGTGTCTGACTCTCTGTGACCCCATGGACCACAGCATGCCAGGGCTCCCTGTCCAACATCAGCTCTCAGAGTTTACTTAAACTCATGTCCATCGAGTCGATGATGCCATCAAACCATCTCATCCTCTGTCATCCCCTTCTCTTCCTGCCTTTAATCTTTCCCAGCATCAGGATCTTTTCAAATGAGTCAGTTCTTTGCATCAGGTGGCCAAACTATTGGAGTTTCAGCTTCAGCATCAGTCCTTCCAATGAACACCCAGGACTGATCTTTAGGATGGACTGGTTGGATCTCCTTGCAGTCCAAGGGACTCTCAAAGTCTTCTCTGACACCACAGTTCAAAAGCATCAATTCTTCAGTGCTCAGCTTTCTTTATAGACCAACTCTCACATCCATACATGACCACTGGAAAAACCACAGCTTTGACTAGATGGATCTTTGTCGGCAAAGTAATGTTTCTGCTTTTTAATATGCTGTCTAGGTTGGCTATAGCTTTTCTTTCAAGGAGCAAGCGTCTTTTAATTTCATGACTGCAGAGATTTTGAAGTCCAAAAAAATAGTCTCTCACTGTTTTCATTGTTTCCCCATCTATTTTGCCATGAAGTGATGGGACCGGAAGCCGTGATCTTATTTTTCTGAATGTTGAATTTTAAGTCAACTTTTTCACTCTCCTCTTTCACTTTCATTAAGAGGCTCTTTAGTTTTTCTTCACTCTCTGCCATAAGGGTGGTGTCATCTGCATATCTGAGGTTATTGATATTTCTCCCAGCAATCTTTATTCCAGCTTGTACTTCATCCTACCCAGCCTTTCACATGATATACTCTGCATATAAGTCAAATAAGCAGGGTGACAGTATACAGCCTGATGTACTCCTTTCCCAATTTGGAACCAGTCCTTTGTTACATGTCCAGTTCTAATTGTTGCTTCTTGACCTGCATACAGATTTCTCAGGAGGCAGGTCAGATGGTCTGATATTTCCATCTCTTTCAGAATTTCCCACAGTCTGTTATGGTCCACACAGTCAAAGGCTTTGGCATAATCAATAAAGCAGAAATAGATATTTTTCTGGAACTCTCTTGCTTTTTTGATGATCCAATGAATGTTGGCAATTTGACCTCTGGTTCCTCTGCCTTTTCTAAATCCAGGTTGAACATCTGGAAGTTCACTGTTCACATACAGTTGAAGCTTGGCTTGGAGAATTTTGAGCATTACTTTGCTAGTGTGTGAGATGAGTGCAATTGTGTGGTAGTTTGAACATTCTTCAGCATTGCCTTTCTTTAGGATTGGAATGAAAACTGACCTTTTCCAGTCCTGTGGCCACTGCTGAGTTTTCCACATTTGCTGGCATATTGTGTGCATCACTTTAACATCATCATCTTTTAGGATCTGAAATAGCTTAGCTGGAATATATAAGGTATACTGCTTATTAAATGACAGAGCATTTTTGTAATTACAAGGTATTTCCACTCCTAATAACCTTGGAAGGTGAAAATGTTTCTCAATTTTTTTTAAGAATTCCTATGGCTCAAAAGACTGAAAAGAGGCACAAAGGCACTCACTCTAAACCAGCAACAGGGATGAAACTTGGGAAGTCTGTTGGCTCCCTAGTGGTAGATCCTGATCCATCATGTTGCTAAAAGACTGAAGACAGTCTGTGGAACTTAGTTAGGAGCTCCTTGTACTGATGGTATGATGCTGGCTTTTGTGAGTTTGGGCTTTCTGTTGATTCAAGGCATCCAGAGACTTTGTTCCTCATGAGTAGGGGTCTTACTGAATTTCAGCTCTGTGTTTCTGAAGATCCCATGACGAAGGAAATGGCAATCTACTCCAGTGTTCTTATCTGGAAAACCCCACGGACAGAGGAATTTGACGGGGTACAGTCCATGGGGCTGCAAAGAGTCAGACACAACTTAGCTACTGAACAACAAGAACATCGTAACAGTGACATGGATAGGTAAGATTTATTGAGCTCAGTATGTGTGAGACATTGTTCTGTATGTTGATTATCCATTTTATTTTTATTATTTTTAAGGGGAAAATTCTATTGTTTCCATTTTATAGAAGAGACTTCTGAGGGTTAAGGAGTAGAATTGCTTACCCAAGACCACACAGCACATTTTTAAGGAAGCCATGATTTGAACCAAGTCTTCTGACTAGCTTCAGACAAGAGTTAGAAGCTCTGAGAACAGCAATCATGATTTTAGTTGTCACTTTTTAGGTCTTTTACTGCAGGGGTGCCATTCTCACCTCAGTATTGCCTATTCTTTATCTCCATGAGGAAACCTAATGCCCACTCAGTTGCTATGATATCAACACACAGGTGAAGAAGCTGGTCATATGCATGGAGCTGAAGACATGCTGATCCTAAAACCAAGCAAGACCCTGTGGCTCCTGGGCACAAAAACCTTCCTGTGACCCCCACCCCACCCTGCCCCAGGTCTGGATTAGGGAAACAGGAGACAGACTTCAATCAGCCTTCATGAATTTCCCTGGAGTTCCAAGGGGCAGGTTCAAACAATGCCAATTAGGGAAGGGATGGGATGCTGAAACAAGAGAGGGAAAGTCAACAAACAATAGTGTAGCCCTGGGGCAGGGTCTTGGTTCCCCTCTTAAGGGATATACATAACACATATCTTTGAGCTATTTTGCAGATACCAGAATCCCCACCAGGTGGGAGAAGCTAACTCTCCACTGTCCATAAGCATGTAGACCCCATACCAGTTGGAACTAGAAGATGGGTGATGCTGACTCCCACTTTTCCCACCACCAAACAATCAGAAGAACATCCTTGAGCTCATCACACTTTCTTTAAACCATTACTATAAAATTCCTCACTACGTTCTCCAGGTGGGACAGTGTTGAAAACATTAGCCTACTGTGGCCCTTTTGCCTGGAAAGCAATAAAGCTATTCTCTTCCACTTCACCTCAAATTCTGTCTCTGAGATTTAATTTGGGGTGAGGGTACAAAGGCTGAATCTGGCTTCAGTCCTAGAGATTTTACATAGTCTTTGGAGATGCACTAAACTAGTGAAGCAAGTAGGCCCAAG
Source organism: Odocoileus virginianus (assembly GCF_023699985.2). NCBI lineage: Eukaryota > Metazoa > Chordata > Mammalia > Artiodactyla > Cervidae > Odocoileus > Odocoileus virginianus. The sequence continues at coordinate 47,153,543 of NC_069689.1, read as the reverse complement.
GAAACAGTTTGCTAATAGACTCTGGACCTTAGAATTATTGACGCCTTAAATGTTTCAGAGGAAATGAAGAAGCCTTATTCCTCACTGGAAAAAAGAGCATTTGAGTCAAGTTGCTTAAGTCTCCCTTGTGGGTTTGAGGAGATGGTAAGGCTAGAGAAAAATAAGACCCTCACCATCTCATAAGTGACTGGACCCAAGTGGAATCATAACAGAATGTTGGTTTAAATGAACCATCTCCTGTGCTGGAGTTTAGAATTGGTGTGACGTTTTAGTTCTCTCTGACATTAGGTTAAACTGTACAGTAGTAGCAGAAGTAGAGAACAGGGTATGTTTTAAAATTTGGACATAAATGAGCACACCGTCCAACATGTTAGGAATGATATGTGGGATTCAGGGACACAGTGTTGAATGTTTGACTTCGGTTTCTTACAAGGCCTCAGATAAAATTGCTTATTGCACAACCCTAGGGGCACCATTCATAATCCATCAGTCAGTACAAGGTGACCCTGTTGCTGACATGGTCATAATAGCGTTCTGGAATTGAACAGGATGAAGGGAATGTGGCTCATTCCTTGTCCTCTTATGGCTCTCCTCTGGCCCCAAGAAGGACTGTGTGGCAGTAACTGCCAAGTAATTTCCAGAATTCTGTAATCTCTCAGAAGATTTTAATAGCCTTCTTGGGGCAAGGAGAAGGAAAAATTCAGTTTTTAACTGTTTATCTTTTTTTTTTTTTTTACTAAAGATTATATGGCATCAAGGGATGAACCAAGAATTTAACCTTAGTAGTTTGGTATTTGGTGAAATTCTGTCTTACAAATGTCCCCCCTGGAAACCAGAATCCTGGAAAAAAAAAGCATATCCCAGAAAACTGATATGAATTTTGTTTTGAATAAAATGTATATATTTGGAAAAGAAATCATCATAAAAAATATAGAATTCCAGGCTTGTTTGAAAAAGTTAAGTTTTATGTAGTATATACTTTATCTGAGAAGCTATAGCTTAGAGCAAAACCAGAACTCTTTGAGAAGCATTTAAAAGACCACTCAATTTGAGTCCGCTTGTCTCTTTTCCCAGATTGATACATGTGGCCTCCTACATTTAAAATGAAAAGTCCTCAGACAATCCTAATCACATTGTCAGTCAGACAGTCATCTCCTGAAAGGGCCTCCTTCACCTTTAAGGATGCATGTACAATAGTGATATGTAAGCAGCTCAAAGACTCAATACCCCTTTTTTCTGCAAAGCAAGGCTGGGTTAGGAAAAAATCAATATGTTGGAAGTAAAGGTCAGACTAGGAAAAGTGACATGAAACAGAACTAAGGGAACAATATCCTTCATGAAGACTGTTTGAAGTTTCCTTTACCCTTGTGCTAGCTTCAGTGCAAATATATTTTATCCTAGAATAGAAGGCTGTATTCTTGAGGAAAAGTCATATTTTAAATATTTATCTATTCGCCAGCATCCTTATTGCGTATTATCTTTGTCCTATTGACTAATACTCAAAAAGAATAGTGTATACTTTGAAGTACACGTTGCATGTGAATTGGAGCTGCCAGATTTTTTTTTTCCCTTGTAAGCAATGAGATTCGAACACACATATGCATTTGCCTACCTTTTTGAACAGTTCTCAATTTACTTTTTCAAGTGGGCCAGATGTACTACTATAGTCCTTAAAAGGGTCAGGACCATCTCCTTATTTCCCCACTCTCTATACTTATTGCTTGGGTATAGCTTTAAAGTAGCCCATGAACCCTTTTCACTCTTGCAACACATTTACCCACAATTAACAATCAAGCCGGCTTCCCTTCATTCAGGCGTCCATTCTCCCCGGCCTCATTTTCCCTGCCTCTCTCTTGATCTACCATTGTGCGGAGAGCTGTTTGTGCCATCTCAATCTGCCCCCCTCCCCAGCCGCACAAGGACTGGGGGGAAGAAAGCGCCCGCATTCAGATGCTGAATAGCAAATTGCTCTTGAGTGTCCTTGCCTCCCCCGGCTCCCCCCCCCTTCCCCGGGAAGGACAAGGGGGCGCTGAAAGCAACCATACATTTTGTTCAGTGCTCTTGAAAACAAGCGTTTCACACCTGAAGCCTTTCACAGCAGCCCAGAAGCACCCCTTCAAACCACTTAATTGCCAATTGCTTCAGAGCTCCTTGTAAAAGTCCATTATGTCAGCCAGCTCCATGGCGGAGACAAAGTATGCGAAATGAAAGAGTCCTCCTTCTCCCAGGGCCAATGCGGCATTAAATATCCCCAGATCACTGGTTTTCTTGTTGTTAACAGGCCGTGATTGGCTCCCGTTGGAGGTATGCACAGAAACCTTCTAGCATTATTTGAAAATGAAAGATGCAATTTTCCTTGGTTCTTTGTCAAAATAAGGTAAAAAATAAATAAATAAATAAATAAAGAGGTACCAGAGATATCCAAGAAAGGGATCTTCACACACTCAATTGCTGTGCTGGGATCTGGGGTGGGGGATGGGACGGCATGAGAAGCACCTAGAATAGTCCACCAACCAAAACTGAGTAGTCTTCTGTTTTGTTGGAGTCTTTTTTTTTTTTTTCCTTCTAGATTGAAAAAATTAAAGTGTGTGCAAATTCTCAAAGTTAAAAAAGAGTTTCTCTCCTTGAAGTGGAAGGAAACAATAAGATATCCCACAAGAAAAGAATGCTCACCTTGAATACAATGAAACTGAACCGCTTATTCACTGGAGAACTGTTTCAAAGTTGCAGCTGTGGAAATTGATTTTCAAATGACTCTGCTCTTTCGAGGCCTCCCCCCATGCTCACTTCAGTCTTTACTACAATTAACAACACAATCAATTTGATGAAGAAAAACACCTGGTAAGCATCTGAGTAAGGAATGAAATGTTCCTGGAGGAAAGTATTTCTTGCCGGTGAAAGCTTCTCACTCACTGTTAGGGGAGTGAGGCTGCCCAGGTGAGGGAGTGTGGGAGACATGTCAATAAAATGGGACCCCGTGAGTCAAAGTCGCTCAGTGATTCAGACTCTGCAACAGTCTGTAGAATTCTCCAGGCCAGAATACTGGAATAGGCAGCCTTTCCCTTCTCCAGGGCATCTTCCCAACCCAGGAATCAAACCAAGGTCTCCTGCGTTGCAGGCGGATTCTTTACCAACTGAGCTATCAGGGAAGACCCAGAGAGGGGGCCACCAAACCTGATGGTGGAAGTGTGTGGTCTGTTTGTTAGGATGATTCCAGGTATGCTTTTAGGAGATGTTCTGGAGTCCTGGGCTCTCATTTTTGTTCCTCTGGCACTTTGGAAGTCATGAGCCTAATACTGGGAGAGTTTGAATAACACGTAAGCATGTCTTCCCTTTTTTCTCAGATGGTGTGTGCTTTTTCGATGCCCCTGTGTTATCCTGCTTTGAAAGGGTTACCTTCTTCTCTGATACTTTTGAACTGAGATTCCCTCTAGAATCTAGTGCTTTCCTTCCTGGAAAGAACCAAGTGGAGTATGAGAGGAGAAGGAAAAGTGTGTATTTATTCTAATGAAACTTATGTGAGTGTTGGCTTCCATCTTGAGCCAAAATACTCCTCTGACTGTGGTGATGGAAGGACTGTAAATTTCCTTTGAATGAATGAACTTCATTGTACTGAATGACCACTCCCTGGATAATCTGATTCTTCTGCTTTCTTTTTTTTTTTTTTAAACTGATCTCTCTTTCTTTCTTGGGCTTTCCCTGCAATTCACACCTGCCGTGGCTTGTCAACCCATTTGGTCCAAACTTGTTCTTGTGACTTCTGAAACTAAATCACCAGGAATTCTGCCCTTCCTGCCTTAGTCTTTAACTGTTTTGGCCACGGCCCACAGTGGCCATACAGTAACCGTGTCATGCTTCAGACCTGCAGTGATTTAGAACCTAGAGCAATGAAAGGTCCATTATGAAGGGAAGAATGTATTCATGTTGGTCTGTCCATATCCAAGGATCATTATAAATAGGCTCATCTCAGAGTTCCTATGCCTCATGTTCCAAGAAAGGTTCCTCAACTGCTGTGCTTTATTAAGGGCCATATATATGAAATCTATTCCCCAATAAGCATTTGACTTATGAAAAGTAAGAATAACTTGTCATTCATAGTATTTGATTTTCTTTCTATCTGTTCTTCCTTTTTTCTTCTTTGCTTTATGTTCACTTGTTTAGGTTGCTTCTTTTCTCTTCCTCTCACTTATCAGCTTGCTCTGCAGAAAAATTTCCAACAGATTAATTTATCCTCTTAGCCATGTAGCAGATCTACTTATGGCATAGGATGTATAATGAATTTTCATTAGATTTTGTGATAATTTTAGTGCCAATGTGAATTTTTATGCACTAAAGTAGAAAATGAGAGGAAAGTAACATTGGCAACCTCCTGCTTATCTGCCACCTTTCCCATACAAAGCTCATGAAATAGGGGAGTTTGGATGATAATGCTGGGAGGGAAAGCTAGTGGATGCAGTCTTGCAAGAAATTTCACCTTAGCATAGAAAGCCTCAGAACAATCCCTAAGTATAGTAAGGTCAACAGACCATGGCTGATGGGTCAGTTCTAGGCTGCCACCTGCTTTTGTAACTAAAACACTATAGGAATATAGCCACACCTGTAAAGTTTATATGGGCTTCCCTGTTGGCTCAGATGGTAAAGAATCTGCCTACAACGAAGGAGACCTGGGTTCGATCCCTGAATCGGGAAGATCAGCTGGAGAAGGGAATGGCTACCCCACTCCAGTATTCTTGCCTGGAGAATCCCATGGATAGAGGGGCCTGGTGGGCTACAGGCCACAGGACTACAGAGTCAGACGTGACTGAGTGACTGACACTTCACTTCATAAGTTTATGTGTTGCCTATGGCTGCATTCACTTCAGAGCTGAGTAATTGCAATGGAAACCATATGGTCCCCAAATCCTACAATATACACTATCTAGCTTTTTTTTTCCCTTAAAGTTGCTAACCCTTAGAATATTTGAGAAGGAAATGGCAATCCATTCCAATATTCTTGCCTGGAAAACCCCATGAACAGAGGAGCCTGGTGGGCTACAGTTTTGGGATTGCAAAAAGAGTCGGCCACAACTTGGCGACTAAATACAACTCTTAGGCTATAGCAAAAGTCCTGAAAGATCTCTCTATATATTTCATACAGGAGAACATGAAATATTCACTGAACACTTAATCAAATATACTTTTGTTGGGAGTCTGATCTTTTTGTGCTAGGAGGAAAACACTGAGATAATATATATAATACGTAAGCATGTATGTGTGTTTAATTGCATTTTATTTTGTTAAGGACTGTTTGCATATCTGTCTTTCCTGCTAGATTGTGATCCTTGAAGGCAAGGACATGATCTTATTCGTAACCTGATTGTGGCCATGTCTGTCAAATAGTTGTCACTTAAGTGTTTTTGTCACATGTGTATACTCCAAATGGATGTTCATTGTGAAGAAAAAACCATTACACAAACCTCAAAGTCTTAGGCCCAGCTGTTTGGAAATGGAGATGATAAAGCTGTGAGACAGTGCACTGAGTTATTTTCTAGGTGTACTGTGATCTCACTCCACTTCTGGACATCACAGAGAGATTTCAGTGTCTTAGTGAACAGCTGCATGCTCTTCTGGTGCATTTTCTTCTCTTTGTCTTCACTTTATTCCACCCGCTCCAACTTTTTAGAATTTTTGAAAAGAAGTGAACAATTTGTCTTAAGCAGTAGGTTTTCTGTAACTGCAGGAGCAGCAAAAGCACCTTTCGTTGTTCCACAAGTCCATGTCCCGTGATAGAACCTTGCTTCGTCTTCGTCAGCATATCCAATATAACAGCTGCTTTCTCCACTATCCCTTGGCATAGAGTGCTGCTCTTTTTTGCCACTTACCTGACAGCATTTGTTGACATAAATAGTAGCAGATTTAGTCAAAGTCTTGCCAATACCTCCTGGTGCCCGATTTGTAATCTTGCATTATTTGGGGAGTACTCTGATCATTTTGAAAAAGAGAAAATAAAAGAATATTCTTTTCTTGAAAAAATAACTCTTCATTGACAGCCAGAAGACAACTGAATCACTTCCGCATGGCAAAATGGCATTCACACCACTGGGAAATTTTGAACCAAGGAAGTTTAAATCTGTCTAAAGTCATCTGAACCTCTTTCTGCAGTCTAAGGAAATTTGTTTAAATATGTCTAGATTATAGCATGGTTTCACACATAATGCTGGTTTTGATCAGTGCTTAGAATTTTAGCTATTGGAAAAAAGGGATCCTAATATTTTTTAGTATTATCCTGAGTCCACCACTCTACCTGTGTTATCTAATTTAATACTCATTTATGTGTGTATTTAATTTACTATTAATGATTGCCCTGGGGGGAGCTGTTATTGTCCACAAATTACAGACGAAGAAACTGAGGCACACTATGAATGATCATGTTTACAGAGCTAGGAGAGAAGGCTGTCCTTTTTTTCCCCTCCCTCAAACTGCTGTGAACAACTATTCTTCACTCACCAGGATCCCCAGGACATGTGGGCAGTAGTAAACTGCTCACCAGCCTGTACCTGCAGCAGTTGATATTTCCTCATAAGCAATACTTTAGCTGAGACAGGCTAGACGTGGTGAATCTGCATGCTACTGCTAAGTCACTTCAGTCATGTCCGAATAAATAAACCAGAGAAATTTCCAAAACGACTGTAAAATTCACCTGCCTAGGACTAAAAGAAAAGCCTTAGGGTTGGATGGGATGGGTGGCATAAGTGGATTGATCAAATCAAAATATTGATTACATACTCTCTCTGCTTTGCATTTAATAAAATCTGTGTAGGTATTGAGCTCCATTGCTGGTGTCTCAATATTGATTGATTGCTACCTAGGCTTTATGTCCTCTAAGCATCATCACTTTAGTAATAATAGCAACAACAACAACAACAACAACAATGGTTTACATCCATTAACCACTTACTATGCACTGATATTTTATATGGATTAATTAATTTATTTCTCCTCAGAATCCTAAGAGTGAATAATATTTTATCTCCTAGGATCATCAACCGATGCCCAGAATGCCAAATGACTCCTTTAGTAATATAGCAAGCAAATATCGGAATAGACATTCCAATATAAAGCCTTGGCTGTCTGATGCTGAGATAGCATCTTTTACCCACAGTGATTCCTTTCTTTTCCTCCTCATCGGCAGGAGCCTGCTACAAGACTGTGAAAGTGTTAGTTGTTCAGTTGTGTTCAACTCTTTGCGACCCCGTGGACTATAACCTGCCAGGCTTCTCTGTCTATGGAATTCTCTAGGCAAGAACACTGGAGTGGGTTACCATTCTCTTCTCCAGGGGAATCTTCCAAACCCTGGGATCAAACCCAGGTCTCCTGCTTTGCAGGCAGATTCTTTACCATCTGAGCCACCAGACCATGCAGTGAACTCATCCATACCCATGGCTTCACCTATCCCTAAAATACACTGATGATGTCCTAACTATGTTAGCGCTCAGGAATCTTCTGCTGTTTATATACACGAGGAGACTTCTACTCATTTTGAACCTGTTACCTTCTCCCCAAAACTCCTTCTTTGTGTCTTGATAAATGACATCTTGCGTTTAATTACCTGAGTGTAAAGCCTACAAATGATTCCAGCCAGTCTCTTCCACGCTGTCTGGGAGATCTCTGACCATACCATTAGGTCATCTGTGTTAGCATTTCCTCTCAAATCTGTCTCTCTCTCTCTCCTTACCATTGCCCTACCTCATCCCTGATGAGTGATTGCCAGCACTTTCCACAGTCCTCCTGTCTCCAGCGCAGGTACCTCGAAATCCATTGACTGCACTGAGACTGGCCTGATTTGTCTGAAGGTCAATCTGACCACATTCTCCACTGTTGAAATATATTCAACACCACAACTGACTTAAGATCTCTCCAAGCAAACACACAAAGCCCTTCATGATCTGGATCCTGTTGGAATTAGTATTTTCCCATGTTTTTCCCATGCCAGAGAGCAAACCTCTGAGAGATAGCAGTTGTGCCTTGCCAGTACCCCCGCTGGTGACCTGCACACAGCTGATGCTAAATAAATTGCTGTATGGTTCATGAGCATGCTCTTGGTTAAAAGATTTTTTTTATCAAGAATGGTTACAACTTCATACTTAAGATCTAAAGTACAAAAACTTTTGAGCTACTTTTGATTTTATGAGCCTGTTCTTTTCTAAAACTCTTTTACATTAGCAATTAAGCTATTAACGGAAATTTTCATAGTATTGTTCATACCCCACTGAGCTTTTCTTCTCGAACTTGAGTGAGTGATCACTTACAGAACACTAAAATCATTTTAGGACACATGCTTGATTTTAAAGTGAGCTAACTTATTTTATTATTTAAACAAAAGTTAAGCTGTTGTTGTTGTTGTTGTTGTTGTTGGGTTCTGAAGCAGCTTCACATTATCCCTGCTCTGCAGATAAAAGTTAAGGCTCCTTGTTCACAGGCAGGATTTGGCAGTAAGCATAGAGAATTGCTTTGGCAGACTTAGTTTAATTGACTTAAACTTGAACACTGGCTGCCCCTGCATAGGAATTCCCAAGGCTGTTCTTAACAGGCCTCACAAATCTAATAGTAAAAAGGACTTGCTGATGAAAAACATCTGCCTTGGGGCCTAGTGAAGATTCCATACAGTTTTACTTTCCATGCTACAAACTTATATGGATTTCCCCTGCTAATCTTTATCATGGGGAAAACCCTCGAAACATTCTTTCCCAGTCTTACCATGAGCTTTTCACATACCTTCTCTCCTTGGCAGCACCAATTACTACTACATTGTGTCCTTGTTAGGAAGAACAGAAAAGCTACTGAAGAGCATTGAGTTAACCCTTATCCCATCATTGCCCTAAGACCTGAAGCTTTGGGCTTGTTTAGACGTGAACATGGAAGATGCCAAAAGAAGAACCTGTACATTAGAGGATTATTTAAAGACATACTCAAGTATATTTTAAGATGTGAATATAGCATGTTTGATGATTTTAGAATTGCTCTGATTTGTGTAGAAAGGGGATATTTGAATGATAGAAACTACTCTTCCAGCCATATATCCAGTCAAACCCAAGCCCTGATGTATTGGTGTTAAAGAATATCAACAAGGTCAACTCATATAAAGCCATTCCATACTGGACAGAAAGAAACACAGATGCATCCTTAGTAACTGTTAGTTTCCAATGCTAGATTGATATTTAGGGTCCACATTTTCTAACTAAAATAGGTGGCTTGCATTTCACAAGGAATGAAGAAAGAGGACCTATTGGTGAAGAAGGACAAATTATGCAGTTCAGGGAGTCAGAGTTAGATTTCTGATATCCCTGAAGAAGCCCTGTATTACACTGCATCTTGCAGAAAGGAGTGCTTCTCTCTGGTGATGCATATTTTACACCCCCGCTCTCTTGGTAGGAAAAGTCTAATTTTAATGTGTGCTTAGGCATGTGGTGTTTATAGGAAAAGTTGCATGTGTGGGTGTGCACTTAACTACTCAGGAGGGATCTGAAATATGATTCAAATTTCAGAAGGCTTTCCTACTTCTGAATACCAAGAAACCAAAACAGTCAAGTGGATGAATCTACTTACAAGCCAAGAAAAGCAACAAGGCATTTTCATATCACAAAAGTAGGGTAAGTTTTTGCCATGAATTATTTAAGAAATACTTTCCATACCCTGAGCAGATGATCTAGTTCCTGTCCTAAATTGGCAGTTTCCTTTTAAAGACTAAGTGAAGCATATTTCATTTAAAAACAAATGAAAACCAATCAGTAAGTTTTTCAATCTCACAGCTCTTCTGCCTTGAAAATCAGGGAGAGCGGAATAATGTTTATTAAGAGTTATACTATTCAGATGTCTTAGACACATTATAAAAGCTTGGTTTTATAACAATCTTGATGATAAATAGGGGAAATATATGAAAATTTACATTTTCATAGCTGTTTATAATCATTTACGATTTCCACAGTTCTGGTTTCTGTTAAATTTTGGAGAATGTAAGATTTCTAATTGCTGATGAATCAGAGTCCAAAATGATGATGGCAGAGCATCCTTTAGAGGCCAATATCATGATCTCCTGTGGCCTGTGAATACTGACCTGCTGTTCGAGGTGAGTGAGTCGACAGGACAAAGGGAAGAAGGAAGAAAGAGTCTAGCTCTCTACAGTGCTGTGGCCCCCAGTTCCTGGTTTTGCTATTTGGCATGATGACTGAGAATTGGATACGAGTGAGCAACTGAACTGACTAACTAACTGATGGTGACTAAAAACTTCTTCCACGCCTTGATGTTTGCAATAGAAATCCCTGGGGTAGAATATAGGCATGCAAAAGCTCAGATGCCCTTGATGAGAGTTGCTTCATAAGTTTTGGCGCCCACTAGTATTTTTTTTCCAAGTTCAAGGATTTGGATAATTATCTTGGTTCATGGTGGGTGGTATCTCACTGCCAAATTGTTCTCTTGAGAGTACAACTGCCTCAGGTTTTTGCAGCTAATGGTCTGAAATTTTTGGACTAATTGATTTAGATTTGTATTACTTCTTTGTTTTATGAAGAAACTATTGGTTTTAGTACTGAAAGACCATTGTAGCCTTGCAGCTTTAATTTTTTTGGACTAATTGAATTAGATTTGTCATGCTTCCTTGTTTTTTGTAGAAACTGTTGTACTTGTCATGGAAAGACCACTGCAGACTTGCAGCTTCTTCCTTGGAAATTAACCTCTTTGGTCTGCCAAGCTTCCCCAAAGATAGCAAACATCATGAGGGTAAGAGGCAACTCTATTTTACTAGTTTTGTGTGCTCTCCCCATGATCTAGAACAATATTTGTCACATAGCAATTCACTGAGGGTCTGTTGGATTGAACCCTGCATGTGTATTCTTGCTACTAGGGGAGATTATGCATGAAAAGCTGTCTACTCTAATGGAAGAAAAGTAGAAATGATAGTCTGGCAACCACTGTTCAAGTCCTTTCTTTGCTCTTTATTAGCAATGTGATCCTGAGCAAATCACTTAATGCACCTACGCCTCACCTTTCTCACCAGTAAAGGAGAGCTTTAGAAGGTACTGATATTTAAGATGCAGAACTGATACTATGTGAAAAATAGAAACTAATGAGAACATGCTGTACATCACAGGGAACTCTACTTAATGCAAGATAGTGCCCTGAATGGGAAGGAAATCCAAAAAGCGGGGGACATATGCATGCGTATGGCTGATTAATTCTACTCTACAGTAGAAATTAGCACAACATTGTCAAGCAATTATAGCCAAATAAAATTAATTTTTTAAAAGATACAGAGATATTAGGGGAGAAAATGGTGAGATGAGAAAGTGTCCTTTGTAAACACTGTAGGAATCTAAAATATAATTAGATATATACATTATAGTGACAATGTATTAAATCTCAGTTTTCTGCTTAATTCTCTGATTAGCATCACTATTGGTTCTCAAATGTTGAATTAGATGCCTACCCTGACCCTCATGCTATCTTTGGACTTATTTGTCTCACCTGAATTTAACCTGTTCCCAAATTTTCTTCCCGATTTAAACATCTGATTTCCAGCCATGATTTTATGATTTGTATTAATGAGAGATTATGCAACAGTCACTGGATTATATATAAATGTTATTAAGTTATTTAAATTATACTTAAAAAATAAGGACTATATAAATAGAAAGTAAATGAAAGAGGTCAAACTTGTAATTTTCTGGGTATTTTTGTTTTGTTGCAGTATGTTTTGTTTCCTGTACTCTTCATGCAGAGATTCCTGCAGAGATTCTTATCTATGGAGCTAAAATTCCACAAGAGGCAAATAATAAGGCAGTTAGAAGGATGTTTTAGTGGTAAGGCAGTGGTAATCAACCTGGGTAAAAAGTTGCTTAGGAAGATAGTTTATGATTGTTTCAATGTCAAGATGGGAGAGATACACGCAACTTCTAACCCTCAGCTCAAATGACCCACTCTTCCTGACTCTCCTTCCAAAAGGAAGTTGAAGTGACCACTACTCACTTGTGTGTCCGCCCTATGTCTTACAAAGATGTCTCTCATACCTCACCCAGTGACTCTCTGGACCACTTGACTGGCATTCTTACCTCCTTTTACCTCACTTGCCCTTTCCTCAGCCAGGACAAGTCTGTGTCAGTGTCTATCATATAAGACTGCTTAGTAAGGGTGAATGGTTAAATAAACGGGTGAAAAAATGAGTGATCTGGAGTAAGAAGCATAGGTCAAGGAGAAATACTCTGCCAGGCTTGCGGAAGACAGTTGTAACATTAAAATAGTTGTAACAGTAAAAACAACCCCAAAGACAAGTTCAGGAGGTGTTATAGAAAAAGTTGTCCATTGCATGATCTCATGAGAGTTAGATTGGGGTGGTGGTTGTTCAGTCACTAAGTCAGTCCAACTCTTTGCGACCCAACGGACTGCAGCATGACAGGCCTCCCTGTCCATCACCATCTTCAAGAGCCTGCTCAAACTCATGTCCATTGAGTCAGTGATGCCATCCAACCATCTCATCCTCTGTCGTCCCCTTCTCCTCCTGCCTTCAATCTTTCCCAGCATCAGGGTATTTTCCAATGAGTCAGCTCTTCATATCAGGTGGCCAAAGTACTGGAGTTTCAGCTTCAGCATCAGTCCTTCCACTGTATTTTCCAATGAGTCAGCTCTTCATATCAGGTGGCCAAAGTACTGGAGTTTCAGCTTCAGCATCAGTCCTTCCACTGAATATTCAGGACTGATTTCCTTTAGGATGGACTGGTTTGATCTCCTTGCAGGGGCTCTCAAGAGTCTTCAACACCACAGTTCGAAAGCATTAATTCTTTGGTGGGTGGTTTTGGCAGATCAAAATGGCTTAAGATAGCCAAGACAATATCAAAAGGCTCCCGGTGGCAATTAGATGATTTATGTTATTTTTATCGAGAGTGATGACCATAGGTGAAAGTAAGATATGAATCTAAGAAGGGCTCCAGGGGTGGCATTAGAAATTGATTCATTCTGCAGGTAAAGAGCAGCAGGGCTGTGGACTGAGACAGTTCTTTCTTGAGCCCTGATCCTTTCTAGCTCTGTTGCTTGAGACAAATTACTTAAATTGTCTCAGCTTTATTTTCCAAATTTTAAAATGGTATTGACAATAGTGTAATTCCCTGGAAGCATTGTGAAGTTTAAATAAGAGGATCCATTTACAGCACTCGGTACAATGCCTGGTCATAAGAGGGATGAACAAATGCTTAATCTCTGTGTATGTGGAACATTGAAAATTTTGCATAAAATACTTTTACCTAGGAGCCCTTGAGTACCTGCTTATGGGAAACTCAGGTCCTGAAAAGTTTCCTGCCTTTTTTCTCCAGTTTTTTCAAAACATTTGTTGAATATTGTGAGGTACTACACTAGGTTCAATGAGATAAACAAACATATGCATAAAATGCCATCCTTGGATTTCAGTGTTTTGCAATTGAATGAAGATTAAAAAATATAGAAAGCAATGTAATTAAAAAAAAAAACAAAACCCTGCACATAGTAATCTGAGAAGCAGAAACCGAAAAAAGGCACTGGTGGAAGAGATCAGAGAGTCAGGTTTAAGTCCCATTCTCTTGTTTGTTCTCTGGCCTTGGGTTCCTCTTATTAACTTCTTGGCCTTTGCCCAATTGTGAGAATGTTGGTTGCCAAGATCTCAAGTTTCCTGTTGAGCCTGAAGATGCTAAGCCTCATAAAGTTATTGCTGCCATTCAGACCAATGCTGGAGGTCATTTCCTCTTCAAAAATGCAGGAAATGATTTATGGAAAGAGTGTAGATTTAGGCCTGGTCTTGAGGAATCAGTAAGATTTCTCTGGGCAGAGTAGGAAGGGAGAGTGGTCTTCAAAGACATAGGAGAAGAAATTCAAAGGAAGACAATTACAGAACTTATTTGTAGGTACTTAGACACCTAGCATCAGAAAATGAATGTAATCAAGTGATTCAGTCTCAGGTTTAGCCAAATTTTATTGAGAAGCTCTATTTAATAAGCACCAGTCTGGGCATTTCACATATGTTTTCTAAGTTAACCCTTTAGCTGTATGGGGTGATGAGAATCATTACTTCTTTTTTACAAATGGAGCATGGATACACATACAGGTGATCACAAAGCCATTCAGATAATGCGAGAGTGAAGAAAGTTTTCTGGGGCAAAATATACATCTGGCTCCACATCTGGCCTATAGACCACTAATTGTCGACTTTCTATATGTGGAAACTGATGTTCAGAAAAGTTAAGTGATTTACTGAATGGAAAAGAGTGACTTTGTTAAGCTAGTATTCAAATTTGGGTTTCCTGAATCTAAGTCTTGTGCTTTGCCAGTATACAATCTTCCCACTAGGAAAAGCTTAGAGAGGAACCTGGAATGAATAGTAGTGTCAGACTGTAAATAGTCAATGAAGCAACCCAAGGATTGGGTTGAAAGTGTGAAAGTGTGAGCTACTCCATCATGTCTGACTCTGCGATCCCATGGATGTAGCCTCCCAGGGTCCTCTGTCCATGGAATTCTGCAAGCAAGAATACTTGAGTAGGTAGCTGTTCCCTTCTCAGGGGGTCTTCCTGACCCAGAAATCAAACATGGGTCTCCTGCACTGCAGACGGAGTCTACCATCTGAGCCACAGGGAAGCCCAGAGACATGGTTAAGAAAGTGCAATTCAGGCGTGGTGTCCGAAGGATAGAAGTAGCAAGGTAGGTTCAACATGGAACCAAACAGAAATCAAGTGTGAGCCATGTGATGACTTGATATCGTTAGAGCAGGGAGAGAAATCAATCAAAGATGAGAGATTCCTGGGCTATTGGGGTCTTTCTTAGGCCATCCTTCTGTCCTATTTGAAGAATTTGACATATACAGAAAGCAACTGAAATTTTGTGAATGGTCCAAGGGTAAATATAAAATCCCACTGTGGAAGCCATGTTTGTGTTCTATGATTCGTCAAATCATAAACTGGCTTCAGAGCTGTCTGTAACCTGTATTCATAAGTAAAGCAGAGACCATTTTCAGGTTAAAAAAAAATGACTTAGCCTATGAAATGAAGTATGACTCAAAGTTTTACTGCCAAAAAACTAGGTAAGTTTGAAGGAGAAACTCTCTTTTTGTGGTCTTATCAGTTTCTCTGTTTTAATAGGCTCTTGTTTGCAATGGCCTCCCTGTCAATACCCTGATTATACAATTACCCTTCTAACTATAGATGGATATTTTGTTTTTCCCTGAGGTGAACTTCACAAATACTGCTTTGAATAGCTAGAGATTAACAGATCTAATGGAGAGT
Organism: Odocoileus virginianus; assembly: GCF_023699985.2. Taxonomy (NCBI): domain Eukaryota; kingdom Metazoa; phylum Chordata; class Mammalia; order Artiodactyla; family Cervidae; genus Odocoileus; species Odocoileus virginianus. Next base: position 47,138,271 of record NC_069689.1, on the reverse strand, counting down.
AAAGTGAAATCACTGTCGTGTCTGACTCTTTGCAACCTCATGGACTGTAGCCTGCCAGGCTCCTCCATCCATGGACTTTTCCAGGCAAGAGTACTGGGGTGGGTTGCCACTTCCTTCTCCAGAGGATCTTCCTGACCCAGGGATCGAACCCAGGTCTCCCAAATTGCAGACAGATGCTTTACCCTCTGAGCCACCAGGGAAGCCCTAATTTTCTAATGGAAAAACAAATACCAAATGCTCAAGGAATATCTAGCATGGCTAATTTGAGATGCTATGCTTTTTAGCAATGGGGGGAATAATACTAAACTGCAATAAATTACTATTTTCTTTAAATATATTGAATATAAAGGTAAATTGAGAGTATAAAGTGGCTAACTCTTTCTGTTTGCTTCAAATAGTATCAATTCAAACCCCATAATGGGCAAAAATTGATAAAATTATCAGTGTAGTTTTCAGCTTAATTTGAAAAATGCTCACCTATGTGTCCATCTTAGTGAAAGAGCAAACCTTCTCAAGAATGTTGGAAAGTAGATGGTTGCTCTTTTATCCAATGGTATCTTTCATTATAAATGGTTTATATTTGACAGAACTCAAATACAGCAAACAAAACTGAAGATAATATATAACGCAAATGTATTTAGTCTATCACGCCCTTCAAAAATAACCTGAACTGGAATCGTGTCTATACACCATAGACTTCTCCTATTTCTCTCACTTTCAGAAAGTCCAGACAACATGTGGAAAACTATTGTAATGTGAGAAATTATACCCGGTATTCAATATGCTATGAATCAGCATGCAGTTTGCCTAAACACTAACAAACTCCTGTTAACTTTTTCTTTATTGAAGACATATTCTAAGGTTAACAATTGTCTGGTGTCAAGAGCCCTTGAAATTTCAGTGTGAGTGGGTTTTTTTCTTTTCTTTTCTTTCTTTTTTGGCCAGGGTGGGTGGGTACTGCACTACTTTGGCTTCTATGAAGATCTTTGACTTGAAGAAATAGCAGTCTAGTCCAAGGTCCTGTCACACGGAAGGACTGTGGGGATGGGGGAGATGGAACTTGATGAGGAATGCTGTTGCTTTCTTTATTTCATCGCTGCATGGGGATGGGGGAGATGGAACTTGATGAGGAATGCTCTTGCTTTCTTTATTTCATCGCTGCAAAGCAAGACGCTAATCTCAGAGCCAATCTGTATGCGTCTATGAGCTCCCTGTTGTGGGGGCAGGCCTGATAGGTCCAGGTACTCCTGCTTTCCAGGTGGGTCACAGTCTGTCAGTCCCCCTTTTGTGTTCTGCACTTTGATATGGTAACAGTTTGAGTTAAAACTGAAAAGTTACAGTAAGTTATTTTAGCAGAATTAAGTCAGATAAACTTATATGTTCATCTTCATGTGTATCCACTGACTTATTCCAATTTAGCATACCTTTTTTTTCTAAAGAGTGCTAAGCATTTTTCCAAGCCATGCACAATTGATCTTATTTGTATTTTTTCCTGCAAGAGATGATGCAAATATATTCCATAGACCCCAAACTGCTTTTATCAGAGTAGGAAACTGAAGTTTTGGATGATGTGATTTTAAAACGATGCATGTGGGGAAAAGATATCACAGTGACTATTCTCTATCATCCTCCAGTTATTTTTTGCCTGTAATCCTGGGCAGGATGGGTCATTCCCTTCACGCACTGCTCCTGTTCACATTTTTCCCTTTAAAATTGCCGAAGCTTAGCTGTTGCTATTTGGTGTTGCTCGACCCTGCCGGTCAGCAATGACTCCCAAGGGTGGAGGAGAGTGTCCTAAAGTTCTGAAGGGGAAAATTTAATCAGCAAAGTAATCATTTCTGCTGTGATGGGGGAAAAAAAAAAAAAAAGGAGGCTAGTGTGAATGACAAAACATCTGTGGACCACCAAAAAAGTCAACTGGAATTGGAAGGAGGTAGACCTAAAAAAAATTGCTTGGAAGGCGTAGCTTTAAAGGGAAAATGAATCAGAAAAGAGTTCTGAAGTGTTAGAATGCACTGCCTAATAACTTTAAATAGTCCATTGAGTCTTCCGGAATTTTTTTTGTTCTTCTTCAAGAATAATCTGCTTACATCGTTAAGACCTCAGCTAAGCTCAGTAACACAAATTACCAGATGTTGTATCCCCTAGATTTTCCATCAAAAGACCAACCACCAAGCTTGTTGAAAGAGAAAGGTCATTGTCCCTCCCTGGCTATAAAACTATTTTTGCGACTCCTAACAAATGAAATGAGAATACCTTTCAGCTATCTCCAGCTCCTTCGAAGTCTCCTGTTTGGCTTTGTTATTTTCTAATAATGCACTCATGTGTAAGCTAATAATGTGAACGAGGGAAAATGAAGAGACTTTAAAAAAAGGGGGGGAAAAAGCAGAATGAATTAGGGCAATTGAGGTCGCTCTGTTTCATTTTTGCTGGAAGGATTTTAGCCCTCGTTTTTACCTTATCGCTTATTACACAATTTACGATAAAATGAGATGTGATTTCATTCTTATTGTTGGGCTATAGCCTATTGAACATGCATATATAGAATTCATTTCAGATTTAAACACTATCTTAATTATAAACTGAACAAAATGCACAACCTATCGGGTTCTCTAAATTGCATTCTAATAAATAGTTTCATTTTTTATCACATTTCTACTGATGGCGTACTGGCTATAATAATGTTCGAGGAATATTTGTTTTTTTATGCATTGCCTTAACTGTACCAAAATATTTCCCATGTGACAATAGTTTGTCTCTGACTTACAAGTTTGAGGACTTTACACATATGGTATGCCTCACCATATTTTTCATGTCTACCTAAATAATTAAGGATCCACATATAGCAGCTTTCCCAACAAAAGCCAGGAACCGATTTGGAACTATTGTAAGTAATAGTCTTATTGTGTTTTAATATGCAATATATATTCAAGAAGATATTAAATGTCTTTAGTTTATGTTTGTATTTACTTGTTAGAAACTGAAAATTGCTGTGAAGTTATATATGATCAAACATATAGTTTTATAGCTGGTGTGGTCTTTCCAAATATAATCCAAGGTACTATAGTAGTCTAGTTCATAATTATCAGAATACGATGCTGTGTAATCTTAAAAGCATTGATTTATATTAATATGATATTTGAAAATATAAAAGAATAACCATGTTTAGAAAAACTGGCATTAGAAATGCTAGACAATATACAGTCTCATAATTACACGTGTATTTTAATATGCATAGCATTTACTGAAGAATTTCTAACTTAAAATGACTTAAATGTAATTTTCCCTATCAAGTAAGGAACTCTTTCAATGACAACAGGTGAAGCAAAATAATTAGCACTCTAATGTTAATTGTTTATTAATGTGCTAAGTTTACCAAACGGCCTCATTTGCTTCCTAGATATTGCTATACTTTTGTATATTATTCAAATACAATTATATACACAAACACGCACACACATAACTTTAGATTTTGTGTTACTCTCTTTAAAGTTCCCATGCAGCATCTAAAATGTAAACCTGGCCAACGGGATAGAAGCTGATGCTCTCCCAAGTTTGCACCCAGACCGTTAAATAAAACTGTTGTCCAGCAGGGCCTTGGAACCACTCTGCCGTCCACCAGGGTCCTCTTGCAGATACTTTTTTTGAACAGTACAAATGAAAGTCGATTCATTTCTCTCTCTCTTTTACTTGAAGCAGGGTCTGTGTGTCCAACACACATAGACACACACACATGCACAAATACAATTTTTAGTCATTTTTTTCAATTTAAATGATTTGCTATCACAGTTACGCCATCTTTTATCTCTAAAATAGTTTCAACCCTGTTAATGTGTGCATGTACTTTTTTCTTATCAGCCTCTCAGCAGCATTTGTGATTCATAGCAGCCATCAAAGTGATAATAAACTCATTCACAATACTAACAAACACGGGGCTCCCAGTTATTTACGAGGCAAATTCACTGCAAGGCTGGGCTGAGGAACAGGGGAGAATCAAGATGGTGTTGATTGATAAATTGACAGGTTAATTTACAAGTGGATAATAGGAGTTAGACCCAGAGGGAAAGAGGGAAGTTCTGAATTCTAGCTTGGTTGCACTGCCATCTGTCTTATGCCCTGAAATCTGCAGGACTGCTGGCTGTCAGGATCAAATACATACACGTTCTTCATAACTTAAAGACAAAGACCTCCGTTTGCTGCCGTTTGATGAGTTTGTTGCCTTGCTTCTTCACACAATTGACCCTCAATATGTCAAAAACAGTGCCATGTCCCAGTGTGTTTTAGAAGTACCACTTAGAACATGATGTAGAATAAATTACTCTGCCAGTTTCACAAAATAAACAATGAACAAAATTGTTTTCAAGATGATATTTCCCAAATATTAATTGTCATTTGATTGTTGATGATTGAAATGTGTTCTTTCATGTTTCAGAGGTCTCTAGCACGTTCTTGTTCTAGAGTGTACACCTCCCCATCCCTGCAAAAAACCCCTTTTTCTTTTTTATCTTTGGTATTAGATGCTGACTGGTCCAGCTGCTTACAAGGTGTGCCTAAAACAAGTTGTAGGAACCATATTAAGCATTTTCATCATTTCTTTCTCCAAAATGTATTATTGTACATTTTGAACATATTTGAGAAATTTTAAAAAATGCTTACTAAGTACTTTAAAAAAATGGAATATTTATTTATACTTCTCTTCCAAAGAAACATTTTATTTTATAGATCAGAGATATACATTATTAGTTTTGGAGGAAAAATCTTCAGCAGTCAATTAAAAAAAAAATCTTATAGGTCTGGTATCACAGAAAAATTTCATTGTAAATTGTCAGGATAATGCCTCTTTTTTGGGGCAATTGCCACTGTTAGATAAGCAAATCTGTAACTATTGCCACTTTAGAAAGAGCCTTTGGTCTTTTAAAATCAGCTAGTTGGAGACTGTTAGCAGTACTTGCAGTGCCCTAGGTCTTCCAAACAGAGGGCATTTGGTTCTCCCTTGCCAGCACCTATCATCACGGAGGCATTTTGGATTCTCCATCTGAACCCTTTCTACCCCATCACCCATTGCAAGCAAACACTGTTCTCAGATTTGAAAGTTCATTTTATGTTTAGCTAATGTTAAAACTTTGTAGATTTGGCCAAACACTGAGGAGTTCAGCACATTTTGAAAGGAAATTCAAAAAGGCACAAAAGAGCATGTCTGCTTAGCTTTTGTAATTCATTACAAAATGCCAACACTAATATTATTTTTAAAAAGATTGTCTCCTATTAATCAAGGTATTAAAATGAACTTTAAAACTATGCCTTTAGTTGAATAACATGATAAAACCCACAGAAAATATCTGATCAACGATAAATGTCAGCAAAATAAAAACAAATAACTTTGCATGCATGGAATTTTATGGTGTCACAAGGTTAAAAATGTCCCCTTAAAGGGTAAATATCTTTTGAAAAGAAAATGCATTTATGTGTGAATGGGAGATTGAATGGCTTTTACTGCTTTGTTTAAAAGTAGACAATCACCTTTGTAATTTTTTGGCAAGTTGAATATTTTTCAAAAATGCTTCATAAAAGATCACAATGTGTTTATTATTTATGAATGCTAATTTTTCTTGATGTGTTAACTGTTTTCTTAAAAGTATATTAGAAAAGTATCTAAGCAATTTTTAAACTTTATAATATGCAGAATAAACTTTTATATACTGACTGAAACAAGGTATTTTATTTCAGAGGACTATTTAAATTTTACATTTTGTATTATCTCTCCATATAGAAACTTAGTAACAAGGAAAATGTTATGTAAAACAGAGAAATAACTAATAGCTTACAGAATGTGTGACTTTCTGCCATATTTTATAGAAAATCTAATATAAGATAAACACATTCCAAATTCAGTCTAATATTAGTTTTCTCCTATCTCTAAATTCTAATGGTGTAACTATCAGAGTTATAAAGTCATAATCTCCAATATGTTATACTTTTATAACTTAAAATATATAAATTAAGTTCCTATAGATTTATTTTAGTTAAAAATTTTAAAAGCCCATGATCCCACTATGATGTGACTGGATTCATTTTAATCACAAGCATGTTGATAAAGGAGAGAATAAAAATCCAATTCAAGAATGTGCAGATACTGAACATTTTATGTTTTTGTAATTTTAAATTCTTTCTAAGGCACACTCCCCTCTGTGCAAGTTAAGGGGATATTTTCTGCCACTTTCTCCCTGCAGGGACTAAAATAAATTCTGAACCAAAAATAAAACAACAACAACAACAAAAATACCAGATCTAATATCCCACCCAATTTCTGAGTTAAGCCAGTGACAGGTATGTTTCGAAGCAAACTGTTTAGACACATTGATTTTTGTTGTCACTTTCTTCTTGTTTCATATGTCACATCAAGGCTTGGAAATTAGATGAATGTAAGAAGGGTCTGCTGATCATTGTTCCTCAGGAAGAATTTTCAAAGTCAGCTAGCTGTGCTTGATAAAAGTGGTCCTGCACGGAGCTCCACTCTGCCTACAGGGAAGTTTAGGCGAACTCAACTTCTTCCACTTCACTCATATTACTAAGATTCCTGGTTGTCAAGAAGGCATCTATTTAACTGAAGTCTGGTGAATCTCAAAAGTAAAGCATTAAGGGAAAGAAAAAAACCTTAAATCATCTTCCCCCCTCTCACTTCAAAGTCCTTTGAAATGAACGTGCAAATCCAATTCTGGTAAACAAATTTTATGAAGTAAGTCATGCAGGTAATGCTTGCCTCAATTGTATGCTTCCAGAATAACATGTTGACATTCAATCTTTGTGTTTTGAAGAGTTTGTAATAATAAATAGAAATCAATGCTATGGACTGAAAGGTGCATCAATTATGTTTCTTTTATCTCACAGAGCTTTTACATGTTATGTCTATCTGTTCCCCTGAGGGCTTTTTTTTTTTTCACATTGTAAAATGTACTGTAGTCTAATTGGCAACATAGATTATGAATGCTGATTGAACCTAAATTATATTTGACAGAATTTTTTAAATGGCTTTATTTTATGTGAAGTATAAAAAAAGTTCATGGTCCTTGAATCTGAATAGGAAGATTACTTTTTGGTGTGCATCATGGTTTAAATATTTCAGAACAGGTATAAAAAAATTAAAAATAAATTAAGAAGAATCCGATATAGTCTTTTGGTCCAGAAAAGGAGAAAGAAAAGAGTGATCAAAACAGGTGAAATATATTATGTGAAGTGGCTAAATTAAGAAGTTTAAAACTGAAAGTATTTAGGAAAATAGTAGTTTATTTCAATCCACTGCAGAAATATATTCCCTCCCTGTACCACTCATTCACTGGAAAAAGGAGCAACTCAAACAGACTGGTAAAGTTGCAGAGGAAGCTAGTTCTGAGCTCTGAGAGTGGGTACTCTGCTTAGTTCTGAAGCAGACTGGACTCAGGGTTCCTGGACAGACAGTGTGGATTTAATGGCAAAAATCTCAGTGATGAAACATTGCATGGAGATCTGGGGAGGAGGGAAAGATCATGAATGCCTTCCCAGTGTAACAGAGACATTTCCTTTTCAGAGCATTTACAATTCCTTCCCCGCCTGTGGTCGATCTGGAGTCTTTAGGAAATTTTATTTGAGCCCACGGGGAAAGAGTGCTCACTAAGCTATAATTTCCTATGATTTGAAATATGGCATCTGCAGGCCTCCCGTGTAGGATCACTCCGGGAAAAAAAAAGAAAAACAGGGTTCATCTTTTAAACTTGGATGAATACCCAGTCATTTTAAACTCAAATTCCCCTTACCAACGTATTTTCCTTTAGAAATATGTCTATGTAATTGTGTGGACATTTTTGAACAGTGGTGTATTGGACTCTGTTGATTGTTTATTAACATGATATTTTTTTAGCCTACGTGAAATATTTCTCCTAGTCACATTATTTGAAATATTAAATTAATTAGTAGAGAAGAATGGCAATATGTTAATATAAATGAACATTTATGAAAACTAGGATTGAGGTCAAAACACTAAATCAGAGAACAAATAAAAAAAGAAATTAGAAAGAATATCAGATGAATTTAAAATTCTAAGCATGGGTGAGCCTGTAATCTTCCTTTCTCCCCAGCCTGTACAGAGGAGGAAACCAAGATCCAGAAAGATAAAATGAGATCCCAGGTTCTCATGAGCAGTTCATGCCAAATCAGTGGCCAGAATCCCGGTCCGTGGGTTCTTAGACTAGCTTGACTCCCACACCAGCCTGCTGGAGACAGTTCCCGTGGCTGAACAGTCACAGTGGCTAGAAGGAGCAAAAGAGGTCAGCCCTGCACCCATCCTCAGTTTTTACATCTTGAAAATGGAGACAATTATATTGTCATTTATTTGTAAACATTGAAAACAATGTTTCTAAATTTTAACTGAACACAAATTCATGGAGAAAAAGCAACAGAAGAGTAGCTCTGATATAATTTATGATAAATGTTGATTCTTTCGTCCATCAGAAGGAATATATGGTGGGAATGCAGGTTGACCATGGCCAAGATCATCCTAGAGCATACATCTGCAAAGTTAAGGGGTAGTTATGGTCTATCATCTCGCTTTTGAGTGTGCATTCATACTGCACGTGTGAGCATCTCATACATGCACAAGCATGTGGATTTCTCTCAGAGATATCCTTCTGGCATAGAACAACTTTGAATTTCGTTAACTAGTACTACAGCTTGGGGCTTAAGGGCCAATGTTCGCTGGAAGAGAAATTAAAGTCTATATTTCCTCTCTGAACCCTTGAAGTTTAGTGATCCATAATCCTCCTTGGTGAATTCTCAGGGTGTCTGAATCTGTCCAGAGGACGAGGCAGTGTGTGTACGTCTGTGTGTGTGCATGTGTTTGTGTGTTTTGGAAAAGGAAGGTGGTAGGATGGCCGTTGGGCACTTGAGAAAGTAGCCCACAAGGAGATGGAACAAAACGAGAAGAGGTTTAAGATAGTTCCATATAAGGTTTTAAAGCACATCTTTTTACGTTTATTTATTTTTAGCTGGAGGATAATTGCTTTGCAACTTTGTGTTGGTTGCTGCCGTATACCAACACGAATCAGCCGTAGGTATAGGTATGCCCCCTCCCTCTTGAACCTCCTTCCCACCTCCCACCCCCACCCACCCTCCTAGGTTATCACGGAGCACTGGGGTTGAGCTCCCTGAATCACAGTAAATTCCCCCGGCTGTCTACTTTATATACGGTAATACATATGTTTCAGGGCTACTCTCTCATTTTGTCCACCCCTCTCCTTCCTCTTGTGTCCACAAGTATGTTCTCTTGTCTGTGTCTCCGCTGCTGCCTTGTAGATAGGTTCATCATTTTTTAAATTGATGTGGGGTCAATAGATTGAAGTTATGTTACAGTGTGTGACAGTCATATCTGACTCTTTGTGACCCCACGGACTGTAGCCCACCAGGCTCCTCTGTCCATGGGATTCTCCAGGCAAGAATCCCGGAGTGGGTGGCCATTCACTTCTCCAGGGGATCTTCCCAACCCAGGGATCGAACCCAGGTCTCCCACATTGCAAGCAGATTCTTTACCACCTGAGCCAAGAGTCATGATAAAAATACATGTGAAACTGGGATTAAGTTTAGGTCACATGTAAAAGGACAACTGGAAGACAGAAACTTCTGTGAATGATTCGGCTCCTCTGGCAGAATTAGGTGGCCCCGCGGTTCAAGAAGTAAATGGGTTCCATTAAAATGTCACCAACTTGTAGTCAAATTTAGTTATGCATTGATGTTATTCATAGTGTTTTTTTCATAGCTCTGTTTGTTGATGGTGGTAATGATGATAATGAAGGTGATAGCATTTATATAATTCTTTTTATGTTCTAAGCACTTTGCAATTTTATATCAGTCTGGATTCTCCAGAGAAATAGAACCAGTAGGAGTTAAACAAGATTTATTATGAAGAATCATGTGATGATGGAGGCAGAAAAGTCCCACGATCATCTACACCCAGGAAAGCTGGTGTTGTAATTCAGTCCAAGTCCAAAGGGTCAGAGGAGATGAGATGAGATGAGATGTCTCAGCTCAAGAAGCTAAAGGGAGTGAATTCTGCCTTCTTCTACCTTTTGTTCTATTCAAGCCCCCAGTGGCTTCAGTGATGCCCACCCACATCGGGAATGGCAATCTACTTTACTGAGTGCACCGATTCAAATGCTAATCTCATCTGAAAACACTGTCACAGACATGCCCAGAAACAATGTCTAATCTGGGCACCCCATGGCCAGTCAAGTAGACACATGAAATGAGACATCACACATTTCATCTTCACCACCATTTGTGATAGATTCTACTACAGTTGCCGTTTCATAAATGAGGACATAGACCTTGGAAACATCAAATAAGTTAATTACCCAAAGGCTCTGAATGAGTAGGTGATAGCGGTGGAATACAAACCCAGGGAGTCTGGTCTGGAGACAAATGCTTAATCCTACAAAATACTCTGTCAGCAAAACAGAGGTTTTGTTTTTTGTTTTTTCTTAGTGGATAATTAGCAAAGAGAACTAAGCATTTGGTAAATTGTTAGGAAACCCTTTGTCAAACTGGCATGAGGTCATTCACATAGATGTTTCCAGAACTGTTTACCTGACTTTCTGCATGGTGAAACAGTGGTAAAGAATCTGCCTGCCAATGCAGGAGATGCAAAGACTTGGGTTCGAACCCTGGGTCAGGAAGATCCCCTGTAGTAGGAAATGGCAACCCACCCCAGTACTCTTTCTGGAAAATGCCATGGACAGAGAAGCCTGAAGGGCTGTAGTCCATGGGGTCACAAAGAATTGGATACGACTGAGAATAAACACATCCTGCATTTTATTTTTATTTGGTTGGCCAAAAAGTTAGTTTGGATTTTTCCATTATATCTTATGAAAAACCCAAACAAATTTTTTGGCCAAGCCAACACATGGTCTCCACACCCCAACCCCACGCCCCATGATAAGGGTCAGGGTAGGAAACAGTGTATGTTTCTTGCTTTGGTTTGTTTCTCATTTACTTATTATTTTACATTTATTTTTTTAATTTTTGGCTGTGCCATGTGGCTTGAGGGATCTTTGTTCCCCCACCTGGGATTGAACCACGCTCTTGGCAGTGAAAGCAGAGAATCGGAGGGGTCCTAACTACTGGATGGCCAGGCAATCACCTTGTTTGTTTCCTGGTGAGTTCTCTAGTATTTCACCTTTTTAAATTTGTTGTGACCACTGGGAAACTCAGAACTCAGTTTTGTGCCCATTTGCTTTATTTTTTTCTCAGACAACTCTTAATCAATGATGATGTGTGTTTTAGGGGATTTTGGAGCAGGAAATGGCAACCCACTCCAGTATTCTTGCCTGGAGAATCCCAGGGACAGGGAAGTCTGGTGGGCTGCCGTCTATGGGGTCGCACAGCGTCGGACACGACTGAAGCGACTTAGCAGCAGCAATGTCTGTGTAGGTAAATTTTTTTTCTGTCTTCAATCCTCTGTGGGAGGAAGGGAGATGGCTGAAGAAATATTTAAATAAGTGAACCTCAAAATACTAAAAATATATTCCAAGAACTGAGTTGGGAAACTGACAGTATTTTTAACCCACTTCTTTGTGAGCGTAACTAGCTCCTGAATTTATAAAATGTAAATGTCGCATCCTGTTTTATAATACTAACACATGTCCATGATAGAAAATCTCAATATGGAGAGGGAATCACCACTAACACACATATCCTTTCATAAACCTACAACTAATAAATATCAGTAACTATATATTAATGTGTGTGCATACAACCTACAGTCTAGAAAACTTGAGATCGTTCTATGGTACTATTTTTTTTAATTTTTTAATTTATTTATTTGGCTGCACTGTGTCTTAGTTGCTGCATATGGGATCTAGTTCCCTGACCAGTGATCGAACCTGGGCCTCTTGCATCAGGAGCTCAGAGTCTTAACCACTGGACCACCAAGGGAGTCCCCTATGGTACTATTTTATAATCTAATTTTTTCCATATAGCAGTGTATTTTTAATATTTCCCGCATCATTATGTATTCTTCCAATTGTTTTTAAAGAATCTTCACAAAAGGATTCACTTCACTGCTGGCCACCTATAAGTAAGAGTTCACACTGTGCATTTAAATATTTATTTACATGTAACACCATAATCCATGCAATCTCACATAAATCCCTCTATGTAATTCAGTTCATGGACTATTATTGCGGGGATTTTTTTCTACTTCCCAGCAAATCTGAGACTATCCTGAATACAGAACGTGCATTTTTATACAATAATTACATCAGTAGTTTCTAACTCAGTTTGCAAAGCTCCTTACCTGAATTACTCTCATGCCTTTGGCCATGGAGGGGCGGGGGAGGGGGTGGGTCGGTTGGGGTCAGAGGTGAGACAAGAGTTGCCCTTTCTTTTGCACTCTCACAGGACTCCGAAAGAAAGTGAACCTCTGAGTTGAGGAGAAGCCATTCAGCTGAACTTCAGTCTAACCCCACCATGCTCCCGGCTCTGTTGCCAGCTCTGAAGGCTCACATACCAGCCCTCCCACTTTCCAGTCTTCAGAGGATAGAGCTACAGGACCAATAATGGTGAACTGCTCTTTCTCTCCTCCCACTCACAGCCCAGCATCTCAGGAGCTGGCTTTTATGTCCCTGGAGAGAAGGACTTTTTATCCACTTTGTACTATCAGTTACCCGGAGGATTCTAATCTTTTTACTGGGCTTCCCAGGTGGCACCAGTGGTAAAGTACTCACCTGCCAATGCAGAAGACTTAAGAGACTCAGGTTCAATCCCTGGGTTGGGAAGCTCCCCTGGAGGAGGGCATGGCAACCCAGTCCTCTATTCTTGCCTGGAGAATCCCATGGACAGAGGAGCCTGATGGGTTACAGTCCATGAGGTCACCAAGAGTCAGACATGACTGAGCAACTTAGCACCCATTCACTATTCTTTCTAGAAACTTGCTTCCCATTCCCACCGAATTCTCCAAAGTTCTCTCAGCCCACTGTGAGCTGCAGCACCACTTCTCTCTATATCCTTGTTCTACACTCTCTTTGTTTTTTGATCATCATTTATTAGGAAGTGTGTATTGTTGGGAAGGTAGGTTGACAAAGACACTTCAACACCAGCCAGTTCACAGTGAATCAGATTTGAAGTAGAAATTTCACCAAAAAAAAACCAAACTGAGAAATATTACTACAGTAAGACTGATTAGCTTGCAACATTTCTGGAACACAACTAATATCTTAGACTGTTTACATATGCCTGATACAACCAACAAATTTATAAGAAACTCAAAGTAGTTGTTAGGGCAAATTTTTTTGAGAGCACTGAACATAATTAAATTAAAGTGTATCAAAAAGTCACATAATCTTGATCTTGGGAAAAGGATACAGCCTCATAAAAACTTAAATAAAAATTCAGAGTGCTACAACTATTGTCTTTCAGAGAAACGAAATCCTGATGAGTATATATATATAAAACACTTTGTTCACAGTTTAAGTCTCCAAGAAACTTCTCCATCTTACGTCCTATCTTCTTGATCTCTTGCACTTCAGGTCAGGATCTGTCAATACCTAAACAGTTCTGATGCCTTGTTCTCACTCACGTGGCTCTGTTGTCCACAGATCCTTTTGATTAAATGACTTTGTCAAGAATTGGTTATGTTTCATCTTTCATATCTAGACTGCACCCACTATAGTACCCTGAAGGTACTGGGGCCACAGGGTCCTTAAACTACATGTAACTCAAGGTAACAGACATTTTTAGTACTTGAATCCAATCTTCAGGTAGACTCTAACATGGAACCTCAGTATAAATGCTGATTAAAGAAGGTCAATAAGATTTTTCGACCTATTCCTACTCAGGCACTCTCTTGACCCATTCCCTTCTTTTAGCAACCTCAGAGGCACAAGAGTAAAACTATATGTATCATTCTGTTAATAACAGTTTGAGAATGACATATCTTATTTAATCTTCGAAGTTTAGGGGGAAAACTGAAAGTCAGAGAGATCAAGCCACACAGACAGGGTGAAAGAGAAATTGCTATTAATAGATAAGCTGAGTCTAGAGGTCAGGTCTCCTGACACTGCTCATTATGCCTCTCCTTTTAACAATGAGGCTAAGCAGGAAAAGTAGAAAACATCTCTGGATGTTGAGAAGAGTTTTATTTTTAAGGTCCATGTAGACACAGAAATGTTTGGTGCAGAGGGTGTTATTCATGCCTCCACATTTCTTCATTTTCCTATTTTCTCTCCACTCGAAATTCACTGAAGTGGTTCTTTGAGATCCTTAGACAGATAGATGGCTCTGTTGGATACTAAACTCCATGAATGTTAATTTAGGACTCTGCTGTTAATATCATTTTGATGATCAACACTAGCTTAATAAGAATATGAATCAAATGGATTAGATTCTTTTTTCAAAACACTGCAAAAATGAGAACAGCATCAGATCTCAATATGCTGCCCAAGTGGATGGGGTGGTATCTTGTCTTTGAATCTCAGGGCAGAGAGAACTGAACAGAAGAACAACAACCCTCCTCTGAAATATTCTGGAACACTGAGAGGTGGGTTAGCACTTTGAAATTTAACAGGGCTGATAAACATCAGCTCGATGGGTTCAGTGCTATTTGTACTTGGGAAAAACTGTGGAGTTAATGACGATTTCTGGAGTTTTTTGTTATGGCAATCCATGTCTTTTACAAGGTGGATGATTAATAATGATTGGTGGTAGAGTGAAGTTCTGTCCCCTGATCTTGCTCCAGGAGGCAGAAGTTGGTAGACTACTTTCTGAGAGCTCAATTCAAAGCTCGTTGCAATTTACTCAGATTTCATGTGGACAGGAAAAAACATGTCAGAGAGAGACACATGATTGAAATATTGAATCATAGAATATTGCACGTGGGCTGGCTCTGGAGCAGATGATTTTAGATTGCAAGCAGAAACTGGTGAGGGGCGTAAGCATGGAGGTCATCTGCCTGGCTGAAGCAGAAGGGGAGATTTAGCAACTGTTTGTTGTGGCAGAAAATCATCTCTGATTGTTTGTGAGGTAGAGGATTGGAGTCAAGCCGATACAGCCAGTCTCGAAGAAGAAATCCTGACCTGCGTCATATGGAGCTGTGTTTGCCTGATGAACCTGTTACAACTATCCACCCTTACTCCAAGGTAAGGCTTTTTCAAATCAAGAAAAGCAAAAGTAAATATGAGAACTATGTTCTAGCGAGTTTGAAAGTAGCCCAACTACGTGAAGCTACAGGAAGTGTCTTTTATTAAAACTATTTCTTAAAGATTACTGGAAATAATTTGGCTTTTTCCTGTCTTATCCCTCAAGACAAACTAAAAATCAACTCTTGCTAGTGCAAAGGTGTCATATTCAGGACGGAGCAAACCTTCGAATCCTGGTATTCACCGTGGAACTCTATAAACATGACACGTATTAGATGAGGCAGTCCTTAAATGGCATTGACCTTGATGCTGTGTAGACCTAGGTTCAGATTCTCTCTTCTGTCCCCTTCAAGCTGTGTGACCTTATGCAAGTTAGTCAGTTTTTCTCTTTTTCTGTTTCTCTAGCTGAAAAGGTGGAAAATTGTACTAGCTTCATAGAACTGATGTGGCAATCACAAGACATTAAATGAAATAAATACATGTAAAGCTGTTCATCATGGTAGCCACATTTACTATTCGTGTCCCCTAAATTGTCTCTCTTGTGATAGATTTCTGGTATAGTGCCCCCTCCCCATTTCTTATTTACTTCCAGTTCCTATATTTGGAGTCACTTTGTAGACAGCTATTTTAGAATTTTTTTTTTCTCCTCCAGAAGGCCTCAGTAGAGAGTAACCCAGAGTTTCTCATATCTGCTCTGATGATTCCCAACTTCTATGCCAAGCAGCATCTTGAAAAGTAAAGATGTGTACTATATGTGTATTCTTCTAACTGTTGGAATCCTAGGGGGATGCTGTAGCTTACTGAAACTTAAGGCGTCACTAGTCTGTAAACTGAGTAACGTTGAGGTCCAGTGTATGCATGCTCAGTTGCTGAGTCATGTCCGACTCCACACCGTGGACTCTAGCCCGCCAGGCTCCTCTGTCCATGGGATTTCCCAGGCAAGAATAGGAGTGGGTTGCCGTTTCCTCCCCCAGGAAATCTTCCCAACCCATGTCTCCTGTGTCTCTTGCATTGTCAGGCAGATTCTTTACCACGGACCCTCCTGGGAAGCCACTCAAGTTTCAGCTTGCAAGCTAAAATCCTCAGTTGTAAATCAAGAAAATACAATAATATACTATTAACATGGTAAATTACCTATGGGGAAACAAGTTTTCTCCTTCATAACGAAGTCATTTCTAGGTATGGTACAACACTTTGTCTCCAGGTAGGCTGAGTTTGGGGAACATTATAAGCTTGTATATTAAATTTGCATACCCATATCCAGTCTATCAACAAGTCAATTCTGTCAAATCTTTCTTCAAAATGCAGCTCAGATCTATTGACTTTCCCCCAGCAGCATAAGTGATGTCTCTCTAGACTAATAAAGTCATCTTCAACTAGACTTCACATTTTTGCACTTACCTTTGTACAATATTATTCTTCCTAGAGTAGACATAGATAATCTTTAAAATACTAATTAAGTTTTGTCACTACCAGTCATAAAGATTTTGATTTTTTTTATTATGTTTAATGATGTCTAAACCCCTTACTGTGTCTACAGAGCTTCACATAATCTTTCTTTCTGCTTACCTTCATCTCCAGTTCTTCCCCAACTGACCCTTTTCCCTACCACAGTGAACTCTTTGCTTTCCGAATACACCAAGTTCATTTTGGATTCAGAACTTTGTTTTGTATCTATCTGTGGAAAAGACTTGCTTGTTCTCATCTAATTATCCTATCTCAAAGGTTGTTTTCTGGAATACCTCATCAAAAACAAAACAAAACAGAAACTCAGATATGTAGATGATACCCCTCTAATGGCAGAAAGTGAAGAGGAACTAAAGCGCCTCTTGATGAGGGTGAAAGAGGAGAGTGAGAAAGCTGACTTGAAAGTCAGCATTCAAAAGACTAAGATCATGGCATCTAATCCCTTCAGGTCATGACAAATAGATGGGGAAAAAATGGAAACAGTGGCAGATTTTATTTTCTTGGTCTCCAAAATCACTGTCGATGATGACTACAGTCATGAAATTAAACGACTCTTGATCCTTGGAAGACAAGTCATGACAAACATATCAAAAAGCAGAGACATCACTTTGCCAACAAAGGTCTGTATAAATCAAAGCTATGGGTTTTCAAATGGTCATGTACAGATGTGAGAGCTGGACCATAAAGAAAGCTGAGCTCCAAGGAATTGAAGCTTTCTTTTTTTTTGTTTGTTTCTTTTTTTAAAAAATTTATTTTATTTATTTATTTTTTCCATTTATTTTTATTAGTTGGAGGCTAATTACTTTACATCATTGCAGTGGTTTTTGTCATACATTGAAATGAATTAGCCATGGATTTACATGCATTCCCCATCACGGTCCCGCCTCCCACCTTCCTCTCCACCCGATCCCTCTGGGTCGGAGAAGACTCTTGAGAGTCCTTTGGACTGCAAGGAAATCAAACCAGTCAGTCCTCAAATAAATCAACCCTGAATACTCATTGGAAGGACTGATGCTGAAGCTGAAGCTCCAATACTGTGGCCACCTGATGTGAAGAGCTGACTCACTGGAAAAGACTCTGATGCTGGGAAAGATTGAAGGTGGGAGGAGAGGGAGGCAACAGAGGATGATGAGCTAGTTGGATGGCATGACTGACTAAATGGATATGAACTACAGCAAACTCCAGGAGACAGTGAAGGACAGGGAAGCCTGGTGTCCTGCAGTCCATGGGATCCCATATAGTCAGATATGACTGAGCAACTGAACAACTGTCAAAAATAAACACCCTATGACTTTGTTTTGGTTTCTTTATATGGTTTATGACATATAAGTTTCTTTAATTGTTAATGAATTATTCAAGTTTTTATTATTTTCATATGAGTGCAAATGTGATGGAGCCCAGGGCGGGCAGTGGTAGTGGCCAGGGCCAGTGGTGTCTCACCCTTGTCTGTGGGGTCACCTACAGGTGCCTGTGCAGTGGCAGAGGCCAGTTGCACACACACAATCACAGTGTTAGGTGGGCCAGGGCAAGCAGCCAAGGCTGCAGCCAAGTGGGGCCACACTGGCAGCTTTGAGGGCCCTGGCTGTCTGTAAGCACTGCTGTGGCCATTGATTCATACCAAAGGCACATATCAGTGAAGACCAGTGTCAAGAGTCAGGTCAAGGTTGCATGTATACACCTGGAAAGGCCCCCCTGCAGGTGAGCCCAGTGGTGCTGGCTAGTTATACAACATGGAGTCAACTCCAGGTCCACACACAGCTGTGTGACCTGGCGGTGGTATATCAGTTCAGTTCAGTCACTCAGTTGTGTCCGACTCTTTGCGACCCCATGAATTGCAGCACACCAGGCCTCCCTGTCTATCACCATCTCCAAGAGTGTACTCAAACTCATGTCCATAGAGTTGGTGATGCCATCCAACCCTCTCATCCTCTGTCATTCCCTTCTCCTCCTGCCTTCAATCTTTCCCAGCATCATGGTCTTTTCCAATGAGTCAGCTTTTCACATCAGGTGACCAAAGGTATTAGAGTTTCAGCTTCAACATCAGTCCTTCCAATGAACGCTCAGGACTGATCTCCTTTAGGATGGACTGGTTGGCTCTCCTTGTAGTCCAAGGGACTCTCAAGAGTCTTCTCCGACACCACAGTTCAAAAGTACCAATCCTTTGGTACTCAGCTTTCTTTATAGTCCAACTCTCACAACCATACATGACCACTGGAAAAACCATAGTCTTGACTAGACAGGCCTTTGTTGGCAAAGTAATGTCTCTGTTTTTTAATATGCTCTCTAGGTTGGTTATGGCTTTCCTTCTAAGGAGTAAGTGTCTTTTATTTTCATGGCTGCAGATACTCCTTGACAATAGGATCTCACTGTGGGTACAGGGCAGTCGAAGACAATGATGAGGCTTGGGGCATTCAGGTGCCCAGCTGGTGGGGCTGGTGGCTGATGCGTGCAGGGGTGCAGGTCAGTGAAAAGAGACAGGGCCAAATCTGGGCTCACAAGCAGCTGTTGTGGGCCTTGGCTCCCTGTGTGGGCATCTCTGTCTGTAGGATCTTACCAAGGGTGTGTGTGTGGCAGTGGCAGCTAGCGATGGGTGCCATGCCAGCTTGGTGCAAAGGCACAGCTGGAGGGCACTGCTCTGAGCTTGCTCATAGTGGTGGGAGTCAGCTGTGAGGTCTTGGTTGCCATCTTGCTCTCTCACTGTTGCCGAGTCCTGGGTTGGATGTCAGTGAAGGTTCTGGACTCCAGTGGGGGCAGAGAGGAGAGAGAGGGAAGGGCCTCAAGCAGCTGATGATAGGAAATCAAATAACTGTGATGGGAAAACTAGTGAAATCTGCAGACAGTTCACAGTGGCCTTGATGGCCAGAGGTTCCTTTAGTGGCAAAGGCTGCTGGGGTTGTGTGCAGTGTCACTGGGAACCGTGGGCACTCCCCCTGCAGAGTTGAGATTGGTGGCCCCCATTTTTCTCCTTTGTTCCCAGCTTTTTCTATATGTCTCAGCTTTGCTCTTCTCTGGATGGGGTTAAACAAAGTAGGTCCTCTGTGTGGTGTCTCGAATGACTGGGAAAGCTGGTCACTCATTCTGATCAAGTTTTTTTGTTCCACTGTATTGCTAAAGTTGGGGTTTCCCTGGTGGCTTAGAGGTAAAGAATCTACCCGAAATGCAGGGGACATGGGTTTGATCCCTGAGTTGAGGAGCTCCCCTGGAGGAGGAAATGGCAATCCACTCCAGTATTCTTGCCTGGAGAATCTCATGGACAGAGGAGCCTGGTGGGCTACAGTCCTTGGGATTACAAAAGGGTCAGACACAATTTAGTGACTAAACAACAAAAGCATTCCTAAGTTTCTTAAGAGAATACCAGAGCTCTTGCAAAGCTATCTTTGTTCGTGGATAGCTGTCTAGTAGTTCATCTTTGTCAGGGGACAGAGTCTGAGGTTTCCTACACTACTATCTGGGTGATGTCACCCTAACAGGTAACTTTTTATCAAATCATCAAGCTATATGTAATTTCTAATCTATACAAATTCCTTAGGAAAATAAAACATAAGAATTATTTTGTGTAACAAGTACAGAGAAGTCATCAAGCAAAATCATAAACCAATCTCACATATGAATATAAAATTTTAAATCCTCAATAAAGTGAAAGTGAAGTCACTCAGTCGTGTCTGATTCTATGCGACCCCATGGACTGTAACCTACCAGGCTCCTCTGTCCATGGGATTTTCCAGGCAAGACTATTGAAGTGGGCTGCCATTTCCTTCTCCAGGGGGTCTTCCCGGCCCAGGGATCGAACCCAGATCTCCTGCATTGCAGACAGATGCTTTACCGTCTGAGCCACTAGAGAAGTGTGGCCTCAATAAATACTAGCAAATGGAATTCAGCTTTGTGTCTATTTACACATGTGCATCTATCTATCCATCTGTCTATCTATAAAAACATCATAAGTGTTCTGGGCTTCCCTGGTGGCTCAGATGGTAAAAAATCTGCCTGCAGTGTGTGAGACTCGAGTTCAATCCCTGGGTCAGGAAGATCCCCTGGAGAAGGAAACAGCAACTCACTCCAATATTCTTGCCTGGCAAATTCCATAGACAGAGGAGCCTGGCAGACTACATGGGGTCACAGAGTAGGATAGGACTGAGCAACTAACACTTTCACTTTCATCTGTCAATCTATCTATAGAAACATCTTAAGTGTGTTTGGTTAACATAATCATAAGCTACTATAAGAAAGAAATCCCAAACATGGTGCTTTAAGGTGAAAGTTTATATGCCTTTCACAGGGTGAGTGGTCTTTCTTTTTTATTTGGTGGGTAAAATCCATTCATTACTTAGGGAATCAGGCTATCTTCCTCATCTTGTTCAACCATCCCTCAATGCAGTGGTGCATGGACCAGTTGGCATCACTATCCCCAGAAGTTTGTCAGAAACTTAAATTCTTTGTTCCCATCCCAGATGTACTGAATTTCATATATTGATGGGGCCAGACTTGCTTTAATTTCTCCTGGTGATTTTGCTACCCACTAAAGTTGGAGACTCCATGCTTGAAGGGAAGAGCCTGCAACCTTCAATGATGGTTTAATATTAGAAAATCTTTTTTTTTCCATTTATTTTTATTAGTTGGAGGCTAATTACGTTACAAAATTGTAGTGGTTTTTGTCATACATATCCACCATAAAGCATGACACATTGAAAAGCTCCAGGACACAACTCATTCACAGCGTAAACAATGGGGTAGTTTATGGTGATGGCACCACCCTAGGTTTGCATGGACCATGATTTGAGCAGAAATAGGGCAGCCCTGACCTTGGGTTAACTGACTGATGGTGAAAATCCATAGAATCATTTCAATTACTGCAGGAAAACATTCGATAGAGTTCAGCATTCATTCAAGATAAAAACACACATTGAATTCAGAAGAGAACAGAATTTCTTTAACTTGATAAAAGATACAGTTCAGATATCAACAGAAAAGATCAGATTAGGCTGTAAAAGTGAAAGAAG
Organism: Odocoileus virginianus; assembly: GCF_023699985.2. Lineage (NCBI taxonomy): Eukaryota > Metazoa > Chordata > Mammalia > Artiodactyla > Cervidae > Odocoileus > Odocoileus virginianus. The sequence continues at coordinate 47,116,649 of NC_069689.1, read as the reverse complement.
CATTATTGTTCAATTCAGTAATGACAAGAATGCCCATTATCAGTATCTCTATTAAACCTTGAATTTGGATACTTTAACCATGATAAGAGAAAACATAATAAGATATAAAAATTAGAAAGAAAGAGATAAAAGTGAATTTCCCTCCAGAATATTTGGATTGGCTAGAAAGAAAATCTACAAACTGCTAGAATTTGTCTAAAATTTTACTAAGCTCATGAGACAAAATATAATTATGAGTAATAAATTCCTACTCACTAGACATAACTTCTTATAAAGTGCAATACAAAAATATCTCATTCACAATTCATATCACCACGGAAAAATATTACAGAACAATAGCATAGGATGCTAAAGGAGACATAAACAAAAGTGAAATATATAAAGGTTTCCATCTGTCCTCAACCAATCAATAAATACATTTCTCTTTAGAGTCCAAACTTTCTTTTCCATGACATTGGACAGGCTCCTTCTCAAATTTATGTGGAGTGGCTAATGTAATATTTAAGAGCAAGTAGGAGTACTTTGGCCACCTGATGTGAAGAGTTGACTCATTGGAAAAGATTCTGATGTTGGGAAAGATTGAGGGCGGGAGGAGAAGGGGACGACAGAGGATGAGATGGTTGGATGGCATCACTGACTCAATGGACATGAGTTTGAGCAAGCTCCGGGAACTGGTGATGGACAGGGAAACCTGGTGCACTGCAGTCCATGGGGTCACAAAGAGTTGGACACGACTAAGTGACTGAACTGAGCTGAACTGAGGAATCTTTTCTCAGCAGTTTTTAACCTTTATTATAATGGCTACAAAAGTCAAACAGTGTCACAGAAATAATACATAAAGCAGTGGAGTAGAATGGAGTGTTCAGAAACAGATTCATCTATATGAGAATTTGATCAATGATAGTCATGATATTATAAACATTAAATGATGTTCAACATCACTTATCAGGAAAATGCAAATCAAAACCACAATGAGATATTATCTCATACCTGTCAGAAGAGTGATTATCCAAAAAAAAAAAAAAAAGACATTACTGAGGACATGGAAAAAAGCCAACCCTCCTGTAGTGTTGGTGGGAATGTAAATCAGTGCAGTCACTATGGAAAATAGTATGGGGATTCCTCAAAAAAGTTGAAAATAGGACCATCATTAAATACAGCAATTCTACTTCTTGCTACTTATTGAAAGAAAACAAAGTACTAATTAAAAAGATACACACACCTCTATGTTCATTGAAGCATTACTTATAAGAGCACAGACATGAAAGATTTGTGGAACTGCATGATCGGTGGTGTTCACAAATCTTTGATGTCTCCTTCCCCCTCATATACATACTGATAGAAATTTCTACCTATTTTATCTTTAAATACTTCTCAAATCTCTGTACTCAAATCTCTGTGACTGTGGTCACTGCCTAAATCAATTGCCATCATCTCATCTTAACTTCCCTGGTAGCTCAGACAGCAAGGCATCTGCCTACAATGTGGGAGACCTGGGTTCGATCCCTGGGTCAGGAAGATCACCTGGAGAAGGAAATGGCAACCCACTCCAGTACTCTTGCCTGGAAAATCCCATGGATGGAGGATCCTGGTAGGCTACAGTTCATGGGGTCACAAAGAGTCAGACATGACTGAGCGACTTCACTTTCACTTCATATTGATCACCTGAATAGATTCCAAGTGTCTTCCCTATGTTGATGATGGCTCCTGACAAACCCATTCTCTGCAGAGCAGTCAGAATAAATCCCTCAAAACACTCCCCTGTTCACAACATAGCTACGGGTTCATACTGCTTTTAGGATAAAGGCCGGCAATTCTTTAACACGGCCTTCAAAACCTTGCATGTCTTGACCACTTAAAAAGAAAAAAAAAGAGCACAGGCAAGGAAATAACCTATGTGCACACCAGTAGATGAATGGACAAAGAATATGTCACACACACACACACACACACACACACACGAGTGGAATATTACTCAGCTATAAAAAATAAATCTTGCCATTTGTGACAACATGGATGGGCCCAGTGGGTGTGCTCAGTGAGATGAATCCAAGAAGCACAACTACTGTCTGATGCCACTTACATGTGGAATCTAAAAGCAAAACAGAAATAGACTCACAGAGAAACCAAATCAGTGGTTGCTGAGAAGTGGGAGGTTGGGGAATGGGCATTTTAGATGAAACGGGTTAAGAGATACAAGCATCCTATTATAAAATAAATGTCATAGGGATATAAGATACAACACAGGGAATATAGTCAATGATAATGTAATAACTTTATATAGTCACAGTTTGCAACTGGATTTATTGTGATGACCATTTTGAAATATTGAGTCACTATACCTGAGACTAATATGAAATTTTATGTCAATCACCCTCGAACAAAAATAAATAAATAAATGGTGAAAAGTGGCAAGAAATGAATTTTAGGTCATTTTGTTATACAATAAAATATTGTATCTCTTCTAAAACCCCTACCTGTATATTTAAAAAGCAAAGGTGGGAAGCAAAATTTTAAACATTTAAAAAAGTGTTAGGAGTCTAACTTTATGATATTGGAGTATGAGAATAACTTATATGATAAAAACATGTAAATAAGATAGGATGATATAGATTTGACTATAATGTAGTATAGTGCATTTGACTATAATGAAAGATATGACTAATATACATTTGACTATAGAAACTCTATTTTTTTTTCAAAACAACACTTACAGAGTGTTAGAAAAACATATATGAAGCTAAGAAGCATAATCTGCAGCTCAGGAGAGCACATATAGACATTATAATCAGGAACTGACACAGAATTTCTAAAATTTAATAGGAAAAAGACAAGTATCTAAATAAACACTTGGTAAATACATGAGCACATAATTCACATAAAATAGCACATATATGATCAATAACTATCAGAATAGAGTTAAAAGCTTACTAACAAATCAGAAAATGGAGAATAAAATTATAAAATATCATTTCAGAGACTGAAATAATTTCAAAGTCTGATAGTAACAAAAATTGGTGAGACAGTGGGGAAATAAACTCATAGATTTTCAGAAAACATGTAAATTGCTACTACAAATTTCTTGAACAATCTAGTAATATCTTGCGAAATTGAAGATGTCCATAACCTTGATTTGATCTTTCTAATTCTACCAGAAACTTCTTTATTTATGTGTGGTGACATATGCAAGGAACTCTACTGCAGTATGATTACTACCAAATGAAAATTGGAAAGTACCTAAATGTTCACCAAACACAAGTGGATAAATGAATTATATCTATAAGAAGGAATGTTACAGTGGTTATAATTAATGACTTAGAACTATATTTATTAATGTGAGTTTTTAAAAAAGAAACCATAGTATTACAACAAAACAAGTAATTAAATAATGATGTGATATTGTTTTATCATCTATAAAAAGCCAATAATAACACAATAAAATAGTATATATGTTTTATGGATATTGACATATTTAAATATGTAAAGCAGACAAGATTAAAGGACTCTCCTGAGGATTATAAACATTGAATTCAAGACAGCAGCTAACATCTCAGGTAAGGGATAACAGGGTAATGTGTTTGGAAGGAAAACAGAGTTTCAGCATTATCTTAAATGTTTTATAGCTTAACAAGATCATAAACAAATGTAGTGAAATGTTAAAATGTGATAAGTTAAAAAGCTGGAAGGTGGGTACACAGATGTTTGTTTCATTAGTCTATAACATTTTAATGAAGTATTTTATAATATAAATATTTAAAGTTTTTCTTCAATGTTTTGTTAAAATACACTTTTTTTATCCACTCTACCACCCCCACATTTTTCATCCACTTTTAAATACAGGCTGTTCATTTCTGGAAAAATTTAAAAACAACGTCAACAACACTTAGAAGCAGCGTTCAGATCTCTCTGAAACAGGACACATATGGTTTCCTTTCAGTTATGTCACACTATTCCTTATTTTTAAATAAAACATCCTCATTTCATATTAAAAGATTTTACCTATTTGTTGACTTCAGAATTTTTGTCTTGATTGGTATCTGCCATTTTGGTCAAATATTCAAACTGCAATATTTTTCTCTTTGTTTCAGTATCCTATGAATCAGAATATAACAGTCAGTTTTAGAGCACAAAACCAGCTCAAGAAATAGTTGCTTAATATCTCTGAACATCTTAATCCAGTGGTGAATTATGAATATAATTTGTAATGAAAATTCATTTAAAACATTTGGCAGACTGGTAATGATACGGATCAAAAGTAAAATAATTTGTCATTTCATTGCCCAGTAATAATTTCTCTTCATCCATTTATATATCTACTTTCACACACATTCCAATAAATAGCAAATAAAAATTCAGGATTCCAAGTTAAATTTTATTTCAGATAGGCAAAGATTTTTCAATGTAAGTAAGCACCATGCAATGTATGAGACCTACTTGTACTAAAAAAAAAAAAATTTTGTGGTGTATCTGTAATTCAAATTTAACTGTGAATCCTGCGTTTCACCTAACTCTACCAAAGGCCAAAACAGAGTGTTTAAGGTGGTTCTGAATTTCTGGCTTCCCTTAGGGCCTCTGCTCAAGTTCATAGACTAGTTTAACATCAAGACTGGAGGCAAACAGACTCTACAATTGTCTAATTCAGGAAGCTGGAACTGAAATTCCTGCATAAAGACGAATGGTTTTAGAAAGAGTATGTGGAAAAATCAGTGTAAATTCATTAACATTCTTCGAGAAAATAAAAATCTCAGTAGTCTTTCTAATAAATATGACAGACATGATTTTTTTTCTGCTACATGGACTGGGACTCATGATCTTACCTTTTTCACAATATATACATAATTTTTAAGCATTGCAAACTGAGACTCTAAAACCACTTTTAGGTCTTTCCCAACCACCACGGTCGAGGGATGAAGTACTTGTTGGTTGACTATTTTCACAGTCTCAGTTCTGAGTCCCCATGAAGACCTTGCTCAACCAAGCGTGGCCAGCTGATAGCCCCAGGTGTCAACTTCACCATGCTCCTTGGCGAGGCCATTGAGAAAATGGGCTCTCCTCAGCTTTCTGTCACACATCATCACTGAAACTTGGAAAAAGAACAATTTGTACTTGGAACCAACCAGATGGAAGTAACTTCTCAAATTCTCAGTTCTATCCCAAGCTGTCTGTTCACTGGAACACAGAAGCAGCCTGTCAGGCTAACGTGCTGAGGAGGAAAATGAGGGAAAGGGCAATACCCTGTCAGCCCTTAGACACTCAAACTTTCCTCATTCAATACCCTAGCCCTGAAAACACATACACACCACAACCCTTCTTTCCCCGCCAATAAAAATAGAGGGCCTTAGATTTTTGGAGGAAGAATCCCCACTTTACTAAAGTAGCTAAATTATAGTCCAGCTGAACCAAGGTACCCAATACTCACATGGTGTTTATTTTTCCAAAAACATGACTGGTATTGGTGAGGATGGGAAAAAGAAAAAATTGATCTCCTGATTCACTAGGTCTTCATTTATTCAATATTGCAGCTTATCAAGATGGCAGAAATTTTATCCTGAAAATTAGAGCAAATGTGAGAGAAAACAATGAGAGGAAGTAGAAGGAATTTCAAAGGAGAGAGGAGCCACACTGTTCCCACAGCACACTGACCCTTGACCAGGGTCAACCCATAAATTAGTTTTCTCTCTCACTGCCCAGCAACAGAAACTCTGCTGGAACTTCTCATTCCTGTCCTCACAACTTGCGGGAACTGAAATGGCTTCTTCTTTTAGGATGATCAGATGGGCAATGGGCTTCCCGGATGGGGCGAGTGGTAAAGAAGCCACCTGCCAGTGCAGGAGACGTAAGAGACAAGGGTTCGATCCCCGGGTCGGGGAGATTCCCTGGAGGAGGGCATGGCAAGCCGCCCCAGGCTTCTTGTCTGGAGAATCCCATGGACAGAGGAGCCTGGCACCGTATGGCCCACAGACCATGCTGAAGCCACTTAGAATGCAGGCATATATCTTTGGCAGAGAATGTTATAGAGAAGCAAAACTGGGTACAAGCAGGTGAAAATTCTCCTTAACTTTTTACTGAGATTTGATTGCAGAGAATTTTGCCTTGTATGGACACGAAGGATAATTCACTAGTGTGATTCCATTACCCAGAAAACAGCTTCAGCAAACATACCTCCATCTTTCATTCCTGAGACTCTTGGGGGAAAACGCAAATACATTGCTACAGGGACATATCATATCTTACAAGCCGAGTATCGCTCATCTTTCATTCTGTTCCACCATTGTATAGCTCTATGATCTGCCTCTAATATAAATTTTTTTTCCCCAGGAAAATACTTTAGTACCTTAAACTGTCCAAAACCCATTTGATGTCTAGACATTCTTTTTCAATCATCAAATAACGAGTCTCTGGGGAAGGCCTTTCCTACAAATGTGCTCAATAGCTTGTTCTTGACTGGCTGGCTTCTGCATCAGGCTTGCTCTCCCATCTCACCTGCACTTTAAAAGATTTCTCAAAGTCACATCTAATTAACACTCACTCTGAATATAAAAAGACTTCGTTATGATTTCTTATGCTCAGTGCAGGTAATTTTTTAAGATCTTTCCAATTTATTAAAAGGCATTGTAAAAATGGTAAAGCCTAATATCTAAAATATGCTTATTACTTAAACCATTTAAGCGTCTCTTTGCCAAGTTTTCTTTTGGGAGGGGGAAGAGATATTTTTCACAACTTACTTGCAATTCATGCTTTTTGTAACCAGGTCTCTTCTTTTCAAAAATCAAATTCTTTGTACAATATGAATTTTTATCACAAGGAAATATATTTTTAAATCCCTCAAAATCCAATATTAAGGGACCAGATTATATCAGTTGTTTAATATTTTTTCTCAGAATCCTTGTTGAAATGTTGTATTTATGTATCTGAAATGCCATTATATTTTTGAAGAAAACTCTGTAGATGTTTGAATTTGAATAGGTTCTGAGCAAAACAAAAACTTGAGGAAATAAAATAGGAAAAAAATAACTTAAAAGCTTCCTACAAGAGACTTTTTATCCATTTGATCACATGAGTAAACCTGGATACCTTCAGTATCTTATTAACTACTGCACATGTGTGCATGCTAAGTCGCTTTAGTAGTGTACATCTCTTTTCCACTCAATGAACTGTAGCCTGCCAGGCTCCTCTGTCCATAGGGATTCTCTAGGCAACAATACTGGAGTGGGTTGCCGCCCAAGAATTGAACCTGCGTCTCATGTCTCCCAAGTTGGCAGGCGAGTTCTTTACCCTTAGCGTCACCTGGGAAACCCATTAACCACTGTATTTCTCATTAACCGGATCTTCACATCTATCATTCTCATGCTGCCCAAGTTATCTTTCTAAAAATCTAAGTCAATTGACATTTCTCCCATTCATCATAGTCTTGAGGGCCTGGGCAGCCTGCAGAATTAAGTTGAGGTGCACTAAAATGACATTTAAGGCCTTCTGTAATCAAGTCTCAAAATCTTCTGGCTGCATCTGCTGCCAAATTTCATCAGTTTCACTGCTTATACTCTCTATTCTCATTGTATTAGCAGGCATATTTGTAACTCTGGGCCTGTCTTCATGGTGTTTCTAAAAGTCTCTTGTGCAAATGCCATTGATTTAGGGAGTCTTCTGGTTACTGTAGTCACAATCTGTTTATTTTCTACTTCAACTTTAAGATGTGTGGTCACTTTTGAGACAGATTTTATTTTAACTTCTGTTTTAGCTATTGATTTGTGGTTTCCACATTGAAAAGTAAATTCTTTGAGAAAAATCAGTTTCTTAGACAGCTTCATATTCTCCCAGCATGAGGTACAGTGCCATTCAGATAACAGATCCTCAATGCATGTTCTTTGGATGATTTGAAAATGAGACTTCTTACTTAATCGGAGATCTTATTGGACACATCGTCATTTTCAAGAGCGACATTTTCAATTTTCATTGCTATGTTCTTTTCTTCCTTCATGCAGAAGAATCCTGAGTAATGAACTGTTCAGTTAACAAGGAAGCCAAGCAAACGTTATTGGGTTTGACCAAAACCGGGAGGCGTTCAGACAGTGATCGGAGCCCAGACCTGGGGCTACAGATGTATTAAATACACGTGCTAACTGTGGTCTCCATATCAACAGGTATTGGGGAAAGTGTCCTTCAATTGGCTCTCCTTAGGCTATCTCCAGAAGGACTAACTCTCATAGTCTACCTTCCTTTTTCTAAGGCCGAATGCCAGCGTTACCGTTCAGCGTTATGACTGATCCTTTCGCGGTTTCACACTCTGCTTCCCACTGGTGAAATCAATGAGCCCACTGCAGTCTCCACAGAACAGAGAGCAGTTAGTCTGCTGAGCTTTCGTGAAGGATCTCCACCCATCTGCAACGCTCACCATGAAATGAAGAGGATGCAATGATTGGCCAGTGATTCTAGATCAGCTGTCAGTATAGTTTGTCTGCAGTTCCCACCCCCATTTCACTAAAAGAATCCCAAAGAACCAAACAACAAACCAAAACAAAAATAAAAACCTATATATTTATATTAATAATTAGTCCAGTGTTCCCCTCTTACCTAAGATAATATTAGTGGCTCCTTTCCTCTTTCATTATCTTTAGCAGGTAAACCTTAGTTTAAGTGGAAAAGCTTGAAGTTACGAAAATGAATTTCCATGTACTAAGTATATAAATCTGGATGTGGAAGCTGGCTCATTAGCTGTGTAAATGTCCAGCCTTGAAGAGATTAGTACAAACTCTTTATCAGAGGGATGGTATGACTTAATGTTTCCACAAGCAGGGAATAAGAGTTACCACTTCTTGGCATCCATGCCAAATTTGGAAATTTCCAGACTTTTAAAATTGGGAATTTTCCAGACATTTAAACATATGCCAATAAACTGAGTATAGTCATCTCTTGGTATCCACTGAGAGCTGGTTCCAGGAATCCCCACAGATACCAAACTTTTCATATGCTAAAGTCCCTTACAGAAAATGGCACAGTATTTGCAAATAACCAATACACATTCTCTCTTATACTTTAAATCATCTCTTATTTATAATACCTGATACATTTGTAAATGTTATGTAAATAGTTGCCAGGCATGGTAAATTCAAATTTTGCTTTATGGGTCCTTCTGGAATTTATTTTTCTTTTTCTTTTTTTTTTTTAATTTATTTTTCTAAATATTTTTCATCTGCTGTTGGTTGAATTAACTTATCAGAGCCTGAGAATATGGAGGGCTTATTGTAAATTGTCATTTTATTATTTTTACTATGTATTTAATTTGCTTATCTCTAATTACTAATGAATCAAAGTATGAAATACTTGCTCATATGCTTTGCCATTTGTTTTAAGGGCATATATATAGAGAATATTCAGTATGACATTTAAATATGTAAATTGTAAAAGGAAAACTTATATTTAAATATATTTATTATATTTTAAATAAATATATATATACACACACAAATAAGCCTTATATTCTATATGATTGTTTTTCCTTTGAAATTTGCTTCTACCTTATGACTGGCTAATATTTTCTATGTTATATAAATGATTGTGTATTTTAACATTTTGGAACATGGCTTAAATGTTAGTTAGATGATTGTGCTTTTAAATATTTTATGTCCTGACTGAATTTCTCATTCAACTGTCAGTTATTGTGAGTGGTGTACTAGTTACCTGTCATTATAGTAATGTAAATTCTCACTATAATTCTGTCATTTCCCCCATCATATCCTTAAAGTATATACAACTATATGTAAAATATATTCATATGACTAGATGGTTAGGTTCACATTTTTGTTTTCTTGTTGAAAATATTATTTTAGTATTGTTACTTCTTCCATTTTTCTATCACTAGTAATATCTTTCTCTTAAAGTCCAATTTACTGATTTTAATATATCTCACCAGCTGACTTTTTTGGCTTTTACTTACCTGGTGTATCTGAGTTTTCATTTTAATGCTATCTATGTTCTTATTTTTATTTTTATATCTACTTCGACAATGCATAACTTCTTAAAAAATTCATCAATTTGTATTATGATTACTACTGATTTTTTGGATTTATTGTGTGTTTTAAATTTGTCTCCTTTCCATGGTTACAGGTTTTTCTATTTCCTTGCAGTTTTCCAAATCCATATATATCTATATATTGCATCTTCCCCTATGTAGGTTTAGATATTATTAATCTTATTTCCTTTTCTTAGTAGTTTTAAGTTTTAATTTGTAGACTTCATGTAACAAAGACCAAGAAACTATTATCAACCTTCTCATCAAATGACTTGGAGTATTTTAATTCTGATCAGCTCTCTCTCTCCTTACTTACAATATCTGTTCATAATTTTCACTGTTTAACACTTTATAATAATAACTTTACAATGATAAATTTAAGCACATTATCATTATTAGTTGAATACCAATTTTTAAAATTAATGCAATATTAAGTGTCTCATTTAATCGCCATTCCCTTTTTGTTTCTAAATGTCCTTTAGAGCTTATTTTGTTTGTTCTTATTGCAGTTCCTTGGAAATTCCATCTTTTGGGGGCAAACACATCCAGCTTTATCTTCTTGAAAAATTGCTTCAGTAGATTTAACCATTTACTCCCAGGCTTCTAAATTGCAATTTTTCATTTTTCAATATTTTGGTTTTGCTCTTGGGAATTTGTCAGTTAAAAAATATCATTTCTCTGAAGGTAAAAAGGGATCCATTTTATTCTTTCTCTTTGTTATTAAATTCACTCTTTTTCTGTGGGATTCTGCTGTTTGATTACAATATATCTGAGTGTGGATTTTTTAAATTTATCTTGCTTGGGACTCACTTGGATTTAATAATCTGAGGATTCATGTGTTTAAACAATTGTAGGAAACTTTCAGACTTGATTTCTTCAAGCTCTATTTTCTTTCTCTTATTCTCTAAATTTTCTCCTAGAAGTATAATTAGACATGTATTTTTAATTAGACATATGTTTGGTTAGACTCTCTAACCTCACTCTCATATTTTCTGTCTCTTTGGACACTATTACTAATAATTCTTCAGATTGATCTTTCAGGCCAACAATTTTCTCCTTTATTGTGTCTAAACTAATATATAAACCAGTTACTGATTTTTTAATTTCAACTATTGTATTTGTCATTTCTGGGATTTTTTAAAAATTAATTTATTTTAATTGGAGGATAATTACTTTACAATATTGTGATGGTTTTTGCCAAACATTGACATGAATCAGCCACAAGTGCACATGTGTTCCCCGTCCTGAACCCCCTCCTACCTCCCTCCCCACCCCATCCCTCTGGGTTGTCCCAGAGCACAGGCTCTGAGAGCCCTGCTTCATGATTCGAATTTACACTGGTCATCTATTTTACATATGGTAATATACATATTTCAATGCCACTCTTTCATATCATCCCACCCTCCCCTTCTCCCACAGAGTCCAAAAGTCTGTTCTTTACACCTGTGTCTGTGTTGCTGCCTTGCCTATAGGCTCATCATTACCATCTTTCTAAATTCCATATATATGTGTTAATATACTATATCGGTGTTCCTCTTTCTCACTTACTTCACTTTGTACAATGTAAAAAATTTGATCAGATTTTGGTAGTCATTTGCTCCAAATTCATGTTTTTTCCCCTTGCTTTCCAAATGTATAACTAAAAAAGTTGCATATCTGATAATTATAATAATTGAAGTCATTGCAGACCTAATTTTGCTCTTGGTGTTTCTGCTATCTCTCACTCACAGTGTCTTATTTTCTTTTGTATATTGAGCTTTTGTTGAGAAGCTGTGTTTTGTTGAACAAGCTATGTAAAATTTTTCACACCTGCTTTGAGGATGCTTTCTGCCAGGGAAGATTTTTGTTTCGGACAGGTGTGCAAGAACATCAGAGATCTGGTCTGCTTTAAATTATAGTTCGATGTTTGCAATTTCTAAAGGCATAAAAAAATTCATCCCCAATCTTACGTGAAGCTGGGTCTTCACAGTATAACAGTGTTATACTGTTGATGTTGTTCTTTTCTTTAATCTTCCAAACAGAAGCAAGACTCATTGTTTTGTAGATTATCTTAAATAGTTGCTTTACCTAGTTCATTCTTTTTCTAAGAGTTTAACCTCCATGTAAAATCTGCCCATCAGTAATTTTAGATCATCGTCTGTAGTCATCCCTTGCCACTGGTACGCCAGCACCTTTGTATAGCCTCAGGAGAGCAAGTTGCTTTATCGGATAGCTTTTCTCCTTAGTCTATGTTCCTTTCTCATTCATGACCTCTGATTTCTCTTACTTTCTTTCAAGTACACCTAATCATTTAAAGAAATTGTTTAAAATGTTTTATTAAATATTTAATGCCTTTTTTAAAGAAGAGAGGGGTTGATAGCAATGTCTCTTAGATACTATTCTGTCCTAGAAAGAGAAGTCTAATTTTTGGTTTTTCTGAAAGTAAAGAAAGTACTAAAGCTGAAATTTTTCCTCAGGTATTTCGACACAGAAAAGATTTTAAAGAGTTTAGTTCAGAAGGATCGCTTTTGTTAGGTCTCAAAATTGTACAAATTAAATAGCACAATAGAATGTAGTTTCTCAACTGAAAAGTCTGAAACTTCAGTAGTTATAATCCAAAGAAAGTCTGCAGCTTGTGTGGAAGTTTGGAGCTGGGTTTATTATAGATTGGCATAAGAAGGAAAGGTTTACTTTTGGAGGTAAAAATAAGGGATGCAGCTGATGAGGCAGTTTTCTGGGGCGTTGTAACTTGGACAGTGAGAGAAGCATGACTGGAAGGGCAAGAACGGACTTTGTGCGGGGCCCCCTAGACTTGGCCTTGATGACGCTGTCTTGGTGAAAATTTTATTTTAATCATTAAAAGAAATACCTATAAGAGGTCAGCAAACTTTTTTCTTGAAAGGGTGAGATGGTAAACTTTTCAGTTTTTGTGGGCTACACAATCTCTGTTGCAGTCATTCAGCTCTGCCAGTGTGATATGAGCGCATCTGTGGACGACACATAAAGGGATGGGCCTGACTGTTCAGTAAAACTTAACTCTCCACAACAGGAGGCTCAGTGATTTGGGCACACAGGTGGTAGTTTGCTCACCTCTGAAATAAGTCCACTCAGGTTAACCTTTTTAGAGAAATTCCTGATTTTTTTGGGGGGGGGTACATTGTTTATATTTAGTTTTTACTTCTGGACTAGGAGTTCTTTGGGACTAGAGCTGCTTATGGCCAGGCAATAATAATTAAATCTTAATCATGAGAGTAATAGAAACTAAAATGACGCTTTACCTTATACCCTTTTCATTCATTTTGTAGTACATTTATATTGCCATATTAAAAAACAAAATAAAGTGTAATCCAGTTAAAGAAGTAAATTCCTATAAAAAAATCCTTTCAGGTTTTTGTTTTTTTTTTAAGGGAAAAAAAAAAGTCTGCAGCAGACATTTGACATGAGTCAACTTCGTGGAGTGAATAAGTTAGTCAAGGACTGAAGTGAAGTAAAAGTCGTTCAGTCATGTCTGACTCTTGGCAACCCCATGGGCTCCATGGAATTCTCCAGGCCAGAATACTGGAGTAGGTAGCCTTTCCCTTCTCCAGGGGACCTACCCAACCCAGGGATCAAACCCAGGTCGCCTGCATTGCATGCAGATTCTTTACCAGCTGAGCCACAAGGGAAGCCCTAGTCAAGGACTACTCCTGACAAAACAGTTCTCTGTTGGAGTTAGAAGCAGGCTTTGAAGCATCACATTACCCAACCAAGGACATGATTTGACAATAAAGCATATTTATCCTCACAAAGAAAAAATGTTTTCATATTTCATATTTGCTATACTTCATTTGAATGACTTATGAGCTTACCTGTTTAAGTAAGAGCATTTGATGAGAATTTTTTACCAAAGAAGTTGCAACATGTTCTAATAATTCTATTCCTAGAGAGCCTTACAATTATATCATGTGCTTATGCAGTATGATGCTAATAGTAAATGTAGAGTCACTTTTTTAAGTTTCAGGCCTTTATTTTTCTTCAGGATACAGTTAAGTAATAAATTATTCATTGCAAATGGATATTTGGGGAGCCAAGTGCTAATTAGGAAACTTTTTGTAGATTGCTCCTCAATTAGTTGATTAGCATTAATGGAAGTATATTTGAATGATGCAAATTTAATGGTTTAATTTCACTAATGTGGTTAAAATAATAAAATGCATCAATTTAAAGAACCAAAAGAATTCTTTGTTTCCAAGAGCGGACGTTATTTCACTAGTGGACGGGGCATTCAGGATTTGAACCCAGTTGCTTTTTGATTGATAAACTCATTGTGATAGAATGAGTTAGAACAAGTAGAATGTTAGGCCTCACTCTAGAGGCTTACACTCCTAGATCTTGTTTCTGTCTCCTCCCTGGAAACCAAGGTTAAGACATGTGAGATTGTACTTTTTTTAGACTGTAAGTTGTGATCAGCTTTTGTAGCTTATGGAAGTACGAGAGGCAGAATTTCAAAGATGTCTATAAGATTCCATCCCCTGGTTACATAATCAAATACTAGTCTAAGTACTGCTAATATAGAACTTTGTAGAGGAATTAAACTTACTAATCAACTGACCTGGAAGTATAGAGAGTATCTTTTAAAAACATTTTTACACACTTATAAAACTTTTTATTATGAAAAATGCAAATATATATAAAGAGAAAGGTATAACAGACCCCCAAGTACCCATCACACATATTTAACAATTACCAGTATCCGGCTCCTCTGTCCAGGATTCTCCAGCCAAGAATACTGGAATGGGTGGCCATTTCCTCTTCTAAGGAATCTTCCCCACCCAGGTATCGAACCTGCATCTCCTGTGTCTCCTTGCATTGGCAGCTGGATTCTTTACCACTGAATCACCTAGGAAGCCCTCACCTCTTTCTACTTCTGTTTTAATCATCACAATTTTGCTGGGATTTTTTTCTGTTTGGTTTTTTGTTTTTGAGGTAAAATACATACACTATGAGGTATAAATCTCAGCTCTACAGTTTGACAAATTAATACATGCTTATAATCCACAGCCCTCATATAATCTCAGAACATTTCTGTCTCCCCAGAATGTCTTGGGCGGGGGCGCATATTGAGAGAGTTCTACTGACATATATCCACTACCTATGTAGAGCAGAGAGCTAGTGGGGAGCTGCTATATAGCACAGAGGGCTCAGCTTGGTGCTCTGACGACCCAGAGGGGTGGGATGGGAGGGTAGGAGGGAGGCTTGTGAAGGAGGAGGTCTATAACATGGCTGATTCATGGTGGTGTACAGCAGAAACTAATAAAGCATTGGGAAGCAATTATATTCCAACAGAAAAAGATGGAGAGCATCTTGAATTATCTGGATGGGCTCAATGTAATCACATGAATCCTTCGAAGAAGCTGGCAGAAGAATCAGTCAGTGAGATGAGGCGAAAAAGAAAGGCAGAGGCAAGATGTGTAGAAGAGGAGATCGGAGGAGATTCCAGGCAGGAGAAGGACCCTACTTGCCATTGTTTGCCGTAATGACAGAGACAGGGAGCCATGAACTAGAGAATGATTGGGGCCTTTAAGATGCTGGGAGTAACACATTACACAGTATTGAGAAAATGGGAATCTTGGTACTGCAACAAATGCAACTGAATTCTTCCAACCATCTTAATTCATCCTCAAAGCCTCCAGGAAGGAACACAGCCCTGCTGACACCTTGATTTCCATTTTTTGAAACCCATAGCAGAGAACTGGATCAGCCATGCTGTGCCTAGATTTCTGACCTACAGAACTGTGAGATAATGCTTTGTTGCTTTAAACTGTTTGCATAATTTATTATGGTGGCATTAGAAAACCAGTGTGAAAAGCAATGTGAAAGCCATTTATGAAATGTTCAAGGCAGAGGCAACAGTATTGGAAGGGGCAATGGCATTGGTGTCCCGTCGCAGCCATGTCTAAGGATGGTGATCCATTTGTTTCACTTCTGAGCTTTAACATTGCATGTTTCTCTACTATATAATCTCTTCTGGCCCCTAACTTTTTTTTTTTTTTTACTTTCAGTTTTGCCACAAATTCATCCCAGTAAATTCCTATTCTGCTTAAGTTAGACTCAGTTGTTTTCTGTTGCTTGCAATCAAGAAATTCAAACTTTATAGACATTGGGAATAGAGAGTTACTTACAAGCAATGGAATCCATGATTAGTATATGTATTTAGAATGGATTATGTTAACTATTTGGAGTTAGTATAGTCTTCTAGGTTGAAAATATGGAAACACATGATGTGTAATAGAATACCACAAGTGATGGCCTGTGGTCAACTAGAATATGTACTTCCTGAAAGGCAGTTTTTGAATGTCCTTTCTGCCACTGCCATGAATGAAAGACAAGAGGAAGCCAAGGTGGCTGAAAAGTGATGACAAACTAAAATCCTGAAAGATTTTGTTAAAGACATCAATTAAATTCCAGTGACTTATCCTTATCCATGTCGTACATATACACCATGGAATATTACTCAGCCATTAAAAAGAATTCATTTGAATTAGTTCTAATGAGATGGATGAAACTGGAGCCCATTATACAGACTGAAGTAAGCCAGAAAAATAAAGACCAATACAGTATACTAATGCATATATATGAAATTTAGAAAGATGGTGACGATAACCCTATATGCAAAACAGGAAAAGAGACATAGATGTACAGAACAGACTTTTGGACTCTTTGGGAGAAGGTGAGGGTGGGATGTTTTGAGAGAATAGCATCGAAACATGTATATTATCTAGGGTGAAACAGATCACCAGCCCAGGCTGGATGCATGAGACAAGTTCTTGGGCCTGGTGCACTGGGAAGACCCAGAGGAATCAGGTGGAGAGGGAGATGGGAGGGGGGATCGGGATGGGGAATACGTGTAAAACCATGGCTGATTCATGTCAATGTATGGCAAAAACCACTATAATATTGTAAAGTAATTAGCCTCCAACTAATAAAAATAAATGGAAAAAAAAAATTCCAGTGACTTTTTTGATCCATAGAGTGGAAGCTGCCAAAATGTAATGCTTAAACAAAATTATAATATCTACTGAATTCAAAGCTTCACTATATATTTTATGTCAAAGTTAGGAAAATGATTGAAAAGGATTAGAACTGTTAGAATTAAACTGAGGATATATTGGAAGATTCAGATAGTTTAAACCCCTTATCTCTTGTTTGAGCTTATGCTGACATTGAGGTAAAGTAGCATAACCTAAATTCAGTGTTTAATTGGCAGACACTGAATGATAATATCAGTTACATTCAAAACTTCTCTAGATCTTAGATCAATAGGACACTGATCAGAAAAAAAATATAAAATTTACATTAAAATGTATGGGGAAAATTCAGGGGTCTTCCAATTCCTTTAGAAGCCCTTCTTCCTTATTGATGAGATTTTCACTGTTGCATGAAGGCATTTTGAGTAGCTCTCTCTCTTAAGAATTTTACCTTAAAAGTAGAACATTCTTCTTAGCCATCTGTTGTGAGAATTTATAAACTCTTCTTACCTCCCCAAATGTAATAAGCATTATATCCCAGAATACTTCTGGAAGAAATTACAATAGCAAACCTTCCTGAGAATGCTTTTATGTTAAAAAATCTACATGACTTTAATAACTCCTGTTGACCAAAATCTGGAGAATCTGTGTAGGGATGGATCTGAGCTTATTCTCAAAATGAAGGAAGACTATTATTTTTGATTTGATCAAATTAATTGATATGATTTCAGGATGCTGGTTGGATTTCCTGGGATTTAATTATTTGCTTGGATGAATGCCTAAAATCTGCAACCTGGAGCTCAAAAGCAACCTGTACTTAAAAGAAAGAAAATAGATGAAATACCAAAATAATTCCTTGGCATAATACCTAGGAGAAGTTCCATAACTTTGGGCCTGGAAGATCAGACTGCATTTATCTCGTTTTACTACAAATTGTTTCCTAACTATTTCCCCTGAGAAAGATCAAAAGATACTCTCCTTAATAAGACTTTGAGAAGCATTGTGTCGTGAGAGCGTCAACATCTATGAAATGTGCTTATTTGTAATTTGCTTAGGATTTAAGATGCTTATGAGAGTGACTGTACTTGAAACAGTTTTCTAGTTTCAGTAGGTAGGAGGATTGCAAAGGAGCAGAAGCCAAGTAGTTTCATTTAATCTTCACAATAAAAAGGCTAACATGGGTAAACAGACCCTCAAGAGTCTTTGACCCTGTCTAATCATTTGAAGATTCTTTACAACAAAGAAGATTCAAAGTTTCTAGAAGATTCCTAAAGAATATACACAATACTTTGTGAATGTTGAGGGAGGGTGGAGCTTCATGTATAATGAATTCTGGTCAAACTTGAGAGATTATATGTAAATTTATTATTCTAAACCCAGTCCCAATCCCTGAATCAGTTCCTAGACTTAGGTCTCCTTGAATGACAGAGAGGTGGATAGCATTGTGATTGGATCTTGCAATAATATCAAAGTAGATATCATGAACCTTTCTCCAAGTCTATCTCAAAAGAATATGGAGTCATTTGACATTGGGAAAATGACAGTATATAGACCTTTTGCAGATAATATTGGATGATAAATATTTGGCTCCATGGACCTCCAAATCATTCTGTTTTTGGAATGCAATACACACCCCCCAATACTAGCAAAATCTCCGCTAGTTTTGATTAGCCATAAAATAGTTTCCTCTGGACTTTCTTGTTCTTAATGAAATATGGTAAATTAAAAAATTCAAAGCAATAACCCACCACTAGAAAATTTTTTTCTCCGAAGTATGACTAGTGCTGCTATCAGAGACTTGAGAAACACAGGAGCGGTGATCCTAATATAACCCCTCCTGGGCTTTCAATAGTGAAAGTGCAGAAAGTGAAGCACAATAAGCCTAAATTCCCTTAAGGGAAATAGATTCGATTCTAAGGGTAACTGCTATTCCGGACGTGATTTCTGTGCTGGAGAAACTTAGTACATTCATTGGCACTTGGAATGCATTTGTGGATTTGGGAATGATTTTTCTCTATCTCCCAACAGAAAGTATCAATAGAAGTTTGCCTAAACAAAGATGGCAATATACTCTAAAGGTCTTATGTTTTCAACTAGTTTCCAGTGAGACTTTGAATGTGTCATCATTCCCAAGCACATTTTGATGGTCTACTACCATAGATAATCCATAGTGATAGCATCTGGAGAGAAAGAATTTTAGGCAATCTTAAATACTTCGGCAAGGTTTATGCAGGGCATAAGTTTGAAGACACTGTTTAGTCACTAAGCCTTGTCCAACTCTTTGCAACTAGATGGACTGTGGCCTGTGAGGTTCCTCTGTCTGTGGGATTTCCCAGAATGCGTTGCCATTTCCTTCTCCAGGGGATCTTCCTGACTCAGTGATCAAACTCACATCTCCTTCATTGGCAGGTGGATTCTTTACCACTGAGTGTGGATTCTTTACCACTGTGTTTGGATTTTCTTACCAAATCAGAAAAGCCCCAAATTTGAAGATAAATTTCACAAAAATACACAGTTTTACCACTACAGTGGATTTTCTAGTGACCCACTGATCTGGCTAATAGTTTGATGACTGTTAGTAGTCAGGGGATTAGAAGGTCAAGTTTGGACATGTGTAGCAAGGACATTTAGGGAGAAGGTATGTATCTTTCAGAAAAATCACAGATTGTAAGGTTATTTTGGAATGCTTACAAAAGGCCACACCCGCTGTAGAGGAGCTTCTTACTAATCAGTAGTGATCTTCTTGAAGTATCCTTCTTTGCTCTGCTGTGTATTTCAAGCAGCTGAGGAGCAAGGTTCCATGATGGCTCATCATGGATTAAAGACTCAGACCTCCCTTTACCAAGACCACTCAGGCTGTGCCCACTGATGGATGTCCACATTACCATGCAACAGAAGTGACATGAAAATGAAAATACATGGTATATCTAAGAGGACCATCTAGGTGTCCGTAACAGGATAATAACATAGAAATACTTCCAAAATAGGCTGCATCACTTGCCTTCACTGAAATAGATATTTAATATGGATTTGTGTCTTTGCCCAATAAGCATCTTCAAGAAATATACAATAAGGGTTCTTACTGCCCTAACATTGCTGCAGATTTCCACATATTATTTCTTCTCCTGGGGAAAACACTTGAGAGGGAAAAAGGAAAAGGATTGCTATGTTCTGAGTCACTAGACTTACTATATATTTGCCATAATCCAGAAGTATCATTCACTATAGAATCCTTGAATAACCTATTGTGAAATCTCGGTTACTTTAAAATTTTTGCTTTTCATTCTCATAAATCTTAGGTCTAGAGGTTTAGAGATATTAGTCCATAATAAGCATGTTTCACCAGCTGTAGAAGCTCTTTCACAGCCTGGTCATTTTCAGCTTCATATGACTCTAGAAAAGAAATGAAATGATACGCATTTTAGTATTGGCTGGTGTGACTGATCCTGATTGTGAAGAAAAAATAAGGCTATTACTTTACAGTGAAGAAGGAGGGTTATGGATGGAACCCATGTGATCTCTCAGGGCACCTTCTTGTCTTAGTTATGATGGTATAGTTCAATGAAAGAAAATAATCATAAACTAGGAAGGCTGCCAAAGGCTTGGATGCAACAACGGCAGAGACTTTGGTAACTTGCTGGCTAAAAAACGACTTGGTCAGCTGCAGTGCTGATTGAAGGCAGAGTTTTCAGAGCAAGTGATGAAGGAGAGAAGTCATAAACAGAGGCTTTGCTTTCATACAGTTTATATACAGTTATGTATATATAGAGAGAGATTTATATATTTATACATAGCTATATATAATAAAGTGTCTAGTTATTGTTAAGTCATTATAACATTTTTTTTATTTCTTTCTTTCCATTCTTTAATTTGACATCCAATGTTAGTTTTCATGAGAAGATAAAGTTTAGATCATATTTTTCCTGTAACAATATTCTTCTCCTGAAAGGGAAGCTACCATTTATTTTTAAATAAGTCTAAAATTCGTTTTAATTTTGCCTTTCGCAGTCCAGTTCCTGATACTGATCACAAAGCACATTTCTGCATATGACTCTGTTAAGTGTGATGCAGGCTGAATGAATGGACATGGGGACCTTCTCTCTAAGTCCGCTTGCAGCCCAGGAGAATCAGTGTGATTATAAATAAACATGAACATTCGTAGTGTAGAACAGAGATGGGGAAATTAATTTTTTTATCTGTCTATTTGATATGGTATACAATGGTTGAGTGTCGGGGGAAGATTTGGGAGAGAAATAATATTTTCATATGAGAAAGGAACATGAAAAATTTGAGAGCTCCTTTTTTTCCAAGAGTCAGTGTAATTATTCAACTTGATGGTAAACTTTAAAGATCCAAAATGAGTTCTTCCTCTATTCATTAAGATAGCATCATGGCGTAGACAGCATATGTCTGTGCAGGACAATGCACTATGTCTGACTACTAATAAGTTCCTTATGAAGTTGAGTCTTCTGTCTTTATGACATTTGAGCTCCTGGCATACTAATTTTATCTGACACAATACAGTCAGATCCTCCGGATGTGTCTTCATATCGATCAGTTTCATATAAATAGTTGGTCTTTGTTCCTTTTAAGACAGAGGCCTATAAGTAGCTGTTGGATGAGTAATGACAAAAAAATACATTTATTTTTACAGGGCTTAATAGATGCAGCTTGAGTTCTGAATAATTAAAGTTTGATCTTATAAAATGCTTATAATTTGAAGTATTTTACCCATGATTAAGACTCAGAAGGAAGTTGAAATAATATCATTCAACCTTAATGTAAAATTTGAAAATGATCAAAAATAGTTAACGTTATGCTTGTTGAATCCCAATTAGCCAGTTATTCGATGTTTACAAAAATGTGGCAAGGACTATCCACTACCTATAGACATCAATTTCTTCCGCACTTGCTCTTCTTCCGCATAGCCATTTGCTTCAAGAGAAACTGTGAAGAAGTGAAAGCGTTATTCACTCAGTTGTGTCCACCTCTTTGCAACCCCAAGCACTATAGCCCTCCAACCTTCTCTGTCCATGGGATTTCCCAGGCAAGGAGACTGGAATGGGTAGCCATTCCCTTCTCCAGGGGATTTTCCCAACCCAAAGATCAAACCCAGGTCTCCTGCATCGTGGGCAGATTCTTTACCACTGAGTCACCAAAACCTCAAGAGAAACTGTATCCATATCGAAAGTAACAAAGTAAATGCTGATTGACAGAGATAGACTCAGAGATTATTATACTAAGTAATAAAGTAAGTAAATAAAGTAAAGTAAGTCAGACAAAGATAAATACTATACCATATATGTAGAATTTAAAATGATGATACAAATTCACAGACATAAAAACAAATTTGTGTGGTTACCAAGGGGAAGAGAGGGGGAGGATAAATTAAGAGGTTGGGATAAACAGATGCGCACTATTATGCATAAAGTAGACAAGCAACAAGGATTTACTGTATAGCACAGGGAACTATATTCAATATCTTGTGATAACCTATCATTGTAAATAATCTGAAGAAATATACTTTGTTGTACACCTGAAACTAACATTGTAAGTCAACTTTGTTTCAATAATAAAAATAATTTTGAAAAACAAAATGCTGATTGGTTTGAGTTAGCCCTAGTGATTTTATTATAGTGTTGCCAGTGCCAGTAATTGGGTCAAAAGTGAGCCTGGGGCACAGCTCTGGCCACTGAGACTTTAGATATCCTGAGGAAGTTTCTTTTGCTATTAAAGTGGGAAGAAGCACTGACAAACTTTAGAAGCTTTTGTGTGAGTATATGATGCTTCAAACTTCTACAGTCAGGCTGCAACCAAAAAAAAGAAAGAAAAAAAGTCATGAGGATAGGGGTCAATATGTTAAGATTTTTAGAGCAGGAAGACAAAAAGAAATTGACTCATGGATTATATCATTAAACATGTGAATTATCCTCACACTGCCCTATCCTTGGACTGATTATTATGTGACATATGAAGGTTATTATTACATAAACCATCTTTTGTTAGGCTTTCTGTACTTGTAGGTAAAATGTTCTAGCTAATTTAACAAATGTCTTTATTACCAAAAAAAACACCAAAAACTAAAATTGCTCTTCAAGTGTGTGTAAATTAGAGTGACTCAGTTTTAGGGGTAACATTAGTTTGATTCTCGGAGGAAAACAAATCCTCTAAAAACTTTGGCACTTTATCATTGCTGTGCTGTTATATCTTGCCAAGAATCTCTGAGAATGTGCTGTAGTGGATAAAGGGAATTCATCATAGTCTAGTCTGCTACTGACTGTCATGGCTTGGATATTGCTATCATCATCAATACAAGCTGAAATAGGGAACTCAAACAGGGATTCTGTATCAGCCTAGAAGAGTGGGATGGGGAAGGAAATGGAAGGGAGGTTCTGGAGGGAGGAGACATACATATACACCTATGGCTGATTCATGTTGATGTTTGACAGAAAGCAACAAAATTCTGTAAAGGTATTATCCTTCAATTAAAAATAAAATTTAAAAAAAGAAAGCTTTTTAAAAAAGCTGAAGTAACAAATCACTGGTACTTTCTGGACCTCAGCTTTCTTACCAGTGAAATGAAATGATTCAGTCCAGTTCAGTTCAGTCGCTCAATTCTGTCCAACTCTTTGTGACCCCATGGACTGCAGCATGCCAGGCTTCCCTGTCCATCACCAACTCCCGGAGCTTACTCAAACTCATGTCCATAGAGTTGGTGATGCCATCCAACCATCTCATCCTCTG
The DNA here is from genome assembly GCF_023699985.2 of Odocoileus virginianus. Classification (NCBI taxonomy): domain Eukaryota; kingdom Metazoa; phylum Chordata; class Mammalia; order Artiodactyla; family Cervidae; genus Odocoileus; species Odocoileus virginianus. The sequence goes on along the minus strand of NC_069689.1, from coordinate 47,092,910 downwards.
TCGTCCCTTTCTCCTCCTGCCTTCAATCTTTCCTAGCATCAGATTCTTTTCCAATGTGTCACTTCTTCACATCAGGTGCCCAAAGTACTGGAATTTCAGCTTCAGTATCAGTCCTTCCAATGAATATTCAGGACTGATTTCCTTTAGGATGGACTGGTTCAGCAAATTGAAGTGAAGATGAAGAAGAAGATGAAGTGATTATATGTCAGTTTATCAAAAATCCATTCCAGCTCTAAATTTATTTTTTCTAAGCTTAATTTATTTCAAAAACACAATAATTTGATTGTTTCATGTAAGAAATAATTTTCAAAAGTTTCTAGAATCCTAAGAATGTTTATTAGGAGATGAAAAGCTACATACGTACTTTGACACAAGCTCTGACACAGGCACTGGGGATAATGCCACACAACAAAAAGTGATCCATGCCCTTGTAATCAATGGGAGAGAATCATTTACAAAACTGCAAAAGTAAACTCACAAAAATTCAATGAGATCCAGAGGTTCTGAGAATCCATGCACAGGGAGTTTAACTGAAGCTGGGGTTTTAGGGATATGTAGAACTGAACCTGTCTGAGAGGGCTGGAGGTTTAGAGAATAGCAGTATAGGTAAATATACAGTGTAGTGTGTGAGTCACTCAGTCGTGTCTGACTCTTTTTGACCCCATGGACTGCAGCCCGCCAAGCTCCTCTGTCCATGGAATTTTCCAGACAAGAATACTGGAGCGGATAGCCATTCCCTTCTTCAGGGGATCTTCCATCCCAGGTCTCCTGCACTGCAGGCAGATTCTTTACCATCTGAGTCCCCAGGGAAGCCCATACAGCGTCGTGTCAGTCACTCAGTCACGTCTGACTCTCTGCAACTCCATGGACTACAGTCCACCAGGTCCCTCTGTCCATCGGGGTCTCCAAGCAAGAATGCTGGAGTGGGTTGCCATTTCCTTCTCCATACAGTGTAGAAGAAAGTTAAATATATTTGAGAATCAGAAAAGATCCAGTGGTGTTGGGACAGTAGGAAGAGATGGGTAAGATGAGGATGGATAGAAAGGCAGAGACTGGTCTTAGAACACCAATAAAAACTGTCTATTTCCGTACATCTGTGTCTCTTTTTCTGTTTTGCATATAGGGTTATCGTTACCATCTTTCTAAATTCCATATATATGTGTTAGTATACTGTATTGGTCTTTATCTTTCTGGCTTACTTCACTCTGTATAATGTATGACAAAAACCACTACAATATTGTAAAGTAATTAGCCTACAACTAATAAAAATAAATGGAAAAAAAAAAGACAAAAATTGTCTATTTCCTTAGGAATATGGTCATTGTGTTTTGGGATAAATGGGCAAATGTTGGAGGTCTCCCCACTTTTGTCTCTCCCGACACATGTGCTTTTCTATTTATTTCTGAACTTGACTCAACCAGTCTTTGAACATGCTATCTTTGTGATAGCTGCATCAAGATCTTTGCTTCTAGTGCTAGGTGACCGTGCAAATGAGGCTGAACAGTTCTGTAGAAGAAATCAAAGTGGAACAAAGAGAAGTAGTTTAGGACTGGTCTGGCAACCAGATAAATATTTTCTAAGCAACTGAGTGTCCATCCTCTGTTTTTGGTGTGGTAGTGAATATGCAACAAGATGAAATAAGTGAAGCTGATCCTAAGAGGAAGTATTATATTGATGTATGGGTTTTGACATATAGACTCCTCAGTGGCTCAGATAATAAAAAGTCTGCCTGCAATGCAGGAGACCGGGGTTCAATCCCTGGGTTGGGAAGATACCTTGGAGAAGGCAACAGCAACCCACTCCAGTATTCTTGCCTGGAAAATCCCATGGATGGAGGAGCCTGGCAGGCTACAGTCCATGGGGTTGCAAAGAATGGAACATGACTGAGTCACTTCACATGGGTTTTTAACACATGAAAAAGCACTTAATTAAATAAATAGTTACTTATATTCATACCAAGCAGTTATTGCCTGGTCTGGGAATTGTGATCAGTACAAGCAATAAGAAAACTCAAACACTCTCCGTGTTGACATTTTATCCCAGATTAGCTTCTTTGAATTTGAATATAGTGCCTATCTACTTAAAAAAAAATGAGTTGACTTATAGATAATTAATAAGGACCTACTGTAAGGTACAGGAAACTCAGCTCGGTATTCTGTAACAACATATACAGGAAGAGAATCTAAAAATGAGTGGATATATGTAAACATATAACTGATACACTTTACTATACACCTGAAACTAGTACAACATTGCAAATCAATATATCCAATAAATTTTTTTTGAAATAAGTTAGCTAATATTGGAATAAAACATAATTTTCCACATAATGTTGAATTCAGATAACAAGTAAGACTCCAAGATTTTTTACACACTTAAGAGATATTTTTTAGAAATATTTTCTCTTTATTTCAGAAACTGTTTTTGGAATTTTATTATTTTTTTCTTGAGATTTCCTTTAGAGCTTCTGAGAATTGGTTACTGAGCACTTCTCATTTTCCCCTTCAGTTTTGAATTAATTTTCATTAATTCTTTTAGCTTAGGGACTTTGTTGTCAATAGTCTCTACCTCAATAAAGGTAGAATTAAATGATGGACCGCTCTTAACATAAATCACACATGACTCAAGGCCTGGAATTTTCTTGTTCTCATTTTACAGTGAATAACTGAATGGGGCATGTATCCCTGCATCTCACAGGGATAATATTTATCACTGACTATTCTGTGGCATGTTCTGTGATATTTGTATATTTTACACCAGGGCTTCTGCATTTTTCAAGGAAAAAAATGGAACACAGGCCCAAGAGACTACTGAGTTAAGTGAAAAATGTCAGGAAAGAGCCAGGAATCTGAGGTGCTTATTGACAGTATTGTTAGGGGAAGCACACTGATTGAAACCGCCCACCCTGGCCAGGCACCGGAGTAACAATCTGCATGAGTTGTTTTATGACAGGAGGTCCTGGTAAGGAACATGGAACTAATAAGCCCCCACCAACTGGAAGAGTTCCGTAAAGGTCAAAAGGAGGCTCCACACATCCAACCACCTCCCAGAATCCTTCTCTCTGGCATCCATCTTGGCAACAAGGCGTGCACCACCAGGAAGGACCTCTGAGTCAGAACGATTGGCTAAAGACAACCCGGAAACTAATCCCATCACCATGAAACCCAAGACTGCGAGCCACGGAGCTGTTCTCCTGGATTCCCTGACCCTCCTGCTCTCTGCCTGGGCGCCCCTTCCCGAAAAAATCTCTTGCTTTGTCAGCACATGCGTCTTCTCGGACAATTCATTCCTGTGTGTTAGACAACAGCCCAGTTTCAGGCCCTGGAAGGGGTCCCCCTTCCTGCAACAGTATTACAAGGAAAGACAGAATTTTGGAGTTCTATGCTATCCAGGCAACCAGGACTTGAGAGACCAAAATGTCAGAGAGAATTAAGTGTGTTTAGGTGAGCTTGATATTCTGTTCCACATTTCCCATGAAGGAATTTGCTGATTCATAGCTAAATGAAACACAAAGTAGCAGTTAAAACTCTAGGAAGTCAAGCAGAAACTATGGAAGTCTCATGAAGTTGAGAAATAAAATTGGAAGCCAGGAACCTCAAAAAAAGGGCATCACAGTAAACAGTCCAGAGTTCCAGTTATAATTATCGGAAGGCTATGATTTAGGAGTAAGTTATTGTCCAATATAGCAGCCACAAGCTATAATGTGGTTATGAAGCATGTAAAATACACTCAGTCCAGATCAAAATATACTGTAAGTGTCAAATGCAAAGCAGGTATTAAAGCCTTACTACAAAAAAGAAGAATGGTAATTATCCCGTTAACAAACTTACACTGATAATACGCTAAAGCAATAATAGTTCAGATTTATTTTGATTAAATAAAGTAATAATTCATGGCACTTTCTCATTTTTCTTCCTACTTTTTAAATGAACCATTTGAAATGGTATGTTTGTCTCACATTATATTTCTTTTGAATTGCATTGCATAAAGGTGAGTCAGAAGAAGGCTAGACTTAAAGTGAGGTTTGAATTTGATCACTTCTAGGATAGATTTAGGGTTTCCCAGTGGCTCAGTGTTAAAGACTCCGATGGCCAATGCAGAAGATGCAAGAGACCCAGGTTTGATCCCTGGGTTGGGAAGATCCTCTGGAGTAGGAAAATGGGAAGATCCCATGGAATAGGAAATGGTACCCACTCCAGTATTCTTGCCTTGAAAATTCCATGGACAGAGGATCCTGGAGGACTATAGTCCATGGAGTTGCAAAGAGTCAGATACAACTGAGTGCACAGGCAGGCTACCTTTAAGATGATCTTCACTCTCACTGCCTACCAGAAACCAAAAGAAAATACTTTCTGGAGGGAGATGACTGCAGTGAAAATCTTAGACAACTTTGTAATATCTCAGTTCAGTTCAGTTCTTCAGTCGTGTCCAAATATTTTCGACTCCATGGATTGCAACACACCAGGCTTCCCTGTCCATCACCAACTCCCATAGATTGCTCAAACTCATGACCACTGAGTCAGTGATGCCATCCAACCATCTCATCCTCTGTTGTCCTCTTCTCCTCTTGCCTTCGATCTTTCCCAACATCAGGGTCTGTTCCAATGAATCAGTTCTTTCCATCACGTGGCCAATGTATTGAAGCTTAAGCATCAGTTCAATTAAGTTCAGTCACTCAGTCGTGTACAACTCTTTGAGACCACATGGACTGCAGCAAGCCAGGCTTCCCGGTCCATCATCAACTCCCAGAGTTCACCCAAACTCATGTCCATTGAATCAGTGATGCCATCCAACCAGCTCATCCTCTGTTGGCCCCTTCTCCTCCTGTCTTCAATCTTTCCCAGCATCAGGGTCTTTTCAAATGAGTCAGCTCTTCGCATCAAGTGGCCAAAGTATTGGAGTTTCAGCTTCAACATCAGTCCTTCCAATGAAGACCCAGGACTGATATCCTTTGAGGATGGACTGGTTGGATCTCCTTGCAGTCCCAGGGACTCTCAAGAGTCTTCTCCAACACCACTGTTCAAAAGCATCAATTCTTCGGCTCTTAGCTTTCTTTATAGTCCAACTCTCACATCCATACATGACCACTGGAAAAACCATAGCCTTGACTAGACGGACCTTTGTTGGCAAAGTTGTGTCTCTGTTTTTTAATATGCAGTCTAGGTTGGTCATAGCTTTTCTTCCAAGGAGCAATTTAATTTCATGGCTGCAGTCACCATCTGCAGTGATTTTGGAGCCCCCCAAAATAAAGTCTCTCACTGTTTCCATTATTTGCCCATGTATTTGTCATGAAGTGATGGGACTAGATGCCATGATCTTAGTTTTTTGAATCTTGAGTTTTAAGCCAGCTTTCTCACTCTCCTCTTTCACCTTCATCGAGAGGCTCTTTAGTTCTTCTTTGCTTTCTGCCATAAGGGTAGTGTTATCTGCATATCTGAGGTTATTGATATTTCTCCCTGCATCTTGATTCCAGCTTGTAATATCTATTTTAAATTAAATCTATTTAATCATTTAATCAACAATTTTCAAGCATTTTAAAAGGTAGGATTAAATGATTATAAAGCAGCAGAAAAAAAAAGATAGAAATATATCCCACCTCAAACTCCAGAAACTGACATTATTAGATATAAACTTTAAAATAAATGAGATTAATATATTTAAAAAATAGATCCCAAGTTAATAATTTCCTCAAGTAATACATAGTGAAAAAGTCAAAAGGAAAGCATAGCATTGAATAATAAAATAAGCAAAATTAAGATGAATACATGGATATAACAGCAGATTAGATATGGAAAGATAAGACAAGTTAACTAAAAGACAATTCACTAGAAGAGATTCATCGTAAAGCATAGAAACAAAAAAAAAAATGAGAAATACATAGAGTAACACAATTATATTTGCAATGCAATGAAAAATTAGAATATGCGTGCAATTTGAGTATCTTCAAAGAAGGAGAGAGAATGATCCAGAAGACAGATTTGAAGCTGTACTGGATAATAATCTTCTAAAACTAATGAAAAGCATAAAGCCCCAGATTTTAAGATGCTTTATAAGCATAGATCAAGATAAATGCAGACACACACACACAACTGCATGCCAGCACATCAGAGGTAAAATACTAAAAAATCAAAACACAGAAAAATCTCAAAAGTAGCTAAAGAGCAATGACATATTACTCAAAATATTCATAGAAAAGTTGAATTCACAACAGAGTTGATAATATGAGAAGAAAACTGAATGATATATTTAAAGTGTTCAAAGTAACTACTAACTTAGAATTTTATTCACCAGAAATAGTTTTCAAAAATTAAGGTTACAGATACCTTGACACATACACACCCCACAGAGTTTATTTCCAGAAGCACACAGTAAAAGAACTATAAAGAAAGCGCATTAAATTAAAAAAAAAAAGATTAAGAGAAAGAAATAGAGGAAGGGATGAAGAGCAACAGAAATAGGCATTAATGATAAAAAATATGTACAAATATCTAAATAAACTGTAAAAATACAAAATATGCATTATTTGAAGTATATAATGATCTTGAACTCTCAAAGATGTGATCAAGTTTAATTTCTAGATTAATTTATATTAGCTTCTAAAGCCAAAGATGAGTGTAGTTATCTCTATGCCAAAAAATAAAAGGAGAATATGTAGTAGTGAGCTAAAACAGGATAAAAATGCCAGATTCATTCAAGTGAAGAAAGAAAAAAGGAGAAAATGTATGTTGGTAATTAGGAAAAATGGAGAGGAATTTAAGTTTAAATGTATCAGAAAATAAACCATATTATGTATAGATTACATGTGCCAATGAAAAGGTTAGATAAATTTGAAAAGATGGCATAACTTTTCTCAAAGACAATCAAATTGAATAAAACTGTAGATAATTACACATATATGAAGCACACACATATATATTTGAAATGTATTGATAATACATATGACATATATGTGTAGGATATATAAAAAATAGATATAATCTGTAGATATCTGAGAAGGGAATAGCTATAAATAATGTCTAAAAATTGAAATAGAAAACTTATGGCATGCAGACTAAATGAAAACAATGCAGATGTGCTAAGTTGTGTCCGACCCTTTGTGACCCTACGGACTGTGGCCCACCAGGCTCCTCTGTCCACAGAATTCTCCAAGCAAGAATGCTGAGATGGATTGCCATTTCCTTCTCCAGGGGAACTTCCCAACCCAGGGAACAAACCCATGTCTCCTGCATTGGCAGGTGGATTCTTCACCACTGAGCCACCAGATGTAGTGACTATAATAGCAGACAGTATAGATCCTAATAAAAAATACTCATAATGACGAGATATTCAATCCAACAAGACGTTAAAGATTCTAAATTTGTATGCACCTAAAAGTATAGTCATGAAAAAGGAAATCGATAAAAATAAAAAGAGAAATAGATAATTTACAATTCATTTGTTATTTTAACCACCTTGTTCAGTAACTAATAGGAGAAATAGATTAAAATTACTTACATATCTTATAGGATAGATGATTTCAATCACACAATCATCAAACTTAACCTTATTTATATACACAGAAATCTGTACTCAACAGCTTAAAACCAAATGCTGAGCCCTAAAGTAAGTCCTGACAAATTTCTCAGGATTGAAACCATAGAGTGTATTCTATAACCACAAATCAATAGAAAATAGTAAAGCTTTAATTTTCCTATACATTTCTAAAAAAAGAAAAATCCATGGATCAAAGAATTCATGATGAAATATTAGAAAATACTTTAATGATGACTAAAATGCAAGTTTTCAAAACATGTGGGATGCAGCCTAAACAATGAATAGAGGGAAATGGTAGTCTTGAAAATATTAGAAAAGAAGAATGGCTGAAAATCAGTGAGCTAAGTATCTTCTGATACCATTAAAAACAGAAGTACCAATTAAATGCCCAAAAAAGTAAAAGAAAATAACAAATTAGAACACACTTAAATAGTTTAAAAGAATTAAAAATACTGTACACAAAATAGTAATGCTAAAAGCTCCCTGTTTTAAAGACTGCTAGAGTAAAAGGTAAGCCAAGTGATCAAACTAAGGAGTGGGAGAGAAAACAATATTATTAAGATAACAGAATACTATGAATAACTTTATGCCAATGATTTTTTAATTATATTAAGTGAACAAATTTCTAGTAAAATATAGGTTTCCAATCTGATACAAGAAGAATTACAAGCACTATATTTATTAAATGTATAAAATATGTTATTGAAAGCTATCCTCCAAAGAAAACTCTAGGACCAGATGTATTCACATCTTATTTTTTCAAGTGTTTAAGGAAGAAATAACATTATACACAGACTCATCCAAAATACATAAAAACAAAAAAGGAAACAATTTTTGACTCATTTTACAAGACTAGTACAACTCTGTACTAGTACTAGTACTACCAAAAGAGTAGAATGAATAAACAATTAATGGTTTAAATGAAAAACTATACAGCAATTAAAATAAATTAACTACAATAGATGATTATGACCAACATAATAGTGAACTAAAGGAAGCCAGACAAATGAGAACACATACTTTCGTTATTCAGAACAAGTATGTATGATTCATTTATGGAAAGTTTAAAAATAAATAGCATGAATTTGTGGTTTAATTATCATAATATAGGTAATTTTTGGCTAGGAGTGTAGGTTAGTAACTGGGAAGGGACTTGAGGGGAACTCCCACTTATTAACAAAACTTTGATTTTTCATATGGATGGTAATTAGAAGGGTGTTCTCCCTTTGTGAAAAATCATTGTTTCACTGCTATGATTGCACCTTTCTTTACATAGATTGCAATTCAATAAACATATTTATTTAAAAGTTTACATATACAATTCTGCCCCCCAACACCGCATCCAGGTTCAGTTAATACTGAACTTTACATACGCTATGTTTATTTTTATAAAGATACAGAGAAGAGAGTAGTGGTTACAAGAGGGGAAGGGGATGGGGGGATAAAATGAAAAAAGGGCATAAACTGTATGGTGAGGGATGGAAAGTAGAGTTTCCACGGTGAGCACAGAATTAGAAATGTAATGCTATATACATGAAACATTTAATGTAATAAACCAATTATACCTCAATAAAAATAACAAATAAAAAAGACATTGACAAGAACTAATAATACAATAGAACAACTATAACAATATACTGTAATAAAAGTTATCTGAATGTGTTCCCTGTCTTTCACTAAATATCTTATTGTAAAAGGTTAATGCCTTTTCCATCTTAACTAAGCACTTACTATGGCTGTGACTGTTTGAGGCATGAAAGCAAACAGCATGGATTTCTTTTTCCTTCTTCACAGTTTCACTAATAGAATATTTGTTCCTGCCAGAGATCCCAACAATCTCAACAAACAGTTTTCTTACTAACTAGGTAACTTTTATCTTTTCAGTTAAAGGACACACTTTATGGTTTCTCTTTGGCATGTGCAAATTGTTCACATCACTACTCTCATGCTTTGGAGCCCTTATTAAGTAAAATAAGGGTCACTTGAATAGAAACACTGCAATACTGCAACAGTCAATCTAATAGCCTAGATGGCTACTGGGTAATGGGTTGGATAACTGGACAAAGAGATGACTCACATCCCACTTGGGATGCTGGGGAGAGTATGAGATTTTATCACACTACTAAAACATTAGGCAGTTTAAAATGTGTTTATTTCTACAATCCACCATGTAATATTTTTGGTTGCCTGCAGGTAACTGAAACTTCAGAAAGCAAAACTTTGAATAAGATGGAATATTTTTTCAAACTACCGTTAAGGGGGAAAAAAACAGTGCTTCAATCAACCACATGAAAGGAAAGACAAACTGTTCTACAGAAAATTATATGACAAAAGTCATATGAAAAGCCAAAGATATGCAACCAAAAATGTAGGAAAACAATGTTAGAGGAGTGTGTCAGGTTCTCAATTGATAAAAATAGTATGTTGGTTCTCTGGAGAAGTTCAACGTATATAACGTTGAACACAGCTTTTTGCTGTGCAGAACAGAAAAAACATCTCACTGGGTGAAGCAGTGAGGAAAGGAAACCAGGATCTCACAGAAGAGGTTCAAGGTGGGCAAACTTAGGCTTATGTAGACCCAGGCTCCTCCCTTCTCTCCGCTTGGCTCTACATGGACTTAAACTTCATCGAAAATCTAGAGACTGTGGTGATTTGCAATCGCCCTGATGATTTTTTTGTACATGATAATGACAGATGAACTGAGGCCCCTGGGTGCCTTCTTTCTTCTCTTGTTTTTAACTTTTTATGATTTTACTGCAATTGATAGTTTTTAACTTTGGGAATTTATACCAATATAAAGATTTTTTAAGTTCTCCTTTTAACCATTAACTTTTTCTTCTTTTATTATTATTATTTTTTTAATTGAGGTATAAGGCGGCTCCGACCCATTTTAGTTTCAGGTATACAACATCATGATTCAATGTGTATACATTGTGAAATGATCAATGCAATAAGTATAGTTAACATCTATCACCGTACATAGCTGCAATTTTTTTTCCTTGTGATAAGAACTTCTAAGACCGACACTCTTAGCAACTAACAAATATGTGAAACAAAATTATTAACTGTTGTCACTATGCTGTACATTACTTTCATAACTTACTATATATTGTATGTTACTGTATTTCATAGTATATATTACTGTATACTACAGTATACTATGTATATATATTGTGTTACTGTATACTTACTGTATATAACTTATTGGAAATTTGTACCTTTTGACTCTTGTCACCCATCCCCTGTCTAATCCTTCCTCCCCCACACCACATAACCAGCAATGTATTCTCTGTATCTATAAGCTTAGTTTGGACTTCCCAGGTGGTGCTGGTGGCAAAGAATCTGCCTGCCAATGCAAGAGACATAAGAGATTTGGGTTGGGTCCCTGGGTTGGGAACATGCCCTGTAGGAGGGCATAGCTACCCACTCCAGTATTTTTGCCTGGAGAAATCCCCTGGACAGAGGAGCCTGGTGGGCTACAGTCCATAGGGTCTCAAAGAGTTGGACATGACTGAAGTGACTTAGCACGCGTGCACATGAGCTTAGTTTAGTGTAAAAAAATCTAATTTTTTAGATTCCACACACATGTGAGATCATACTGCATTTGCCTTTCTCTGTCTGATTTATTTCACTTAACATAATGCCCTCAAAGTCCATTTATGTTGCTGAAAATGACATTGTTCCCAACAAGTCTTAAGAATTACCCCCAACTTTTGGCATCTCATTAGTCAGAATTGGATCAAATGATCAGTATTTACCCAATCTAGAAATGGAATATAAGCATCCTTAGAGCAATCAGACCCATTCTTGATGGTAATCTCAGCTTCTCTAAGGCAACAGACTGTATGAGGGTAAACTGGGGATCTGAATAGAACACTAGGATGATGAATAGTGAGTATCTCAAGGACTCATTAGGGTCTTCTAGGAAATATGAATGAAACAGCTCTTCAACAATCTCATCCATAAGTCACCCTCATATTTATTAATATGGTTTGTTCATTAGGATAATTTTGCTTACTTCTTACTTATTGAGAATTGTGCCTTGAACATCCTCTGCAATGAAGCATTTTTGCCTTAGATTTGTCTAGAGAAAGATCCCCTGGAGGAAGGCATGGCAACCCACACTGATATTCTTGCTTGGAGAATCCCATGGACAGAGGAGCCTGGTGGATTACAGTCCATGGGGTCACAAAGAGTTGTACACGACTGAAGTGACTTAGCACAACACACACACAGAGGATCTTTAAGCATTTGCTTTAAAGCCTGTTTAGTTATACTTAAATTCTTGAAGTAAATTTTTATGTGAAATATATGCATTTCCCAAGCTATACACTAACTCCAATCATGTGTGTATTTCATACTGGCCTTTGTTTCCCATTGTTTTGTGTACACAGCATTAAGTCCTGCTCTCACACACTATGCATTTTCTTGGAGCTGAGAGCAATGCCCAGAGGGAAGATTTGGGATAAAGTTACCTGGAAAAGAAACAAAAGGAGTAGATAAAGGAGTTTGGGGATCTGAATTCAGCCATCCCAGCATTTGCATTAAAAGGAGTTAATATCATAGCATTTGCATTAAAAGGAGTTAATATCATAGCATTTGCATTAAAAGGAGTTAACATTCCCAGAATGTGCTTTAGGAAAGTGGAGCAGCTTCTGGGGCAAGAACCAAATATCAGTGTGTCAAAAATTCTTAAATATTGTCAGTGCTGAAACCTTTACTAGGGATTGGGCTCAAAGAAGTGGATCCCTGGGTTGGGAAGATCCCCTGGAGAAGGGAAAGGCTACCCACTCCAGTCTGGCCTGGAGAATTCCATGGACTGTATAGTCCACGAGGTCGCAAAGAGTCAGACACAACTGAGCAACTTTCACCTTCACTTTCAATGTAATAGGATGAAAACAAATACTAACTATTCTAGAAACTGTTAGAGTTCAAGTCTTTTTAAAATATTTATTCATTTGTGACTGTGCTGGGTCTTCCCTGCTTGCTCGGACTTTCTCCAGTTGCAGGGAGCGGGGATAGCCCTTCGCGGTGGTGTGCCAGTTTCATGCTGAGATGGCTTCTCTTGCTGAGGGCGCAGGTTCAAGACTCACGGGCTTCAGTTGTTGCTCCGTGAAGGCTCAGTAGCTGAGGCTCGTGGGCTCCAGAGCTCAGCATCTGTGGAGCACAGGCTTAGACGCTGCGCAGCATATGGGATTTTCCCAGACCATGGATCAAACCGGTATCCCTTGCATTGCAAAGAGGATTCTTAACCACTGGGCCACGAGGCTTCCCTGTTTAAGTCTTAACTGTCTGAATACTGTAGAAAAAAAAAAGCTGGTTTTATTTTTGAGATACTGTTTCAACATACCCTCTGCTGACTGGGAATAAGATATTCGGTCCCTCAGAAAGATTCAAAGAGAGCTCTAGATTTCCAAACACACACACAAAAGAAAAACTAGAGAAGATTATGTATAAACTCTTCACAAAATAGTGAAGATGACTATTCCTGGATCTACTCATACAAAATGTAGAAATGACGCTGAAAATTGGATGATAATTGTTGAAACAACAGCTTAATTGGCTTCTTGAGCTCTCATGGAGCCCGCATGTACTCCAAAGCTGAGTAAACCTCTTACAGATCTTGGCAGCAATGTATAGGTGTTGCATCTTGGGAAAAGTCACTTTGTCTCTTTGGCCTCCCGTTTCTTTTTCAGAGGATGGAGATCATTGGTGAATTGAACAAGGCCTCTGGGATAAATCAGACCCTCACATTTCAAAACCACTGATCAATAACAGTGTGATTTGTGGCAAGTTCCTTTCCTTTCTTGACTGTTTTCCCATCTGCAAAATGGGAGAGGTGCCTAATTTGCAGAGTTCTCAAGAAGATCAAATAAGATATGTATGGTTCTTATAGCACATGGAACCCAAAAGCATTTGAGAGTAGCAAGAGGACTCTAACATGGGTTAGGAATTATTTAAGGAATTAGCAATACAGAGATGAAGAAAGGAAAGTGGAGCCTCTAAGTGCAAAGAACTCAGAAAAATTAAATGCCTCTAGGGTTTAAATAACATAGTGTCTGAAAAGATAACTAGCACATGTGCACACTCAAAGGCTTCCTCTATGGCTCAGGGGGTAAAGAACCCACCTGCAATGCAGGAGACACAGGAGATGCAGGTTTAACCCCTGAGTCGAGAAGATCCCCTGGAGAAGGAAATGGCAGCCCACTCCAGTTATTCTTGCCTGGAGAATCCCATGGACAGAGTCCAAAAGGTCAAAAAGAGTCAGACATAGCTAAGCAAGCACACACTTGAGCACTCAATGCATACTGTGTTTTACCTATTTACTTAATTATATTTATTTATTTGGCCACTCCACACAACCCACCAGATCTTAGTTCCCCCACGAGGGATCCCACTCACACCTCCTGCATTGGAAAGCATGGAATCCTTACTACTGGACCACCAGGGAATTCTTAGCTTTTTACTTGTTTTAAGTTTATTTTATGGAAGTTGACTCAATGGTAAAAGTCTCCATTTAGAGATGTTTCATGAATAAGAGACCTAAATAAGTCATTTCCAGTTAATATCTTACACAGTTTTTTTAAAAAAGTTGTTGCAGGGTGTGTGACTCTCATTTATAGTGGTGGAGGTGGTGTTTCCTGGGAATCTACGTTGGCCTATGAATTTTATTTCCCCTTACACCCCGTAATATTCTCCACAAGGTCCTGAGAATCTGTCAGCTGCACTGTACTGGGTTATGAGGAGCTCAGACGGGTTAGGTGGTAGACCTAGGGTTTGCATACACGCTTGCACACACATGCAAGCATCATGTCACTTGCTGTGTGCTCTCGACGCCTGGCATACTCACGAGTTCTCATGACAGCCCAGGGTGCTTGACCTCCGCCCATGACATTAGATCATCAGAGCAACCTACAGCCCCCTGACACAGTTAAGGTGGCAAGGCAACGGTGGGCTTGCCTACCCCACAGCTGGACTTGGAAAGGGTGCAATGCAATGACTGCACTGCCCAGGGATTAGAATCGGTGCTTTTGAACTGTGGTGTTGGAGAAGACTCTTGAGAGTCTCTTGGACTGCAAGGAGATCCAACCAGTCCATCCTAAAGGAAATCAGTCGTGAATATTCATTGGACAGACTGATGCTGAAGCTGAAATTCCAATACTTTGGCCACCTGATGCGAAGGACTGACTCATTTGAAAAGACTGTGATGCTGGGAAAGATTGAGGGCAGGAGGAGGAGGGGACAACAGAGGGTGAGATGGTTGGAGGCATCACCGACTCAATGGACATGAGTGTGAGTCAACTCCGGCAGTTAGTGATGGCCAGAAAGGCCTGCCGTGCTGCAGTCCATGGGGTCGCAGAGTCGGACACGACTGAGCGACTGAACTGAACTGAGGCTGCCTCCGTCCATGTGCGCTGCTGCTGGCGACAGTGCTAGCAGGAGTAACAGTGATGTTAGGTAGCGCGGTAGTAACCGCAGTGGTGATGCTACTTCCTGATGATACAAGAGTAACAGCGGCAGCCACAACAGCAATAATAATACCTCGGCTCTGGAAAGGTGGTCTAAAAGGGTTAAGCATCTTAGGAAGGCTACAGTCTGGAAGGCCTGAAAACCCCTAGCGGGATGGGAGGGGATAAAGATGCTGGGAAGTGGCTAGGGAATAATAAAATAAGAGGGAAGCTGAACCAGTGACCCTTGTCGGCAGTGAAAAGAGGCAGATTAGAAAATGTTTCATGCTAATTTCCATGGAGATTTCTTTAATTTATCAAAGACGGCTCGCCAGCCCGGCCCGCCGCGCGCCGGCCGCGTTCTCGGTGGTCTCGCCGCCCGGACGCTGCGCCGCGCGGGTCGCCCGGGCTTCTGCGAAGACGTCTCTATCAGCTCCGGCCGCGCGCGCCTTCCTCCGCTCTCTCTCTCTTTTTTTTTTTTTTCCTGTCTGCTGCAGTCCGAGGATCCTTGTCACATGATGGCTTCATCGGGCCCCATTTCCTCCTGATCCTTTCCAGCTCTTTCTCCTGCCTGGCGTATCAAAGGAGATTTGTGGGTCACCGAGCCGGGACGCCGCATATAAAGTCATCAGCTCGCTCGCCACCACCTCGATCGTTTGCCTCATTGTTCTTGCGAGATGCCGGAGATGGCTGGGGCTCTTTAATAACTTGATCAGTAGTTAAGCGGCACATGTTAGCTTTGAAAGATATATAGTGTGTGTATATAAATATGAAGTTAGAGACAGTCCTAAAAATTAGTTACACTCTCCCAAATGAAGCTTACCAGACCGTAAGATGCATGAGCAAAAACCACTACAATATTGTAAAGTAATTAGCCTCCAATTATAATAAATAATTTTAAAAAAGAGATGCATGAGCATATGCCAAGACTTAGAAATGTTTTAACAAAATCATTATCATTTAACAGGATGGTTATTATTTTAGGATTTCACTAATTTAAATATAAAGCTCTGCTAATTCAGCCACAAAACTACAAGCTACAATTGTTTTTGGTATGTACATATGTGCACAGGTCTTTTAAAGAATAGCTGCTTTAGCTTTATTAAACAATTGAAATTCAGATGCTTTCACTGTAACAGTAAAATAAATTTTAAGTGGAAATGTTTTAATTGTATCTGTATATGGATGGCTGTATAGTGTAAAATGTAATCTCTAAAATAAGCTCCAGAGCTAGGCTGAGTATTTCAATGGGTTTCCAGGTAAAGATTCCTCTTGTTTGCAGAATTACAGAGGACAGATAAGAAAATTGCTTTTTTCTACCTCCTCACTGATCTCCCCCGGCTTCATCCCGTTCTCTGAAGGCAGGAAGTGGGTACAGTTCCCACGGCAGCTCCAGCTAAAGCCTGAGGCGCTGGTTTCAGTGGAATTTTTGCTGGAGCACAACTGCTCTGGGAGGTCATTTTTTATCAGACTTCCGAAGTCTTGGCTGCTCTTGTAGTCTGTGTTCCTCTTAGCTGTGTCTGGCTATGCTGCTGTTGTCTAGTTGCTAAGTTGTGTCTCTCTAGACCTGAATGTACAACTTGCAGGCTTCATTTCTGAAGGGTCATTGCCATGTTGCCTTATTTTTTGGAGGCACGACTGTTATGAATACGCTTTAAAGTCACATCTTGAAAAGTCAGGGCAAATTTCTTTGGCTTTAATTACCTACTGTAAATCTTGCCTAATGACATAAACGCTCAGTCAGTGGGGTGTGTTTGGGGAGATACCATGTGGGCTTTTCTTTAAAATTCTTTTTGTAAGAAAAACAATAACTGAATTGTATATCTTATATATTATATATGTATATCGTGTAGTATAAAAATATAACCTTTTTCTATGTCATGCATAGATAAACTCACAAGTACTATATTTAGCTAAAGAAAAGTTCTTGAGATCCTTTTCCATTACTTTACTGCTTAATCACTAAAAATTATTAAGAGTTAAGATGCAATTATGCTACATGTATGCCACCATTTCTTTCTTTCATGCCTGTGGCAGAGGTTGACAGGGAATCCTGTTCTGGTCTAAACAGATCACTTGTGTCTAAACAGCTTCTCCAATCCACCCAGGGCCTATCCATCACATGACTTCTACTCATCATCCATTACCCAGGTTAATGAGCATGCTTTGTGACTGAACTATTGAAACTCTCCCTGACTACCAATTCTTGAACATTTACAATGTGAAGTTTTCATTCAGCAGTTCCTATGACAAGAAGGTTGGTTTTATGTGTTTCAACCCCAAGTGATTTTAGATGTTAGAATCTACTGTGCTGTTTTATTTTGACAATATTCAGAGCCTCATTTGTAGAAAGTAGAGACCCTTTAGATAAGTTCCTGCATCTAGAAGCACTGGGGTTGGATTTCATAAAATGAGAAAAGACATTAACATTTCCTGCTGGCCGCCATAGTCACTTGCTGACTTCAGTTAGCAACATGGTTATGAAGATATCCACATTGAAGAACTGTGATTTATAACCAATTATCATGTTTTAAATAATAATATATTGAAATCTTTCTTTTTAACTAACAACAAGGAAGGCTGTTAAGGAATTTTTCTTTCTTTCTTTTTCAAACATTTTGTGTCTTAGAAATTTCAAGTGAGATATGGTGTCTCTGGTAGAAATATTAGTCTGGAAATGGAGCAAAGCCTTGGAATCACAGGATTTGGGATTTGATAACCCCTCAGTCATAACAGTGGTCATGGGTCACATCTATAAAAATGAAGCCTTACCTGGCAAGTTGAGACAAAATACCAACATGTTTGCTTTACTTTGTTCTCATTAAGCTCTTGCGTTTAATGTGGGTCTCTCATATTCATCTCTGTTTGTCACCTCCCTCAATTTCAGATTACTCTTGCTTTTAATTCTGGGCTTGATGACTGTGCAGTCCCACAGGATCAAATGCTATCATCCTAGAGTTAAAGCTAGGCAGGAAGGTAAGTGTTCTATCATTAATTTCATAAATATGCAGTAGTAAAATTAAGCATTACCCACTGCTGTCAGTGTTCAGCAGATTCCTTCATGTACGCTAGAATGTATTAACTGACCATGTGCCTGGGATATTAGATATTCACACTTTGTAAGAAGATTTTCCAAAAGTGATTTCGCCCCCTTTGTTTAAGGGTTGTATGGATTGTCAAGATAGGGAACGAGAAAGGGGGATTTTGTCTCACATCTTAGTGCCCAGACCAGTATGTCGCCGCTTACCACTGTCAGTGGAAATGTTCTTAGTGGGCTCAGAATCCTTATGACACGGTGATTCTTAACGTTAATACTGATGAGAGCTGAGGTATAAACCAGGAACTATTTATTAGTTTCTTAATGCAGATAATATAACCAAAATCTTCTCAATATGTGAGCAATGTTTTAGGAGCTTTAGACCTACTTGCCTTATTTGGATGATCCTATTTTTATCTCTTTGGGGAATCTGCAAATTTCCACTGACCGATGTTGATGACATCTCTAGTCTTGCTTATGTCTCTTGGAGTGAAAAGATGGAAGCCGTAGCTGGGCCTAAGAAGAGAGAGGTGCTGGAGCAAACAAAGATAGAAAGTACCCAACAGAGAGAGGAAGCATCGCTAGTAAAAGGCTTTTAAACCGGGGCTGGGGACAACCTAGAGGGGTGGAATGGGGGAGGAGATGGGAGGGAGATTCTAGAGGGAGGGGATATGTGTATACCTATGGCTGATTCATGTTGACATATGGCAGAAAGCAACACGGTATTGTAAAGCAACTATCCTTCAATTTAAAATAAATCTTTTAAAAAAGATTAAAAAAAAAATTATTTGTTTTACCCCTCCCCCATCAGTGCTTCCACTTGATTCTACCTGTTCATCCAAAAAAAAAAAAACCAGAAATAAAAAGTTTTTTGAAGATTGAGTGAGAATAACAGCCTCAAAGGACACCAGAAGTGGTACGTGAAACTTACCAGAAATAGCACATGAAGTCTACTTTTTACCTGCTTTCAGAACCCAAGAGTTAATGATTAGTGTTAACAGAGTTCTGGGAGCAGAAGTCTTGCTCCCGGGCTGGGCTTTCTCAGCCTCGCCACAGCTTCTCTTGGCTCTGGCTGATTCTTTGCTGTGGCCTGCTCCTCCGCACTGCCGGGTTCTGAACTTCCTCTCTGACTTCTCACCACTCCCCCCGCCACGCTGAGATCACCAAGGATGCTGCTGCTGCTGCTGAGACGCTTCAGTCGTGTCCAGCTCTATGCGACCCTATGGACTGTCACCTACGGGCTCCTCTGTCCATGGGAGTCTCCAGGCAAGAGGACTACAGAGGGTTGCCGTGCCTTCCTCCAGGGGATCTTCCTGACCCAGGGATCGGACACAGGTCTCCTGCATGGCAGGCAGATTCTTTACTGCTGAACCACCAGGGAAGCCCTAACCAAGAATGCCTACCCCATGCTGCCAAACAGGGAAATTAGGGAGGCAAAAATACCACGGCCCTGTGTTGAGAACCACCGTTTTAGGATACTTCGCTTTTTTTACTCTGCTGTGCATTTTCCCATCTCTTGTCTTCTCCATCCTTCTCTCCCCTATCACCCTCTCTAGCTTCCTCCCTTTCATCTTTCTGGTCTCAGCTGTCAAGGCAGCTCCTCTAGGAAGTTCTTGCCTTGGAAGGACTTTAGGTGCCTTCCCTGTGTCCCAGACCTCGCAGGCATCAAGCAGTCTTTCTGGCCTCCCACCCAACCCCCATGGGAGTGCCATTCTCTTTACAGGAATGGAGTCTGGCTCTCAGGCACTTCTGCCCACAGCAGGTACCTAACATAGGAGAAAAAGTGCCCATAGGAGAGATGCTGAGTGAGCAAAAGTGGAGAGCTGATTTACCAGTGTGTTTTGCTTATATGAAGCCCTGTTTTGACCTGGGCAAATGTCAAAGCGGTCTTCCCTTTCTTAGTAAATCCTGAGCCTGTTTCAGAGCTACTTTCTAAAATTCTCTGCACAGCCACATAATGAAGAATGCCATTTCGAAGGCGACGGACTGCTTTATTTGGCTGCTATCCTCTCAAAGAACTCATTTAGGGATTGAGGTTGATAAAAATGTCAGCTCTGCTGGTGCTTTTCATTTCAGTATATGGCATATTTCCCTGGTCCCCAAACCTTGGGGAAAATGCCCCCCTAGGAGCAGGAGGAAAGAGAAGCAGATGCTGCCTGGTGCCAATGTTTCCTGCCCTCTCCTCCAGGCAGCCTGCTTGGAGAGAAAGAGGACTTGGCAGGCACCGAGGCCTTTCCATGGGTGTGCGCCGGCCTTTTCCACCACAATGGCAGGCTCACACCTTGCGTCTGGCTCGTCTACTGCTCCATTAAGATTTTTCTGTGCTGTTTCCTCTCATTCTTCTTGGGAAGCGGGCCATTTCAAAAGGAGTGAGATGACTCTAATTTTGTGCTTTCAAAAAGCACACAGGCAAAATGTGGATCCATATGGCTGCATGGACCCAGCATACCAGCTGTATTGACTCCCAAACACAGCGGAGAATGGTGTGTAAACAGAAGGCGCTGGCCCCTTCCAGCCCAGGAGCCTCTCCCTGTCTTTGGCCTTGAAACATCTCAGCAGGAAATGTAGCTTTAATAAAGGCACACCAGGGGACAGAAATTTAAGGTAAAGCAGGCATAATGCGGTGAGAAAAAGAAATTTCCTCTTGCTTTGCTGTCTACCCCTACCTTGCCTGCTTACCAAAAAAAAATCAAGTAACATAACTTCTAACAATGAATAAAGGCTGAGACAAAGTGTTCTCAACAGTTTCCTGAGTTGGCATGGTCCTCCAGTATCTGTGCCTCTATCCCCCTCCATTTGTCAAAAATATTTGTCAAAAATACAATGAAACTTAAGCTAATGATTGGTTTCCAAATTGCAGGCAATCTACAAGTGCCCTTATATTAAATGACAAAAGTAAGTAACTGAGTACCAAAACACCACATCCACTCTTGAGACATGTGGCAAATTTGTGAACTAGTATGTTTCCCTTCATGATAGTTAATGACATTTATTGAACGTATACTGTGTGCTAATGCAGTAAGTCAACAAGTCACTGAGCTAAGAGCATTATTTTCATTGGAAGGAATGATGCTGAAGCCGAGGCTCCAGTACTTTGGCCTCCTGGCAACTCATTGGTAAAGAAATTGATCCTGGGAAAGAATCAAGGCAAAAGACAAGGAGGTGGCAGAGGACGAGATGGTTAGATAGCAGCCCTGACTCAGTGGACGTGAATTTGAGCGAACTCCGAGATATAGTGAAGGATCGAGGAATCTGGCGTGTGGCAGTCCATGGGGTTGCAAAGAGTCCAACATGACTTACTGACTGAAAAATAGTAACAACAAAGAGCATCATAAACAGCATCTCATTTCATTACCACAACCAGTTATACTTATTGTCCATCCACAGGATCAGCAGAATAAAAGAATGTACAAATTGCAGAAACCCGGCACCTGAAGTTAAACTTGGCTGGTCAGTTATTTTTATTTTTAATTAAAATTTTAATTTTGAGATAATTATAGATTCACCTGTAGTTGTAATAAATGGAACCTAGAGATTTGTGATCTTGTGTACCCTTTACCTAACCATCCCCACCAATGGAAACATCTTATGAAATTTGAGTATAGTATCACAATCATAAAGTTGATATTGACCCATGGATTAGAAAATGCAAAATGTTTTCCAGAGTGGCTTTACAAGTTTACAGTTCTACTAGCAGTGTATGAATGATCCTGTTACTCTGTATCTTCATCAACCTTTGATGTTTATCATTATTTTTAATTTTACCTATTCTGTTAGGTAAACATCTGACATCTCACTGTGGTTTTAATCTGTCTTTCCCCAGTGGCTAATGATATTGGACATCTTTCCATGTTGTTCAACCCCCTTTGGTATGTAGCTCTCAATTTTCAAAATTTTTCTACTGCTGCTGCTGCTGCTAAGTTGCTTCAGTCGTGTCCAACTCTGTGCGACCCCATAGATAGCAGCCCACCAGGCTCCCCTGTCCCTGGGATTCTCCAGGCAAGAACACTGGAGTGGGGTGCCATCACCTTCTCTGCAAAATTTCTCTAACTCCCTCCAATAATGGATTTTTAAGTAGATATCCATGTATATGAATCAAGATGTAAGGAGTTTCTTGTTATTTGCACTCAGAAGAAGATGAATAAGTTGCAGTCAAAAGAAATCCATGGGAGCCAGCATCACATGGTCTCTTCTGATCTTTTGCCATACATGAAGCTATATTGTAGGCAGTGTGAAGAATTACTATCTGTCTATCTACCTATTTAATCTCAAGAACATTTATGGTGCTGCTAATAGTAAAGAGAAAGCTCTTGGAGTATTTAGGTTTTTGTTTCAATTTCAATAAAAATCTTCTTCTCGATGCTTGTTATCATATACTGATCCATAGTCCAACTTCAAGACTTGTTTCTTAGTGTTTTTCTGTAGGGGGGCAGATTACTGTGGAGTAACTCTGCTCTTTCATTGTGTCTGGGTGGTCAGAGAGGTAAGAACTATAGTCAACAGATCTCAGCAAATAGTCTATCCTCTAGAGAAATTATCCATCACTTTCCTTTATTTCAAAACAGTTCTATGTTTCTGGTGCTTTGCACAATCCTCTAATTGCCACTTTGAGAGCAAAGTCAGTGGCCTTTCTGGTGAGATCATGAGATAAAAATACTTTAGTGTAAGGCAAGCCACAGTGTGACTCCTAGTTGGCTAGTTAACATCTCTGTGTCCACTTTTCTCAATGGCACTTCAGAGTGTAGCTGTGAGGATTAAATGGGATGATTACGTAGTGTGTTAGGCACAAGTTCTGCTCATGATAATGACCCCCCCTCTGTCTCCCCAGTCCCGTGTTTCAATGACATTTCCATTTCTACCTTTTCTTGCCTCTTGCTTCAAGTTCTATGTACTGGGAACCCTGGCTTTCCACTAACAACAGTATCATCTACAGCAATTTGGTATAACCAGTCCCTACTGAATTTACTCAAGCCTGAGTTAATAAGTCTCCTGGACTTCTCTACTTTTGCATTCCAGTCCCCTATATTGAAAAGGATTTTTTTTTTTTTTTGGAGTGTTAGTTCTAGAAGGTCTTGTAGGTGTTCATAGAATTGTTCAACTTCAGCTTCTTCAGCATTACTGCTTGAGGCATAGACTTAGATTACTGTGATATTGAATGGTTTGCCTAGGAAATGAACAGAAATCATTCTGTCCTTTTTGAGATTGCCCCCAATTTTACTGCATTTCAAATTGTTTTGTTGACTGTGATGGTACTCCCTTTCTTCTAAGGGATTCTTACCCACAGTAGTAGATACAATGGACATTTGAGTTAAATTTACCCATCTCAGTCCATTTTAGTTCACTGATTCCTTGCCCTCTCCTGTTTGACCACTTCTAATTTACCTGATTCTTGGGCCTAACAAGGACCTAACCAGGTTCCTATGCAATATTGCTCTTTACAGCATCTGACTTTACTTCCATCACCAGTCACTTCCACAATTGGGCCTTGTTTTCACTTTGGCTTCATTCTTTCTGGTGTTATTTCTCCACTCTTCTCCAGTAGTATATTGGGCACCTACCAACCCAAAAAGTTCATTTTTCAGTGTCATATCTTCTTGCCTTTTCATACCATTCATGGAATTCTCAAGCAAGAATATAGAAGTTGTTTGCCATTGCCTTCTCCAGTGGACCACGTTTTGTCAGTGGTTTAGAAAAGAAGTCTGGAAAAAAGTAAATGGAAAAAGTCAGTTTTCATTCCAATCCCCAAGAAAGGCAATGGCAAAGAATGTTTCAAACTACCGCACAATTGCTCTCATCTCACATGCTAGCAAAGTAATGGTCAAAATTCAAGCCAGGCTTCAACAGTATGTGAACCGTGAACTTCCAGATGTTCAAGCTGGATTTAGAAAAGACAGAGGAGCCAGAGATCAAATTGCCAACATCTGTTGGATCATAAAAAAAGCAAGAGAGTTGCAGGAAAACACCTACTTCAGCTTTATTGACTACGTCAAAGCCTTTGGCTGTATGGATCTCAACAAACTGGAAAATGCTTCAAGAGATGGGAATACCAGACCACTTGACCTGCCTCCTGAAAAAATCTGTATGCAGTTCGAGAAGCAACAGTTAGAACTGGACATGGAACAACAGACTGGTTCCAAATTGGGAAAAGAATGCATCAAAGCTGTATATTGTCACCCTACTTATTTAACTTATATACAGAGTACATCATGCGAAATGCCGGGCTAGATGAAACACAAGCTGAAATCAAGACTGCCGGGAGAAATATCAATAACCTCAAATATGTAGATGACACCATCCTTATGGCAGAAAGCAAAGAATTAAAGAGCCTCTTGATGAAAGTGAAAGAGGAGTGAAAAAGTTAGCTTAAAACTCAACATTCGGAAACCTAAGATCTTGGCATCTGGTCCCATCACTTCGTGGCAAATAGATGGGGAAACAATTGAAACAGTGAGAGATTTTATTTTTGGGGGGCGGGGTCCAAAATCATTGCAGTTGGTGACTGCAGCCATGAAATTAAAAGACACTTGCTCCTTGGAAGAAAAGTTATGACCAACCTAGACAGCATATTAAAAAGCAGAGACGTTACTTTGCCAAGAAAGGTCCGTTTAGTCAAGGCTATGGTTTTTCCAGTGGTCATGTATGGATGTGAGATGTTTTGATTTGTTTTAAAGGCTATCTACTCTTGAATATGTATCGTGGCAAAAATCTCATTTCAACAGGAAATCCAATTTCATTTTTGTTATTGTTTGTGCATGAGCTCAATCGTGTCTGACTCTTTGTGTCCCCATGGACTGTAGCCCTGCTGGCGCCTCTGTCCATGGGATTTCCCAGGCAGGAATACTGGACTGGGTTGTCATTTTCTTCTCCAGGGGATCTTCCTGAGCAGGGATCAAACTCACGTCTCTTCCATCTCTTGCATTAGCAGGCAGGTTCTTTATCACTGGCACCACTTGGGAAGCTTAGTTTCATTTTGGATGGCTCTAGCTACCATAATATTTTACTTTGTTGTGTTTCTTTTAAACATTACGCAGTGACCTTAGTGCTTTCCCTTTGAACTGTGTAACAACACCTTCTACACAATTATGTTTAAAGATCCAAATTTTGGTACTGCATATTCCTTAAGCCCCTCTTCTTAATAAACAATCCTTTTTCCACTTCCATTGGCTTGTCATAATGGCAGATGGTTTAAGACCTGTCCTTTTTTTTATTTTTTGTATCATTGTTTGCTTATGTTCTGCTTAATTGATATTCCTATTAAAACATGTTACTAGGAACTGACCACCATTCAGCTGAGGTGAATGGATCATAACCTTCATGGTTTTGGACACTATGCTTCTATCAATGCATCCTAATATAGCATCCAACTTTTACACACTCATGGCAGAGGTTTGTCTGGGTTATAACTGCCATGTGGCCACTTGAAATATTGTCCTGTCATGATCTGCCTGCCTCCAGACCCAGAGCCTATTTGCTGACTCTCAGTTTATTTGTTACTTCTCCAGGATGATAGAAAAGCCTTCTACTCATGCCAGGTTTGGGGCCCTGGAGATGCCATTCTGATTCCTGCTGTCAAGAGCTCATAGTATTTTGTGAGTTAGGTGGGAGGGGTGATGAGCCGCCTGCAGCATGAAGCTGATAATTAGCCAGCAGGAGAGATAACCAGAGATAGAGCATGGACCAGACGCAGGGGTAAACTAGGAGAGGCACGTGAAGGGCTACGACAGGAGGCGAAGGGCGGGCTTCCTGAAGGGCAGATCTGACAAGGGATTTAGATAATATTGCCTAATATCATAATATTGTGCTTGCTTAATCCTTCAGAGGCCGCCCTTGTCTATTTGGATCCCACTTCTTTTACCTTTCCCTCTTAGTGATGTGGATCTCATGTACTCTGAAAGGACTGAAGACGCAGCTGTGACTAACCATAGCCAACACTGAAACTCATCATGCCATCCTGGTGTCTAATTTAACCTCTGGTGCTCCATCTTTCTGTCTGGGTTTTCTGTAACCTTTGACCAGTGTTGGTCCTTCATCTTCATGAAGATAAAGAAAATTATTGTTTCTGTTTGGATATTCTCAGGCACCCAATAGGTGCTCAGAAAATGTCTAGAGAATGAGTGAACAAATGACTGGATGAAGGCACATGTGTTAACTTGCAGTCATCTAGGGAGTCTTATTGCTCTCAATTTTGATGTCTCAATATTATCCTTAGGGAGCTACTGGGTTAAATAATGATTGTGACTCTTTATGAAATTAACTCACAATGAATTATAAACCTAAATGTTAAGTGCAAAACTATAAAACTAGTAGATAACAGGAGAAAACCTAGATGACCTAAGGTATAGCAGTAAATTTTTAGATATAACACGAGAAGGCACAATCCATGAAAGAAATATTTCATACACAGGACCTCATTACAAGTAAAAGCTTCTGCTCTAGGAAAGATAGTGTCAAGAGATTGAGAAGATGAACCACAGACTGGGAGAAAATATCTGTAAAAGACAAATCTAATTAAGGACTATTACTTAAAATAGAAAAAGCTTTCTTAAAATGCAACTGTAAGAAAACAAGTTGAGCAAAAAGTAAGATTGTTGAGTTTTACAGATTGTGCTTATTTGTTGTTCAGTCACTAACTTGTGTCCAACTCTTTCCAACCCCATAGACTGCAGTGCACCAGGCTTCCCAGTCCTTCACTGTCTTCCGGAATTTGCTAAACTCAGGTCCACTGAGTGGAGGATGCCATCCAACCATCTCATCCTCTGTCGCCCACCTTCTCCTCCTGTCTTCAAAGCTTCCCAGCATCAGGGTCTTTTCCAATAAGTCAGTTCGTCACATCAGGTGGCCAAAGTATTGGAGCTTCAGCTTCAGTATCAGTCCAACCAAAGAAGATATACAGGTAGCAAATAAGTACATGAAAAAAATCTCCATGTCATGTCAGCAGGGAAATTAGAACTAAAGCAACAATGAGATGCCACTGCATACCTATTAGAATGGCCGAAGTTTGAAACACTGACAGCACCAAATGCCGGTAAGGATATGAAGCAATAGGATCTCTCATTCATCGTTGGTGGGAATGCAAAACAGTACAGCCACTTTGGAAGATAGTTTGGCAGTTTCTTGTAACAGTCGACATGCTCTTACCATATATCCCAGCAATCACAGTCCTTGGTATTTACCCAAAGGAGTTGAACACTACTTCATTTTACACAAAAACCTGCACACAGATGTTTATAGTGGCTTTATCCATACTTGCCAAAGCCTGGAAGCAACCAAGATGTCATTCAGAAGATGAATGGATAAATAAACTGCAGCACATCTAGACAATTAAGTGTTATTCCATGTTAAAAACAAATGCACCATTAAGCCAAGGAAAGATGTGAAGGAACTCTAAATGCATATTACTAAGTGCAAAAAATCAATCTGAAAGACTGTGCACTATATAATTCCAACTATATGGAAAGGGAAAAACTATGGAGACAAAAAGGTCATTGATTGCCAAGGATTAGAGTTGAAGGAGGAATAAAATCAGCATAGCAGAGAAGATTCCAAGGGCAGTGAAAATACTCTGTGTGACACTGTAATGGTGGATACATTTGTCCAAACCCATAGAATGTACAACACCAAGAGTGAGCCCTGACGTGAACTGTGAACTTCGGGTGATTATGATGCATCAGTGTAAGTCCATCAGTCTTAATAAATGTACCTCTCTGCTGGAGGGTATTGGTAATGGGGTGGCTATGCAGGTATGGGGGCAGAGGGCATGTGGGAAATAGCTATACCTTCCCCACAATTTTGTTGTGAACCTAAAACTTCTCTTAAAAAGTCTTTAAAAAATAATAGTAATAACTGTGGGCTCCCAGAGTTTGGAAACCACTGCTGAATTTGAATTTCATTCAGAAACCTAAAAGTTTGCGTTGCTCACATGCTATTAGGCAAGAAACCAATACTTAATATCTGTTTGTGTCAGGGGTGGCCAGTTCCAAAATTTAAAAAAAATTGGTTTGACAGTGGGATCAGGGAGTTGGGCAGAGGCAGCATGATGATGAAGCTGGCAAGGCCCTGGCTCCTGTGAGAGTCAAACGAGGAGATACTTGAGTGAGATCTCTGGGGGTTCAGACGGTAAAGGACCTGCCTGCAACGCAGGAGACCTGGGTTGGGGAGATCCCTTGGAGAAGGGCAAGGCACCCCACTCCAGTATTCTTGCCTGGAGAATCCCATGGATGGAGGAGCCTGGTGGGCTACAGTCCATGGGGTCACAAAGAGTCAGACACGACTGGGCGACTTTCACTTCACTTCTGGTCACGTGGTAGAAAAATTTTAGGAAGAATAGTGTGTAGATATGTAAATTCCTTTTACTGGATTAGTGTTTTAATATTCATTTATTTATTTGACTCAAATAAATCTCCCCTCTTCATTCTGGCATACATGACCTTTTGTCTTAGTTGCAGCATATGGGATCTTGTAGCTGTGGCATGTGGGTGCTAGTCATCGAACCCAGGGCCCCTGCAATGGGAGCATGAAATCTTAACCACTGGACCACCAAGGAAGCCCCTGGATTTTTTTTAGTAATACAAAACTTATAGAATAAGCATTACTTTACTTAAAAATGCCAACGGATAATCAAAAATGAAAAAGAGCCGTAAATGCAGAAAAACGTGTTGTTTTGCTATTCATTATGGAGCATCCTGGAATTAAGAGTGATCTTTATCTCTTTATTTTCCAATTTTTCTTTAATATTTTTTGTTTGATCATGAACAAGAATTACACACTAAAAAATAAATGCACTATACAAAATGAAGTTTCCCTCAACAGAGAAATTTAAACATCACAAGCAGAGACTTTACATGATCGGTAAAGAGTGGACTGCATCAGCCCTCCCAATCTGCCAGAGAAGACTTGAGAATACAGAGGGACCACTAATTTTTTTTTTTTTGCCATTTTATATAAGGAACTTGCGCATCCATGAATTTGGGTATCCACCTGGGTCATGGAACCTACATCAAGGATGCTGAGGGAAGACTGCATGCCACAGTCAGCTTGCTGGGACAGAGCTGACCTGCCCAGTCCTGGGAACAGCCAGATGGCATGTGGGGTTGTCCAGTTTCCCCAGAAATCTCTGGCTTCTCTGTCCATGGGATTTTCCAGGCAAGAATACTGGAGTGGGCTGCCATTTCCTTCTCCAGGAGATCTTCCTGATACAGGGATTGAACCCAAATCTCCCGCACTGTAGGTAGACACTTTACTGCCTGAGCTACCAGGGAAGTCCGAAATGATCTATAGCATCCTGTAAAATGTAATAGAGAAGTGAGAATGGTCAGCAAGACATCCCAGCTAACAGAAATCCTAAAGAGAAAGAGAGAGGGGGAATGAGGTGGGGGGTGGGCAGGGGAGAGAGAGAAGCAGAGAGAAACACATGGAGACTGGCAGGGAGGGACTGGACGTCCCTTCACTGCTTCCAGCTTGCTTGCAAGAGGATACCACATGCTTTCCATTCTGGGCCCATTCTCTCAAAACCCAATCACAGGGTTACCTGCGATATAGAGAGTGAGGATAAAGCAATTCTCTTAAGTGTTCTTCGCCAAGGTGAGTTTTGTAGCTAGCTGGGAACTGCCCAGAGAACACAAGGGCTGGGCTTCTAAGTCTAATAGGCGTGCGGGAAGGAGTGTTGGTAGCCCTGAAGGAGAGTCTTTTCTCTTGACATTTTCTGAGCACCTCTGAACACTCAAGGGCTACTTAGAGCTCAGAGAAAAATCTGCTCTTTGAGATATTTATCTGCACCCATTTTAATCTAGACCTTTCACACCACCCACCCCTGCAGAGGGGTCATAAGCCTTCAGTGGATGTTTTGTTTTTTTTTTAGCCATTGGGCTGCTCTTTGATTATTGTGGAATATTACAGTAATATTTTTTTTCACATTTTGCTTGAAAATAGCAAAAAAAAAAAAAAATAGATATTGGATTTTTTTTCCTTTCTTTTGGGCTTTTAGCTCTCAGTAAACCTTTAATTTTGTTTTTTCTTCCAGTGCACTGAGATCCTCCAAGTTAACACACACACAGAAATGTTCAATGAAAACAACAGCATGCCGGTGAACCTTTAGGGGTGCTTTTAAAGAATCATTTAGCAGGTGAAGCCTCCTTTAGGTTCCAATGGAGCAATACTCACATAACCTTGACCCTCTTGCGTGGGAGCTGATTTTCCTGAGGATTCAAGTAAACGGCTTTCCTTTGGAGACGTTGACTCTTTGAATACAGAACGCTGGCTCTTCTCCTGGTTCTAGTTGTTGGGCTTGTACGCTATTGTGAAACACGTAATGAAGCTCTGTGTGGAGAAAAACAGGATATGCGTTTTCCATACTCACAGCAACTGGCACTTACAGTTTTGTAGATGGAGCTGGAGCCGGGGTGTCTAGAACACCGGCCTTTCTGACAGTCTAGCTTTTAAGTGCAGCAATTGGTTTTTCATAACTGGTGACCCTTGGGGCTTGTCCACTAACAGCATCCTCTGATATCTGTGCTGCATGTTAGGACTGTCACAGGAAGTCTAAATTAAATGGCACGTGCCCTCATGCCTTTGGTCTGCTTTGGGATAACTGCACAGACATGGACCCTCCCTGAAGAGGAGGGAAAAACCCCCCTCGGGGAGCCGGAAGTCAATAAAGTGCAGGATCTGTGCCAAATTGATTTGTACCCATAGAAAGGCATTGGCTGCATAAGATATCAATTAGAGTTTTATTAATTGGTGTAGTTTGGAAACTTAGATTGACATTAATTTTAATGAGGAATTTATCAATCAAAAGTTAGCCCATAGCCCAGTCATTTACTATTGATTTCAAAGTAGGCATCTTTAGTGAATAACAATAGCAAACTGGCTTTGGTGTCTTAAAGGAGAGTTAGTGTTTTTTTAGAGAAAAGCTATCTTTTTTTTGGCTTTTGCAATTTTATATTTATGTACTTTAGTCTTTTATTCTATTTTTTGTTCACATATTTAAGAGAATGATAGACTAGACTGGAAGACATCTGGAAGAATCATAACCCCCCAATGCTTATGTCAATATGATGTCATAAATATATAGCATGAACCAACTTACCATACTATGTGATATACCATACCCTCAGACACTTACAAGGAAATGATTTTCCATAAATGACATCATCCAAAGCATAAGGAAGTTCAGTATGTAAACAAAACCTATGAGGAATCTATGTGCAAAGTGAAGGACTTGCTTGCACTGTGGCTTCCTGCTTTACAATATGAAATCTTGAAAACTCCAGTTCAAGATATAAAGATTTCTATCCAAACAGCATACACAACACCCTAGAGCATGTGCGGACACTTCTCTGTCACACACGTCTGTGCGGAGTGTTCTGATTGGTATGCTTTTCTTCAGGTAAAACATGACCAGATGAGGCTTCCCCGACTACAGAACACCAAAAGCAGCTCCATATCCCATTCTAGTACTTTCTATTTCTTTAGTCTGTTTGATTTTTTTACACTTACCACTATATGTATATATGACAATACATAAAATTATATATTAATCTATGTACTTTTTTCTTTCTGTCCTCCATCTCCTTCAACTAAAATCAACTGGAATGGAAGACCTTGCTTTCAGGAACTCAGTTATTTTGTTCATGGTTATAGCCCTTTTGCCTGGGATGTAGTTACACTTAATATGCATTTTAAAAATAAATGAGTGGTTGCTTTGCTGAGGTTAAGTAGGTAGGATGCACCATTTGTGTATCAAACTAAAGCAGGTAATATTGGGCATATATTTACAAATGGAGTCTATTAGTTGCAGGCAAGATGCTTTGACCAAGTCTCTTAGATGGCAACAGTGAAATAAGAATGAGAGCCGAGACTCTGCTCTGAAGCTTGTTGGTACTGTGGCCTTGGGACAATTGCTTCATCTCTCTGAGTTCTGGTTTCCTCATCCATTAAATTGGGTTTATTAACTAAAATTAGAGTTGCCATATCATGCAACAATCCCACTCCTAGGCATATATCTGGACAAAATATACATGTACTCTTATGTTCTTAGTTGCACTTCTCACAGTGGCCAAGACCTGGAAGCAAACTGAATGTCCACTGACAGATGAATGGATAAAGAAGATGTGGTGCATGCAAATAATGGAATACTATTCAGCCATAAAAGTGAAATAATGCCATTTGTAGCAACAAGGATGGACCTGGAGATTATCATACTAAGTGAAGAAAGTCAGAAAGAGAAAGATACATACCATGTCATCTCACTCTATGTGGAATCTAAAAGATGACACAAATGAAATTATTTATGAAACAGAAACAGACTCACAGACATAAAGAACAGACCTGCAGTTGCCACAAGAGGAAGGGAGGGGAGGGACAGAGGGGGAGCTTGCAGTTAGCAAATGCAAACTATTACATGTGGACTGGAAAAACAATAAGGAACTACTGTATATCACAGGGAACTATTTTCAGTATCCCATGATAACCTATAATGGAAAAGAATACAAAGAAGAATGTATATACTTCTATATCTATCATCTATCTATCTGAATCACTTTGTAGTTCAGTGGAAATTAACCCAGCCCTGTAAATTAACTATGCCTCAGTTTTAAAAGACATAGGATTTTTATTAACGGTGATAGCTCTGAGAACTTTATGTTGATTAAAGGAGCAACCATCTACACAGTGTTCATGAAAGTGCTTGGCACAAATAAAAGCACCACAAATGTTAGGTATTCATACTTTATAATTGTCTTTGTTTCTGTTCATTTATTTCATTATCGACACTTTAGTCTATTTGACTCACAGTTATTTTATGCCAAAAACTCAAATTGAAGCCATTGTTAAAGCAGAAGTGAAGATAATTCATTACTACCTTTGCCCATGATATGGTTAATAACCACCAGTGAGGAACTCTGTCTTCTCACGCTTCATTTGCAAACTAGGTGCTTATATACACAAGATTTCTCTTTAAAAGTGTTCTCCCAGCTAAGCTGCCATTCTTCTGACTAACCAACTCCCTCTTTAAAAACTCCAGTCATGAAGTTTATTTTTTGTGACATCCACTCAAGTATCAAAACAAGGACTGCCCTTGCTTTTCCAGCAGGCTTTATTTCAGTTTCATCAGGCAAACTTGCAGATGTTGTTTTCATGAAAGATACATTTGTAGAAAGAAGGTAATATTGACAGATAGCATCTGCTATAAGGGACAATTCTGAAAAGGGCTGTTAAACCAATTCCTTATTTTGCTACAATTTCCCACAATTGTTAAGATCTTAGTCATGAGTGTTTAACTGAAATTAGAGCATAATTTTTGGTAAGTTTTACTCTCTTAAACTTTTCTTTCTGATGTTTAATGCACATAACCACTCAATCAATCAATATAATTAAAACTTGAATAACTTTTGGGTACTTAAAACCTTTCAAAGATTTCTAATTATACCTAGAATAAAAGACAAACTCTGTGTATATTCTATATGGTTCTATGTGATTTGATATTTCCTACTGCTTTCATCTCTTGACATACACTTCTTCCTGCTTCCCTAGTCTGCTCCTCTGACCTGCTTCCATTTATTTATTTGTTTTTTGAATCGAGAGATAACTGACAATGCCCACAAATGAAGGAGATACAAGACGCACAGGTTCATTCCTGGGTCAGGGAAGACCCCATGGAGCAGGAAATGTCAACCTCCTCCAGTGTTCTTGCCTGGAATCCCATGGACAGAGGCATCTCATGAGGTATAGTCCATGGGGCTGCAGGGAGTTGGACAGACTGAGCCACTAAACATATAAGTTTACTATGTATAAAATATCAATTGGATACATTTATATATCTGTAGGATTGTCACTGTAGCATTAGTCCTATTGTGTCACATAAATATCATTTCTTCTAATAGTAGGAACAGCTGACATAGCTCATTTTCCATCTTAGAATTTTGCATTCAGTGTTTATCTCTTCGACCACTCAACTCTGGGTTTTCACAAGGCTTATTCCTTCATATTATTCACGTCCTAACTTAAATACTAACTCCTTGGATTTTCTCTACCATACAAGACAAGGTAGTATGCCTCTTCCTAAGTATACTTAGGAAGTATACCTAAGTATACTTCTTAGGAAGTAGCAGTCACTTCCTAATACATCTTCCTTCATTTTCATATTCCTTTCTTCATATTCTAGGCATTATTTGAAACTATTGCCAAATATATAGGGGCTTCCCAGGTGGCGCCAGTGATAAAGAACCCACATGCCACTGTGGGTAGATATAAGAGATGCAGATTCAATCCTTGGATCAGGAAGACCCCGGGAGGAGGGCATGGCAACCCACTCCACTCTTCTTGCCTGGAGAATCCCATGGACAGAGGAGTCTGGTGGGCTGCAGTCCATAGTGTCCCAAAGAATTGGACATGACTGAGTGACTGAGCATGCACACATGCCATGTATATATGCCTACATGTACACATGCACACATATATACATATAGAATGATGCACATATGTATAATATATATTTTAAATTACCATTTTATCTATCTTCCTAGCCAAGACTTAAGAAGCACAAAATCATAGTTCTCTGCTTTTTCCCTTGCTGTATCTCTTGTGTTTAGAACCACATTTATGGGTCAAGTGAATAAATATGTGGATACCAGGTACTATGGAGTATACAGAGAAGTTTCAAAGAGGATTTTAGCTGTTTAGAAGCCTTCTGTCTAATAAGAGAGTTAAGCCACTGGTGTATGAGGAGATAATTTAACAAGTCAGTATAATTAAGTGATGAAAGCAACAAATACTGGGAGATCTGAATGCAGAGAAATCACTTTACACTGGTCAAGGGTGGATTGATAGTGGATATGGGTTTTAAGCTGGGCTATGAAAGATGAGTGGGGCTTATAACAACAGCATATTCATAATTCAGCTTGCAAATCCAAGAATGCATGTTGGTTTTTTGAGCTGTCCTCCTGGATTTTGACCCAATGGCAGATAGCAAAGAGGAACTAAAGAGCCTCTTGATGAAAGTGAAAGAGTAGAATGAAAAGGTTAGCTTAAAACTCAACATTCAAAAAACTAAGATCATGGCATCTGGTCCCATCAATTCATGCCAAAAAATAGAAATGGTGACAGACATTTCTTGGGTTACAAAATCACTGCAGATGATGACTGCAACCATGAAATTAAAAGATGTTCGTTCCTTGGAAGAAAAGCTATGACAAACCTAGACAGCATATTAAAAAGCAGAGACATCACTTTGCTGACAAAGGCCCATCTAGTCAAAGCTACGGTTTTTCCAGTAGTCATGTATGGATGTGAGAGTAGGACCATAAATAAGGCTGAGTGACAAAGAATTGCTGTTTTCGAACTGTGGTGTTGGAGAAGATTCTTGAGAGTCCCTTGGACTGCAAGGAGATCCAACCAGTCCATCCTAAAGGAGATCAGTCCTGGGTGTTCATTGGAAGGACTGATGCTGAAGCTGAAACTCCAATACTTTGGCCACGTGATACAAAGAGCTAACTCATTGGAAAAGACCCTGATGCTGGGAACGATTGAAGGCGGGAGGAGAAGGGGATGACAGAGGATAAGATGGTTGGATGGCATCACCGACTCAATGGACATGAGTTTGAGCAACCTCTGGGTGATAGTGAAAGACAGGAAAGCCTGGTGTGTTGCCATTCACAGGATCGCAAAGAGTCAGACATGACTGAGAGACTGAGCAGCAATAACGTGGATCTTACATGAACTAGAGCCAGACATCCTGGAATGTGAAGTCAAGTGGGCTTTAGAAAGCATCACTACGAACAAAGCTAGTGGACGTGATGGAATTGCAGTTGAGCTATTTCAAATCCTGAAAGATGATGCTGTGAAAGTGCTGCACTCATTGTGCCAGCAAATTTGGAAAACTCAGCAGTGGCCACAGGACTGGAAAAGGGCCATTTTCATTCAGATCCCTAAGAAAGGCAATCCCAAAGAATGCTCAAACTATCACACAATTGCACTCACCTCACACGCTAGTAAAGCAATGCTCAAAATTCTCCAAGCCAGGCTTCAGCAATACATGAAATGAGAACTTAAAGATGTTCAAGCTGGCTTTAGAAAAGGTAGAGGAACCAGAGATCAAATTGCCAACGTCTGCTGGATCATCGAAAAAGCAAGAGAGTTCCAGAGAAACATCTATTTCTGTTTTATTGACTATGCCAAAGCCTTTGACTGTGTGGATCCCAATAAACTATAGAAAATTCTGAAAGAGATGGGAATACCAGACCACCTGACCTGCCTCTTGAGAAACCTGTATGCAGGTCAGGAAGCAACAGTTAGAACTGGACATGGAACAACAGACTGGTTCCAAATAGGAAAAAGAGTATGTCAAGGCTGTATATTGTCACCCTGCTTATTTAACTTATATGCAGAGTACATCATGAGAAACACTGGCTGGAAGAAGCACAAGCTGGGATCAAGATTGCAGGGAGAAATATCAATAACCTCAGATATGCAGATGACACCACCCTTATGGCAGAAAGTGAAGAGGAGCTAAAAAGCCTCTTGATGAAAGTAAAAGAGGAGAGTGAAAAAATTGGCTTAAAGCTTAGCATTCAGAAAACTAAGATCATGGCATCTGGTCCCATCATCTCATGGGAAATAGATGGGAAGATAGTGGAAACAGTGTCAGACTTTATTTTTTTGAGCTCCAAAATTACTGCAGATGGTGACTGCAGCCATGAAATTAAAAGACACTTACTCCTTGGAAGGAAAGTTATGACCAACCTAGACAGCATATTTAAAAGCAGAGACACTACTTTGCCAACAAAGGTCTATCTGGTCAAGGCTATGGTTTTTCCAGTGGTCACATATGGATGTGAGAGTTGGACTGTGAAGAAAGTTGAGCACCGAAAAATTGATGCTTTTGAACTGTGGTGTTGGAGAAGACTCTTGAGAGTCCCTTAAGCTGCAAGAAGATCCAACCAGTCCATCCTAAAGGAGATCAGTCCTGGGTGTTCATTGGAAGGACTGATGCTGAAGCTGAAACTCCAATACTTTGGCCACCTCATGTGAAGAGGTGACTCGTTGGAAAAGACCCTGATGCTGGGAGGGATTGGGGGCAGGAGGAGAAGGGATGACAGAGGATGAGATGGTTGGATGGCATCACTGACTTGATGGGCATGAGTTTGGATAAACTCCGGGAGTTTGTGATGGACAGGAAGGCCTGGCGTGCTGCGATTCATGGGGTTGCAAAGAGTCGGACACGACTGAGCAACTGAATTGAACTGAACTGAACTAAACTGAACTACATGAACTAGATGATCCTCCAAATGGAGTGCAGCTCTGCCATGTGTCCCTTGCCCTTTGCCTCATGTCCAATGATGGACAGCTTTCTCTACCCTGTGAATCCCCGAGAAAGTGCCCAGCTCATCCTCCCTTCTGGACATTCACTCAGGCTTTTCATGGGGCCAGTCCACTGGGTTAGCCAAGCTATTTCACCTAAGGCCTCCCTAACCTTCCCTCTGTAGCTTAAAAACCCACAGCTCAGAAGTTCCCTGTTTTCTTCCAGACTTGCCCAAGTGTCCTGCCCTCTGTTCTTACCTTCCTGTGCTTCTGTTTTACTTTCCAGAGCAATTCTTTGTCATTACTTGGAGTATGATTCCCCCTCTAGACTATAGACCATATAAGGATGGGGATTCTGTTTTCATCGTCTCTGCATCTCATGACTGACACAGTTCCTGGTACATTAGAGGAGCTTCATAAATGTTTCCCAAGTTGCTGAATGAATGTGGAGGAGAGGTAGAAAGCTGTTAGAACTTAAGTGGGATGTTGAAATGTTGAACTTAACTTGAAACCATTTCTACCCTCGTAGAATGTTGCTTAATGGAAGCCAATGTGAAAATGCCAACGCTATCTTATTTACAAGGTGTTTTGTTCACTAGAGCTATTAAAGGGCCATCTTGCTGAGAAGTTGTATATTATTGTCAGTATTATGCCAGAGACCACTTGCTGTAAGGCTGCCAGACCAAAGAGCACACACTGTTCTCTGGAGACCTTCACCCAATAGGATTATTAAAAGAATCTGGAAGGATTAATAGATGGGTGGTAGCTCATTAAAACCATTACTAAATGCTTTACTCTGACCACAAACTCATAATATGGACTGTCCCAAGGAGAATGTTGAAGTCTGAAGTGCATCCTTCAGGCTACTTTTTTAGGCTTGCCAAGAAGGTGGGCACTTTGGAGAAGAGTTAATAGCAATGATGGGCTTCCCTTGTGGCTCAGCTGGTAAAGAATCTGCCTGCAATGCAGGAGACCTAGGTTCGATCCCTGAGTTGGGAAGATCCCCTGGAGAAGGGAAAGGCCACCCACTCCAGTATTCTTGTCTGGAAAATTCCATGGACTGTACTGTCCACAGGGTCGCAAAGAGTCGGACATGACTGAGCGATTTTTACTTTATCAACATCAGTGTTAGTATGATAGTTCATGTTGATGAGGCTCCTGTCTCCTGTGCCAGGCACTATTCTGGGTGCTTTATGCACATCACTGCCAATCCTTACACAAAACCTCCCAGGTTTAAGTTTTATCATCTCCATATACAATTGAAGAAATTGAAGGTCAGGGAGACTTTGTGGCCACAGGGAAGAAACTGCCTTTT
Organism: Odocoileus virginianus; assembly: GCF_023699985.2. Taxonomy (NCBI): domain Eukaryota; kingdom Metazoa; phylum Chordata; class Mammalia; order Artiodactyla; family Cervidae; genus Odocoileus; species Odocoileus virginianus. Next base: position 47,054,284 of record NC_069689.1, on the reverse strand, counting down.
CCCCTTCAACAATGACAACTGACAAGGTGCCCCAATTGCTCTAATGGGGCTCCTGATAAGAAACTACTGTTGGCTAATATAACATAGGCCTCTCATTCCCTTGAATCTAGGATACTAGGCACTGTAGACTGTGCCTTCAACTCATGACCTGTTTGGCTACATGCAAGTGCCCTAACCTTTGTGTAAGAATGGATTATGATGAGACCTATCTCACAAGCTTGAAGTAGGATCAGAAGAGTTGGCACATGGACAGCAAATAGGATCATGCCTGAATCTTCATAAGCACATGAGAGATATTAGTTATCATCTTGAGGCATTTGAGATGAGTGGCAGTTTGTATATTTTTATTCATTCCTTTATCCTGCAACCCTTCGTTAAGAACCACTCCACTGTTCTAGTCCTCAGAGATGAGAGCAACCTGCTGCATTTCAAGGTCTGTGCTCATGAGCCTGATCAGTTTAACAAGACCTTTAAATTTGATGGTACAGTATTTTAGAAAATCACAAAAGTTTGATTTCACTTGAATATCCCATATTTTTAAGTAATCAGTTTTATTTTCTCCCTTGAATCGAGTGTTTGGAAGTCTGTTGGATTTGTTCTAAGATTGATAGGGCTGTTTCGGCAGAAATGGTGCTTTAGGAGCAATCTTTCCATCAGCTTATCAAGTGTTGGTATCCAGTGTATTGTCCTGGTTTTGACAGACAGTTGTCTGTAGACAAATTACTTTTTCTTTCAGTCTTTTTCATCTGGGTGTAATACTTTGAGGACATGGGAAGTCTCTGCTAGGCATCCCTATTTTAATGAACATTCTAGTCAATAAGTTGCTATGGTCTCAATATAGTACTGCAAAAAGATCTCCATTCTCTGGGGATGGGGGAGATGGGAGCTGGGCTGGTCTCCCTGACTCGTCACCCCCATTACCGGAAGATGCCTTGTCAAGTGAATCAGGATATTAGTTCCCAAGTCAGGGCTACACTTTAGTTAATGGGAGTAAAGTGGCTTTCTCAGAACAATTGGGGCTCGCCTACACATGTGCAGTAACAGGTAAGTTTTACTCTAGACGTGTTAGTAAAGGAAGTGGACAGCTTGGTGAGGAAGACAAGACATTGCTTCTCTACCTGAGCGATGGGGACATAGCCTCCCTGAGCCCCCGCCCCACCCTGTGGCAGCTGCCAAAACTGAGACCTGGGTGCCCATGTCCTTCAGCTTCAGTTCAGTCGCTCAGTTGTGTCCGACTCTTTGTGACCCCAAAGCATGCCAGGCTTCCCTGTCCATCACCAACTCCCAGAGGTTGCTCAAACTCATAGCCATCAAGTCGGTGATGCCATCCAACCACCTCATCCTCTGCTGTCCCCTTCTTCTCCTGCCTTCATTCTTTCCCAGCATCAGAGTCTTTTCCTTGGGATCAGTTCTTTGAATCAGGTGGCCAAAATATTGGAGTTTCAGCTTCAGCATCAGTCCTTCCAATGAATATTCAGGACTGATTTCCTTTAGGATTGACTGGCTGGATCTCCTTGCAGTCCAAGGGACTCACAAGAGTCTTCTCCAACACCACAGTTCAAAAGCATCAATTCTTTGGTGGTCAGCTTTCTTTATAGTCCAACTCTCACATCCATACATGACTACTGGAAAAATCATAGCTTTGACTAGATGGACCTTTGTTGGCAAAGTAATATCTCTGCTTTTAAATATGCTGTCTAGATTGGTCATAGCTTTTCTTGCAAGAAGCAAGCATCTTTTAATTTCATGGCTGCAGTCACCATCTGTGGTGATTTTGGAGCCCCCCAAATAAATAATGTCCTTAGCATCCTGGAAAAAGTCAGTGGAGGAGAAAAATTTCATAGTCAGTGGATTACCGGTATTGAAAGAGGCTGGGGATGAGAGATCATCACTGCATGACTATAAGGGAGTGTGTGTGTGTGTGCGTGTGTGTGTGCGCACGCACAGGCGCTCACGCTGCATTGATCGATCATGTCCAATTCTTGAAAACCTCATGGACTGTAGCCCACCAGGCTCCTCTGTCCATGGAATTTTGCAGCCAAGAATACTGGGGCTGGTTACCATTTCCTACTCTAGGAGATGTTCCTGACCCAGGGATCGAATTCAAGTTTCTTGCATCTCCTGAGTGGACAGGCAGATTCTTTACCTTTGAGCCAGCTGAGAACCTACAAAGGGTTAGTGCCCTGGGAAAGAATATGTATAGGAAACAGCACTCTGAGTACAGGGTAGTGAGGCTGAGATGGTCGGCTGGTCAGGAGTACGTTAGGAAGGACAGGTGACTTGGGCAATGGGGAAAAACATTAAAAAGAAGGAAACAGAAATGTTTCCCTGGACTCTATGTTCTCTTGATCTATGACCATATATGCATTATGCATTTGATATTGTCCATTCCCTGCATAGCACTAAGTATTAGATGCTCACTCTGAGGCACAGAGGAACTTAGTAAGATAGTTTGTACTGGCAACTGTGCCCAACTGCAAAACAATGTTCTTCTGTAGGAGGCAACTGAGCATTATGGTGGTGGGGATGGGCGTTGAATAGCAGAGGACCAATGACATGAACACAATATAATCCCAATTCAAGAAATCCTGCTCAAGATCTTATCCACAAAACTAAACATTAATTCATTTTTTCTAACCTCAATATTTTTACTGCAGAAGAGGCTAAATATAGTTAATGCAATGTTGGATCTATTTGCTTATTAGTAAGTGAATCCCCAACAAAATTCTAGAGTAGCGAGTTGCAGATATGCGTGGGGCTATAAGAAGCTCAGAGCGTGGTGTAGTCAGATGAGACTAGATTTGTTTTTATGTCTCATCCTCTCCCTATCAGTATGTTACTTTTATGCTAGATTTCTGAGTCACACCAATCAATAGAATTATCCCCTGCTTTCTTCCTGTGCCTTCATTTAAACATCAAGGTGAAATTCAAAGGCTTGCAGAGACTACTTGGGTCATTCAAAAGATCACTGGTCTTCTGGGAATTGCCTTTGTTTTTCATCCCTGCATGAGCTTTTATTGCTCAGATTTGGGCTACGTGACCCCATCATCCTTGTCCTCCCACTCACACCCTTTCAGGAACTGAACACAGCACATGCAAACAGTCCTGTAGGCAGGAAGTAAGGTGAGGGGATAAAAAGCAGGAATTTTTCTAGCTGTTTAATTGCAGTCTTATGTGGGAACTCCCAATGATGATGAGGGATTTTATAAAACATTGTAGCCTCATTCAACAACAGACTACTAATTAGCTCATTTACGTGGGTACTAAACTCATCTAAGAAAAGGAGCAGAGCCTAATTAGAGAAATCTCAAAGGATATTAAACCCCAATCCTTTAAAGTTACAGTTTGAAAAAAACACACAAATCCACAAAAGCATACACGCTACACACATGCACTTGCATGTACACACAAACTGAGACCAAGAACTCAGGTGAACGGTAATCCCAAGTACTCACTGACAGCTGTTAATTAGGAAGGACTTTGGTCACTATTGCTGCCTTAATAATGAAAAAAATGACTCGACTAACATGAAATAATTAACGCTGAACCAAACCATAATTCATTCTCCCTTCAACTTAAACATCTTTGAAAGATTTGTGGAAATAAGAGGTTATTTAAGAAAAAAGACTTTGGTGTATTATTCTATTATTATAATCATCTCTTGCGTTTAATTTTTTTAATGGACCTCAAATCTTATGTTGGCTGATGTTTGTTTTCTGAGAGTCCAGGCTTTTCCTTTATTTGTGTACTTCCCTGATATTTTCTCAATTGCAGTTATGTTCCAAGCATTATACTAGGCACGCTGCAGGGAGGGTATTCAAAATCAGACATGAATCCTACCATCTCAGGGGCAGATGTATGTCAGTCCATTTGACAAATGGTTAATGATCATCTGCAACTGCAAATATTAATAAGATATCATCCCTTTTAGGAAACAAGACAGAAATAGAACTAAGTAATACATATATACATAAAATGTACATATATACACATATACATAAAATGGACATATATACACATACATATACATTTCATTCCAATATAAATTATTCTGTTATAATTATATTATAATTAACATTTTATTACATAGATACATAAAGACATTTGCAGAAGGGGACTATCAGAAAGAAGAGAGAGAAAGACCTGGAAAATCTTTGCTGAGAACGTGGCTCCTAAGCAGTGTTATGATGGCCAAGTAAGAAAATGCTAGCAAAGGGAAGAACATCAATTTAATGAAGAGGAGGGTAGGATGACAAATGATTAGTTTAGAGGGAGTTAAAATGGTTTGCTGTGGCTGAGGAAAGTGTTTGAGACACAGAGTGGACAATTAATTTGAATATTGAATGGGACAACTACTGAGGGAGGTCCTAAGAATGACCTAGGCAACAATAACAATTATTGTTAACATTTATTGAGAATGGATTGTGCAATGAGTCTATTGATAAAGACGCTACATGTACAGTATATTCTTTTAGCAGAAATCATTTTCAGAGTTAAAGTGTTTCATTTTGATGAGGTCCAATTTATCAGTTTTTCCTGCTATGGCTCCTACTTTGGTAGCAAGTCTAAGAAGTCTTCCTGAAGATTCTTTTTTATACTATATTTTCTTAAAACATCATTTCCATTTGTCTACCGTCTTTTCATCTAGGGTAGTAAGTTGCTATTAATTTGTCTTTCAGTATAGCTCCCTCAAAATCTTAGGATTTTTCTTATCTATTTGATTCCATTTAGCATCATATGTTGCTGAAGAATTGATGTTTTGAATTGTGGTGCTGGAGAAGACTCTTGAGAGTCCCTTGGACAGGAAGGAGGTCAAATCAGTCAATCCTAAAGGAACATTCACTGAACATTCAGTGGAAGGACTGATGCTGAAGCTGAAGCTCCTATGACTTTGGCCACCTGATGAGAAGAGCTGGCCCACTGCAATGATCTGATGCTGGGAAAGACTGAAGGCAGGAGGAGAAGACAACAGAGGATGAGACGGTTGGATGGCAACACTGACTTAATAGCTGTGAGTTTTTGCAGGCTCCAGGAGATAGTGAAGGGTGGGGAAGCCTGGTGTGCTGCAGTGCATGGAATACAAAAAGTCAGATATGACCTAGTGACTGAGAAACAACAAGGCATCATATATTAGTATACCAAGAGCCACATTAATAGCTTTTTTGAGACAAGTTTCATATCTGTGGATTTCTTTGAATCTCGTTCACATGCTTTTCTCTATCCCTTTATTCCTCTCTCTGTATTTCTCCAACACTTTTTGAGTGAAGACCCTGATGGTCACTGTATTACATGCATATTATATGCTGAGTACTTGGTATTAATATTCTCAACCATTCTATAAGAAAATACTATTATTTCTAATTTGTTATAAAAATGAAATGAAAATGTAAGTTTTGAAAGAACTTGCTTTGGACATGAAGCAAGCAGGTGGTGAAGGCGGGATACAAATTCACACAGCCTGACTTCAGAGACCCCCTACCCTGTACTGACTTGGGTTGTATAACTATCTATAATAAAATAAATTATAGACATCAGTGATCTGTGTATATAAAGCATTACTAAACACAATGTGAACAGAAACGGCTGATTATAACCATTTCTCAGATTGCTTTTTCTTCCTATTTTCTAAGGTTAATTACAGTCGCATGAAAACACAGACGCGGGAGGACATGTGAAGATAGAGGCAGAGCCTAGATTGATACTTCTGCAAGTGAAACATGCATGCATGCTCAGTCACCTCAGGGGTGTCCAACTCTGCGACCCTATGGGGTATCATCCTCCAGGCTCCTCTGTCCGTGGGATTCTCTGGGTAAGAATACTGGAGTGGGTTGCCATGCCCTCCTGCAGGGCATCTTCCCAGCCTAGGGATCAAACCCATGTCTCTTGCATCTCCTGCATGGGCAGGCCAATTCTTTACAACTAGTGCCACCTAGGGAGACCTACAAGCAAAGAGATGCCAAAAATTCTAGGCTGTCATCAGCAGCTAGGAGTGAAGGAAGGTTTAGATTCTCCCTCAGATCTCTCAGATAGAACCAATCTGGCTCACACCTTGATTTTACTTTTAGGCTCCAGAACAGTGAGATAGATAATATCTTTGTTTAAGCTATCTAGCTTGTTTTAATTAGAAAGCTAAAATAGCTATCATAGTTTAGACTTATAACATAGTATACATTACATTATATACAATATCACTAATTTGCATTATGGGTTTTTAAATATGAATTTCTTTTTGTCAGTGTAAGCTCCGAGGAGCAGACCATGAATAAATAGGGTCAAAGGCACACACTGGAGATTAAATATTATTTTGGTAAATCTGAACATCCCTAATAACTATTAAGAGGATGCTCTGTATAAATTGTGCATGTTAAATAAGTCAGCTGGTCTCACTGTTAATCAAAGAAGGGTCTGGGGATCATAACCATCAGCTACACAGGAAAGATCCATTCCCTCTCCCACATCCTGAGAATGGGCTTCCTGGCCTGCAGCCAAGGCAAATGTTAAGATGTGAGTGGTGCATTTTGCCCAAGCGGAAAGAGTAATTTCTGGTTATGAAAGTAATGTGTGTCTTTGTAAGGAATTTAGGAATAAAAATATATATAAAAGAAATTAAAAATCACTTGTAATTCCATTATCAGAGTCATCAAAATCAAATGTGCATATATGTATACCTACAATAGGTGTGGTCAAGAATAAGATTTTTCCATATGTAAAGATGTATCACCTTGTGTATTATGGGGACTATTTTATGCCAATAAATTAGGACTAGTTCATACTCTTTTAATGTCTCTATGGTAAACCATGGATGGATACAACATAATACAACAAACATAGAATTAACCATTCTCCTGTTGGTAAATATTAAAGTTGCCATAGTCATTTTTGATACTTTGAAACATAGGATAATAACTTTTTATATGTACTGAAGTAATCTGATTACTTCCTTGGAATCTACATTTTTACAGGGAGCTGGGAAATATTTATGGTCTGTAGTTAAACTGCAGGTATGCTAGACAAGCAGAAAAATGCTAATCCTGGAGGGTTTGGGTTCTACTCAGCTTTATTGTTTCCCAAAACCAGAATGGTTTCATTGTATGCCTGTCTTAGATGACACCATTTATGGGAACAGAGTTCTTTGAAGACAAATAAGAATAAAAGGCGTGGCTTATGTCACTAAAGAATCTTATGTCCCAACTATAATATGTGCAATGAATGAGGACTTCTACAGCCTGATTTTTAACCACACTGGGCAAACATAATGAGTAAGAGTGTGCATACACATGGGTTGGAAGGTCCAGGTCGCTGATGACTAAGTGAAGGAAGGTTGCTGAGAATGGGGTGAACTTACTGGGGAGGAAGTGAAAGGCCTGAGACACCTGAGATGGATAAGCAAAGGGCCTAAGACTGAAAGTGAGAGGAAGCAATCGCAGAAGGCGGAGACTTGGATTTGTACATGGTTCAACTGCTATGCCTGTCCTTCTGGGAAGCCTCCTCTGTCCTCTATGGAGGGAATATTTATCTGCATGATAACTTTCAGGGTATTTCTGGCAGCCTACATTGACACAGTATCTCTACCACTTAGCAGAGTTCCTTGCCACAATCCATCTGAAGTGCAGGAAACCTCCTGCAATGCAGGAGACCCAGGTTCAATCCCTGGGTAGGGAAGATCCCCTGGAGGAGAAAATGGAAATCCACCCCAGTATTCTTGCCTGGGAAATCCCATGGACAGAGGAGTCTAGTGGGCCACAGTCCATGGGGTCGCAAGAGTTGGGCACAACTTAGTGACTAACCACCTTGACATGATGAAAGTTTTTTTCAACTTGTGAATCCATACATGAGAGTATGCTAGAGCATGTTCAAGGGAAGTTTCTGAAATGCTGTCACTGTTGTTCAGTGGCTCAGTAGTGTCCAAATCTTTGACACCCCACGGACCGCAGCACGCCAGGCTACCCTGCCCATCACCATCTCCCGGAGCTTGCTCAGACTCATGTCCATCAAGTCGGTGATGCCATCCACCCATCTCAACCTCTGTCATCTCCTTCTCTTCCTGCCTTCAATTTTCCCCAGCATCAGGGTCTTTTCTAGAAGGTCTAAGGCAATTCAGGGCAAGGTTTTGAGGAGAGAGAAGGGAAGGAAATCTCAAGAGCCTTGATAGTTACTTTATGAGAGAGCTGAACGGCAATGAGGCACTTTGAAGGCCAAATATGTCCCAATTTCATAGACAGATAACAGGACTGGAAGGTTGGTTCTCTGCCCCTTTAGCCTCTCCTGTACATGACTGGAACCCTAGGTCATTCTCTTCAGAATTAAACCTACACTTAGCTGTCAGAACAATCCTGTTCTCCCGAGAAACTCTAGAAGCCTTCGTTTAGGAGTCCAGCATCAAGATGTAGATGACCTTGTATCTTAGTTCTAGTAACAAGGTGATTGCTTTCCCACCCGCTCCTCTATCTAGGTCCCTGGATACTGGGATGCACTCCTTTTCTTCTCTAGGCCTCAGTTTTTGCATTGAGAAATTTCCTGGAGAGCCATTTCTTCTGGAACTAGGACTAATCTTGTTCTGTTTATTTCCAACCCTTGGGACCAACCCAGCAGATGGAATATTCTCCTTATTTTGATAACTGCTTGGGCTTCCCTTGTGGTTCAGCTGGTAAATAATCCGCCTGCAATGTGGGAGACCTAGGTTCGATCCCTGCATCAGGAAGATCCCCTGGAGAAGGGAAAGGCTATACACTCCAGTATTTTGGCCTAGAGAATTCCATGGACTGTGTAGTCCATGGGGTAGCAAAGAGTTTGACATGACTGAGTGACTTTCACACTTTATAGAAGTATAATTAATACATGATAGACTGCATATATTTAAAATGTGCAATTTGCTAAGTTTTGACATATGTTCACAATCATGAAACCATGACAACAATCAAAATAAAAAACCCATTACTGCAAAAGTTTCCTTTTACTCCTGGTGATCCTTCCCTTCTGCTTCCAGGAAACCATTGATCTCTGACACCATATATTCATTGTCCTTTTCTAGAATCTTAAATAAGCAGAATCATGAACATTTTGCCATGCTTCTTTTACTCAATGTAATTATTTTGAGATTCATTCCTGTGGTTGCCTGTGTTAATATCTTTAATTGCTAAGCAATATTCTATCATGTATCAGAATTTCTTTATGTACTCACTTGTTGATGAATATTTTGAATTGTTTCTGAATTTTGGTTATTACCAAAAAGAGCTACTATGAGTATTCATGAATAAGTCTTTGTATGAACATATGTTATTGTTTCCCTTTGGCAAATAACTGGAAGTAGAATGGCTGGATTGTATGACAGGTGTATTTTAACTTTTTAACAAAGTACCAAATTGTTTTCCAAAGTGGTTGTACCAGTTTATTTTATTTTCTTGGGCTCCAAAATCATGAGGGCAGTGACTGTGGCCATGAAATTAAAAAATGCTTGTTCCTTGGAAGAAAAGTTATGACAAAGCTAGACAGCATATTAAAAAGCAGGGACATCACTTTGTGACAAAGGTCCATATAATCAAAGCTATGTTTTATCCAGCAGTCATGTACAGAGGTGAGAGTTGGACCATAAAGAAGGCTGAGCACCAAAGAAATGATACCTTTGAATTGTGGTGCTGGAAAAGACTCCTGAGAGTCCCTTGGGTAGCAAGGAGATTAAACCAAATTCTAAAGGAAATCAACCCTAAATATTCATTGGAAGGACTGATGCGCCAATATTGTGGCCACCTGGTGTGAAGAGAAGACTCATTGAAAAAGACCCTGATGCTGGAAAAAATTGAAGGCAAGAGAAGAAGGGGGTTGCAGAAGAGGATGTTTGTATAGCATCACTGACTCAATGGGCATGAGTTTGAGCAAACTCCAGGAGACTGTGAAGGACGGAGAATCATGGTGTGCCACAGTCCATGGAGTCTCAAAGAGTTAGATGTGACTTAGCCACTGAAAAATAACAGTGGCATTTTTTCCATCAGAAGTGTATTAGATTCCAGTTTCTCTCAGTCTTCACCAACGCTTGCTATAGGGGGGTTATTAGTTTCTTCACTGTGATAGTTATACAGCAGTATCTAATTGTGGCTATAATTTGCATTCTCCTGATGACTAATGACGTTGAGAATTTTTTTCATGAACTTATATATTATCTTTCTATCTTCTTCAATTAAGTGTTTAAGCCTTTTGCCCATGTTTTATTGAGTTGCTTGTTTTCTTATTATACTCCTTTGAGAATTCTTTATACATTATTAATGTAAGTCCTTTATCAGATATAAATTGCAAATATTATCTCCAAGTTCATAGTCTTCTTTTCATTCTCTTAAAAATGCCTTTTAAGAGCATGCCTGTTGACTTTTGATAAAATTCAACCTCCTGATTTTTTCTTTCATAGGCTGTGTTTTAATGTTGTACTTAAATACAAGTGAACCCAAGATTAACCCCACGATTTTATTAGATTTACTCTACAAACTGTACTCTATGGTCTATTTTGAGTTAATTTTTGTAAATGGTATGAAGGAAGGGTTGAAGTGGGATTCTACTTTTTTGTTTATTTTTCACATGGCTGTTCAGTTTTTTCAGCACCATTTGTTGAAAAGGTATCTTTTCACCAACGAAATGCTTTTGCATGTTAGTTACAATTTTGTTGTTCCTATATGTGTAGATCTATTTCTGGACTCTACTCTTTTCCATTGATCTGTCAAAATATTGATGTCAATTTGATATCATCTTGCTAATTAGGTCTTTGCCATAAGTCTTAAAATAGGATAATTACAGTCTTCCAAAATTTTATTCTTTTTTCACCATTTTGAATATTTTAGGTCCTTTAAAATCTTTATGAGTTTTAGAATCAGTTTATCAATTTCCACAAACAAAATTGACATTTTTGGTTAGGCTGTGTTAAATCCAATATCAATTTAGGGAGACTCTTTCCAGGCAAGGACTCAGCCAATGAAGAACCACAAACCCTGAGTCTACCATACCCCCTCCCTGCCCACCCCGCTCCTGCCAACTTCCATTTCTCTCTTATTAAAGTGCTCTCATTCTCTTGCAGGGCTGGGATTTGCATGGTTACAGACCACAAATTGCAATTCCCTGCTGAACCCCTTTTTTTACTGGAGAAATATCTGGCAGTCTATTTTAGGTCAACACACACAAAGTGCAAAAACCATTCACAAAGAACCACATTTTATATAATTCAATTTTTATGAAATATCCAGAATAAGCAAGTCTATAGACCGAGAGTTGTTGTGTTGGGCCAAGGAGATGGAGAAAAAGGAGTGATTGCTACTGAGTACAGGGTTTCTTTGGTGAGACAAAATATTTCAAAATTAGATGGTGGTGATGACTGCACAATTCTGTCAATACACTAAAAACCATTTAAAATGGGTGAATGGCATGGTACATGAATAAAAGTAAAGCTCCATAAAACTCCTTTATAAAAAGATCAATTTGGGGAGAATTAATATCTTAACAATCTTGAGTCCTTGGCCCATGAACATGGTATAAATTTTCTTTTATTTAGATCTTATTTAGCTTTTCAGAGCAGTGTATTTTCAAATCTTATACATATTTTATTTTTTCATGAGTGATAGTGATAGTCATTCAGTTGTGTCCAACTGTTTGTGACCCCATGGACTGTAGCCTGCCAGGCTCCTCTATCCATGGAATTCTCCAGGCAAAAATATTGGAGTGGCTTGCTATTTCCTTCTCCATTATTTTTCATATTTGCCCCTAAATATTTCATACTTTTAATAATATTTTAAATTATATTTTTATTTCCATTATTAATTTTTGGCTGCTAGTGATGGCTCATGGTCAAATATCTGCCTGCAATGCGGGACACCCAGGTTTAATCCCTGAGTTGGGAAGATCCCCTGGGGAAGGAAATGGCAACCCACTCCAGTACTCTTGCCTGGAAAATTCCATGGACTGAGGAGCCTGGTAGGCTGCAGTCCATGGGATCGCAAAGAGTCAGACATGACTGAGCGACTTCACTTTCACTTTCACTTAGAAATATAACCGATTTTTTTATTTGAATCTTGTTTCCTGTGACTTTACTAAACTCATTAGTTCTAGTAGCATTTTGGTAGAGTCCAGTGAAACAGACAATCACATAGTCTTTAAATAAATCTCTCTTATGGACACATCTCTCTAATGATGAGTGAATCCTGGACCCCTATCTCTCCAGCTCTTTTTGCCTCATCATGATGTTGTTGCTATGCAGGTGACACCATCTTTATGGCAGAAAGCAAAGAGGAACTAAAGAGCCTCTTGATGAAAGTGAAAGAGGAGAGTGAAAAAGCTGACTTAAAACTCACCATTCAAGGAACTAAGATCATAGCATCTGGTCCCACTACTTCATGGCAAAATAGATGGGGAAATAATGGAAACAGTGATAGACTTTATTTTCTTGGTCTCCAAAATAACTGCAGATGGTGACTGCAGTCATGAAATTAAAAGATGCTTGTTCCTCAGAAGAAAAGCTATGACCAACCTAGAGAGCATATTAAAAAGCAGAGACATTACTTTGACTGTCCAGTCAAGGCTATGGTTTTTCCAGTAGTCTTGTATGGATGTGAGAGTTGGATTAGCCTCCAACTAATAAAAATAAATGGAAAAAAAAACTTTATTACACACACACACACACAAAAAAGCTGAGCGCCAAAGAATTGATGCTTTTGAACATCTGGTGTTGGAGAAGACGCCTGCAAGTCCCTTGGACTGCAAAGAGATCCAACCAGTCAATCCTAAAGGAAATCAGTCCTGAATATTCATTGGAAGGACTGATGCTGAAGTTCCAATACTCTGGCCATCAGATGTGAAGAGCTGACTCCTTGGAAAAGACCCTGATGCAGGGAAAGATTGAAGGCAGGAGGAGAAGGGGATGACAGAGGACGGGATGGTTGGATGACATCACCGACTTGATGGACATCAGTTTGAGCAACCTCCAGGAGCTGGTGATGGACAGGGAAACCTGCTATGCCTCAGTCCATGGAGTTGCAAAGAGTCAGAAACGACTGAGCAACTGATCTGAATTACTGGGTGCTGACTGCCAATGAAGGCTATTCTGAGCACTGGGTATTATGTTTTCCAGAATACATAAACCACCTTTTAGGAAAAAGGAGTTCCCAGGCCAAGTAGGTGGCTCCATGCCTAGCAATTAGCCAACTCTAAGAGCATTCAGTTCTCAGTCCTGAAGTCTTCCCATCTGCCTAATGATGGCTCTGAGATCTTACTCTGACAGATAGAGAACTACAGTGAGTCATGGTTAATACTACAGCTTTTTCTTAGGAAGGTGTTGTTTATTTATTTATTTTTTTAAAATCTGGGAGAATGTGGGCCATATAAATAACATAAATAAAAATACAAATTTCTAGTTTATATTAAAAAGGAGAAGGCACACCCAGAAAATTGGGTATATATTTCCATTTATGTGGCAAGATAAGGGACTTCAGATGGTTCTAGTGATAAAAAATCTGACTGCAAATGCAGGAGAAGTAAGAGACATGGGTTCAATCCCTGGATCAGGAGGATCTCTGGAGTAGGAAATGGCAACTCTCTCCAGTATTCTTGCTTGGAAAATTCCATGGACAGAGGAGACTGGCAGGCTACAGTCCATGGGGTCACAAAGAGCTGGATATGACTCTCTGTGCGCGCGCACACACACACACACACACACACACACGGCAAGATAAATCCTTCTCCTGACTCACTTGTCTAACTTAGGTCATTTACCTGGCCCTTATATTTGCATTTGAGTTTCAAATTCTGCCCAGGTCATGTGGACTTGCCTAGGCTTAGCAGGGAAGGGGCACTCATTCATTCATTTACCTCTCAATGCCCATTGAGCTTAGGGATTGTGTGCAAAACAGTAGGAGAGGTATTTTCTATAGATGGAAAAATTAACACTTGTTTCCTGTTTCCAGAGAGCTCACAGATTAGGTGGAATCATAAGATGCTATTTTTCTGTTTATTTTTTAATTATAATTTTTCTAGATATATGCCTGGGAGTGGGATGGTGATAAAAATAGTATGATAATTCTATTTTTATTTTTCTGAGAAACCTTATTAGGATAAATGGACAACAAAGTCCTCCTGTATAGCATAGGGAACTATATTCAGTTCCTGAGATAAACCATAATGGAAATGAATATAAAAAAGTATATATATATATATATATATATATATATATATGCTAAGTCACTTCAGTTGTGTCCAACTCTTTGCGATTCTATGGAATGTAGCCCACCAGGCTCCTTCTGTCCATGGGATTCTCCAGGCAAGAATATTGGAGTGGGTTGCCATGCCCTCCTCCAGAGGATCTTCCCAATCCATGGATCAAACCCACATCTCTTACATTTCCTCCTGCATTGACAGGGAGATTCTTTACCACTGCATCACCTGGGAAACCTATATATATGTATATGTGTATATATATATATAACTGAGTCACTTTGCTATGCAGCAGAAATTAGCATATTGTAAATCAACTACACAATACAACATAAAATATCAGTTATGACGTAGATAAAAATGATACTATTGTGCTGTGTCATTTCAGTACATGTTCCCAAACAAATATAGAATAAGGAGTAGTGGTCATAAAGAGATTTCCAGAGTAAGTAACAGCTGGTCAGAGTCTCTGAACTACAAAGAACTGACAGGCAGAAAAGGTGGAGAAGATGCTGAACTGGTAGAGGAAACAGTACGTGGAAGGCACTAGAGCACAAACTTAAAATACAGGTTTTGGGAGTTACAATTCATTCATTCTGGCTGGGACCGAAGGATGGGGAGAAAATGACGGTGGAATTAATAGCTCCAAAACAGAAGTGCCTATAAGAAGAGAACATTGCTCATGTTAAATAAATTGCCTTCAGTAAGCCGAAATCACTCTTACTGAACACAAGTGAGTAACTGCTTTCCGACCAGAAAGCAGATCGCTGGTTGCCATGTAAGATTCATAAGATCCACTTCCATCACTCTGTGTCTCTTCTGGAGATTTTTGTTATCATTTGGGATATGTGCACAAGTTGCTCACACATTTCAATTTCCTTTTTCACACATTCATTTTTCTTTTTTTCCTTTTGAGGAAATAATTCTCTTATACCATCTCAATGTTAGTTAAAGGTGCAAAGTTTTTTGAAAAGGATGAAAATGATGAGACCTCAAGCATTTGTAATCCTGGACAATCATCTGAACCTAAAAAATTGCGATTTCCAACGCGGTATTCCAGCAGTGGGATATCTTCAGCGCTTTCTTTGTGCTGGTTTCAACATCAGTGAAGCCATTTCCCACCCCTACTGCCTTTCAGGTCAAAATTTCTTGGCAACATCCCTGTGAAATACAATCCCCATTAACTCTCATTAACCCGGCAGCATCTTCCAGGGGAGGTGTTTCCCAGTACGACCAAAGGAACTTAGATTATGATGAGAATACTGTGTGTGTTGGAAAGTCTCTGAGATCAAATCTAAGATGGGGGAGGGACAGGCAAAGGATGGGAAAGGAAGCATAAAGACACGAGGAATGATCATGTTGCAACAAATGTGAATTTATTATTGTTTACCTCCAGGAAAATGGGAAAATGGTTCATGTCTTTCTTCCTTAATTGCTTGGTTGACCTCAGGGGAAAAAAAAGACAGAGAGAGAGAGAGAAGTCTAAGTTAAATGTACACCGTTTCATCTGAAAATGCTCATCCCTTGCCCCCAGGTACTTTCCTTTTCGGCTGAGTACCCATGTGGTTTCTGCGTTTCTGAGCAGAGAGAGCCAGCGTCGCTCTAATAGCCCTTGAGAAAGTGCTTCAGGAGGTATTTGCAGAGAGCGAGGTGCCAGGGCACAGCCTTGTCTCCTCGACATGCCCCAGATATTGAACCTTCCAGTAACTACAATTACAACCCAAACCACAAAATGTAGATTTACAGATTGTTTTCAACAACACCCATTCAAATTTACTTATATTTACACTAGAAAAATTAGGGTAAGTGCTATTGTGACCAGAGACACAGACCAGGATCAATAACCAACCAATTCTTGGCTAATAAAGCACTTCTCTAAGGTCTACGGTTGCTCTATTCTGACTTTGAGGTTGGCCTCTAATGTCTTATCCATTGACTTTTCCCGTAAATATGTCTAATTGAGGCCGTGTAGGATTCTAAAGAGAAATGATACACTCGGTTTGGTAAGAATTGCTAATTAACCAAGTATGTAAAACCTGTAGTCGCTATGACTCCCAGCATTGCTCCTGTGGTGAAAATTTAGATACGAGAAATTAAAAGTAAAACAGCAACTTCCATTTTAGATACACAGACTCTGTGTACACACAGAGTATTGTGCATGTATTACTTCTCCTTCTTCCAAATCCTAATGGTTCCAAATTCACCTTTTAGAAAAGGATTCTAAAGGTGTATGTAACAGT
Source organism: Odocoileus virginianus (assembly GCF_023699985.2). Lineage (NCBI taxonomy): Eukaryota > Metazoa > Chordata > Mammalia > Artiodactyla > Cervidae > Odocoileus > Odocoileus virginianus. The sequence goes on along the minus strand of NC_069689.1, from coordinate 47,037,863 downwards.
ATTTCCCAGCGTTATAAAAGCTTTAACCAGGAAAATAACATGCAGGATATTTTCATGTGACACAGCAATTCTTCAATCATCTTTAACCTCAGTTTGTACAAAGTTCTCATTTCACAGTCACAAAAGATTACATTTCACATTAGAAGGGTCAAGAGAGACTAATTTGGGTCCTTGTATTGGTGATGGACAGGGAGGCCTGGCGTGCTGTGATTCATGGGGTCACAAAGAGTCGGACACGACTGAGCAACTGAACTGAACTGATACTTGAATCATTAATTTTTTCTGATAACAGAGCAGGGTATTTAATCAAAAATAAAGGAAATGAAATAATGAATGACAAGGGAAGGGGACAGAAGGAGATTTTTTTTAAAAAGATTTCTAAATATATATTCCCAGGTGGAAGAGTACCGCCATAATGATACCTGTGCGCGGAGAGGCTTTCTGATGAAGACACCTCTGCCTGGAGCGCTTGCTTGATGTATTCTAACTCCTCCAACACCTTGTTATCTCTGCTCCTTTGGCCAGAGGCAACAACCCCCACTCAGTTGATTAGAGTCTGGTACAGGGGTGATGGTCGAGATTTCATTACCACAGGGGCCTGTTAGTGCGACTTTCTTCCAAGTTCACAAACCTGCCCTGTTCCTACCTGACCCCAGGTCACAGGGAGAATGAGGTGAGAATGTAACTCTCTCAGGGTAGAGATCTTCCTGGTTGGTGCTGGGGGGCGTGGGGATGCACACACACAAAGATCCTGCCTTGCAGACACCCCGGCTTTATTGGCATCCTGGGACTCAATTTTTCCACTGAATTTCTCTCTCTCCAGTTTTTATGGAAGGAGGGAAAATCATAGCGGAGTTCCATTTTGAGGGGAAAAAGATTGGTTTATTTAGATGGAAATGATACAGGCTACGCCGACCGGAGGGTCATGAAGATACCCCTTTTAGGTGGTTTGAACTATGATGCACGTAATGGGCAAAGGATAGATTCCATAGTCCCTCATGTACTTGTGTCCTGATCGGACCCACCTGAAAGTGGTTGAATTTTATATTCTAAGTGTGATGTAACACTTTAATACAACTTAGTAAAACAACACAACATGATACATTTATTGAAAATTTGATCCTCAGGGCAAACTAGGGAGAGAATAACTATTTTCATTTTGACATACACATGAGGAAATTGCAAAGCTCCATTCTGCAGGAGTTCACAGTCATATGGAGGAAACAATGAGTGATACTAGTTTATGACAAGGGATGTCACACAAATGTCGTACAGGACGGGTGCTGACGAAGGACTGCCACACCAGGTTCAAGCTTCAGGTGAACGTTGATGGAACGGAAATCATCTAGAGAAATAAGGAGCCCTCTATTACCCTCTATTACGAAGTATTACTAATGAGTCCCCAGACATTTGATCTTGACAATTGAAAACTTGTCTCCATTAAAGCACAATCTAAAAATTAAAAGAGATAAGCCAGAAACTAGAAGAACATATCTTTAACCCATATAACAAGCAAAGATTAGCATCTGCAAATACAAAGAACTCTTGCAAATAAAAAGGTAAATATACCTAGTGAGTAAATAGAAAAAAAGACAGAAATTTTAGAGAAGAAATGGATATTACTATTCAGTATGTGAAACTGCCATCTTAAATTTATTAGTATCATGGAAATGTTAATCAAGACCACAAAGAAATATCACTTTATATCACTACGTTGGCAAAAATCAAAGGTGTTTACATAGAACTCATATATTGCTGGTGGGAGTATTAATTAGTACACCTACTTTGAAAACAATGTAGGATGATTTTGTGAAGTTAAACATTCATGTACCCTAAGACCCAGCACGTGTATTCTAGGAGATATGCACGTGAATCTTCACAGTAGCAGTGCTCAAAATTGCAAAAAGCTGGAAACAACCCAAATATCCATCAACAGGAGAGTAGATAAATAAATTGTGATATAGTAAACATGATGGAATACATTCCATGGTAATAATGAATAAGCTATAGCTACAAACAACAACATGAGTGAATTCCAGAAATGGAATATAACTCTGAAAATACAATTTCAAACAAAAATTGCAACATAGAGAAAACTTTATATAATCTGACACTTGTATAGTAAATCTTAAATAAAAGTGCAATTAATCAATATATCTTTAAAGCAGAATATATATGTGACAAATGCATTTGCAGCCAGATAGGGAAAGTAAACACAGATTTCAGGATGATGAGTACTTCTGTAAGGAGATTAAAGTAAGGGTGGGGGAGGGGCACTTAGCTTTTATTGGTCATAAAAGCTCATTGGAAACTATGTTAGAATCTCATATACATTGACTAGGAAGTTAGACTAAATGACTTGTAAGTTATTTTTTACAATGAGCCAAAATACTCAAAATAGGCAAAGTACATCCTTTCATTATAAATTAGTAAACTGGAAAATATGTTAAACAGAAATTGCCTAAATTCCTAAAAAAAAAGCATCATTTTGAATTGCTCAAAGAATACAAGAGTGAAACCCGCAACACCAGATTTTTCATGAGCCCATAATATGAGAACAGTATTGTCAGACTTATCAAATATGACAAAGACAACGATAATGGTAAATTTACAAACTCAGGGGCCGAAAGGAAAAACCCTGAACTACTCTTTGGATAATTATTAAATATTCCCTAAGAATATAAGAAACAAAACACAACAAATATTAAAGCAGAAAACAATGAATTAAAAATAGGAAGAAATACAACGTATTAGTGAAAAAGTTAGCTCTTTGAGAAAAAAATAAATGATTTCCTGGAAAATCCAACAACAGGAAGCCTGAAAGAGACAAATGCTCAGATGACTAGCCAAAGAAGAGAGATAGAGCAACCGAAATGAAATGAACGTAAGCGATGACCCGGAGTCCGTCGGCTTCAGACCACGCTGCCCTTGCACGCTTTCCTCGCTTTCCCTCCTAAACCATCAGGAAGCACGCAGAGGAGGCGGTGCTGCTCTGGTCTTTGTTTGTGTCTCCTTACTGATTCGATTATACGATGATGTAGCTAAGGGCACCTTATCCTTTGAATATTCACTGGAACACGGGGAGGTATTTATGAATTTTTAAAGATGTAGTTCTGAGTCAGTTCTCGGTTACTGACAGGCCCCTTTGCACAGGGCACTGGGCCAGGCGGAGTGCAGGAGCAGAGGAGATGGGAGGCCCAGCCCCTGCCTTCAAGGAGCAGAGTAACCTGGGACTCCTCCCGCGAGGGGAGTCCCTGCCTAACCTGGCCTCTGGTAGACTGATTCACTTGTCAGGAGAAGAGAGAAGAACTAGGCAAGGAAAAATAAAGGTTCCTAGTGACCAGGGACTGCACAGCGCAGAGCTTCTGGGACAGCCAGCATCCCGCCCTCTCTTCCCACTTCCCAAACTGAGTGGCACTTATGATAATCTGCAGTCAGAGGATTTCAAGAGTCAGAGAACCACTTGATGATCATAACAGATCGTTTAAAAAAGATACCTTTACAGAAAAAGAACATAAGGAGCCAGTTATAATGCATGTAAGTAAATGAAAGCTATAGGAAAAGATACCAGATTAACAATAATTATTTCTGAGTCATTATAATTTCATTCTTTTCTGTATTTTATAAATATTCCACTATAGAAATTTTTGAAGTTATATCTGGGGAAATTATTTTCATACTATTTAATATTCTCAGTGATTTTTCATTTTTAGAAAATGGTTTTCTTTTTAGCCTCACCTTCCTAGGGCTCTGCTCTTTCATTTTCAGTGGGAATAGATAGCCCAAATGCTACACTTAAAGAAAGGATTTGCTCTAAGGGAAATAGTCTCAGCTGGGAGTGTGGTCAGTGAAATGGGTGGCACTGGATGAAAGAATAGTCCCTTACAGCTGTGTTCTTCTGATTGAAGTGAAGAGGATGTGCGGGCAATTATCCAGTGAATAATATGGCTATAAGGATGTGATCAACAGAGTCAAAGGTTGAACCAAGGAAGCCTTTGCTCGTGTTGCTGCCTTGTAAAGCAGTGATTCACAAATTTACCTCCACCTTAGAAACCTCTGGTGGTGGTTGGTGATTTAATCATTAAGTTGTGGCATACTCTTGTGATCCCATGGACTGTAGCCTGCCAGGCTCCTCTGTCCATGGGATTTCCCAGGCAAGAATACTGGAATAGGTGCCATTTCTTTCTCCAGGGGATTGTTCCAGCCTAGGAATTGAAACCACATTTTCTGCATTGCAGGTTTCTGCATTGATGGCTCAGATCCCTGAGCCATCAGGGATTCTGGCATCTTTCAAATCTCTTGTTGTCCAGGACACATCACTCATCAATTACATCTGCATCTCTGGGGGTGGAAATGAGGCTTCTGGATGTCTTTAAATTCCCCAATGATTCTAATATGGATCCAAGTTCGAGAACAATACAGTTTTTTTTTTTTTTTTTTCATGTAATAGAGAGATGGCATCGCCAACTCAATGGATGAGTTTGAGCAAACTCTGGGAGATGGTGAAGGACAGGAAAGCCTGGCGTGCTTCTGTCCATGGGGTTGCAAAGAGTCAGGCATGACTGAGCTACTGAACAACAACAAATAGATAATTAAACAGCAGTCTCCCTTAATTTGTATCATTTAGCCTGATAGAAGTCATTTAAGGAGTTGCTATTGGAGCAGCTTTCCAAGGTCTCAGGAGCTGGACCATCCCACAGCAGACTTGCACTGGCCTTCTCTATGTGTGTTTTAGAAGGTCGTGCAATATGTTAGAAAAAGTACAGGTTCTGAAGGCAAACAGACCTGGGTTTCCCTTTATCTCCTGGTTTAGACCCCGAGTGTGCCCAGTTCTTACCGCAGCCAGGAGTGTGAGGTCTCCACAGTCCTGGTCGCCCACAGCCCTGACAGTGCCTGGCTGCTGCTAGCGGGGCTGTGACCTCTTCCTGAGCCCAGTCAGTGCGGACCACTCAGGACCCAGAGCAGAGAAACGTGCCTTCTCCTTTCCGCCCAGGCCGGTGTTTATCATTGGTTAACTTGGTACTACCTTTGTATCAGTTTTAAAAAAAAATTGAAAGTAGCTTTCTTGCCATTGGAAGAAGTAGAACTTAAGCACTCTTCTGATACCAGCTGTGTGCACCTTCAATTTTGTCTTAAAAACAGATATATTTATTATGACATGGAAAATGCATAAGAAAAGAGCTCTTGTGGTAGAAATACCACATGTGAGGCAGTACTTGATGTAAGCATTGAAGAACTCCTAATGTCTACACGGAAGTGAGGACAAGGTTTGATCACCTGTGATGTGAAAAACTCTGGGATGAGGGTGGAGAGGACAACACTACATCTGGGCTTGCCTGGAATGCCTGGTGTACTGCCTCAGAACCAGCTGACTCTTTTTGTCCTGGTCCATCTGCTTTAGCACTTGTCCTTGACAAGTATTTTTAAGTATCATTTTTTTCATTTTTAAAAAGTGTGATTATTAATGATGGCCCTGCAGTCTTGTCCAGGACTGTGTGAGATGCATGTGCAATGAATGTAGTTCATGCTCTAGGCTTAGTCAAATCTTAGAAACAACCAGTGATAGCTCTATCCTTACATCATATAACTACCACCTCCTTTTCAGGGATAGTATACGAGAAGCTCCCTGTTGAACAAACTACACCTGGGCATAGGCAACTGGAACAGCTAATGCTTTGCCATCCCAGGTTCTGAAGGGAGTGATACTGAACAGGATACAGGATTCTATGGGACCTTCTGGAGAATAGACCTCCTTCCCCATCCCTTGTGTCTCCTTCCTCGTTTATAGAAAAGCTTTAGCTTTCCTGAGTTCCAAAGAGCAAATTTAACCATAGAGGTGAGGAAATGCAGAAACAAAGGAAAATAGTCAAACAAGACAAAATAATAATTGTTGTTTTTCTTTAGTCACTAAGTAATATCTGACTCTTCTGCCACCCTTGGATTGTAGTTCCTCCTCAAATGGTTATGCTGGGAAAGATTGAAGGCGGGAGGAGAAGGGGACGACAGGATGAGATGGTTGGATGGCATCACCGACTCAAAGGACATCAGTTTGAGCAAACTGCAGGAGTTGATGATGGACAGGGAGGCCTGGCATTTTCCAATCCATGGGGTCACAAAGAGTTGGACACGACTGAGCAACTGAGCTGACTCGCTGATAAAGGGTTATAGATAATATCATGAGACATATATTTGAATTATTTAATATTTGTAGATATTAAAACCCCCACCAGGTAGAAGAATTTAATTGCCTGCTGACCACCAGCATGTAGACCTCTGGCCAGATGGAACCAAAAGGTTGATGATTGAGATTTCTGAACTATCACTCTGGGACCTCACCATCAATCAATCAGAGAATTGTGCATGAGCTGATCAGGTGCCCTCAGACCATTTCCTTCACACTGTCTTTAAAAACTCTTCCCTGAAAACCATCCAGGAGTCTTTTGATCACAAGCTGCCTATTCTCTCTGCTTATTGTTGTTGTCGTTCAGTTGCTAAGTCATATCCGACTCTTTACTACCCCATGAACTACAGCATGCTAGGCTTCCCTGTCCTTCACTATCTCCCGGAGTTTGCTCATACTCATGTCCATTGAGTCAGTGATGCCATCCAACCATCTCAACCTCTGTCATCCCCCTTTCCTCCTGCCTTCAATCTTTCCCTGCATCAGGGTCTTTTCCAATGAGTCAGCTCTTTGCATCAGGTGACCAAAGTATTGGAGCTTCAGCTTCAACATCAGGCCTTCCAATGGATATTCAGGACTGATTTCTTTGAGGATTGACTGATTTGATCTCCTTGCCATCCAAGGGACTCTCAAGAGTCTTCTTCTGCACTGCAATTTGAAAGCATTAATTCCCTACAATAAACAATGTACTTTTCCTTCATTATAACCTGGTGTCAGTAAATTGGCTCTACTGTGTGTTGAGCAAGCAAACCCAGTCTGGTTTGGTAATGGGAGATGTATCCAACACCACTGGTTCTGAAAGACCCTTGAATAAGTATGTCACCCTAAGAATTTTGATTAGTGTGCTCCATGAGAAACTTAAAATATTATAAATTAGTTACATATAAATTGTGCATCAGAAAGAGGCTAAGCAATATTGACAAAGTGTATAGAGAGACTAGTTTGAGCCATCTTGCAATTGTGGTTTTATCATTTATAACATGGTATAAATTTACAACTATTGCTTCTTTATATTATCAGTATTACCTCCTTTGGGAGCAATAAACCCTTTCAGTACCAATGATTTCAAAAAGAGAAAAGGTATATTGAATAAAGCAATCAGGATTAAAATCTAAATTTTTGTTGGAAATCTGCTGATCAATTGATGAATGACTAATTTGATAAAATGTCAACGTTATTTGCCATGAGGTCCCTGTGGATACCTCTGACCACATGAAAACAAGAAGACACAAATATGCTGAAAAAGTTTCAATATTCAACTTGAATATTTTGTAGCGATGTTAAAACTGTGCAAAAAATTAACCATTTAATAAATGCAACTATAGAAGTTAAGTATATAGATCATTCTTTGGTACATGACTTCCACATGAATCAAGTAACAGCTAGTGGAGGTGATGGAATTCCAGCTAAGCTATTTCAAATCCTAAAAGATGATGCTGTTAAAGTGCTGCCCTCAATATGCCAGGAAATTTGAAAAATTCAGCAATGGCCACAGGAGTGAAAAAGGCTGGTTTTCATTCAAATCTTAAAGAAGGACAATGCCAAAGAATGTTCAAACTATGGCACAACTGTGCTCATTTCACATGCTAGCAAGGTAATTCTCAAAATTCTTCAAGCCAGTTTTTTACAGTATGGGAATTGAGAGCTCCCAGATGTACAAGCTGGATTTAGAAAAGGCAGAGGAACCAGAGATCAAATTGCTAACATCTGTTGGATCATAGAAAAAGCAAGAGGAATTCCAGAAAAATATCTACTTCTGCTTCATTGACTACACTAAAGCCTTTGACTGTGTTGATCACAACAAACTGTGGAAAATTCTTAAAGAGATGGGAATACCAGACCACCTTACCTTCCTCCTGAGAAACCTGTATGCAGGTCAAGAAGCAATATTTAGAACAGTTAGTGCTGGACATGGTAGAAAGGACTTGTTGCAAATTGGAAAGGAGTGCATCAAGGCTGTATATTTTCACCTTGCTTATTTAGCTTATATGCAGAGTACATCATATCAAATGCCAGGCTAGATGAAGCTCAAGTTGGGATCAAGATTGCTGGGAGAAATATTAATAACCTCAGATATGAAATGACAGCACACCAATGGCAGAAAAGGAAGAGGAACTAAAGAACCTCTTGATGAAGGTGAAAGAGGAGAGTGAAAAAGCTGGCTTAAAACTCAACACTCAAAAAACGAAGACTGTGGCATTTGGTCCCATCACTTCATGGCAAAAAGATGGGTAAACAATGGAAACAGTGACAGACTTTGTTTTCTTGGGCTCCAAAATCACTGTGGCAGGTGGCTGCATAGTAGGAAATTAAAAGACACTTAGTCCTTGGAAGAAAAGCTATGACAAACCTAGACAGTGTATTAAAAAGCAGAGACATCACTTTACCAACAAAAGTCCATTTAGTCAAAACTATGGTTTTTCCAGTAGTCATGTATGGATGTGAGAGTTGTACCATAAAGAAGGCTTAGTGCTGAAGAATTGATGCTTTCAAGCTGTGATGCTGGAAAAGACTCTTGAGAGTAGGTTAGACAGTAAGGAGATCAAACCAGTCAATCCTAAAGGAAATAAACTCTGACTATTCATTGAAAGGACTGATGCTGGAAGCTGAAGCTGCAGGAATTTGGCCATCTGATGCAAAGAAGCTAACTCATTGAAAAAGACTCTAATGCTGAGAAAGATTGAGGGCAGGAGGAGAAGGGGCGATGGAGGATGAGATGGTTGGATGGCATCATCAGCTCAATGGACATGAGTCTGAGCAAACTCTGGGAGGTAGTGAGGGACAGGGAAGCCTGGCATGCTGCAGTTCGTGTGGTTGCAAAAAGTCAGACCAACTGAGAGACTGAACAACAACTGCTCTCCACTGAATTTGCTCATTTTTTAAAGTTACAAATTGTGTAACCAAGACTCTTGTGCATATATAAAAAGTCAAGAGAGAATTTTAATGTGCCAGCTCTGTTAAAAAAAGAAGAAAATTGCAAGGAATCAAAAGACTCCCATTTTATATCAATGTCGTCAGTTGGTATAAGTAGAATTTAGCTAATTTCATCCAATTTATAGAATCAAAATAAAATTTTCAAACAGTCTGTTAGAGATGAAATATTTGACATTATTATGAATATCATAGTCAATTCAGTCAAAAAGTTCAACATAGATAAAATCTTTGTTGATTTTGGGATAAGAAAACTAATATAAATTTGGGGCAGCATAGTGTTATGATGAAAGTGATGTTTAATTAATTTAATAAATCTATGGTACGGAAATATTTTTATGAAATTGATTGTGTACAAACATAGTTCTTAATTCATCTAAACACAATGTGCCAAAAAATAGAAATAGCTGTTGTTTGAATTGACAATTTTTTAATTCATATATAATTAAAACATAGCATTATATTAGTTGTAGTTGTACTACATAATAATTCAGTAATTTAAACATTGTGGAATAATCATTAAATAAATTTAGTTATCATCCAAGAGTTGACAAATATTTTTGCGTGTACACAAAGTAACTAAATTACAATTTTTTCATTTGAGGCAAAATTGATGTTGAATTTAACAAACTGGCTTGGCAGCTATTTCTCGCTTTACTACTCCTAGTATTTGGTTTTTAAAATGTCTTAGATTTATTGAAATGTATTTATAAATAAACTTATGTGACTGACAGAGGTAGCAAACTTTCAGGAAAAGCTTTGTTTGCATTTTGTTCAATATATTGAAAAACATTAATCTGAATGTTCAACAGATGGAGCACCTAAAGCTTTTCTGATGACAACAAAACTGGCAGACAGGAAAACACTCAAAATCAAGGATGAAACTGAACAAAACGAATCATGGGAGTTGAAATTGTCTGTGATTTAATTTTGACATCTATGTTCTTCGGAATATCTTGATTTTGAGAAAGAATTTACAATAACGTTCTCATATTCAATTGGATACATTTCTATTCTGTATTGGAATGGAACAAAAGTGAAAAGATCTGTCATTTGTAGTACCTAAATTTGGTGAAATATTCAAAAGGATCATAAATGGAGACAATTTATTTTATGAGTTTCATCTTTGAAAAATAGTTGTTCTGAAAATGGAAGCAAAATGAGAGTGTCGATAAAAATATCTTAGCCTAACCATTTACATACTTTCAGGTTAGAAATGAAATTTTTCTTCATTTAATAGAATATACTCTTCAATTACCAGGTACAGCTGCAACTGTAAAAAAGGTATTTTCTTCATAAAATGTGGTATGTTCTCTCTGATAGCAGTATTAGAATGTGCTAACAGTTAAAATTATTAACGTAAAATTCAGCTCTTCAGAAGACTGCAGGCAACTTCATGAAAAAGTTAAAAATAATAATACTGTATAGGTAACACACTTTCTTCTAAAAAGCGTGAGTGACATGGTACTAGAGACAGCTAAAAACAGATTAAAATATCGAATATGTAATAAGTATAATTGTTCTGATTGCTGTTTTTTCATGTTTAGATAACCAAAATAATACTCACTAAAATGTACCTAACCTGATGTTATTTTTATTTTTCATACAGGATTTTCTTTTTCAAAACAGGTTTTGAATAGAGCTAATTATGTAGATCTACCAGTGTTGTAAATCCAATTGAGCCCAATGAATACTTTTTAAAATATATAATTATGATTGTTTTTAATTTTCCTTTCACTGGAAGCTCTCCTTCAAGGACATTGGATTATTTATTTGGTCACCCTACGGGCTGAGGTTCCTAAAGAACCTGAGTCTAGCTCTGGGGGCTGGACATGTATGCTGAAGTCATTGACAAAACCACAAGAGGAAACGTGGGAAGGGTGGAAAAGACTCAGTGCTTTAGAGAAGGACTCAGACAGTGATGCTTGGAGCTCACCGTATGGTGAGGTGACTGCTGCCTGGAGTGGGTTTGAAAGTTTTTAGAGATGTTTACCTTGGGTTAGGCTCGGGAAGTGAATAGGATCTGGAGATACAGGAAAACCTGTGGGTTGGAAAAGAGCTTCCTGGATGATGGCAGTGCAGATAGTAGATAGTCTGGACTCAATAAGAAAGAACACTTAGGGAAGGAATCATCTTGAAACACTCTGAGTGGCAACCTTTTTTCAAGGCAAGGTTAAAAAAAATCGACCTAGTTATTGACAGTTCATAAGCCTCATAAACTTGATGGATTTGGGATTTTCCAAACAATATTTTTACTTAATCCCCAAATTAATTAATTAGAAGTTGTGCATTTTTCTTGACAAAAGTTAGTATTTTGCATTTCCAGAACTCTGCAGAGGTATGATGAGAAAGTTCGAAAAGAATCAAGAAGTTAAGAAAAAAGAAAGTGTCCATTCTGTATTCAATGTCTTGAGATAAACCATAATGGAAAAGAATATAAAAATTATCTATATATATATATGTGTGTGTGTATCTATATATGATATATGTATATTAGCATGTTATATATGTATGTATGTTTATATGTGTATATATGTGTGTGTGTGCATGTGTATATATGTTTACATATACATATGTGTGGGATTCCCTGATAGCTCAGTTGGTAAAGAATCTGCCTACAATGCAGGAGACCCCAGTTCGATTCTTGGGTCAGGAAGATCCACTGGAGAAGGGATAGGCTACCCACTCTAGTATTATGGCCTAGAGAATTCCATGGACTGTATAGTCCATGGGCTTGCAAAGAGTCAGACACAACTGAGTCACTTTCACTTTCACTATACATATGTGTGTGTGTGTGTGTGTATATATATAGACGTATGTGTATATATATGTACATATATACATTTATATGTATATGTGTGTGTATATATATGTACATATATACATTTATATGTATGTGTGTGTGTGTATATATGTATTATATACATTTATATGTATGTGTGTGTGTATATATGTACATATATACATTTATATGTATGTGTGTGTATATATGTATATATGTACATTTATGTGTGTGTGTATATGTATATATGTACATTTATATGTATGTGTGTATATATGTGCATATGTACATTTATATGTATGTGTGTATATGTATATGTACACATGTACATTTATATGTATATATGTGTGTATATATGTACATATGTACATTTATATGTATGTGTGTGTGTATATGTATATGGGTTTCCCTGCCTGCAGTGCAGGAGACCCAGGATCAATCCCTACATATGTATACAACCGATTCACTTTTCTCTACAACAGAAATTAACACAGCACTATAAATCAACTATACTTCCATGAAAAAAAAAAAAAAGTTTCCAGTTTTACCCCAGCCAGGACTTACTCACAGCCCCGCAGCAAACAAACTCTGTTATGCTAGTTTCCTGAGTGGCAATTTAAGGTATCCTGACTTATTGAAATGTAGATGTGCTATTTTGTACTTTATACTTTAATGTCAATGAATAATTTATGTATACACCTCCGTCCTGTTGCAGATTATAGCTTTTCCTTCATATTTGTAAAGTTTTTTGTTTGTTTTGTAAATCCGGCTTAGGGAGGTAGTGTGAATCAGTTGAAAGAAATAAGGACTCATAAAATATTTGTAATCTCTAACAAAGTCTCTGTTTCCTCATCTGTAAAGTGAGGATTAATTAAGGTCATCTGCAGTGATCTTTTGTTAAAGTCTGTCACACACTAGATACTGAATGCATTAGGGCTTGGAGATCAGGAAGGAAATCAGACAGGGCAAATAGACCACTGTAGCAATGTGATACATGCTATGAGATAAGTTGGTTTAAGGAATTAGGAGATGTAAGGAAAGGCTTTATTGCTAAAAGGAAAGCTGAATTGTTTCTTGAAGGTTGGGTTGGATTTTGTCTGGAAAGTGAGATAAATGATTCCTAGAAGATGAGAAAGCATGCAGAAAGCATGGAAATGCAAACATATTAATATTTTAGGTTCATATGTGCTCTAAAATGTATGAATTCTGAAATCATTGAGAAAAAGTAAGGGAGCCTTCGTGGCTTCTCTGGTGGCTCAAGACGGTAAAAGCGTCTGCTTACAATGCAGGAGACCCGGGTTTGGTCCCTGAGTGGGGAAGATCCTTGGAGAAGGCAATGGCAACCCACTCCAGAACTCTTGCCTGGAAAATCCCATGGACGGAGGAGCCTGATAGGCTACAGTCCATGGGGTCGCGAAGAGTCAGACGCAAATGAGCGACTTCACCTCACTTCAGAGAGAGAAGTGCCTGCATGCACAGTGACTTCGTATGTTTAAGGAGCTAGAATGTGACAGCAGATACATTCATCCTGGTTTCAGTAAAAAGATGTGGTGGCAACTGTAGGGTGGACTTGAAATAAACCAAGACTAAATTTCATGACTTTGCAGGTGCTATATAAAGTGCAACTGGTCACTTTGCAACATCAGAAAACCTCCTTCACTGGATCATTTAAAATACAATAAATGTCTATTTGTCAGGAATTAGTCACAGTTGGAGTGGAGAAAAGAATAGGTACCTCCTGAGAGTCTTTGCAACTACATGCTTAAGAATCTGCCTGCAATGCAGGACAGGTTCGATCCCTGGGTTGGGAAGTTTCCCTGGAGAAGGGAATGGCAACCCACTGCAATATTCTTCTCTGAAAAATTCCACGGACCAAGGAGACTGGCAGGCTGCAGTCCATGGGGTTGCAAAGAGCCAGACATGACTGAGCGACTAACACTTTCACTTTCAAAGGAAAACTGATGAGGATGAAAATTTTACAAAAGTTCATGATCTCAAATTCTTCAATAAGACATCCTTTACAGATTTCCCTTCAGTCTTTTTAATGTATCTCTGTCTTAGACTCTCTGGGGTGCTAAAATAAAAATACCATAGACTAGATGGCTTAAACAACAAATATTCACTTCTCACAATTTTGGGAGCTGGGAAACCCAAGGTCAAGACACCAGTGAAATCAGTGCCGTGTCTGATGAACACTTGCTTCCGCATTCACAGATGGCCATTTCCTCTGTGTCCTCACATGATGGACAGCTCTCTGGGGTCTTGATTAGAAGGCCACTCTCATGATCTAATCACCTCCCAATGGCCCCACCTCAAACACCATCACATTCAGGATTCAGTTTCAACATATGAATTTTGGGGTAGATGCAAACATTCCATTTATAGCAACCTGTATTACCTCTGGATGAAGTAAAAATACTCCTTAGCTCTGCTTACCAAGATTCTCACAGTCTAGTCCCAACATTCTCTGTACTAGAAGTCTTTGCTCCAATCAACCTTATTTATTACTTACCTTCCCTTTCAAATCCCTGCCTTCATTCTAATCTCCCCCTTTCAGATGGACTTTCCATTCCTTTTTTCCTTAGGTCTTTTGAAGACCCTACTCAAATCTCATAGATATCATATGAGATAAACAGATATAATCCTCTAAACCACTTTTAGTAGTACACTGCACTGTCAAATAAAATTGTTTTTTTGCACATAACCAGTTCTTCCCAGAATATATATTACTAACAACGTATTACTTTTCATTTTTGATTGATTTCCCTTCCCTTGGCCATGGAATACAACTAAGGTTGGATAATCTACTACTTAGGGAGTGTGGCAACATTTTGAATTTTTAGTATTCATTTGTTCACTGAGTACTTTTAAATCTTGAATTATTTACATGCTTAGGGGCTTATCCTGCATAAATATTACATACAACACTGACTATAGGACTCAAGCTTTCTTCTGCCTTTTGGCAGGAGGTGGATATAATGCTTAGACCTTAAAGAGCCACTGTGGTTTTTAAAAGGTCATATTTGGCCAACCATAATTTATTCTGTATGTCTTAAAGGAAAAGACAAAAATAATTCAGTAGACAAAACTCAATTATTTTTTCCCATAAAACGTTTCATGGATCTTCATAAGGAGATATAATTTCTAAACTGCACAGATTTGAAAGAAGAGAAAAATCAGCATGATGGATTGAAAAAGTGAAAAAGTAACAAATTTGAGAAGCTAAGCCAGCTAAGAGGTTTGTGAAAATGAAAGTGAAAGTTGCTCAATCGTGTCCAACTCTTTGTGACCCTATGGACTATCCCCACTCCATGGAATTCTCCAGGCCAGAATACTGGAGTGGGTAGTCTTTCCCTTCTCCAGGAGATCTTCCCAACCCAGAGATCGAACCCAAGTCTCCCATATTACAGGCACACTCTTTACCAGTTGAGCCACAATGGAAGCCCAAGAAGTGGAGTGGGTAGCCTGTCCCTTCTACAGCAGATCTTCTGGACCCAGGAATCGAACTGGGGTCTCCTGCCTTGGAGGCAGATTCTTTACCAACTGAGCTATCAGGGAAGTCCCGAGAGTTTAATGACCAAATAGAAGTAAATATACATATACTTCTCATTTGCTGAAAATAATCGAGAATAATGAATATATCTTTCATGAAATATGAAAATAAATAGACAATATTTATTCTAATTAAATGTTTTCTTTCTTAAAAAATTCATTTTGGTTCTTTAGAACTTGATCTAGAGTCTCTGAAGCATAAAGAAGGCCTTTGACTTGTAAAACATGGGAATTTTACTAAATTTCTTTCTAGAAGTTTAGTACAATTAGTATTTTGAGCATTTTCTAGTTTTGAAAATGTGAGGCTTTTTCAACTATTTGGGCATTTTATGAAAATTGAGGATTATGTCTATGGTCTCAGAAAATCATGTAATAGTTCTTGCATATTCTCAGATAGCTCAGATGGCCTTTTAATGAACATCTTGAACTATAATACTAATAAGGAAAATCTCATACTCAAGTTACACAAATGGCCAAATTTTCACAACCAGAACATTCCTTTGTAAATAGCACTCATTTAGTGAACTGATGAACGAAAGTATAAAAGATTTTAATAAATGTGATCATGTCAATGTGCTCAAATGTTTGAATCCTAAAACCTCAGGGAGACAGAAGGGTCTTCCATTCCCAGTCCTCACTGTGACGAGATCAGGAAATAGACTACAATGTTATTAAAACTAATGAATTAGTTTATGTAGGATTCAAGACATGTTTTTCTTTAAAATTATATTTGAAATTAGAAATGCATTGTTCTTCACGTATTATTATTACAGGTAACTGTGGAATTGTTTTCAACCCAAAGTCCCCAATAATAGGACCATACCTACATAGCAGCTTTTTCTATATGGACAGCATATGGTTACTCTCTTGTCTGATTTTCATTTAGGAATATAAAAGAACTTCTATTATTAGGTTTTGCAGATGAAAAACCAGAACAGATTCTTAGTGCCAAGTATGGTTTCAAATATGACCCTGGATATTGCAATCCCGAAGTTAGACCTATAGAACTCCTTAACTTCCTCCCAATCAACTCTAAAACCCCTTGGGAGTTCCGTAGTTCGGTTTGTTAATCAGTCCCATTTGTTCCTCAGATAAATTGCTTTCCACCTAACCTGGGAGACAAAAGGTGTTTATTTCAGGGTATCCTCTCTGCTATCATCTCCCCTCAACTTGGAGATGGCTGTTACTGGTTTTCCCAGAACCCATCACTCCTTCAGCGTTCAATAAGGAATATTTGTTTCAATAAAGAGCCAACTCCTGTCACTAGTTGCTTCCAGCACGGCATTTCACAGTGCACTCAGGCTCTTCTGATCTCGGAGCAAGAGGACATTTCTTCACTATGGCTTTTCTTTTGAAACTGACTTTCAATTTGGAGACCTGAATATATAGTGATGATGCTGGTAGTGATTATGTCATTTTATGACCAAAATCTCTTACAGTGTTTACTTTAGCTATTAAAAATGAAGAGTTATAATGTTTTAGTTTCCCAAGGCCAAGGTGAATCCTCAAGTCCTCCAGGAAACATGGCTTCTCTCGTGATCAATAAATATGTTGTTTTCTTTTTCCTCTGAAAATAACTGTATTCTTTTGGCAAAATAATATTCATTGCACAAATGAAAATGATTCAAATGCTAACCATTGTTAGCACTTTGGTGAACATCCTTTCAAGCATTTCTGTAAGCATGTATGTGCATGTGTATATATGTTTTTTATATAAGTAGAATCACTATGCATTTTCTTTTCTAGTTTGCCATTTCACCCAACGATATTAAGTAGACTGCTTTCCATGTCAGTAAAAGAGTTGATATATCACTGTTGTAGGTTCTCTATTTTGTGCATGCACCATGTTTGATTAAATGTTCCATGGAAATATTTTCTCTTACGAATAATATTGCAATGAATATCTTGTGCAACATTTTTCATCTTGAATGATTAGATCATAGTTTGAAATCTTATAGTAGGTAGCAGGGTCAAGGTGTATATGGACGTGATATTGGATATATGTGGTCAGATTGGCCTCTGGAAATGTTGTCCTAATTATGTATGAGGATATGCTTGTGTACCTCAAGAAAAAGCACATCTTTTCACACATACATACTAAACACTGAGATTTAATAATGTTTTAAGTCTTTTTTCTATATTATTAACAAAAATAATATTGCACTGTTTGAATATCAGTGAGATTGATCACTACTGCACACTTACTAACTGTATTTCTTCATTTACAAATTGCCTCTTTACCCATCTTCACTTTGCCGACGAAGGTCCACATAGTGAAAGCTATGATTTTCCCAGTAATCATGTACAGATGTTACAGTTGGACCATAAAAATGGCTGAGCACTGAAGAATTCATGCTTTTGAAATGTGGTGAAGACTCTTGAGAGCCTCTTGGACAGCAAGGAGATCAAACCAGTCAATTCTAAAGGAAATCAACACCGAATATTCACTGGATCGACTGTTACTGAAGCTCCAATACTTTGGCCACCTGATACAAAGAGACTGTTCATTGGAAAAGACTCCTATTCTGGGAAAGATTGAGGACAAGAGAAGAAGGGGGCAGCAGAGGATGAGATGATTGGATGGCATCACCAAATCAATGGACATGAGTTTGAGCAAACTCAGGGAGATAGTGAAGGACAGGGAAGCCTGGCATGCTGCAGTCTACAGGGTCTTAAAAAGTCAGACATGACTTACCGTCTGAACAATGACACCCATCTTCCTCTCGGACTTCTCTCCTTTCTTCATAGGTATTTATAATATATGCTTCCAATTCTGCAGCTTGTATTTAAATTTTTGCTTTTTTTTTTTGTAAAGAAGTTTTTGACTTGTTTGACTTAAACTTGAAGTAGGCATATTTTTGTTGTTGTTGTTGATAAAATATATCAGCTGTTTCATTTTGCTCTTTCCAATCTTTATTACATTCTTAGAAAACCTTTGCCAATCACGTTAATAGACTTACAACTTTTGCTTTTGCTCTTCATCAAATGCTGCTTTAAATTATTTGTTATTCTTTTTATGCATTGTACCATATTTCCAAGTAGGTCATTGGTCAAGGAGTAGATGTTATCTTGTTTCCCACAGAAGAAAATCCTATCTTATCACCTTGGATACGGAAGTAATTCAGTCATTGTGATTGATGGATCCCTTCATTCAAAAAATATATTTATAGCTAGCACCTGGTATTGTTGCAGATATGGCAAAAAGGGTATTTTTATCTTCTTTTCATTGGGCTTTAAATTATTATAATCATTTTGGAGGACAGCTGGTGATATACTTCAAAAGCCTTTAATATATAATTTTATTACTCAAAATTAATCCCTAATGAGAGATACATAGACAAACAAATATACTAGAAAAATATATTTCCTCACAGATTTATTTATGGCAACAAAAAATTTAGAAATATCCTAATGGTATTATGGTAATGCACTGTATAATGTAGGACATATTTATAGATTCTTATACTGTAACACTATCAAAATAGTGTGGTTAAAGAAAATTACTTTTAAAAGTTCTTGATGCAATGCGAAATTAAAATTTAAAAAAATAAATTTTATTTCATCCTAAAGTTATTATATGCCCATGGTAGGGGAACTTCAAATGGTATAGAAGGGAATCATTTGGGAAGTTAAATTCTTTTTTTCTCCACTTTCTCCAAACCCACTCCCCAGAAATAACCCTATTAATAGTTTCTTTATTTGGTGCAGGCCTTTACATTTTAAATGATGCAAGTATATACATCTGTGCTCCCTGATTTTTTCCCTGAAATCTTAGGGAGCATTTTCAGTGCTTCCTAGTCCTTCTCCATTTCTCTTACAAAGAAGGTCAGAAGCATCCCAAGAATATATCTAAAAGTGTGTCTTCTTATTTTATTTCATCCAACTCTCTTTGGAATAGGATGAAGGTGACTCATCTAACCTAAAGTCTGATGTATGTCTTCTGCTCTGAGCTATTTTATTCCAGTATTTCTTCATTGTTTATCTTTTGTTCTGGAATTCTTACTATTAATACATAGTAGTGGGAGCAGATGGGTAGAGCCTCTATTTTATATTCTTACTAATATTTTTATTTGTTCTTATTTTACTCTTGGCAATGGGAAATTTATTTACTACCTTCCAATATCCCCCAAATCAATTTTTAGACATCTGTATTTTTATATAACCTATTCATTGAATTTGGGGGGAATCTGTCTTCTTTTCCAAGAATTCTTGTTATTCTTTGGCTTTAGCCACACCTTCTGGTTTTATTGTTGCTATTTAGTTGCTGAGTCATTGCTAAGTCATATCTAACACTTTGTGACCCCATTGACTGTAGCCTACCAGGCCACTCTGTCCATAGGATTTCCCAGGTAAGAAGTGGGTTGCCATTTCCTTCTCCAGGGAGTCTTCCCAATTGAGGGATTGAACCAAGTCTCCTGCATTGGCAGGAGGATTGTTTACCACTGAGTCACCAGGGAAGCCCTATTTTATTGTAAAAGTGGAAGTGGAAGTCGCTCAGACGTGTCCGACTCTTTGTGACCCCATGGACTGTATAATCCATGGAATTCTCCAGGCCAGAATACTGGAGTGGGTAGCCCTTCCCTTCTCCAGGGGATCTTTGCAACCCAGGGATCCAACCCAGGTCTCCCATGTTGCAGGTGGATTCTTTACCAGCTGAGCCACAAGGGAAGCAGGTGGCCTCAGGGATGAATAGGAAGATGAATGAAATGGCAAACCTGAGGGAAATTCAACAGAGCTGGGGGAGCTTGGATCTGAGACTTGAGGGAGAGGAACACTCTCTAATGTGTTGTCCACATTCAGTGAGAGCTCTGCCTTTTCAAGTAGGTGAAGGGCTCAGGCTTACTACCTTTGAATTCTTAAGTGCCTGGCTCAGAGTCTACCGATCTGAGGAATGAAATAAAGGACATTTGATGAACACTTTAAGTACAGGCAAGGGTGATACACAAAGAAGGGGCATTTGCTTCCTGAAAGTGGCAAAGTCTTAGTAGGTGGGTATCAGTTGGGGATAAGGAAGTAACATTTTAGACTGAGAGAAGAAACACATAGAGATAGGACAACAAGAGAAATGATGATGTGGTGATGGTGATCGTAGCCACTACTATTTACCAAACATCACCCATGAGCCCAAGCGCTAGGGCTCACACACTGGCCATATGACCAGGCAGCAAGGGCAAGTTGATGTCTATATCTGATTGCAGTCTCACATGGTCATAATAGGTGTTTTTTTCCCCCATCATTTATTAACGTAATAAAACCAAGTGTTCAAAAGCAAACCCAGGAATAGGTAAGAAAGCTGATTTCCTTAATGCGAGTATATCTTGCTCTTGCATGCTACCTGTACTTCTTCGAGTTATCTGGCTTGGTTAGAATAAGCATAATATGACTGTAAGTATGAAAGGGATAATAAATAATTTTGTAGGCCATGTTCAGAAATGGAGATTTTATTTATCAGGCAATGAGCAGTCACTGAAGGTTCCCTGAGCAGAGGAAAGTTACAAACATGGATTTTCTTGCCTAGACTATGCTACTGGATTGGTTGTGGAGTAATAGAAAATTAGAAGGCTAATTAGGATTTGTTGCAGAGCTGATGGAGAAATCATGAGGTTTGAGATTGAAATTGTGTAGCAGGAATAAAGATGAAGAAATTGTATGTAAGAGGTCAGTGGAGAAGATGGAAAACTTGATTGTGTCACAGAAAAGTAAAATCACCTAGAACCAGGAGATATGCTTGGGGATTCTTGGAAATGTCAACTGCTACGTTGAGAAATGTCCAGAAGTGTCACTGGCTTGAACACTCTTCTACTGATTCTCTGTTGATGACTAGACTGTCCACCTTGCCTACCTCAGTAGATATATTTAATGTGCAATTTTCTGTAATGATTTCTTAGCAAGTGAAACAAATTAAAAAATCAAAACAGTAAAACAAGAGTCCATACTTCATCAGAATGGGTATAAAAGAAGGCACCTCAATATAATAAAGACTATATATGGTAAACCCAAAGTTACCTCAGTGGTGAGTTAGAAGTTTTTCCTCTAGGATCAAGAACAACACATAGATTCCCACTCTTCTCACTCTCATTTTAGTATTGTTCCAGAAGTCCTAGCTAGAACAACCAGGAAAGACAAAGAAATAAAAAATACCTAAATGTAAAGGAAGAAGTAAAATTGTTATTATTTGAAGGTCACATCAATTCAGTTCAGCCGTTCAGTTGTGTTGGACTCTTTGTGACCCCATGGACTGCAGCATTCCAGGCCTCCCTGTCCATCACCAACTCCCAGAGTGTACCCAAACCCATGTCCATTGAGTTGGTGATGCCATCCAACTATCTCATCCTCTGTTGGCCCCTTCTCCTCCTGCCCTCAATATTTCCCAGCATCAGGGTCTTTACAATGAGTCAGTCCTTCGCATCAGGTGGCCAAAGTATTGGAGCTTCAGCTTCAACATCAGTCATTCCAATGAACACCCAGGACTAATCTCCTTTAGGATGGACTGGTTGGATCTTCTTGCAGTCCAAGGGACTCTCAAGAATCTTCTCCAACACCACAGTTCAAAAGCATCAATTCTTCGGCGCTCAGCTTTCTTTATAGCCCAACTCTCACATCCATACATGACCACTGGAAAAACCATAGCCTTGACTAGATAGACCTTTGTTAAAAAGAGTAATGTCTCTGCTTTTTAATATGCTGTCTAGGTTGGTCATAACTTTTCTTCCAAGGAGTAAGCGTCTTTTAATTTCATGGCTGCAGTCACCATCTGCAGTGATTTTGGAGCCCAGAAAAATAAAGTCAGCCACTGTTTCCACTCTTTCCCCATCTATTTCCCATGAAGTGATGGGACCGGATGCCATGATCATAGTTTTCTGAATGTTGAGCTTTAAGCCAACTTTTTCACTCTCCTCTTTCACTTTCATCAAGAGGCTCTTTAATTCTTCACTTTCTGCCATAAGGGTGGTGTCATCTGCATATCTGAGGTTATTGATATTTCTCCCGGCAATCTTGATTCCAGCTAGTGCTTCACCCAGCCCAGCGTTTCTCATGATGTACTCTGCATATAAGTTAAATAAGCAGGGTGACAATATACTGCCTTGATGTACTCCTTTTCCTATTTGGAACCAGTCTGTTGTTCCATGTCCAGTTCTAACTGTTGCTTCCTGATCTGTATACAGGTTTCTCAGGAGGCAGATCAGATGGTATGGTATTCCCATCTCTTTCAGAATTTTACACAGTTTATTGTGATCCACACAGTCCAAGGCTTTGGCATAGTCAATAAAGCAGAAATAGATGTTTTTTCTGGAACTCTCTTGCTTTTTCGATGATCCAGCAGACGTTAGCAATTTGATCTCTAGTTCCTCTGCCTTTTCTAAAACCATCTGGAAGTTCACGGTTCATGTATTGCTGAAGCCTGGCTTGGAGAATTTTGAGCATTACTTTACTAGCGTGTGAGATGAGTGCAATTGTCCAGTAGTTTGAGAATTCTTCAGCATTGCCTTTCTTTGGGTTTGGAATGAAAACTGACCTTTTCCAGTCCTGTGGCTACTGCTGAGTTTTCCCTAATTTTACATATAAAAAAATCCCAAAGATCCAAGCAACAACAATTAAAAAAAAAAAAGGTTGGAATTAATCAATGAATTTAGCAAAATTGCAGGATATGAAATCAATATACAGAAATCAGTTGTATTTCTATATACTAACTATGACACATCTGAAAAAGAAATAAAAAAAAACTATTCCATTAACAAACATTAAAAACAATGACATACCTATGAATAAATTTAATCCCAGAAATGAAAGTTAGAAAACTCCAAAAATTTTGAAAGGAATTGAATATAAAACAAATGAAAAGATATCTTGTATTCATGGGCTGGAAGAATGACTTTTGCCTAAATGTTCATTCTCCCAAAGTCATCTATAGGTTTAACACAATCCTGATTTAAATTTCAATGGTATTTTCTGGAAATCTTTTTGAAAATTCTAAAGTTTGTATTGAACCACAAAATACTCCAAATACTCAAACCAAACATGAGAAAGAAGAACAAAGCATCACACTTCCTGGTTTCAAACTATACCACAAAGCAAGATGAAACAGTATGGCACTGGCATGAAACTCAACACACAGACCAATGGAACAGAACAGACAGCACACAACGAAAGCCCACATCAACCGGCACCTAGCAGGAGAGATAAGGACACCCAAGGAAAGCAGAGTCTCTTCATCAGATGGGGTTGAGAAAACCAGGGAAACACATGCAGAAAAATAAAGTTGGACCTATATTTTATCCCATTCCGAAAAGTTAACTCATAATGGACCAAAGATTGAAACATAAGATCTGATATCATAAAATTCCTACAAGAAAACAAGGTGTGGGGAAGCTACAAACACTGATCTTGACAATTGTTTTTTGGATGTGACACAAGCAAAAGTACAAATGACAAAAGCAAAAATCAACAAGTGAGACCACATCAAACTTAAAGGCTTCTGTATAGCAAAGAAAACCCCAATTAACAAACTAAAATATAATCTAGGGAATGGGAGAAAATATTTGCAAACTGTACATAAGATGAGGGGTCAATATTTAAAATATATAAGAAACTCATACAATACAATAACAATAAACAATCCAGTTTAAAGAATGGCCAAAGGAATTGAGTTGACATTTTTTTACAAAAAGCACAACCAAATGGCCAACAGTCACTAATCATCAAGGAAATGCAAATCAAAACCACAATGAGATGTCACCTCATACCTGTGACCTGATGAGACAGTCAGTGTTCCACAATGGATGAATGGACAAAAAGATGTGATATAAAATATTGATATTACATATATATATAGTGAGATATATATGAATATTATTTAGCTATGAGAAAGAAGAAAATCTTTCCATGGATGGAACTTCAAGACATTATGCTAAGCTAAATAAGTCAGATAAGGACAAATACTATATGATATCACTTATATGTAGAATCTGTAAAAGCCAAACTCATACAAACAGAGTAGAATGGCAGTTAGTAGGGGACAAGAGTGGGAAAATACAAGAGATAATTTTTAAGGGTACAATCTTGCAGCTAGTAGATAAATAAGTCCTGGAGACCTAATGCACAGTATGGTGATTATAAACAATAATACTGTATTATAAATATCAAAGTTCCAATCAGCTCAGTTCAGTCATTCATTCATGTCCGACTCTTTGCGACCCCATGGACTGCAGCACCCCAGGCTTCCCTGTCCATCACCAACTCCGAGAGCTTGCTCAAACTTATGTCCATCAAGTTGTTGATGTCATCCAACCATCTCATCCTCTGTCGTCCCCATCTCCTCCTGCCTTCAATCTTTCTCAGCATCAGGGTCTTTTCTGATGAGTCAGTTCTTAGCAACAGGTGGCCAAAGTTGCAATACCAAGAACTTAATTATCCCCCCCTCCCAAAAAGAAATGATAATTATGTGAGGTATTAGAGTTGCCAGCTAATACTACAGTGGCAATCATATTGAAATATGTAAATGTATCAAATCGACATGTTGCATACTTTTAAACTTACATGACCTTGTATGACAAATATATTTCAAGAACCCCACAAAACCCACAGGGTTTTATAATGGCTACTTATTGTGTAATAAATTAATATATTCTTCCCTCTAATGTATAATTTTACACTAATTATGCAGCCAATAATACCAGGATCCTACCACTGCCTGGTAAGATTCATTACAACATAAGACACTTTGAATAGTCTATATGGTTGCTTTATTTCTCTGTGTAGTACCTTGTTGAGTACCTCTCATCACTCAAAATGCGTTGGATGTGGATTTTTAAAATGCCACTTTTGATGCAATATAGTGTCAACAGGGTCAACAATACCTACTGCATTCTGGTAACCTTAGCAACTAACCAGATACCTAATTCAAGTTTGACCTTTTTCTCCTTCTGTTCTAGCTGGCTAGCCATCCATCTTCTTCTGCTAGTTTTGGCAAGATGATAAAAAATGGAGGTGATGGAAATGACCAGCTGGTCAGTTACAGCTTATTGGGCAGGTCAGTGCAGGAGGCCATGCATAGGATCGCATAAGGTTCAGGGGAAAGCACAGTTCTGAGACTGTGTTCTTACCACCAAGGAGAGGATATGTTCACCGGACTGCAACCCGCACATGGGCAAGAAGAAGCAACCGGTTGGCCAGACACCAGTCCCAATGGCACTTGAGGTCTGGCCTTTTTGATTTCCTCTCCCCTACTCTCAAGCTTTCGGGTGTCCCTGGTGAGGAGACTTTGTCAGGCAGCTCCTCACAAACACATCTGTACACGCAGATGCTGTTGGCTACCTAAATGAATTTTTTTCGGCAGTAGAATGAGGTGCATTTAACAATTCAGCTTCCATTGGCATTTTCTTACCAAGATTTTCCCTCACCTTCCTAAATGCAAGTGATAAATTTGAAGGTCAGAGTGGCTTCCAGTGAAGTGAATAGGCTGTCTTCCAAAGCCTTCATAGAAGTGACTCATTTAAGCAGCAGGGCACTTTCTTGAGATGTTGGGGACTTTGAAATGGATTTTGCTCCTGTAAAATTGGTAATGCTTGCAACAATGCAGAGATCTCTTACCACAATAAACAAGGCAATTAATGTGTCTTTAATTTGCATCTAAACCAAAGAGAAAGGGTGCGTTTATTCCATGTGACATGAAGACGAATTTTTCTTTAAAAACAAAGTTTCATGCTGTGACTACAATTAGTGTAATTGTCAGCTCTTCTCTAAAAACAAATATGTATTAAGAGAAACGCCAGCATTGTGCCCTCCTCTGGTGTGAAAATGAGACAATCAAAATCTATTGTAATTACCTTAGTGATATTATAATTAGCAACGATTAAGTTATTCCATGCTGCTTTTTTCCTCTTGGCTACAATTAAAAAAGTATATATCTTTCTGCAGCACGTTACTGCTGATCATTTTACCTCAATACATGTCTGGTAAGTGGATAAATTAGAAGTAATTTTAAAGCACAACTCCGTTAAAACATATATCTTTCTATTTAACTGCCTTAACCCTGTAGATACATCTGTCTTCTTTGCTGCTTAGTAAAAAAAAGAACTTCCCCCCTGGTTTCTTGGTCAGGAATCAAATGTGGGTTTTCTTTGTTTGTCTTTTAATTACAGATAGCTGAGTGATATGATTAATCATTCAGTTCTTGCCAGGCATACCCACCTAGCTTCAAATCCCTGTCTTGGTCAATAACCAGGTTTTAAAATAAATTGTTGAAGAGCCAGCCAGCTGTACCACTGCAGAAAGGAAAGGTCCTGAGTAAATGCATGCCTTTCGAGTTGGGTTAGGAGAAAAAGTGAATTAGGCCATAATTGCAAGGTCTTTTATATATTATTAAACAGATTCTTTTTCCCTCATAGATACTTTCATGTCATATCCTCCTACTTACCATTAGTGGAGAAAATGAGTTCATGAGAAAATGAGGATTCAATTACAGTTTGAAACTTGATTCAGTTTGTAGGCAAGAGGAGGTTATGGTGCAACCTTTGTCAAAAATAAAAATAAACAACAGGCCTCAAATAGAGTCACTCGTGCTAAGCCCATGTCTCCAAACCAAGGCTAAGGACCTAACGTAATTGTATTTTCAGCCTCCCTGCC
The DNA here is from genome assembly GCF_023699985.2 of Odocoileus virginianus. NCBI lineage: Eukaryota > Metazoa > Chordata > Mammalia > Artiodactyla > Cervidae > Odocoileus > Odocoileus virginianus. Next base: position 47,010,792 of record NC_069689.1, on the reverse strand, counting down.
CTGGGATGTCATCTTCACCTGCCAGTCTGGAATCTCTTGGTCAGCATGAGTGAGGGATCTGCCTGGGAGACCTTGCCCAAGTCCTAAAGGGAGGGGGGGCCTGCCTGAAACAAGCCCTTCTTTCCTGGCCTGGTCCACTGGTCCATAAAAGTTTTTTGTTTTGTACAAGTCTTAGGACTCTTTTCTGTTTAACTCAATAGGATGATGTCCAGTCCACAAGTCATTGAAAAAAGCCAATTAAATCTTTAAATTTACTCAGTTGAATTTTGTCTCTTAATACCTTATGCATTGCAAACCTTTAAAGTGAAGGAGACTCATCTGCCCATATATCTCCCTACCAGAGTTTCTGGTTTTCTCTATAATTTTTGATTCACAGACATATCCTCAAACTTGTTTTCTTTGGAATACTTAAAATAACTTTTTTTTAGAAGTAACAGAGAAACCACAGAAACAGATGTTTTTATCTTTCCTTTTTTTGCATTGTCACTGGTAACCAGTTCTTTGTATCCTTTGCTTATTGCTTCCGACATATGCATGTATGGTTTTGACAACAGCAACAACAGGCAGCATCCACAATGGGGCCTTTGAAATTCCAGGGATACTGACAAGGGGAGTCTCTGGCAGCAGGTCCGCCGCAGGTCACAGTGAGCAGTAAGCAAGTTTTAGGCATGGCTTGTAATATTGCTGAGAATTTACATGCCCTGCAGCTAAGGGTGGGGAAAAAAGGGCTTAAAGGGGATTCACTTTTGCTATTTCAAAGGGAAGATAACTGAAGCAGGAAAATGTGCTGATTTGGTTAAAAAAAAAAGCAAAATAAACAGAAACATGTAGACCTTTCTCAGATCCTCTTCCTGTGACATGGTCACTTGGAGAAGGACAGGAAACGGAGGGACAAGAGTGGAGGGTGGGGGAGTTAGGCTCCAGGGACCATGACCACTTGTGAAATCATTAAAAGCTACCTTTGATACATGCAAAGCATCATTTTTTAAAAGATTGGTTAATTTTTAAGAATTTGGGATATTGTGGGAATGTAAAACAATGAATGCTGGGGTTCTACGTCCTACGAAATAATGAAAATGTTTAGGACTACTTCCAAGGAGTTCCAGTCCTGGCATCCTTATTACAAGGCCAAGTTCCTGGGTATGTGACCTCTGTAGTGACTTGGAAGGGCAATACACTCATTAAATGATCTGCAGTAGCCGTCTTGAAATTCTTAATCATCTTTTGAGCAAGAGACCCTGAATTTTCATTTTGCTTTGGGTGATGCAAATCATGAAGCTCATGGTGCCTTCCTGTTTTTCCACCCTTCCTGCAGCAATGGAAGGAAGTGCAGTGCTCAGCAGCTGTTGTGCCTTTCATCTGGAGGGGTGTGAGTGATATGCCCACAATCAGTGTGTTACACCAACCACTCCAGAGGACATGTTCTGGACGTCCATCCTTCAGCTATACCAGAATGACATTCTTGCAGAGGATGGTGAGGGAATATATGCAAATAATTTTATTCCAAACACTTGTTCTTACTATTTTCTCAGGCACATTCTACTTGTCCACACAAGCTGGTTGAAAAAAACTAATCATAAACAATCCCACGTAGTTTTATACCACACCCAGAAACACACACACATGCACACATCAGCTGTGAACAGAGGCTGTTCAGACCCAGACACTGTTAGGTCTCTCCCACCGTGCTAGTGACGAGCTTGTTCAACTCCCGTCGTGTGATGAAGCACTGCTCCTGTTTGCATTGATCCTCACCTGTTGATGACAGCTGGGATCTGGAAAGCCCTGGTGTGCCACGATGCCCATCAGTGACTTTGCTTACAAAGCGGAGCCCTCAAGAGTGAGCTGCTGGGACGCTTGACTGGATCTGAGTACCTCTCACCCCTCCACAGCTCTGTTACTCAGAGTCTGGTCTCATACTTCTTATTTATTAGCTAGTTGACAGCTATCTTAGTCCCCTGAATGCTGCTTTGTTGGGAGAAATGGGACTGGAGCCTGGGAAAGCAGACACTTCTGCTGTCTAGTACTTCTGAAGTCATGTGAGAGGCAAGGAAAGGAGATGGTTCCACCCGCCTAGGACATACAGAAGGAATCCACCTGGTGTGAGGGACCATGGTTTATTTGGAGATGGAATTAAAGCTTATGGAGTGAAAGGATCAGGCAGCCAGTTTATCAAACTTCCAGGGAGTGGTCCTCCCTCTTCCAGAACATGATATATTCCCAGATGTCTTTTTTTCATGTCAGGGATCCTCCCTGACTGCCTGCCTCCCTGGGATCCACAGCCCTTTACTTCTCTCTCTGCAAAAAAACCAAAAAACAAAAACATATTTGGGTTTCTGTTCTGTCCACTTTCTTAGGGATTAAGAACACTAGTGATCATTAAACCGTTAAATCAAACAAGATCTTCTTCTCTGGGCATCATGAAGTTTACTGAATAGCCATTGCTTCTTCACTCTAAAGTAAATACGTACTACATGGCTGATGTCTACTCATCCCCACACCAAAAGTTCTCTTTGCCTTCAAGTTGTTATGAATGTTTGCATCCCCTAAGAAAGCTGAGCACCAAATAATTGATGCTTTTGAACCATGGTGTTGGAGAAGACTCTTGAGAGTCCCTTGGACTGCAAGGAGATCCAATTAGTCCATCCTAAAGGATATCAGTCCTGGGTGTTCATTGGAAGGACTGATGTTGATGCTGAAACTCCAATACTTTGGCTATCTGATGTGAAGAGCTGACTCATTTGAAAAGACCCTGATGCCGGGAAAGATTGAAGGCAGGAGGAGAAGGGGCCAACAAAGGATGAGATGGTTGGATGACATCACTGACTCAACATGAGTTTGGGTAGACTCCAGGAGTTGGTGATGGACAGGGAAGCCCGGCGTACTGCAGTCCATGGGGTTGCAAAGAATCGGACATGACTGAGCAACTGAACTGAACTGAAAGATTCATATGTTGAAGCCTAGTTCCCAGCATGATGGTATCAGGAGGTGAGGTCTTTGGGAGGTAATCAGGTCATGAAGGTGGAGTGCCCATGAATGAGATTAACATCCCTATAAAATATGAGACCAAGAGAGTCAGCTCACCAACCTTCTACCATGTGAGGTTATAGTGAAAATATAGTCATTACAAGGAAGCAAATCTCACAATACACAGAGTCTGAGGTACTTGGATCTTGGATTTCTCAGCGTCCAGTACTGTGAGAAATAAATGTTGTTTATAAACCAATCAGTCCATGGTACTTTGTTATAGCAGCCCAAATGAACTGAAATGCACATCCACATATGGTATCATATAGTCAAGGCTATCTGGGTCTCATTTCTCTACATATAACCTTAGCTGTCTAATCTCATTCCACTATTATTTTTCACTTTGAAAATCATATTAAAAATCCTTTCCCCAATCCTTTTTGAAATGAGGCATGCTATGTTAACTTAACAAATGAATTAATACAAATCTATCACTCTAGAATTTGTTGGAGTAATAACAGAAGTATAGTATTCCATAGTATAGAAGTTTCATAGGACTATTGTAGTGTTGGCTTTGGATAAGCTAGTTTTTAAATAAAATATTGTTAGTATATTGTACTACATGTAAGCTTTCAGGCACACAGCCTGAGTGCTAATCCTAATTTTACCATTTATTGTCCTATGTAGCCTGGATTTCCTCAATACGAGAGATAAAGATAATAATAGCATTCATTACTTTGGAAGAATTTGGGGAAAAATTAGCTTAATAGAAGTGAACATTTGGATGGCAAAACACATGAAAACTGCTCAATAAAAATGAGCTATTAATAGTGCCCCAGCTCATGTTTTTTTTTTTTTTTTTAGTTTTGTTTTGTCATCCAAACAACATTGCTACACCTTAATAAATTCAACCTATTAATTTAGCCCATGGCTACCCTTGGGACATTGGTCATCACCCAATCCACTAGCTACACTATAGCCCTAGCTTTTGTTAACCCTAAATTTGGTTAGTGTTAGATGTAACTTCTCCTCTGCCTAAATTCTTGTCCCGTTTTTGCAGCTCTCACCCTACCATGAACACCTTAGTGATGATTAAACGCTGCTTTATGCTGTCGTCATGTTTTTCACTTCTCTACAAGCACGTGACTTAGCAGCAGCAGCAGCACAAGCTTCCAGACTGCAGAGGGTCCAGAGAATTCTTCTTTGCACCACTATCCCCATTTGAAGCATTCTGCAGAGAGCTGAGTTTTCACTAAATTTTTGTTGAATTAATAAGTGCAAATTCACTTCTATTTTGTCCGAGTTATCCATTCATCTTTGATTCCATTTATCCTAAGGTATACTCTCTGAGAAACCTTTGATTCGTCACTCACTTACCTGCTGATTTCACTATAATCTGGAATAGAGGCTCAAACATGAGGAAGTCCATTATGAAAATGTTTACTTTCTCAGCCTTTCAGTAGACAGAGAGTATATAACTCAAAGTACCCAAGTTCAATCATAGTAGACATTCAAAACATATTTGAATAACACAAACATTAATGCTAGTCACTGTATATTTCACAAAAACACAATATAAAAATGAATACATATTTATATGAAGTCATGAATATTGTACATGCTCTGTACATGCAACACTAGCTTTATGACCAAAGACTGATTCTTGTTTACATGAACTTGAAGAATCTCATGTTGCATCCTACCCTGAACCTATTTTAATGTGTCTGCCTTCAACATTTCATCAAAATTATTCTTTTCAAACTCTTCAATGAGCACAGAATTCTTCATTTCATATCATATCCACTTTATGGGACTCCTGTCTCTCCCATTTCAGTAAATGTCACCAACATCTACATAGTCGCAAAAGTCAAAAATCTAAAGGTCTTCTATTATTCTTTTCTGTTTCTCATCTCTCCATCTCAGTCCATCAGAAAATACTTTTTACTCAGATTCCAGAAGTGAAACTAAAAGTGAAAGTCACTTAGTCGTGTCTGACTCTTTGAGACCCCATGGACAGTACTCTGCCAGACTCCTCTGTCCGTGAAATTCTCCAGGCATGAATACTAGAATTGGTAGTCATTCCCTTCTCCAGAGGATCTTCCCAATCCAGGGATCAAACCCTGTCTCCTGCATTGCAGCAGATTCTTTACCATCAGAGTCACAACATATCCCAACAGGGAAACTTCTCTTCATTTCTTCTGCACCCCTGTCCAGTTGCAATCATCTTTTATTAGATCTTCTGCCTCTCATTTTCCATTTGCTTCTATTCTGATTCATCACACTTATATCACATAAGTCTGATATAGTTAGTCCCTTCTGAAATATCTTCTACAGAGTCCTGTCCAGGACAGAATCAAGTCTAGACAGCACAGCGTGGTGATTATGGACCCAGAAGATGGCACTTCTCTCAGCCTATTCAGTCTGGTCCTCTCCATCCCCCAAACTACTCCCATTGCACTCATTCCTTTCACCATAGGGATTCCATACCAAAGGGGCTTTCAGCTTCACATTTTTCTTACCACTCCCCATAGCATGTATGCGTGAGTGTTCAGTCCTGTCAGACTCTTTGTGACCCTATGGACTGTAGCCCACCAGGCTCCTCTGTCCATGGAATTCTCTAGGCCACAATACTGGAGTGGGTTGCCATTTCCTCCTCCAGGGGATCTTCCTGACCCAGGGGTTGAGACCCTGTCTCCTGAGATTCCTGCTTTGGCAGGTATATTCTTAATCACTGTGTCACCTCTGAAGTCTCACAAGGACCACTCAGTTGTCCTTCACATCACTGCTGAAGTGGCATCTCCTTCATAAAGTTTTCCTTGGCCCCTCTTCTGAGCTGCCTCCAGACTCTGCACGTGTCTCTTCTGTGGTATTCATCACACTCTGTGGTGATTGCTTCTTTCCTCTTCTAAGCCTATTTGGTGTGATTTGGAGAAATGTGCTGTGTTTTACTCATCTGAATAGTTACGGGTGTCTATTCTGTATCTAGAATACAGGGTATATTCAACAGGATTAGCTCCTCTCTCTTTTCTCCCTAGCGAGGTGGGACATGGTTTATTGATGGTCAGAGCATTGAACGAAAAGCGCATCTGCGAGAAAAATTGTCATCACCTCATTCTGTAGCAGTAGTAGCTATATATGTTACGTATTGTGAATGTTGAACAGCGTGCTAACTTTTCAGAATTAAGCACCATCATTTAATATTCATCCTAAGGTTCACCTAAAACTTCATTTTCCCTATACTTTTTAAGACACAAATTTGCTATCTTCACAGTCTAAATCCAGATACTATCATTTCATCTTAATCTTCAGATACCCACATTTCAAGCATCCTGAACGACTATTCCTTTTCTAATATCTTTGTCTGTGTTCACACTATTCCTTCTTTCTGTAATGTCCTCTGTCCGCTTCTCTGTTTGTTTCAACTTTACTCTTTTTTAAATTCCATCATAGTTATCATTTCCTCCAGGGAGCCTTCCTAATTGTTACCCCAGTCAGACCTAAGCACTCTGTCCCCTGCACCGCCTACCTGTCTCCATCCAACTCTCTCACAACCTGGGTCCTGTCTGACGTAGTTACGCTTGTCCCCTGGACGGCTGACTCCCCAGGGCAGGGCTGTGTCCTACCCGTGTTTGTATCACCTGGGCCTGACCGCGGCTGCTACAAATTATGCTTCATCTTCATCTGCCATGGAACCCATGCTTGGGCTAGTTATTGGGTTCACTCATCTTCACCATGACAGATAGGAGTGACATGGCTTCTGTCATCCAGTGTATCATAACTTTGACCCTAATACATTTTTATGAACTATCTCTCTTCTTGTCCATCATCATGCTCTTGGAAATCTTTCCTCAGAATATGCACTGAGTTATTCTGAACAAATTCATGGTGATACATTGAAAAAAAAAAAAAGAAAAGCCTATGGGTAGGCAACAGTTGCTTTATCTTTACACCTCACATACTTGTTATCAGTACATTTTACTTTCATAGACCTTTACAGTTTGGTGCTTGACATATTCTTGCTGGGTAACCTTGAATTACATTTTAAATGGATTTTCCTATATGGAACTAAATTAAGGGTTTTCCTCTAATTTATAAGGCAGTTAGTTGCAATTCTTGGGGCTCCTTATTATTATTTAAACTGAATTCTGTAATCAAAGTGAAATACTCTCTTTCTAACACTGATAGAAATGTGTACGGTGGATCTTAGTTTGTCTGGAACTCATTTCACTCAAAGGAAAAGGCAAGAACAAAGAGAGGCAAAAATAAAAGTGAGAAATGATTCCTTCAGTACTTGGTTCATGTCATTGCCACCTAGATTTCGGACAAATTGTTCCAGTGTCTGTGAGAAGGAACAGTTAGAAGGAATAAGGTCAGAAAGAACGTCCCTTTGTGATTAAGATGAGATAACTGTATCATGTAGCCAGGGCTCCACTCCCTCTGTCCATAAGAGCAATCACATTAAAGTGATGACGAGATGATTCACTCCACCCAAGGACTGCTAGTGGGATAGGTTTGTTCCGGGTGTAATGAATCATTAACTTTCTTTACCTCCTTATAAGTTGATGACATGCGTTGCGGAAAGAGTCCTTGTAGATATAATCCTGACACTTAAAATGGAAAACAAAACAAAATTAATTAATCCTAAATATCTCCAGGTATAGGATGCACGTAACACAAACACATATGGGGCCCCGTGTGTCCCTCTGTGTTAAATGACCCTCATGCTTTTCTTTCACATTAAAATAAGCGTTTTTCTTTTTTCTCACATATGTTCCCCCATCCTGAGCCCCCTCCCACCTGCCTCCCCACCCCATCCCTCTGGGTTGTCCCAGAGCGCTGGCGTTGAGTGCCCTGTTTCATGCATCGAACCTGAACTGGTCATCTGTTTTACATATGGCAATATACATGTTTCAACGCTTTTCTCGCAAATCATCCCACCCTCACCTTCTCCCACAGAGTCCTTAAGTCTGTTCTTTACATCTGTGTCTCTTTTGCTGTCTCGCATATAGGATTGTTGTTATCATCTTTCTAAATCCCATATATATGTGTTAATATACTGTATTGGTGCTTCTCTTTTGACTTACTTCATGCTGTATAATAGGCTCCAGTTTCATTCGCCTCATTAGAACTGATTCAAATGCATTCCTTTTTATAGTTGAATAATATTCCATTGTGTATATGTACCACAACTTCCTTATCCATTCGTCTGCTGATGGACATCTGGCTATTGTAAACGCTGCTGTGATGAACATTGGGGCACACGTGTCTCTTTCAATTCTGGTTTCCTCGGTGTGTATGCCCAGCAGTGGGATTGCTGGGTCGTATGGCAGTTCTATTTCCAGTTTTTTAAGGAATCTCCACACTGTTCTCCATAGTGGCTGTACCAGTTTACATTCCCACCAACAGTGTAAGAGGGTTCTCTTTTTTCCACACCCTCTTCAGGATTTATTGTTTGTAGACTTTTTAACGATGGCCATTCTGACCGGCGTGAGATGATACCTCATTGTGGTTTTGACTTGCATTTCTCTAATAATGAGTGATGTCGAGCATCTTTTCATGTGTTTATTAGTCATCTTTCAAGAACTCTCTGTTTAGCTCTTTTGCCCAAGTTTTGGTTAGGTTGTTCGTTTTTCTGGTATTGAGCTTCATAAGCTGCTTGTATATTTTGGAGATTAATTATTTGTCAATTGTTTTATTTGCTATTATTTTATCCCATTCTGAAGGCTGCCTTTTCAGCTTGCTTAAATTTTCCTTCATTGTGCAAAAGTTTTTAAATTTAATTAGGTCCCATTTATTTTTGCTTTTATTTCCATTTCACTGGGAGGTGGGTCATAGCAGATCTTGCTTGATTTATGTCAGAGAGTGCTCTGTTTTCTGCTAAAAGTTTTGAAGTTTCTGGTATTACATTTAGATCTTTGATCCATTTTGAGTTTATTCTTGTGTATGGTGTTAAAAAGTGTTCTAGTTTCATTCTTTTACATGTGGTTGACCAGTTTTCCAGCACCACTTGTTAAAGAGATTGTCTTTGCTCCACTGTATATTTTTGACTCCTTTATAACCCTCATACTTTAGGTAATAGATACAGTTTCTGAATTCCAATGCTGCTAGAGACTATACCATTATCTCCTTTAATTTACGCTGTGAGGTAAGTTTTAAGAAGTCCACAAATGAAGAAACGTGGTGTAATCTACTTTCTCAAGGTCATGCCAATAGGCATCTGCTAAACAGGGATCTAGTCCCAGCTTTTTGCAGGTTCCAGAGTGCATGATGTCAAGTGTTTACAAGAGCTATATGTTACTGATAACCAAATCTAAGAAGATGATAAAAGATGATGCCTGCTGCTAATAGGAATTGTGTATCCCAAGCCCCACCTCAGTATCTCCAATAGTGACTTTATATGGAAATTGTATCACTGAGGATGTAATTAGTTAGGCTGAAGTCATACTGGAGTAGGTTGGGGCCGTAATGTAATTGACTTGTACACTTAAAAAGAGAGGAAATGTAGACACAGACACACAGGGAGAATAGATGTGAAAACGAGGGCACAGATAGGGGTGATTCTTCTACAAGTAAAGGGGCTCTAAAGGTCACCCGAAAGCTCCCAGGGAAAACGAATTCTTCCTCACAACCCTCAGAAGGAACTGACTATGCTGGCACCCTGAGATCAGACTTCTTGCTTCTAGAACTGAGACTATAAATATCCATTATTCAAGCCACTCAGTTTGTGGTACTTTGTTACAGAACCCCAGAAAACCAATATACCAGCTAATAATGCTTTGTGGCAAAAACAAAGCAACATTGCAAAGTAACCAGACTGATATTTAATTATGTCTCATAAACTGTCTCAGAAGAAGATTCTGAGGATACACGCAGAGTTTGTATATAAATGTGGATATAAATGCTTCCCTGGTAGCACAGCTGGTCAAGAATCCACAAGCAATGCAGGAATCCGGTGGATTCCTGGGTCAGGAAGATCTGCTGGAGAAGAGATAGGCGACGCATTCCAGTATTCCCGGGCTTCCCTGGTGGTTCAGCTGGTAAAGAACCACCTGCAATGTGGGAGACCTGGGTTTGATCCCTGGGTCGGGAAGATACAGGAGAAGGGATAGGCTACCCACTCCAGTATTCCCGGGCTTCCCTGGTGGTTCAGCTGGTAAAGAACCACCTGCAATGTGGGAGACCTGGGTTTGATCCCTGGGTCGGGAAGATACAGGAGAAGGGATAGGCTACCCACTCCAGTATTCCTGGGCTTCCCCGGTGGCTCAGCTGGTAAGGAACCCACCTACGATGTGTGAGACCTGGGTTTAATCCCTGGGCTGGCAAGATCCCCTGGAGAAGGGAAAGGCTACCTACTCCAGTATTCTGGCCTGGGTTGCAAAGAGTGGGACATGACTGAGTGACTTTCACTTTCATGGATATAAATACATCTTTATTTGTAGAGGACAAAAGGAAGATTATCTGACGTAAACATTTTCACTGAAATGTTACCTTTATGATTTTATCCTGATAGAATATAGGGCAGTTCTGTCTCAAATATATTCTAAATAGAAAGTATAGCTCCCAGTCAGAAATCTTCCCTTTTGTACTGTTGTGAAATTTTTTCAGATCACTAACTCTTCCAACTTCTCAAAATAGTTTAACCTGTGAGAAAGAGACTGGGGAATTTGAGCTTCTTTTTGCTAATAAGACTTAGGAGTCATAATCGGAGTTGTCTGTTCAAAAGGTGTTAGCCAAATCTGCCTACAGCAGAAATCAGTGTGATTCCCAGGGAGGAAAAATGTACCAAGCAAGAAGAAAACAGTTCTAGTACCAGTTTCTTGCTCTGACTCTAAGAGTTGAAACACTTTATTCTTTTACCCTCAAATCTTAACATGTTCCTTCTAATCAAGATTTAGGCTTAAAGTTATCTTTATCTCTTATTTTGGGAATTGGGAAAGGAAGAGAAAATGATACAAAAAAAAAAAACTTATTTACAAAACAGAAAGAGACTCACAGACTTAGAAACCGAATTTACAGGCACTAGGGGGAAGGGCAGAGAGACAGATTGGGAGTTAGAAATTAATAGGCTATATTTAAATAAAATGCCTTCCCATAGGAAAAAACATGCTCATAAAGATTGGCTAAGAAATTCATCAAAGAATTTATCCTTAAGTGAAAATCAAAACTCTATACAAAGGTTAATGTTTAAGATCCTTCATTACATTTTTAACATGCAAGAAGACTGTGCAAGATGATTTAAAAAAAAAACAAATTGTTTTTAGAGCTTTAAAGAAATTCAACAGAAGGTTACATATTCTTTCCACGTTAAAGTCTTGAAGCACATATACTTCTTCATTAATTTTTGTTTGTTTGTTTTAAGCATGTAAATAGAAGTGTCTCATGAAACTGCTTTTGCAGCTTTTGACATTTGTTCACATGATACCTGCGTGTGTCTGCAGGATAGCTCTTATGACATAGGATAGCTCATCTCTGCACTGCAGAGATTTATTTATTACCTGTCTCTCTATTGAGATTATCAGCTCCATGGTAGCAGGGACCATTTTTTTCCTTTTTTCTTTTTTTAAATTCCTTTTTAACTTCTGGATGTGTGGTCTAGCAGCCTCCGCATCAATCAGGAATTCATTGGAAATACAGAATCTTGCTTGGGTCCTCTCTCAAAACTCCTGACTCAGTGAGCATTTAACAAGATACCGAGATTCCAGGGAACTACGAGGCAAGGAGGAGAAGCACCATGCCAACTTTCTGCCCTGATGCTGCCATATGAAAAGTGTTCAGAAAATGTTTATTGCGTGACAGTTTCTGTGTTAATGAACCTAAGGTCTAGTCCCCAGTGGTACAGGCTCATTGTGAAAACTCTCCCTTCCCCTTCTCTGCATTTAAAAGAGCTTGTCTAGTCTTCATGCCATTTGACATGATTGAGAAATGAAAAGGAACAGGGAGAACTCAGAGGTCGTTGAGGATGGACCAGTGTCCCCTGGGTCTCTGAAACACCCCCTCTTCCTCCACTACGCAGGGCTGACTCTCAAGGCTGCCGGCCCAGCCCCCACGCTCCCCACCTACACTCTGATGCTCTCAGCTCACTGTTCTTTTCTTCCCATGGGCTGGTGGAGACTGGCCACTAGAATCACCACTGATGACCCAGATGACAGTGAGATGACTCCAGTTTCCCTGGCACATAAAACAGGATAGTCCTTCTCTTTCACATCCTTTAGTGTGTGTCAGTTACTCCCAGAGCTGAGCATTAAAAGCCTTTCACAGTCTGGACTGTCCTGGTCTTTGGATTCTTACTTCTCTCCGCATCTCTATCCACCATCTCGGCTTCAGTTACTTCATGCTGCTTATAAGAAACTCCAGAATGCCAAGCTCCTCTAGACCACTCCACCTATCCACAGCCAGATTTGACATTTTCTAAGAGGACTGTGTTAATATCATCCCGTGGGCAAGATTTACATGTTATTCTTCTGTGCTCCATACTATTCTGTGCCTCTTCAGCCATTATTTATGGATAATGTCCCTCTTGTACCTGCTGGTCTTTCCTACTGAACTCTTTAAGGGCAGCTGTTCCATCACTTTTATTTCTTGGTTATCTGGGAGCCACTCCAAATCAGCATCTGTCGATGAACAAGTGAACATTTTTCTCTCTATCTTTACTGAAATCAGTGAGTATCATCTACTACTTCTTTTATTGTGACTGTTGCCACTACAACACTTGCAACTCTAGTAATAAAAACAGGTGAGTGGTCCCTTAATGGCAGGGGATGTATCATTTTTACATCTGTACCCTTCTACTAGGCAGAGAATCTCGGGCATGGGAGATGCTCAGTAAAAGCTCACTGCATGATTGAGTGCAGGAAAGTCTTTCACATTCATAATCTACACAACAAGCCAATAAAAACGTAACTATTATCATGCTTTTTAGAGACTTACTTTACTAGCTGGTTTTACAAACTTTACTGTTTGAAAAATAAATCAAGCCCAGGCTATTTGACTCCAAATAGTGCACACATCCTGTTGTATCAGATTATTGTGCATAGGTTCTTTTGCCTCAGGTGGTCACCAGTTGACTCTAAATATAAATGTGGACACACATGGTGTGTGTTTCAGAGTATGCTTCATATTAAATAGATCTTCCTCTACTGTCTTATTGACGGTATGTAAACCAATGTTTATGATCATGCTGGGATACACAACTGACTTACACAAAAGCTTTTGAAACTCAGTCCATTCATTACTAGAGTCAAAACTGTGTGTGAGTTCCTCAAATGTATAATTGTATTTACAATTAAGAAAGTAAAAAAAAAATGCAGCTATGAAGGGAAATCCTATTTATTTCATGCCGAATAAAAGAAAGCTTGCCAAAAGTGGTGACGCTGGGTTGTTATGCTTTAATTTGGAAAGAAATATGGGGCAGTCAAATGAGATTTTTTCCTACCAATTAGAAAAAAAATTAACCTTATGTTGATGGAGAACAGATTTGTTCTGTTTCACTTTTGTTACACATGCTGGGAACTCCAATGGAGAAGAAATTGCACTGCCTTCAAAGTCTATCACAGGAAGAATTTAACCACTACCCATATTTTGACTTGCCAATAAATTTTAGCTAGCATTTGACCAAATCTCTGAGCTTTTTTCTACTATAATAATTTTGGTACAATTGACAGCTTTATTGAGGACTGCAACTTTTAACTTCTGATACTTGGGAGAATTCTTACAAAACGGAAGACAGAAGATGGAATTATTCATCTTGCAACAGTTTCAATCATGGTGGCATTCAATGACTGAGCAAATGAACAGTATTATCCAGCTAAAATTAGTTTGAGAATCTACATTGCTTTATTCATTATTTAAATTTTTATTTACGCTAAAGACGACATGGACATGGTATGCATTTTCATTCCATTCTGATTTTATGAACATTTTAAAAATATTATCAATAAGGTAAAAAAGTCAATTGTTTAGGGAAAAAAACATGCTAGTTCTTTATGAAATAGTTTTCTATTAGTTTTTAGAAACTAACAAAAAGAAGAGATATGTTTTGAAGAAAAAAGACTTTCTTGAAGTATTTGCAAAATCAGTGCCCTTATTTATGTTCTGGCTTTTAGTCTATATTTAATACCTGTCAAAACCCAGAAAAAATGAGAGCAACATACATACATTCTGAGAATTAAAAAGATCATATTTAGCTAATTCCTGCCATATTCTAATTTTAAATTCTTCACATTCTAATTTTTTGCTCTTCAGCATTTTAATTTTTTATTTAGTTTTAGCTCTTCACTTTACTATTATCTTTAATTTTTCACATTCCTGCATTCTTCTAGAAAATCTGACCCTATTTATTTGCCTATGCTCAGGCATTGTTTACAATAAGTTAGGACGGAAAAAGCAGACTCTGCTGTATGAGCTGACTGTGAGGCTTCATTAAATCAGTGTTCTTCAAAGAGAGATGCAAGATCTATTACAGTGCTGAAAAACATCAAAATGGATGATTACTTTTATTCAATAAAATAAGAAGATTAAAGAATATTAATATTTAAGGTATGGACTCACACTAGGGTCCTCACCATGAATCAATATGTTGGATACTCACTCAACAGGTGAGGTAGGCTTCCAAAGGAACTCTGATTTAGTGTTCACTTCTAGCCTGCTGTGAGATGCTGCAATTCACGTGCTCCCAGTTACATGCATGTATAATATACATAAATCTGGCTTTAATCAACTTACTTTCATAAAATGGACAAGTGATTAAAAAACAGTTCTTGAAAAAAATCTGCTACCAAAAAATTAGTAAATAACAAGGCAAACATATGTACACAAAAAGAAAAGGACAGAACTCAAGAGTCACTCTTTGAAGTAAGGAGGAGACGGGATTTTGTAAAGACAAACATTTGGAAACGTTTTACAATTATATATTGTTGTTTTCAAAAGGTATGTGTACACATGCCCCCAAATCAACATGCATGGACACACACACACATGCACACGTACACACACCTACACAAGACAGACACAAAACCTCAGAAACATCATTCTTCTAACCGCTTTCAAATGTCATTCAAATTACAGTTTCAGTGGGTTTTGAACCAATTTGTTGAGTATCTAGAAATGAAACACATTTTGATTAGTTTGCACAATGAACTGATTGACAAAAACAGGGTAAAAAATTGCTGAATTTCAAAAACTACTTTTGTATGTCAATGGAATATCTAATGTTCATAGAAAGTGGCACATTTTTTTTTTAGTTATTTTTCAGCTCTGGCAGCCATTGTAACTAGATAACTGGAACAAGCTGAATTTTAAAAAAAACATAGCTTTAAATTTCTGTAGTCTTTGAAAGAAAATAATATTTCTGCTTTAGGTATGCTCTTAATAATTTTAGTGAATGTAAAATGCTGTTGGGAGTGTTAATAAGCAAAAAATCCTGTCTCATGTTATTCTGATTTCCTATTTCTTTATTGATTCTATGTGTGCGTGCTCAGTTGTTTAAGTCGTGTCCAGCTCTTTATGACCTCATGGACTGTAGCCCACCAGGCTCCTCTGTCCTTGAGATTCTCCAGGCAAAAGTAGTGGAGTGGCTTGTCATGCCCTTCTCCAGGGGATATTCCCCACCCAGGGATTGAACCCACAGCTCCTGTGTCTATTGCATTGTAGGCAGATTCTTTACCCACTGAGCCACCTGGGAAGCAAACCCATTGATTCTAAGTATACATAATGGTCATATACACAAAAGTTGTGCAATCTATATAAAAAAAATTTTATGCCTATATTGAGGTTGAGTGAGTCTGTAGGCCACTGAGAAGTTTCAAGGGTATCAATATTTGACCCTATGCTGGTCTCATCTCTCTGTATCTGATAGCAATAATTATGTCTTCTTAGTAGTGTGGCACTGTATTGAAAAGGATGATTTATTGATGGCATCAACAAAAAGAGTTACAGCAGAAGCATTTGATCCTAGAAACACAGTGTGACGTTTTCCTTGTGTAGAGATTTATGCTATTAACTTCATTATGCAATATTACATAATCAATGCAAAATATTGTAAAACTACACTAATTCAGATTAATTAGGTAGAAAAGCTTATCTACTTTAATAATTACAACAAAATTATAAATTTCTTTTAAAAATAAATCTGTGTCTGATACACATAGTGACTTGCGGCTCTGAAAAGAGAGGTAGTTTTCATGATTTTTAGTGTGCATATACAAATAATTCTATCATTATATAGAAATACATGCCGCTCAAATGTTTGAAATTTTTCTGTTAAATAGATATTCTTGCCTGCCATTTTTTGTACATTAATAACTTGTCCAGCAAATTATTTTCAGCAAAGATTTGTTTCACTCTAACCACAGTCTTATTTATTATAAATTCTAGATTAGCAAGGTAAAAAAAAAAATCCTTAGACTTTGCTGATTTTCTCTGTTTAGTTCAATGATCATAAGATTCAAATTTAAAATGTCTGTTTCAAAGTCTCCCTGTCTCCTTAATGAATGTGGCCTTTCTAGTCATACCCGTTACTCCTATCATTATAAAAGTGAAGAAATCTAGCTCTATTTTTCAACTAAACAGTCTCTTTTTCATCTTAGAAGATTGGTAGCCTTGAAGTCAGGAAGTGTGGATCTTAAAGGTCTCTGAAGGCAATAGGAGTTGAATAAGCTGTTAAACAAGAGAATTGGGAGTCTTTTGTCATCATCTGGGAACAGCATTGATTGATGTGAACAGAGCTCAGCATTGGTCTTAGATAAACAAGACGAAGACAAAGATTGAGAGTAATCGTTGAGGCTAAGTTGTAACAAAAATGTCAACAAAATAATGAAGAACTTTTTTATTTCTTTGTTGCCTTCCCTTATGGTCAAGTTCACGTCAAACAACCTGTGCACTGAGCTACCTGCTCCATGCAGGCCAAATCCTGCATGAAAATGTTAGTTGCTCAGTCGTATCTGATTCTTTACAACCCCATGGACTATAGCACCCCAGGCTTCTTTGTCCATGGGATTATCCAAGCAAGAATACTGGAGTGGGTAGCCATTCCCTTCTCCAGGGGATCTTCAGTTCAGTTCAGTTCAGTTCATTTCAGCCGTTCAGTTGTGTCCGATTCTTTGATTCCAGGAGATCTTAGGTGTTGTCATGTTCCCCCTTCCCATTTCATTGGGAACAGAATGCAGAGAAAACCAAACAAGCTGTACACACTTTAAAAAGCACCTCAAAATGTACAAATGAACTTATTTATGAAACAGAAATAGACTCATAGACATCGAAAAAAGTTTATGGTTATCAAAGGGGAATCTTAGGGGTGGTAAATTAGGAGCATGTGATTAACTTATATACACTACTATGTATAAAACTGGAAAAGTAAATGGCAACCCGCTCCAGTATTCTTGCCTGGAGAATCCCAGGGACAGAGGAGCCTGGTGGGCTGCTGTCCATAGGGTCGCACAGAGTTGGACACAACTGAAGCGACTTAGCATGCATGCATGCATTGGAGAAGGAAATGGCAACCTGCTCCAGTATTCTTGCCTGGAGAATCCCAGGGACAGAGGAGCCTGGTGGGCTACTGTCCATAGGGCTGCACAGAGTCAGACACGACTGAAGCGACTTAGCAGCAGCAGCAGCACATACAAAACATATAATCAACAAGGACCTTCTGTATAACACGGGGAACTCTACTCAATATTCTGTAATGTCCCATATGGCAAAGAATCTGAGAAAGGATGAATATATGTATATATATCACTGAACCATTCTGCTGTGCACTTGGAACGAATACAACATTGTAAATTAACTCTGCTGTGTTGTGCTTAGTCACTCAGTCGTGTCCAGCTCTTTGAGACCCTGTGGACTGTAGCCTGCCAGGCTCCTCTGTCCATGGGGATTCTCCAGGCAAGAATACTGGAGTGGGTTGCCATGCCCTCCTCCAGGGGATCTTCCCAACCCAGGGATCACACACAGGAGTCCCACATCACAAGCAGACTCTTTACTATCTGAAAATGCCGGGGAAGACTATGAATACTGGAGTGGGTAGCCCATCTCTTCTCCAGGGGATCCTTCAGACCCAGGAATAGAACCAGGGTTTCCTGCATTGCAGGCAGATTCTTTACCAGCTGAGCTACCAGAGAAGCCCACAAATCAACTATATTCCAGTGTAAAATAAAAAAGTAAATTTAAAAAAGTAAGCTTGCTAGTATCAGAGATCAAATTGCCAACATACACTGGATCATAGAAAAGGCAAGGGAATTCCAGAAAAATATCTACTTCTGCATCATTGACTACACCAAAGCCTTTGACTGTGTGAATCACAATAAACTGTGGAAAATTCTTAAAGAGATGGGAATTCTAGACCACCTTACTTGTCTCCTGAGAAACCTGCATGTAGCTCCATGTTAAACCAGACATGGAGCAACAGACTGCTTCAAAATGGGGAAAGGGGTATGTCAGGGCTATATATTGTTATCCTGCTTATTTAACTTCTATGCAGAATACATCATGTGAAATGCTGGGTTGGATGAATCACAAGCTGGAACCAAGTTTGCTAGGAGAAATATCAGTAACTACAGATATGCAGACGGCACCACTCTAATGGCAAAAAGTGAAGAGGAACTGAAGAGCCTCTTGATGAAAGTGAAAGAGGAGAGTGAAAAAGCTGGCTTAAAACTCAACATTCAAAAAACTAAGATCATGGCATCTGGTCCCATCACTTCATGACAAATATAAGGGGAAAAACTGGAAACAGTGACAGATTCTATTTTCTTGGGCTCTAAAATCACTGTGGACAGTGACTACGGCCATGAAAATAAAAGACCCTTGCTCCTTCAATAAAAGCTGTGATCAACTTAGCATATTAAAAAGCAGAGACATCACTTTGCTGACAAAGGTCTGTACAGTCAAGAAAGGAAGGAAGGAAGTGAAGTCACTCAGTCATGTCTGACTCTTTGCATCCCCATGAACTGTAGCCTGCCAGGCTCCTCTGTCCATGGGATTTTCCAGGCAAGAATACAGGAATGGGTTGCCATTTCCTTCTCCAATGGCTTTTCCAATTGTCATGTATGGATGTGAGAGTTGGACCATAAAGAAGACTGAGCACTGGTGAACTGATGCTTTTAAACTGTGGTGCTGGAGAAGACTCTTGAGAGGCCCTTAAACAGCAAGCAGATCAAACCAGTCAATCCTAAAGAAAATCAACCCTGAACATTCCATGGAAGGACTGATTCTGAAGTTCCAGTACTTGGGCTACCTGATGCCAAGAACCAACTCATTGAAAAAAAAAAACAACAAAAAAACCTGATGATGGAAAATATTGAGGGCAGAAGAAGGAGGGGACAACAGAGGATGAGATGGCTGGATGGCATCACTGACTCAGTGGACATGAATTTGTGCAAACTCAAGGAGATAGTGAAGGACAGGGAAGCCTGGAATACTGCAGTCCATTGGCCTTTTCCAGTACAATCTGTAGTTCTCCAAGCCTGTTTCTGGAGGAGAGACATGGGATAACTCCATTATAAAAATGGCCTAAGTCTGCAGTCAGTCCAGTACCAGAAAAATAACGTTTCATTTTCAGATGACCATGTCCTTTGTCTGGATGTTTCATGCAATGATTTCTTTACCTGGGGAAGCTTGCTGGAAGATGGATGATAGAAAATCCTAGATCCAGATGTTATTGCTGTTGAAATAAATTCCCTAGGAAGCACTGTTAGGAACCTCTCCTCATATTTTTATCTGTCAGGAATTATCTTCCCACCAGACATCTTGTATACCTAAGTGTATCTCACTTGCTCGTGAAGGACAGTTGATTCTCCATCACCTCCTACAACAACACTCTTGGTGCTAGTTATCTCACTTCAATCTTAACTGGAGCATAGACTAATACTGGCCTCCTTAATGAAATCCTTAGTTGAAAAATTAAATCTGTAAGACAAAAAGTAACCATAGTGAATTTTAAGCACCATATCAGTTCAGCCAATTTAGTCACTCAGTCTTGTCCGAGTTTTTGCAACTCCGTGGACTGCAGCATGCCAGGCTTCCCTGTCCATCACCAACTCCTGGAGCTTGTTCAATTTCATGCCAATCCAGTTGGTGATGCCATCCAACCATCTCATCCTCTGTCATCCCCTTCTCCTCCTGCTTTCAATCTTTCCCAGCATCAGGGTCTTTTCCAAGGAGTCAGCTCTTTACATCTGATGGCCAGAGTATTGGAACTTCAGCTTCAATGATAGCCTTTCCAATGAATATGCAGGACTGATTTCCTTTTGGATTGACTGGTTTGATCTCCATGTAGTCCAAGGGACTCTCAAGAGTCTTCTCCAATGCCACAGTTCAAAAGCATCAATTCTTTGGTGCTCAGCTTTCTTTATAGTCCAACTCTCACAACCATACATGACTACTGGAAAAACCATAGCTTTGACTAGATGGACCTTTGTTGGCAAAGTAATGTCTCTGCTTTTTAATGTGCTGTCTAGGTTGGTCATAGCTTTTCTTCCAAGGAGCAAGCATCTTTTAATTTCATGGTTGCAGTTGTCATCTGCAGGGATTTTGGAGCCCAAGAAAATAAAGTCTATCACTGTTTCCATTGTTTCTCCATCTATTTGCCATGAAGTGATGGGGCTAGATGCCATGATCTTAGTTTTTTGAATGTTGAGTTTTACCATATAGTAAAACACCATTTAGTAGCCATAAAACAAATACTAAACAAACAGCCATTTACCAAACACCATATAGTAGCCACAAAAAGCATTGCTGACCAACTAGAATATGGTTAAATTCCAGATTAATATTTGTTTACAAGTCTTGTCTCTAAAAACCTTAAATCAAGTAAAGTTAATCAGCAAGATATGTTATTTTTTAAGAGGCTGGGGAATAAAGTCCAAGTCAGTGCTTGTATTTCTATTTCTGAATGCTTTTAAAAATTTCTGAAAAGAAAGCAGTCAATATCCTAGCCATTTATTCCCTTAGGTATTTCCCCAGGGTCTTTACCTTTTGACCTAACTTTCTGCTCTTCTTCCTTCATGCTCCCAGAATTCCACTGAGGCTTCTCCAGAACCAAGCACCATCCACTGGAGCTTAAAACACTGCTGTGTTAGAATTTAACATTTGGCTTCTCAACCAAACTAAATAAATGTGAGTTTAAAATTATTGAACATGCTATATATTTTTGCAAAAGGAATCAATTTTGGAATTTTCTTAATAATGTTAGAGTGACCTTTACTCCATATTCATGATTTAGTTTATATGATGCAAAGTTATAGGTTGTAGCTGTCACAGGAATTGACACAGGATAACAAAATATATTAATAGACACAGGGACTTTGTATTCAATTAGATTTGGTGTTCATGATTCAATTAAATCATGGTATTCTACACTAAATATCTCTATGATCCTCAGTAAGCCACATAACCTCTTAAACCTTAGTTCCCTAACCTGTAAAATAAGAGTAACATGCTTTCCTGGTAGAGTTGACATGAGGATTAATTAAGACACCTAGTGTAAAACAATTAGCACATTTCCTGGCACAGAGTCCTGTTATTGTGCTGCGCTTTGCTCAGTTGTGTCCAACTCTTTGTGATCCCATGGACTGATCCCATCAGGCTACTCAGTCCATGGAATTTTCCAGGCAGGAATACTGGAGTGGGTTGCTATTTCCTTCTCCAGGGATCTTCTGGATTCAGGGAGTATACACATGTCTCTTGCATCTTCTGCATTAGCAGGCAGATTCTTTGCCACTGCATCATCTGGGAAGCCAGAAAATAACAAATCAAAGCCACAGTAAGGTAGTACTTTACATCTAATAATATAACTATGTAAAAAAGAGGTAAAATAGCAAATACTGGCATAAAATTGTATATTCATAAGTTACTAATATTTTGCTCCCAATTTAGTAACAAGGCAAGGATGACTGTTATCACTACTATTCAACACATTGGTGGAAATTTTAGCCATTGCAAGAAAGAAAAGGAAACAAAGTGCAAACAGATCGAAAAGAAGAAAATTAAACTGCTTAATGATTGTCTGCACAGAAAATCCTAAATAATCTACCAGTCCTTGAATGGTAGCTTTAGAATTAATAAGTTCAGCAATTTTGCAAAATACAAGATACACACACAGAAAATCAATTATATTTCTATACACTATCAATGAATATGTGGACACAGAATTTAAAATACAATACTAGTTACAACTGCAAAGTTTAGTTATTAAACATGATTTACTTTGGTGTGAATCTAACAAAACATATATAGGATTTCTATGCTGAAATTTAGAGTGATGATGAAAAATATCAAAGATCAAAATGAATAGAGAGGCTTATTATGTTCAATGATTAGAAAACATAGTACATTACAGATGTCAATTTTCCTCAAAATGAAACAAAAGTTCACTTTTAATAAAGTTTTTGACAAAACCCCAGCAAGATTTTTTTATAGATATAAACAAGACTATTTAACAATTTTATGGTAAGGCAAAGGAACTAGAATAGCTGAAACAATTATAAAAAAAGAAGAAGAAAGTATAAAAAGTCAATTTACTTGCTATGAAGACTTATTATAGGGGCTTCCCTGGTGGTCCAGTGGTAAAGAACCTGCCTGCCAGTGCAATAGACATGGGTTTGATCCCTGACCAAGAGGATTCCACACGCTGTGAAGCAACAAAGTCCATGTGCTGCGATGACTGAGATTGTGCTCCAGAGTCTGGGCTTTGCAACCATAGAAGCCACTTCAAGGAGCAGCTCTCACACTGCAACTAGGGCGTACCCCCCGCTCTTTGCAATTAGAGAAACCCTCGCAGCGGTGAAGATCCAGCACACCCAAGATAAATAAAGACATAAAGACATCATATAGCTATAATGACCAATACTATAATGGAAATATAGACATGGATCAATAAATCAAATGAAGCAGAGAGCTAAGAAACAGACCTTCAAAAATAAGGCCAACTCATTTTGACAGGTGAACTCCGGGAGTTGGTGACGGACAGGGCCGCTTGGCATCCTACGGTTCATGGGGTCACAGAGAGTCAGACATGACTGAGCAACTGAACCGAACTGAATTTTGACAAATGTGCGAAAGAAATTCAATGGAGACAAGATAAATATGTAAACAAATGGTGCCAGATTAGTCATATATCCGTAAGTTACAAAGAAGAGCTTCAACCCAAAATTTATATTTTATACAAAATTAACTCAAAAAGATCAACTCAAAATGGATCATGGACTTATATGTGAAATGTAAAACTATAGAAATATTAGGAAATAATAGAAAAATAAGCCTTTGGGTTCTCAGACCAAGTGAACACTTGGTCTTAGACTTTACACCAAAAACTAATCTATTTTTTTTAAAAAGTTAACAATTGGAATGCATCAGAATTAAAATCTTCTGCTTTGTGAAAATGACCATTAACAGGGCATAAAGAGAACCTACAGTCTAGAATATATCTAACAAAGAACTAGTATCTATACTATATAATTGTCAAACCTCAACAGTAAAACAGACCAAAACAAAGTTAAAAACAAAACTAAAAAAATTAATTTTAAAATAAGCTAAAGAAATGAGATATTTCACGGAAAAGCATATACCAAGAGTAAAATAACACATGGAAAGTCATTCAGTTCAGTTCAGTTCAGTCACTCAATCATGTCCAACTCTTTGCGGCCCCATGAATCTCAGCACGCCAGGCCTCCCTGTCCATCACTAACTCCCGGAGTTTACTCAAACTCATGCCCATCGAGTCAGTGATGCCATCCAGCCATCTCATCCTCTGTCATCCCCTTCTCCTCCTGCCCCCAATCCCTCCTAGCATCAGGGTCTTTTCCAATGAGTCAACTCTTCACATCAGGTGGACAAAGTATTGGAGCTTCAGCTTCAGCATCAGTCCTTCCAGTGAACACCCAGGACTGATCTCCTTTAGCATGAACTGATTGGATCTCCTTGCAGTCCAAGGGACTCGCAAGAATCTTCTCCAACACCACAGTTCAAAATATTCAATTCTTCGGCGCTCAGCTTTCTTCACAATCCAACTCACATCCATACACGACCACTGGAAAAACCATAGCCTTGACTAGATGGACCTTTGTTGGCAAAGTAATGTCTATGCTTTTACATATGCTATCTAGGTTGGTCAAAACTTTCCTTTCAAGGAATAAGCATCGTTTAATTTCACGGCTGCAGTCATCATCTGCAGTGATTTTGGAGCCCAAAAAAAATAAAGTCTGATACTGTTTCCACTGTCTCCCCATCTATTTACCATGAGGTAATGGGACCAGATGCCATGATCTTAGTTTTCTGAATGTTAAGCTTTAAGCCAACTTTTTCACTCTCCTCTTTCACTTTCATCAAGAGGCTTTTTAGTTCCTCTTCACTTTCTGCCATAAGGGTGGTGTCGTCTGCATATCTGAGTTTATTGATATTTCTCCTGGAAATCTTGATTCCAGCTTGTGCTTCTTCCAGTCCAGCGTTTCTCATTAGGTACTCTGCATATAAGTTAAATAAGCAGGGTGACAATATACAGCCTTGATGTACTCCTTTTCCTATTTGTCATTAGGGCAATGTCATTAGTCATTAAGGAAATGCAAATTAAAATGATAATGATATATTCCTATAGCTTGTCATAATGGTTAAAATAAAAAGTAGTGACAATACCAAATGTTAGCAAGGATATAGTGAAAGTAGATCACTCATAACATTGCTGGCACAAATTTAAAATTCTAGCGTGACTCTGGAAAACAGTTTGGCAGTTTCATATAAAACCAAAGATGAAATTACCATACAACCTATCAATTACACTCTTGGGAATTTATGCCAAAGTAATGAAAACTCACATTCATTCATGAATCTGAATATCTATTTGCATAGGAGTTTTATACAGAGTTCCCCAGAACTAGGAAAAAAACCCAGATTTATTTAATGGGTCAAAGATGAAAAAAAATATGGTATACTTATTAGCTGAGCCACCAGAGAAGTCCAAGAATACTGGAGTGGGAAGCCTATCCCTTCTCCAGGGGGTCTTCCTGACCCAGGAATTGAACCAGGGTCTCCTGCATTGAAGGTGGATTCTTCCCTAGCTGAGCTACAAGGAAGGCCCATACCAGGGAATACTACTAAGAAATGAAGGAAATGAAATATTTACATTCATGATAAATATATAAATCTCCAGAGGGTTATGCTGAATTAAAAATAAATCAGTCCCTGAAGTTTAGACACTATGATTCCATTTATATAACATTCTTGAAATGACAGGATTATACAAAAAGAGAAGATTAGTAGTTACTGAGGGTTATGAAGAGGTTGTGGGCAGGAGGAGAGTGGGTGCATAAATGAGAATCAGAGATCTTGGTGGTGATGGAACATCTCCTATCTTCACTGCATGGATCTTAATATCCTGGTTGCAATACTGTAGTATGGTTTTTCAATATGTTAACCATTGGTGGAAACTGGTAAGACAGTACACACAATCTCTTTGCTTTTTACAACTATTAATATATATCAAACTAGAATTAACTCAAAGCAAAATGTTTAGTTAAAAAAGTGAATAATATTAAAAACTCCTTTTGTGTTTGAAAAAGAAACAATGAATCATGGACTGTATTCGAGTAGTCACTAGGTATACCATTTACTACTGAATCGATGTCTTAAATATCCCATTACTGTAAAGACATGAGACATAGATAATTAATAAAATCCATCATAATTAATTCCTTCATTGTTCATACACTCAGAGTATATATTTCTTGAGAAGTTTCAGTCTAATTTGACATTAATGGAGATGGAAAACAGATGATTTCGACTTTATAGAATGATGTACATGAGTCCTACATAATAAGCTTTTTTTGTCATTGAAAAGCACTTGTGCCTTTATAAAGCAAGACTGGGAAGTTATAATAGTTTGTCAGGATCAGCTCATCATTGTGATAGATTTTACATAAATTGGGTAGGCGCGTAAAATAACTATTTTATTTATAGTACATAAAATGTACTATTATCTTGGTTTTTCTAAGCCTAGGTTGTAACTAGATAATGTTTTATGCAATTTTACAAATGATAAGAATGGTACAAACATGTCCTTTTTTATGTTGAAGTACAAGTTGCATAAAGTGGAATGAACAAATGTAGAGTATATAGTTGGATCAGTTCTAACAAAACCATACTCCCTTACAATCCACATCCCTATAGAGACATAGAACAATCACATCACCCCAGAGGGCTTCCTCCTGCCTTTCCGCTCAACGACAATTTACCTGTCTCACCATGTGACTACTTCCTCTGCATCACATTGTTTCAAGTTTCTAAGCTGTGGTTTTACAAAATCAGGCGAGCTGTGCTTTACTTATCAAGTTGTAGAAGTTCTATATTTTTTTGTGGATACAAATTCTTTCAGTGAGGTACAAGTAGTGTGTAGCCTCATTAAACTTTAAACATTTTTGATAAAGTCTCATTTATTATTTTAATTGACTACCAATGGCTTAATGATTATGGAGGATTTTTTGAGGCTCCTCAAAGGTTTCTAGGAAATCTTTGCTCATCCCAAAATTATGAAATATTCTCCCATACTTTCTTCTAGAATTTTGTTGTTTTAACTTCTGTTGAAGTCTGTGGCTTATCAAATATTAATATTTTGAATGGTGTGAGGAAATAGTGGAGTGTCTAACTTTCTTCAATATGAACATTCAGTTGTTACAGAATTACTTTTTAAAAACAATTTTTTGTGTTAAGTTTTTTGCTTTGGCAATTTTGCGCAAATTCAATTGCTCATCACCCAACTATGGCTCTATTTCTGGGCTTTATTACATTTTAAAACAGTTTATTGAAGTATAATTCACATATAATAAAATATTAATTTAAGCTACAATTAGAATTGTCATATACAATAATATATATACATCAGTACAGTTCAGTTCAGTCGCTCAGTCATGTCCAACTCTTTGCGACCCCATGAACCGCAGCACGTCAGGCCTCCCTGTCCATCACCAACTCCCGGAATTTACCCAAACCCATGTCCATCGAGTCGGTGATGCCATCCAGCCATCTCATCCTCTGTCGTCCCCTTCTCCTCCTGCCCCCAATCCCTCCCAGCATCAGGGTCTTTTCCAATGAGTCAGCTCTTCGCATGAGGTGGCCAAAGTACTGGAGCTTCAGCTTCAACATCAGTCCTTCTGAAAGATTATTGCTGAACCACAAATAGATGCTGGGATTCTTGGCCTCCGGAGGAGAAGAATTCAATGCAGGGGCAAGAGATGAGGCTTGATTGCTCAGAGGTTTTGTGTCATAAAGTTTTATTAAAGTATAAAGGAGATAGAGAAAGCTTCTGACATAGGCATCAGAAGGGGACAGAAAGAGTAACCCCTTGTTAGTACCACCTAGTGTTAGCAACGCAGTTATATACTCTCTAATTAGTTATTACAGTGAATCAAAAGAATGTCTGGAGGTTGTAAAGACCTCACTAGACCTACTCCCATAATTTACATTTTAAGATAGTAGGATTAGCCAGAAGGTTTTTTTCAGAGACTGTCCTCAAGCAGGAGACATTATTGTTATATGGTCCTAAGGAATGTAGAGGAAAAAAGTTTGTCCTTTCTTCCTCCTTGAGAATTCCAGATCCCTCTCTCCTTGGGGACTCCTAGACTTCTTATCAACCTTCCCAAGAAATGACCCTCTCAATTCCAATGAACACCCAGGACTGATCTCCTTTAGCATGGACTGGTTTGATCTCCTTGCAGTCCAAGGGACTCACAAGAGTCTTCTCCAACACCACAGTTCAAAATATTCAGTTCTTCGGCGCTCAGCTTTCTTTATAGTCCAACTCTCACATCCATACATGACCACTGGAAAAACCATAGCCTTGACTAGATGGACTTTTGTTGGCAAAGTAATGTCTATGCTTTTACATATGCTATCTAGGTTGGTCAACACTTTCCTTCCAAGAAGTAAGCGTCTTTTAATTTCATGGCTACAATCACCATCTGCAGTGATTTTGGAGCCCAGAAAAATAAAGCCTGATACTGTTTCCACTGTTTCCCCATCTATTTCCCTTGAAGTGACAGGACCAGATGCCATAATCTTAGTTTTCTGAATGTTAAGCTTTAAGCCAACTTTTTCACTCTCCTGTTTCACTTTCATCAAGAGGCTTTTTAGTTCCTCTTCACTTTCTGCCGTAAGGGTGGTGTCATCTGCATATCTGAGTTTATTGATATTTCTCCTGGCAATCTTGATTCCAGCTTGTGCTTCTTACATATATATATATATATCTGTTGTTGCTCAGTCGTACCCGACTCTGCAACCCCATGGACTTCAGCACGCCAGGCTTCCCTGTCCTTCCCCCTGTCCTTCATCTCCCGGAGCTTGCTCAAACTCATGTCCACTGATTCAGCGATGCCATCCAACCATCTCATCCTATGTTGCCCCTTTCACCTGTCTTCAATCTTTCCCAGCATCAGGGTATTTTCCAAGGAGTGAGATCTTCACATCAGGTAGACAAAGTATTGGAGTTTCAGCTTCAGCATCAATCCTTCCAATGAATAATCAGGACTGATTTCCTTTAGGATTGCCTGGTTTGATCTCCTTGCAGTCCAAGGGACTCTAAAGAGTCTTCTCCAACACCACAGTTTGAAAACTTCATATATATACATATATATATATTATATATATACTCTACAGTTTATATAAGCATATATATACTGTAGCCCACTAGGCTCCTCTGTCCATGGAATTTCCCAGGTAAGAATACTGGAGTCGGTAGCCATTCCCTTCTCCAGAGGACCTTCCTGACCCAGAACCCAGGTCTCCTGTATTGCAGGCAGATTCTTTACTATCTGTTCACCAGGGAAGCCCCTATGAAACCATTATCACATGAAGATGTTTATGCACCCATTAACTCAAGAGTTCCCTCCTGCAATGCAAAACTTCCTCTTCCTTTCTCTCAGGTATTCACCCCACCCTGGATTGCCTAGCAACAACTAATCTGTTCTCCTCCCCTGAGGGTGAGTTTTCACTTTCTATCTAGAATTTTATATAAATGGGATCATACAGCAATTCCCTTTTATCTGTCATTTTGTTCAGCATAATTATCCTAATATTAATCTATGGTATATCATATATCAATAATTAATTTATTTTCATTGTTAAGTAATACATCATTTTATAGCTACATCATGGTTTGTTTAGTCAATCAAATATTGAAAGAGATACGGGTTGTTCTGCAGTTTTGGCTTTTACAAATTAAGCTACTATGAACAGCTATATATATATATTTCCATGGTCCTATACTTTCATTTGTCATTGGTAAACAGTGGAAATTGAATGGCTTATATAATATGGTAAGTGTGATAAGGAATGCCAAAGTCTACGAAGTTAGCTGTTTGAAACAAAACAGCTTCATTGGAAGCGATAGTTTCCTGCCCATTGTTGATGTTTGGATATCTCTATACCAGTACCAAAATATTGTTAATACTGTTAATACAGTGTTTTCATATTAGAAAAAATTTACTTCTATTTTTCATGACTCTTTTTCCTGTGCCAATCCCTTCACATTTCCATTTAAATCATAGGATCAGCTTTAGCATTTTCACACACATAACAAAATCTGTTTGTATTTTTATTGAGTTTGCATTGACCCTGTAGATAAATTTGAAAATAACTGGTATCTTAATAGCATTCAATTTTCCAATAAAAAATATGCTCATGTATACACTTAGGCAAACTAATTTATCTCAACAAGGTTTGTGTTTTTTAATGTTGAAATTTTGAATATTTTAAAATTATATTTGTTTCCAGATATTTTAAGTATTTGGATGCCACTGGAAATTATATTGTGTCTCTTAATTTTCTAATTGATTTTTTTCTAGCATATAGATGTAGGCATGTAAATCTATAGATATATAAGTATACTCTGCTCAAATTACTAATATAGTTGAACTTGTTTTTTGTATGTATCATTTAGACTTTTCTATGGAAATAAAATTTTATTTTGTAACAAACACAATTGCACTGACTTCAACCCTCCAGTAAAGTGACAAAAGTTATGGGTACCCAATTGGAAAATGAAGAAGTAAAACAATCCTATCCTTATTCATAGAAAATAAGTTACACAATCCAGTGAATAGAAAATCTTAATAAATCTACATAATAACAACTGGGACTAGTAAATGAGCTTAGCAGAAAACAAATCAATATACTGAAAGACTGAATATGCCAATAAACAATGGGCAAACCATATATGATGGTATACCACTTTAACTCACTGCATCCTGCAAAAGCAGAATGAATAAATGGAATATTCACCAGGAATGACCACAACTTAAACTATAAAATAAACATCAAGGAAGATGAAAGTACTGAAATCATACCAAGAGTATTCTTCCAGAAAAATGGAATAATTTTAGAAATTAAGTAGAGAGGACGTTTTAGAAATTTACAAATATATGAAAATTAACTTAGATTTCTAAAAATTCCAGTGTCTGCTCCTCAGTGCTGGAGCAGGAGCTGCATGGCGCTGGAGCAATTGTGAGGAGATACCCCATGTCCAAGGGCAAAGAAGCCACAGCAGGATGCTAGGACAGGTGAGATCGCATTTAGAATTAAACCCCATATCCACCAGAGATACTCAGAGGACTCAACAAACCTTCTGTGCACCAGGATCCAGAGACCCTACAGAGACTCAGACAGAACTGTGTGTCAGCATCTTCTGTGGAGGTACGGGTCAGCAGTGGCCTGCCTCAGGGGCAGGGGCTCTGGGTGCAGCAGACCCGGGTATGGCACAAGCCCTCTTGGAGGAGGTCTCCATTAACCCACCATAGAGCCTTCAGAAGTTACACAGGACTGGGGAAACAGGCTCTTGGAGGGCGCAAACAGAACCTTGTGCACACCAGGACCAAGGAGAAAGGAGAGGTGACCCCACAAGACACTGACCCAGACAGGCCCGTGAGTGTCCGGGAGTCTCTGGTGGAGGCGTGGGTTGGCGGTGGCCTGCTGCAGGGTTAGGGGTACTGAGTGTAGCACTGCCTGCATAGGACCTTTTGAAGGAGGGCATCATTATCTTCATCACCTCCACCATATTTTGGCCTGAGGTCAAATAATAAGGTGGGAACACAGACCCACCCATCAACAGATAATTGGATTAAAGATTTACTGAGCATGGCCTATCAGAACAAGACCCATTTCCCCCCCTCAGTCAGGTCTCCCATCAGGAAGCCTCCATAGCCTCTTATCCTTCTCCATCAGAGGGCAGACAGACTGAAAACCACAATCACAGAAAACTAACCAATCTGACCACATGGACCACAGCCTTGTCTAACTCATTGAAACTATGAGCCATGTCTTGTAGGGCCACTCAAGACAGACAGCTCATAGCAGAGAGTTCTGACAAAATGTGGTCCACTGGAGAAACGGAATGGCAAACCACTTCAGTACTCTTGCCTTGAGAACCCCATGAACAGTATGAAAAGGCAAAAAGATAGGACACTGAAAGATGAACTCCCCAGGTCAGTAGGTGCCCAATATGCTACTGGAGATCAGTGGAGAAATAACTCCAGAAAGAATGAAGAGACAGAGCAAAAGCAAAAACAACCCCCAGTTGTAGATGTGACTGCTGATGGAAGTAAAGTCCAATGCCGTAAAGAGCAATATTGCATAGGAACATTGAATATTAGGTCCATGAATCAGAGCAAATTGGAAGTGGTCAAACAGGGGATGGCAAGTGTGAACATCAACATTTTAGGAATCAGCGAACTAAAATGGAATGGAATGGGTGAATTGAAATCAGACGACCACTACTGTGGGCAAGAATCCCTTAGAATGAATAGAGTAGCCATCACAGTCAACAAAAGAGCCTGAAATGCAGTACTGGGATTCAACCTCAAAAACAACAGAATGATCTCTGTTCATTTTCAAGGCAAACCATTCAATATCACAGTAATCCAAGCCTATGCCCCAACCAGGAATGCTGAAGAAATTGCAGTTGAACAGTTCTATGGAGGCCTATAAGATCTTCTAGAACTAACACCCAAAAAAGCTTCCTTTTCATTACAGGGTACTGGACTGCAAAAGTAGGAAGTCAAGAGATACCTGGATTAACAGGCAAATTTGGCCCTGGAGCACAGAATGAAGCAGAGCAAAGGTTAACAAGAGTTTTGCCAAGAGAACACACTGGTCATAGCAAACACCCTCTTCAACAACACGAGAGAAGACTCTACACATGGACATCACCAGATGGTCAATACAGAAATCAGATTGATTAGAAATCAGATTGATTAATTTTTTTTGCAGCCAAAGCAGAGAAGCTCTATACAGTCAGGAAAAACAGTACCAGGAGCTGACTGTAGCTCAGATCATGAAGTCCTTATTGTCAAATTCAGACTTAAACTGAAGAAAGTAGGGAAAACCACTAGACCATTCAGGTATGACCTAAAACAAATCCCTTGTGATTATACAGTGGAATTGACAAACAGATTCAAGGGATTAGATCTGATAAACAAGTGCCTGAAGAACTATGGATGGAGGTTCATGACATTGTACAGGAGGCAGGGATCAAGATCATCCCCAAGAAAAAGAAATGCAAAAAGACAAAATGGTTGTCTGAGGAGGCCTTACAAATAGCTATGGAAAAAAAAAAAAAACCAGAAGCAAAAGGCAAAGGAGAAAAGGAAAGATATACCCATTTGAATGTAGAGTTCCAAAGAATAACAAGGAGAGATAAGAAAGCCTTCCTCAGTGATCAGTGCAAAGAAATAGAAGAAAACAATAGAAGGGGAAAGACTAGAGATCTCTTCAAGAAAATTAGAGATACTAAGGGAACATTTCACGCAAAAATGGGCTCAATAAAGGACAGAAATGGTATGGACCTAATAGAAGCAGAAGGTATTAAGAAGAGGTGGCAAGAATACACAGAAGAACTATACAAAAAAGATCTTCATGACCCAGATAATGATGATGGTGTAATCACTCACGAAGAGCCAGACATCCTGGAATATGAAGTCAAGTGGGCCTTAGGTAGCATCACTATGAACAAAGCTAGTGGAGGTGATGGAATTCCAGTTGAGCTAAAAGATGAAGTTGTGAAAGTACTGCACTCGGTATGTCAACACATTTGGAAAACTCAGCAGTGGCCACAGGACTGGAAAAGGTCATTTTTCATTCCAATCCCAAAGAAAGCAATGTCAAAGAGTGCTCAAACTACAGCACAATTGCACTCATGTCTCATGCTAGCAAAGTAATGCTCAGAATTCTCCAAGCCAGGCTTCAACAGTACATGAACTGTGAACTTCCAGATGTTCAAGCTGGATTTAGAAAAGGCAGAGTAACCAGAGATCAAATTGCCAACATCCATTGGATCATTGAGAAAGCAAGAGAGTTCCAGAAAAACATCTATTTCTGCTTCATTTACTATGCCAAAACCTTTGACTGTGTGGATCACAACAAACTGTGGAAAATTCTTAAAGAGATGGGAATACCAGACCACCTGACATGCTTCCTGTGAAATCTGTATGCAGATAAAGAAGCAACAGTTAGAACTGGACATGGAATAACAGACTGGTTCCAAATCGGGAAAGAAGTAGGTTGAGGTATGTCACCCTGCTTATTTAACTTATATGCAGAATACATAATAAGAAATGCTGGACTGTATGAAGCACAAGCTGGAATCAAGATTGTTGGGGAAAAATATCAATAACCTCAGATACACAGATGACACCACCCTTATGGCAGAAAGTTCAGAAGAGCTAAAGAGCCGCTTGATGAAAGTAAAAGAGGAGATTGCAGACGTTGGCTTAAAACTCAACATTCAGAAAACTAAGATCACGTCATCTGGTCCCATCAGTTCAGTTCAGTTCAGTTGCTCATTTGTGTCCGACTCTTTGTGGCCCCACGAAGAGCAGCACGCCAGGCCTCCCTGTCCATCACTAACTCCCGGAGTCCACCCAAACCCATGTCCATCGAGTTGGTGATGCCATCCAACCATCTTATCCTCTGTCGTCCCCTTCTCCTCCTGCCCGCAATCCCTCCCAGAATCAGGGTCTTTTCCAATGAGTCAGCTCTTCACATCATTGGAGTTTCAGCTTCAACATAAGTCCTTTCAATGAACACCCAGGACTGATCTCCTTTAGCACGGACTGATTGGATCTCCTTGCAGTCCAAGGGACTCGCAAGAGTCTTCTCCAACACCACAGTTCAAAAGCATCAATTCTTCAGCACTCAGCTTTCTTCACAGTCCAACTCTCACATCCATACATGACCACTGGAAAGACCATAGCCTTGACTAGATGGACCTTTGTTGGCAAAGTAATGTCTAAGCTTTTTATTATGCTGTCTAGGTTGGTCATAACTTTCCTTCCAAGGAGTAAGTGTCTTTCAATTTCATGGCTGCAGTCACCATCTGCAGTGATTTTGGAACCCAGAAAAGTAAAGTCAGCCACTGTTTGCACTGTTTCCCCATCTATGTGCCATGAAGTGATGGGACCGGATCCCATGATCTTAGTTTTCTGAATGTTGAGCTTTAAGCCAACTTTTTCACTCTCCTCTTTCACTTTCATCAAGAGACTCTTTGGTCCTTCTTCACTTTCTGCCACAAGGGTGGTATCATCTGCATATCTGAGGTTATTGATATTTCTTCCAGCAATCTTGATTCCAGCTTGTGCTTCCTCCAGCCCAGCATTTCTCATAGTCCCATCACTTCATGGTAAATAAATGGGGAAACAGTGGAAACAGTGACAGACTATTTTCTTGGGCTTCAAAATCACTGCAGTTGGTGACTTCAGCCACGAAATTAAAAGATGTTTTCTCCTTGGAAGAAAAGTTATGACTAACTTAGACAGCATATTAAAAATTAGAGAGAGTACTTTGCCAACAAAGGTCTGTCTAGTCAAGGCTATGGTTTTTCCAGTTGTCATGTATAGATATGAGAGTTGGGCCTTAAAGGAAGCTGAGTGCCAAAGAACTGATGCTTTTGAACTGTGGTGTTGGAGAATACTCTTGAGAATCCCTTGGACTGCAAGGAGATCCAACTTTCCTTCCTAAAGGAAATGTATAAGTCCTTCCTAAAATCCTGTATATTCATGGGGTCACAAATAGTCAGTCAGACTGAGTGACTGGACTGAACTAAACTTAAAAATTCCAAAGGGTTTAAAAAGATAAGTTAGAAAATATTTGAAGAGGGAAAAGGTAAACACAGTATGCCAAAATTGATGGAATGCACCGGAAGGTGTTTATAGGAAAACATAAAGCAATAAAACATCTTTATTTAAAAAGAAGAAATATTTCAGACAGTTAGGCAAAATAATGACCCTCTTCCATGATGCCCACATGTTAATCCCTCGATTTTCTAAGTATGTTATTAGTATTTCTTATACTTCTTGATACAGGGGAATTAAATGTGAAGATTAGGTTTACTGATCAACTGACCTTAAAGTACAAAGATTATTCTGAATTATATAGTATGTAAGTACATAGATCTTTAAAAGTGGAATTGATAAACACAAGAGCGAAGTATTGAATCAGAGGGAGACTTGAAGATGCTTTGGTGTTGGTTTAAAGGTAACCATGAACCAAGGAATTCAGGACACTTCTAGAAACCAGATATGGCAAGGAAATATATCCCCCCACCCAGAGCCTCTAGAAAGAACTCAGCCCTGCTAAGATCTTTATTTGACTTCAGTTGGACAAATACTAACCTAAAACTATAGAGTTGTGAGTGAATAAATTTGTGTTATGTAAGCTGCTAAAGTGAAATAGCCTTTGGCTTCAAGGTTGCTGATTTGTGTATTAGATTAATTCTGTTTAAGCTGCTTTAAGCTGCTAAATGAGTGCTAATTTATTATAGCAACAACTGGAATCTAATACACCAATCAGCAACCCTGCATCCAAAGACTAGTAAGTTACATGCGAAGCAAGCAGAAGGAAAGAAATAATGAGAAAGTAAATTAATTAAATGGAGACTAGAACAAAAGGTGCTTTTTTGGGAAACGTTTTTAAAATTCACTAACTTTTATCTAAATGAATCAAGAAAAGAAGATGAGAATATTCAAAGTACTAAAATCAGTAATAAAATAGGAACATTCCCACTGACTTTATAGAAATAAAATGAATAAGAGAATATTGTAATAAAATTGTATGCCCAAAATACATAAACTGTATTAAATAAAGACCCAAATTACCCAATTACTCAGGAAAAAAATACATGCCAAGAGTAGACCTTTAAAAAGAAAAGAGAAGAAAGACATTATTTAAGAATTTCCTATAAATAAAAGCCCAGTGGCAGATAGATTCACTGGTGAATTCTACCAAATATTTAGGAACTAACACTAATTCTTTACAGACTCATTCAAAAATAGAAGAGGAGGAATTATTTTCTAACTTGTTCAATGAGAACAGTACTACCTTGGTACCAAAACCAGATAAAGATAACACATACAGAAAATCAAATTACAAACCAGTATCCTCTACATAAAATCTTTAACAACAAAAAACTAGTGAACAGAATACAAAAAAAATTTTTTTTAAAGATTATAGCAATAAGCAGGTAGATTTTACCCCAGATGAAAGATTAGTTTAATATCAAAAGCTAATCAATATAATACACCATATTAATAAAGGACAAAGCTGTATGATTATCTTAATGTCAGTGGATGCAGGAAAAACTAAGAACTGAAGGGATTCCTTGAGGAAAAAACAGTTTTCAATTCATGGTTCTGAGAAAATTGACCAAAGAAAAAAACAGAAAAAAAAACCACTGGAGGGGGTTGCTATGTCCTCCAGATCTTCCCAACCCAGGGGTCCAACCTGCGTTTCTTGTATCTCTGGCAATAGCAGGCAGATTCCTTACCACTGTGGTACATGGGGAATCCAGAGTTATCTTACATACACCTAAAAAAATGCTCCCCATTAAGTTATGGTACAACTTTAGTTGTAGGATGCATTATAATGTGAAAAACGCAAATCGTCCTATTTATGAGACTTTCATCTATCTTGCACCCCCTCCCAAAATATATATTTTTGCCAGTATTTCAAATGCACATCATTTGGAGTTAGATATGATCGTTACTACTGGCTTCAAATGAGTTAAACTGACAAATTTCCATTTATAAAAAGAGATTACATTTTCATATCTTTATAATGGGAAAGAATGTATTAATCTACAGTTTCTTTAACAGAAAATTGTCCTCTTCATCCATCCTTCAATCAATGTAATACTATAAGGATAGGATTATCAATGTTACAAAAGTGATTCATTCAGTTGAATATATTCAATTGTTATTGGTGATGAAATTATTATTTAATTACTGTCAACTCTGCTTCAAATATTACTAGTAGGAATAGAACACTGACAGTAGAATGTAATTTGTTAATCAATTTCATAGTACTGCTCAGCTAAGCATAAATTTACCAATTAAAGTAAATTAAATAACTAAACCTGGAAGGGTATATTTGTAGCATTAGTATTTGACCTCATATAATCACAATATTCATGGCCAGCTAAAAAATTTTTTTCTAGAAGAATGAACAAAGCTTGTTCAGTGCAGAATAATTGGATTTGTATCAGTAACATCTCTGAACACTTATCGACTTCCTCCCTCTCACCCTGCAGCCATCACACATTCTCTTCATGTCTTGCTTTTTCCCATTCTTTCCTCATCCTGCTGTTTCTTGCTTTCCTTTCATTCTTTCCTTTTTCTTCTTTTTCCTGAAGAAATCATTTGCTAATCTTCCTTGATACTTTTTCTTTTGATATTCCTTAATGTAATTACGACTTTCCCAGGTGAGGCAGTGATAAAGAATCCGCCTGCCAATGCAGGAGATATGGGTCAGTCTCTGGGTCGGGGAGATTCCCTGGAGAAAGAAATGACAACGCACTCCAGTGTTCTTATCTGGGAAATTCTATGGAAAGAGGATCCTGGTGGGCTACAGTCCATGGGGTCCCAAAGAGTAGGGCATGACTGAGCACAAGCACAATACAATTATAATTTAAAAGCTTCACTTTTCCTCACAATTTAAAGGGAAAAATAAGAAGTACTGATTAATTTTTAATCCTATATTCAAAATAGTTTGCTCTTGTTGTGATAGTGAGGAAACAAATTTATTAATATCTTTTCTTTTGGGGCACTCACTATGAAGAAAAGACAGAAATTTACATATTGCATATTTTGTTGTCACTAAGTCATGTCCTACTCTTTGTGACCCCATGTTCTGCAGCACTCCAGGCTCCTCTGTCTTTCACTATCTCCCAGAGCTTGCTCAAATTCATGTCCCTTGAGTTAATGATGTTCTCTGAACTTGTATCCTCTGCCATGCTCTTCTCCTTGTCTTCAATCTTTCCTAGCATTGGTGTCTTTTCCAGTGAGTTGGTTCTTCACAACAGGTGACCAAAGTGTTGGAGCTTCACCTTTAGAATCAGTCCTTTGAATATTCAGTGTTGATTTTCATTAGGATTGCATGGTTTGATCTCCTTATAGTCCAAGGAGACTTGTTTAAATATCCACTGTTAAGTATGGTTTTAAGACTGTAAATTAAGGCTATGCTGTGTTCAGTCATGTCTGACTCTTTATGACCCCATGGACTCTAGCTCACCCGGGATCCTCTGTCCATGGGGGTTCTGCTGGCGAGAATACTGGAGTTGGTTGCCATGCCCTCCTCGAGGGGATCTTCCCAACCCAGGGACTGAACCCAGGTCTCCAGCATTTCAGGCTGAGTCTTTACCATCTGAGCCACCAGGGAAGCCCACCTCACTGTAAATCAATAATATTCAGTATAACAGTTGATAAAGAACTGAACAAGCCTGCGTGGAAGGAAAGGATGCAGTGAGGGCCTGTGATGGTCCCAGGACCTCCTTTCCTCCCTGTGTGGGGTCTCCTTGAGGCAGAATCTACAGGTGATGAAAGAGATCTGATGAGGACCAATAGGAGTTCCTCCTACCAGTATATGGAATAGCTTCAGCACCAATGGTTTGAGTGCATCAGCTGAGATAGAATGTCTTTACACTACATCTTAGATTTCCCGGGGGAAAGAAATAATATGAAACATGATCAACCCACATGCCAAAGTGCATGTTCAAAACCTAATGTAAACCTTAGCAGCAGGTTAACACTGTTTTTCCAAATATATAAATTGTATAGTCTTCTAAGGCATCTCCTGCTCTGATTATAAGAGACAAAAGAAGACAAAGTAAATAAACTCATATCATTAAATTAAGTCTCATGCCTCTCTTGGACTCAAAATTCTCCCTATGCTAGCTATTTTCTCCAAGAGAATTAAAAGGAAAACTGAGCAGTTTCTTAGGGGAGTAACAGATGGTTATGTCCATGGGTGAAATGCCACTCCAGATAGAAAAGCCATGTGTAGTTGGAGTGCAAAGGACTTGAGTCACGTGACTCCATTCTTCACATAGGATTTCAGGATGGGTCAACACTTGGGGTGCCTAATATGTTATCAAGGGTTGCAGCTGTAAGTTTGGGGAGATAATTTGTGGTCTCATATTTTATAAACTGAAATACTTCCCTTTCACTGGAAACTGCTTCTTGTGGCCCAGCTGGAATAGAAACTTTTCAGAGAGGAAGAGAGAGAGAGAACAAGCAAGCACAGTGCATTAGCAGAGCGAAGGGAGGAAAGAGGAGAAGCAGGAAGGATTAGAGAATGACTTCTTTTTTCTCTTGTGGAAGTATCAGTTTTATTTGACCCAAAGGAGAGTGCTTTGTCATTGTTTTCTTTATAACATTGATGAATTTCTTTTTGAGTGGGTATTGGGCTTTATTTAAACACGACAGGAACAGAGATTTATAGGCAGTCCCCTCAGAGGCCTTCTGAAAGGCCCCACAATGCTTCAGGGCACAGATGTGATTTCAGCGTTCACTGCTGGTAAATAACCAACAGTTTCATACACTCCACCCCTTCATCCTGATTAGAGAGCTCTCCTTGAAAAATGAAGTATACTTGATGAAATTCA
This sequence comes from Odocoileus virginianus, assembly GCF_023699985.2. NCBI lineage: Eukaryota > Metazoa > Chordata > Mammalia > Artiodactyla > Cervidae > Odocoileus > Odocoileus virginianus. The sequence goes on along the minus strand of NC_069689.1, from coordinate 46,970,924 downwards.
AAGCAAAGGCAGAAGAGAGGATAGGAGGTAGGTTTTTGTGGAGTTTTTTTTTGTTGTTGTTTTGTTTTCATTTCAACTTACACATTCTTAGCAAAAACTGTGGTATTCAACCTGTCCTTGTATTTTTTATAGAGAAAGGCAATATTGTGGATGACAAATTGTATTCTAAATACCGTTATACTTCTCTGTACAATCTGATAGTTCTAAAAGTGTCTCTCTCTCTCTCTCTGTGTGTATATACACATAAAATAAATGTTTCTTAGAGAAAGCAAAAGAGTAAAGGTAAGGACCTGGACACAAACTAATTACTATAAACATAAACCATAAACATATCACTGGATACCACCCCTTCTCTTATTCTATCTTGTGTGGTATGTATAATCAGTTATAGATTGTTTTAACTCAAAACTCATTGAAACTTCTTATAATGTTTTTATAAATCCTTATTTAATAACTGTACCATAATTTACAAAACCATTTGATTCAGATTGCCTATGTTTTCAATTTTTCACAATTTTGCATAGCACAGAAATTATATTTTGCACATAATATTTTTTCATCTATTCCCTTAGTCAATATTCCAAAAGGTATCCTAACTTCGTATGAACATTGTTAAGAACATTCGGTTCATATTGACAAATGGCTTTTCAAAAAGATTGGATCTATTTACATTTCTACAATAGACTCTTGCCCTATCCTCACTAATAGGCATTATTTTCAGATTTTAAAAAAGTATTTATCCAGTTATTTTTTAATGTTTAAAATATACTCGAAAGGCTGAACAAGCCCATTTTATTACCATTTCCCAAATAGTTCACCTCAAAATGTCTTAGTGAAATCTTAATGTTTCTGTCCATAAATTTTATGTATTAGAGATGCCATCACAGTACATTCAAATATTTATTTCCCAGATTTCCTTTGCTTTTAGTTTTGACTATTTTGAAGGCTTTGTTTATTTTCAGCTATATAAAGATCAAAGTTTCAGATAAGGCTCAGCAGCATATTTTTAAAATGTTATAAGAGTTCTTGCCTTCAACAAAGGGGAGGCAAAAAAGAGTTAAAATTCTGAAAATACGGAAGAAGAAAACAATTGGATGACTTCTCTGTGTGGGTGAAAGAATAAACTTTAGCAAAGCAGTAACTTCAAACCCAAACTGTAATCTTCAGGTCCTACACTATGTCTTTGGGTTCCATGGGTCCAGCTTGTCAACATGCGAAGTTCAAATAATAGCTAACATTTCTATGATATTGTAGAATTAGACAATTTTCCCTTGGTCTCTTTGGTGGGAAACAGGGAAAGAAAGGTTGCATTTGTCCCATCTGGGACTGAATAGATGTGAGAGCTAAGAGTGGGCAGGACAGCGTCTCCAGAGCGGAAGACCCATACCACGGCCTCCAAAGGCACATTCCTTCCCTTTACCTGCGCTTGTCATGAGCCATCTCATCACTAGCAGTGGCCCAGCTCAGCTGGTGAGGAAAAGCAGACACGTGGTGAACCATGCTAAGTGGGGGCACGTTCCCACTGTGCTCACTCAGATGCTGGCACATTTACCTTGTCTGGAACCTGCGTGTAGCAAAAACAATGCCCAGAGTTCAGAACAATCTCCCACAAACATCAGAGCTGTCTCAGAAGGAACTATTTTGTAACTCATTTCTATAAAAGCATATCTACAATTTAGATCATAAAGATGGAAAGGGCAGCAACATGCCTTAAGTGGGTTGGCTACACTCAAAAAGGTGTTTGGAATTAAAGGGAAGAATTCTAGCCATCCAAACGTTCCAGAGTCTTTTGCTCATTTGGCAAATATGGGTCAGTGCTTACTCCATGCCATGCACTGTACTTGGCTCTGAGGCTGTAAGAATAAAGACACCTCTAGTCCTGACTTCTCTTTGTTCATCAGTGGTAACGACAGATGAAAGACTCATAAGTTTTCATAAACTAGTTTTTTGAATATGCTCTCTTCCAAATGTCCAAAATTCTTCTCTTTATATTAGATGTCATTATTTAGTAGAAAAATAATTTGAAATACATGAAACTCTTTTGGGAGCATCTTATGAAATTGACTTTAAGCATGCATATCTGGAAAGAAATGTCTGCTGTTTTGTCAACATTGGCATTAATGCCATCAATGCCCACCAAACCAACTTTACTTTCTCAGTAGATCATTTTCTATATCCTGGTCTCTATATCTATAGACACAAACCACTGAGCTATGCATTTATGACAAAGATGATCTGATTTAGTCTGAATAGGAAGGACCCCAGACAACAGTTAAATATGCATTTAATGTGTTCTGGACTTCTAGCCTGATTGACATTTGGCTTTCAGAGTGCTTTCCAATAGCAGGATTTTGTTGATAGGATTTCCATCAGGCTCTATTTGTTTTCTCTTTCATAACAATATACTAGGTAGATTTAACTCTTAGTTAAGAGTTTGAAGAAGTTAAGGAAATTCTAGATTTTTCATAGAAAAAAAAAAAGACTACTGATTATTTAAATATTAAGTTTCCTCAGTGTGTATGCCCAGGAGTGGGATTGCCGGGTCATATGGCAGTTCTATTTCCAGTTTTTTAAGGAATCTCCACACTGTTCTCCATAGTGGCTGGACTAGTTCGCATTCCCACCAACAGTGTAAGAGGGTTCCCTTTTCTCCACACCCTCTCCAGCATTTGTTGCTTGTAGACTTTTGGATAGCAGCCATTCTGACTGGCGTGTAATGGTACCTCATTGAGGTTTTGATTTGCATTTCTCTGATAATGAGTGATGTTGAGCATCTTTTCATGTGTTTGTTAGCCATCTGTATGTCTTCTTTGGAGAAATGTCTGTTTATAATAGCCAGGACATGGAAGCAACCTAGATGCCCATCAGCAGATGAACGGATAGAAAGCTGTGGTACATATACACAATGGAATATTACCCAGCCATTAAAAAGAATACATTTGAATCAGTTCTAATGAGATGGATAAAACTGGAGCCCATTATACAGAGTGAAGTAAGCCAGAGAAATAAACACCAGTACAGTATACTAACACATATATATGGAATTTAGAAAGATGGTAACGATAACCATATATGCAAGACAGAAAAAGAGACACAGATGTATAGAACAGACTTTTGGACTCCATGGGAGAAGGCGAGGGTGGGATGATCTGAGAGAACAGCATCAAAACATCAACATGTGAAACATCAAGTGTGAAACAGATCGCCAGTCCAGGTTGGATGCATGAGACAAGTGCTCAAGGCTGGTACATTGGGAAGACCCAGAGGGATGGGATAGGGAGGGAGGCAGGAGGGGGGATCAAGATGGGGAACACATGTAAATCCATGGCTGATTCATGTCAATGTATGGCAAAAACCACTACAATATTGTAAAGTAATTACCTCCAACTAATAAAAATAAATGAAATAAAATAAAAAAACTTAAATAAATACTAAGTTTAGCATGATGTTTATTTCAAATCTATTAATTTCTACATACTAATATAATTTAGCTCATTAGTTAAGAGCAAGAGTTTTGAAATATGGCAGATATTGGTTCACATCTTGACATCTACTGGGGACTAGTTTGGGTCTCAATTTCCATGATTTGGATGCTGTCTCCTCTCTGGCATCAGTCCTCTTAGGAATTCTTTCTGTATTCTCATCTTGCCAACTTTCTGGATCCAAACCTTTGATTTATCCCTTGACCTCAAACCCACTGGAGCCCAATGCCCAGTGGATTGCTTCTTACTGCTGGATGCAAGCCTGGTCAAAACCCACTGGAGGCCTATTCCCACTGAACTGTTTCCTACTACTGAATGCCAGCCTGGTTAACTTTGTCCTTCACCTGCTTGGGTCTGATCTAAATTTTGAGCATAAAAATCAGTCGGTATTTTATCAGTTTTGACTGACTCTCTTCTTTGTAGGCTAGAGCCTTCTTCCTGAGTGTGTTATTCCATGGGAAGGTGTCTAGGAGGATAAATCACTGGATTGTTGCTTCCAAAGTTTAAGAATAAATATATGTGCTTTGCTCAATGGATGCAATGCTTTGGAACGACTGATTTTTCAGAGGACTTTTAAAGTGAAAGCAATGAATTGTAGCTAAGGAAACTAATTTAGGAGCAAAAACTACCTAGGTCTAACAGTGACCTCAGATGGTAAAGAATACACCTATAATGCAGGAAATCCAGGTTTGATTCCTGTGTCATGAAGATCCCCTGGGGAAGGGAATGGCTACCCACTCCAGTATTCTTGCCTGGAGAACTCCATGGACAGAGGAGCCTGGCAGGCTACCGTCCATGGGGTCACATAGAATCAGACACAACTGAGCAACTAGCACTTTAATTTTCACAACAGTTACCTCCACTGCAGATTTAGCACAGAACAGTGAAAGTTACTAATATCCATTATATCTAAAGTCTCCTACTGACAGAAAAGAAAATATGCTAAATAAAGTGATTAGCAGGTGGCAAGAAAAAACTAAATATTCACTGAAAGAATGAATAAATGACAGAAACAGGAGGGGAGATGGTACAATTTACTATTCTTATTACTCTAAATTCTTCCTTGGATCATGTTCATCTTTCTATTCATGAGTAGTTTCATGGCTTCTCCTCTTTAACTTCAAAAGTATGTCATCCACCCATGTCCAGAGAATCCCCTATCAGAAAAACTATAAAGTTCTTAAAAGAAAAGATGCAAATTAAGTTTCCCCCTTCTATCGTCACTACTGAATTTTTTTTTAAAATGTGAGAGAAAGAATTTTTTCAAGTATATAAAATATTTACCTTCATTCTTTCTTTTGAGCTGTCTAAGAGGACCCTAAATGTTCTTACTCAAAGTCATATAACTTGGGGATGAGTAGGAGAGAGTGATAAAGCAACTCAGCTTTTGATTGCTTGAAAGCTAGTGTTAAATGCTCTCTCTGGTGATGGTGGAGACTTTAAGACAAGTTTGCTGCTGTGGGAAGGGTCAGATAAAATGGGGTTCATGCTTGAGGGACACAGTGAATGGCCAGACTGAGAACTGAGAAGAGCTGGGTCTTTCCAAACAATTTGAGAGTGTCTCAGGAGCTTTTGAGAGCTTTTTCAACCACGGAGCTCTTGAGCAGAGCACTTTATCCAATTGGCAGGTCAGTTTTCATACACCATTGTCACTTTTCAGCTCACAGTGTCCTGTTAGTGAAGCCAATTTTTTAATCTTAACTTTGCTATCACAATATTGTGACTCTGCTAATGTCTAGATGGAAGTATATGGACTGAAACATCAGAGTCTTTTTCCTCTGGATTTGTATCACAAAGGTTGATTTAGATACCATTATATCAGTTATCTTTTACTGTATAATAAGCCACTTCAAAATTTAGTGGATTAAAAATCTTTTTCTCACAAATATCCAATGGAGGAGGAAGGCTTGGCATGAAGGGGCCATGACTTATCACTGCTCCACTCAACATTAGTTGGATTGGCTCACTAGTGCTGAGAGCATCCATGTTCAGAATGGGTCCCTCTCATGACTGGCAAGTTAATTCTGGCTGTCAGATAAGAACTTGGCCAGGACTGTGGTTCTTCTTTATTTGGACTTCCCCATGGGCTTCCCCACAGTGTGGCAGCTATGTTCCAAGAGCAAGTGTTCTAAAAGAGCAAGGCAGAAGTGAAGGCCATGTATGACCCAGTCTCAGCAGTCAAATGAAAGTGAAAGAAATTGTCGCTCAATCATGTCCGACTCTTTGCGATCCCATGGACTGTAGCCGCCAGGCTCCTTTGTCCAGGGAATTCTCCAGGTAAGAATACTGGAGTGGGTTGCCATCCACTTCTCCAGGGGATCTTCCCGACCCAGGAATCAAACCTAAGTCTCCTGCGTTGCAGGCAGATTCTTTACCGTCTGAGCGACTATTACACCTGAGCAGAGATCATATAGTGTTACTCAATTGGCCAAGGCAGTCACAAGTGTAAGAGAAAAGGACATAGACTCTACTTCTCAAATGGGAAGTGGCAAACTTCCAAAGGACTTAAGTTATAAGAGGTATTCTTACAACCATCTTTGGAAAGTAGTGTGGTGATGGTGGTTTACTCACTCAGTCATGTCCAATTCTTTGTGATCCTATGGACTGTAGCCTGCCAGGCTCCTCTGTCGGAGGGATTTTTCCAGGCAAGAATACTGGAGTGGGTTGCTATTTTGTTCTCCAGAGAACTTCCCGACCCAGGGATTAAACTTGGGTTTCCTGTATTACAGGTAGTCTCTTGCAGCGTAGGCAGATTCCTTACCAACTAAGACACCTGGGAAGTCCTGGAAAGTATAGTGGGCCACAGTAATTATTGCGATTTATACTGAGAAAAGCTTATGACATAGATATTGCTATATTTTTTATTACTGATATCAGCGACTAAAACATACACCTTTATATTAGAACATATAAAAAGTGATTCCAATGTTCAAAAAAGTGTTCAAATGTTTTCCTCTCAGAATAAATAGTGGGAATATGGTCTTCTCCAAGTGTTTTTTTTGTTTGTTTGTTTTTACCATAGACTCTACCTTTCAGCGTGGCTCTAGGGTATGTATTCAACACTGTTTAAGTCTACCTAAACCACTTGAAAACTTATCCCTAACTGATTTCTCCAGTTTCAAAAATAGTTTTGAGCATTTGTGGTATTTGGCCATTCTTTGTTCTTTTGAGATGATTTTATTCAGCTCTTGTCAAACAATCACATTGAAGTAGTTTAGTTTGGAATGAATCATGCAGAATTAAAGAGGGCTTTCCATCATTCACACTGTCTCAGTATTATTAATGTGAGGAACCTTAGTCTGCATCAGTCAGTATCCATCAGAGATCCTAACTGCCAGCAACAGTTACCAACACTGTTATAAGCATCAGAGAGATTCCTCAAAAGGATACTGGGTGATTCACAGAATTTCTGGGAAGGCTATACAATCAGACTTAGGAAAATAGGGTCAGGGTAAGAGGGAGAACCACGGTTTGCATCCCACCAGGCCAGGGAGAGCACCAATGCTATCTCTGCTGACCTGTGGACGTCATGGCCACTGGGCACTGGAGTTTATTGCTAGCCTGATTAGGAGGGCTGGGCCCAGATAAGTGAATGCTGCTGCCACCACAACCACTATCATCACAGTAGACTCTCTCGTTGTTGTTGTTCAGTTGCCAAGTCGTGTCTGACTCTTGGCGACCTCGTGGACTGCAGCACGCCAGGCCTTCCTGTCCTTCACCATCTCCTGGGGACTACTGAAACTCATGTCCATTGCATCGGCGATGCCACCCAACCATTTCATCCTCTGTCACCCTCTTCTCATCTGCCTTCAACCTTTCCCAGCATCAGGGTCTTTTCCAAAGAGTCAGCTGTTCGCATCAAGTGGCCAAAGCATTGGAGCTTCAGTATCAGAGGAACTGGAGGAGTACCAGTTCCTCCAATGAGTATTCAGGGTTAACGTCCTTTAAGATTGATTGGTTTGATCTCTTTGCTGTCCAAGGGATTTTGAACTGTCGTCTCCAGCATCACAGTTCAAAAGCATCAATTATTTGGCATTCTGCCATCATGGTCCAGCTCTCACAACTGTATATGACTACTAGACTCTCCACAACTCTATACACAGCTCCAGATTCAGAGTACAAGGTACATTTATTTCATTTGTCAAGTCTAAGCTATAAGAGAAAATAGTCAGGCATAAATCTAGCATCTTCAGGTTACTTTGAAGAGATTTAGAAAAGTCATTCTTACTCTGGGCAGAAAAACAAAAAACAGTCTTTTTCTTCGGAGCCACTCAATACAATTCAAGACAGCTGCATCAGTCAGGATGGACTAGATACTACTAGACTAACAAACACTGCAAGCTCTTAGTGCTTTAAGCCAACCGAGGTTAATTTATCATATTTGTCATACAAATTCATTGCTGGTTGGCAGGGAATATGTGCTGTATTGCCTTACTTTGGAATGGAGGCTGGTGTAGCCTATAGCATTTGGAATATTGTAGGTTATAATTGCAAAATAAAAGGAAATTTGGTGAATTGGACACTGGCTTTTAAAGACTTCCATGGGTATCACTTTTCCTCATATTTCATTAGCTAAAACAAGTCAGATGGCTGCACTGTATTTCACAGAGGCAGACAAATGCAGCTCTACCATAAACCTGAAAGGATGAGAACTGGAATAATGGAACTAGACTTAATGACCACACTTTTTACCCATCGAGTCACCAAAATCAAGCTAACTCTTCTTCCAGGAGGCAATGTACTCCTTCCACATTCAAGAGAGGCAATTCAAAGTTCCTGTTCAGTACTCCGGGTCTCTCAGGGCTTTATACTCTTCTCTTCATTGTGGGGTGACACATGGTAGTCTCATGGGTGAAAAGTGACTATTATTGATTCAGACATGATCAATGTATCTTTCATGCAATATGCAGCGAGATGAAAGGACAGTACAACCACAGTAAATCTTTGTTTGGAGAAAGGGAAGGATGGAGGCACAGCAAACAGTGAAATCCTCTGGGAAGACGTTTTTAAGTGCCCTGATCAGGTGCTAAGGCTCCTTCTCAAGGAAACTTCCTTTTTCCATGGTAACCTATGGACAAGGGCTCCACCCTCTGAGATTTCTTTTTTGTTTGTTTTTCTTTATTTTTCTTGGCTACATTTGAAGTGGATATCAGGCTGTATACATTGACACTGAACAGAGTTCTTAGCCCTATTCTCACCCAAAATGATGGAGATGCAGTTTCTTTTCAGGTTTCAAATACTTACAGTATCTCTTCTTTATTTTTTAAAAATTATATTTTGAGAAAATTGTAGATTCACATGTGACAGTTAGGAACAATACAGAGGGATCATGTATATACTTCACCCAGTTTTCCCCAAAGGTAACATCTTCCATAATTATAGTACAAAACAATACCATAACCAGGAAATTGACATCAATAATCTACTGATCTTATTTGGATTTCACCAGTTTTATATGTACTCATTTGTTTGTATGTGTATTTATTTTATGTGATTTCATCATTTGAGTATTTTGTATTTCATTACTATCATCAAAATTAGAACAGTTCATCATTATCAGGATCCCTTGTGTTACTATTTTTTATCTATAGGTCCCATTTCTAACCCCTGAGAACCACTAATCTGTTCATTTTCATTTCAAGAATATTATATAAATTAAATTTTATAGCATGCAACCTTATGGGATTGGCACTCTCACTCAACATAATTACCTTGGGGCCAAATCCGAGTTGTTGTATGTATCAATTTTGTTTTTTTTTTATAGTTAGGTGGTATTCCATAATATGGATGAGCTGTAATTTTTTAACCATTTGCCTATTGAACAATATTTGGATTGTTTCCAGTTCAGGGCTATTGTGAATAAAGTGACTGTGAACATTTCTTTCTTCCTTTTTTTTTTGGATGAAAGCAAGTCTTTATTTCTTCAGGATAAAAACTGAAGGGTACAATTTCTAGATTATATGGCAATCACATGTTTACTTTTATAAGACATTGCGAACCTGTTTTCTACAGTTGTACCATTTTACATTCCCACCAGTGATGTTTGGTTCATCTAGTTTCTCTGCTTCCTTGTCAGCACTTGGAATTCCACTATTTTCATTTTAGCCATTCTGTTAGTTGTGTAGTGATACCTCATGGCTTTCATTTATAATTCCCTAATAGGTAAAGATATCAAGTATCTTTTCATATACTTGTTTGCTATCTGCATATTCTCAATGGAATGTCTCTTTGTCTTTGTTTTCTAAGTTACTTGTTTGGTTTTCTATTTTTTTCAGACCTGAGATTTCTTTATATGTTTTAAATATGACTGTATTATTGAATATGTGGTTTGAAAATAAATTCTCCCTATCAGGAGTTTGACTATCCTTTTAACCAAACCTTTTGCAGAATCAGAGTTTTTATTTTAATGAAGTCTAACCTATCAGTTTTTCCTGTTATACTTTTGATATCAAGTCTCAGTAACTCATTCTAAAGATTTTGTTCTATTTTTCTTTTCTAAAAAATTTATCATTTTACATTTTAACATAATGTCTTTTAAGTCCAGGGTAGTAGGTTCTTAGTTTGTTTGCCAGTATAACTCTGAAAGCTTTCGTATTTTTATCTATTTGGTTTCATTTAGCATCATATATCATTAGTTATATTAATAGTATTTCTGATATGTAATTTTTATATTTGCAAATTTATTTGAATCTCACCTTCCTGGAGAAGGCAATGGCACCCCACTCCAGTACTCTTGCCTGGAAAATCCCATGGACAGAGGAGCCTGGGAGGCTGCAGTCCATGGGGTTGCGAAGAGTCGGACACGACTGAGCAACTTCACTTTCACTTTCATGGCCCCATATCTGTCTCTTTCTGTCTCTCTTTCTCTGCTGTTCACTCCACTAAATGCATGCTATATTGACTACTTATTTAATATTCACAATTAGCCTATGGAGAAGGACCTTTATTTAAAACCTAGAGAGTTTAAAGGACAAGCTTTTGACATAAAATAAGCAAGTGGGGAAGGCAGAAATTCATACAGCCTGACTTCAAAGGCCCCTTACCCTGTACTGAATTGGGATGCGTAACTATCTATGATAAGATAAATTACAAACATCAGTGGTATGAGTATATAAAGCATTACTAAACCAAATGTGAACAGAAATGGCTGATTATAACACATTATCAATCTAGTGGCTTCTCGTATCACGTTTTCTTCCTGTTTACTAAGGTTAATTACAGCCTTTTCTTGTGAGGTGCTGTAGCAGGGTTTCTAAGGTAAGCATGTCTATAACACCCCCACCTTTCCTGGATGAGCACAATGTTAATATGATATATCCTCAGAACCCTGCAACATAAATTGGAACTGAAGTGCCAGGAAGCATGAAAAATGGCAGAGTGACAATATACTGTGTCAGTGCTTACAATTATGAGCTTTTAATATCTGGATCATTGAACTACTATATACATGATGTATAGTATCAGTCTGGGAGCAACGTGGCTCTGTTGGCTGGAAGGCCATCCTGCTTCCCTAGCTAGACCTCTCTGTCTAAAGCATCAAAGGGAACACTCTCAGGTTGCCCCAGGGCCTTGGATCTGAGTGTGGGATCAATTCCCATTAGGATACTGCACAACCACAAGGATCTCAGCAGTATTTTGTTTAGTCATCCCAAGCATTGCTTTACAGAAACGCTCTGAAACCAACATTTAAGAAAATTCTTCAGTTAAATTAGTGAAGCTATCTCAAAGTGACTGTTCTTGTTCAGAAAATACCCACAAGTGTGAAACCAGATGTTTTACAATTTAATTTTTGTTTCTGAAGTCAGAGAATAATATCTTAGATTTTCTCCCTTCATCTTTTTATCTTAAAACCAAGCTTACAACTATGATCCTGAATTTTCCTGAAAATGTAAAATATATTGTTGAATTTTAACCTTTCCATTCAATTGGAAAAAAAGAGCAGAAAAGGCTGAAAAAAAATTATAAATTAAAACACTGACCAAACAACCCAACCCTAAAGGCAAGCAAACAGACAAACGAATATATAAGGCTGGTTTGGCTAACTGGATTTAATTTGCATATTTTCCATATTTCATGGGTTTCCCAGGTGTGCTAGTGGTAAAGAACCTGCCTGCCAATGCAGGAGTTGTAAGAGAAACAGGTTTGATCCCTGGGTTGGGAAGATGCCCTGGAGGAGGGCATGGCAACCCACTCCAGTATTCTTGCCTGGAAAATCCCACGGACAGAGGAGCCTGGCGGGCTATAGTCCCTAGGGTTGCACAGAGTTGGACACGATTGAAGTGACATAGCATGCACGCATGCACTTTTCATGAATACAGTGGGGTTTGGAGTGTGTTATAATTCAGCTTCAGATCAAATTTGCATTCGGTTCTGAGGTGGTCCTCTTGTTTAGATCTGTACATTCCTTAGCATTTGACCCTTAACTGTCCACCATTGTTAGGGTAGGTTGTGTCATTTAGCTATCATCGTAGACAAGAAGACACAAATGTGAGTTAATAACCATCAAAGGTGTCTATTTCCTTTTCCTGTAAATCAGAGCAAGCTTTCCTACTGAATTTTGCAAGAAGGGAAACAGACTCCCTCCTGCCGATGTGAGGAAATAAAGCTAAATCTCCCTCCAGATTCACTTTGGCTTCTTGCAGCTGTATGTTAGTACCTTTTTATATGCAATTTTACTTCATTTAGTCTTTAAGGTTGTGCCTGAGGTTAGTTTAAAAGGTTAGTTAAATGTTAATGGATGTTAATGCTGCAATTAAATTGTTAAATCAATTGAAAACTGTGGCTCCATTTCTATCTGCGTTAGTGCCGGCCTGAGCTGCATTGGCGTATAAATTAAAAGCTGTAAATCTAGTGAAGTCTAATTAGAGACCAAATTTCTCATTTATCTTATTTTCACAGGACTGTAAGCACTGATAGATAATCAACGAAGGGCTAAAACTTTTTAACATTAAAAAACTATTTTATCTATTTCAGGATTCAGGTGACTGATTATAATTCAGATCCAATTACTGTAAAAGGTCATATGTGAAATGAAGTTCTTTCAGACACTCTAAGTTTTCTTTTACAAGTTTGCATACAACCCACTACCATTCCCATCCCCCAAAGCAAATAAAAATACATTATTCAAGACCACCTTTAATGGCATCTGAGAGTAACCTTGGTGCTAACCAGTGTGTTTAATAGACTACTTCATTAACCCAAAGGGGGAAAGATGGATTTGGAAGCCTCACAGGAGATTCATCAGGGAGCAAAATTAAGCCTTCATGGATGTCTAAGGTGAGGATTTTTTTCACTGTTGCTTCACATTGGCCTTGCTTTACCCAGCGTCTGAGAATACTTGCATATAATTAGTTCAAATGAAAGGATTTGTCAAACTAAATCCTCCTCAGTTCAGTACTGTAAAACTACTCTGTTAAAATAATTCTGTGTATAACTCAACTTTGGTTCCACTTTAGTTGATCATACTTTAAAAAAAAATTCTCTTCACTATTCACTAACTTATGGCACTTAATGATGAGGTCTAACCATAGCTTTTGATACAGGAATGTTGACATGAAGATATGTTAATTTCTACCTAAGTCAGAAGATCAAAAATCATCTTTCCAAAGACTAGGAACACACACATAGGTTTTGTTTTGGAAAGCTGCTTTATTATTTAAAAATTTTAATGAAAATGATATTGTCCATGAATGCTAATTTCTTTAATAAAATCTTCTGCCCAGAAAAAGTACTGTTTTAAGAGAAGTTATAAATGGATATTCAACTCACTCACTCAACTATAAGAAGGCCTCATTCCTCTAATGAAGACACAAGTCATGTCCTTCGTTCATATTCTGTCGAGTTTCAGCCACTGATTAAACCACAAAAGGACATCAGAAAGTGAATTGCTGAGCAGATTGAATGTTCTGAACTTTTAACTTTCCTAATTTTGTCATGAATTCAGATCTACTAAAACTCTTGATCACAAACTCTTGTAGAAAAGATACCCTGTTAGGTTGTTTGTCCCCTGTAGCAAAGGAAAAAGATGTTCTATTTTTTCACCTTCAAAGAAACACTGATTTCCTAACAGCATGTTTGTTTCTTACTTACAAGCATTTCAAACTCAGGAACTAACACACTAACACCAGCTGAACCAAAATCAGTCTACATTCGTGAATTGCTGAGACTTTCAAAAGGAGGGGTCTACAACATCTAAACCAGAGACTCTTATGATGAAAAGGTACAGATGTATCAAGTACATACATGCCAAGTATTTGGCATGGGACACATAGCCCATCTCTTTCTTTCTCTCTTTCTTTAATTAGAGAGGAAAAACAATATAGCAAAAGGTACAATGCCAGCCTTTTCAGCAGGTAGGAGTTTCTACCAGGTAGAAAGAGGCTGGGAAAGTCTTTGAGTAGAAAAGCTAGGATGGGATATTAGATTTTTTTTTTTCTGATCACTAGTCTTCTGGGAACAGGATTTTTTTATATTCAAGTGTTGACAGGAAACCATCCACTGAGACTAGACAGACACCTAAGGTCTATTACTTAATGATCTCTGAGAAGCCTAAAATTCTGCTGTTAAAAATAAATTCTTTTGAATTAGATATTTTTACTCAATGCACATGCAAACATCTTTTAAGTTGTACAAGACTCTGTCAGTCAGTGATGTGACTGTTTCACAATGTGAAGCTGCTTTGGATCTAGTTCTAGGGCTGGTGGAGGGCATGAGTGAGGTGAATTTTACTGGAGGCTGGCGAGGTGGAGGTCTGAGCAAGAATTCCTCCCCCAGTGGGGAGATGCAGAGACAGTGCTTGGAGGCAAGCTTTGGAGGCAACAACGGACTCAGTTCAAACCTGGCTAATTTGCATATGTTCTAGGGCATCAGGCAAGTTTCCCAACCTCTCTTTGCTGGAATTTCCTCATCTTTTTCTTGGTTCTTCTCCGCCCATATTCTCATGGCTTTCACTGCTACCTGATTGCAGGTGACTAGTGAATATATTTTTTGCACTGACCCCTGATTCCTAAATACTTTTGTTAAATAGTTTTACTGATATGACTTCTTAGATTTATTTATTCACTTATTCATTTATTAACTCATTCATTCATTCATTGTTGAGTGTGGGCAACATGTCAGGTCTTACAATAACATTAGAGGTTCTAGAGTGAACAGCATAAATTACTCGCCCTTTTAGCATTTATATTCTAGAGAAGGTGTAGCTAGTGAACAGGGAAATGGGGAATCTAACAATTTCAAAAAAGTATACACTATGTAAAAATTCAAGGCAGAGTAGAAGCAGAAAGTGATTGAGCATTCTTTTTTGGGTTGACGGGACAGGGGACAGAGATTTAGACGAGGTATAGGAACAGGCCACTATCTAATAGATATCCACAAGTGGGACTTACCAAAAGCAGCTTTGGTGATTGTCTAATTCCCTAGCTTTGTCTTCCTTGTGAATTTCCTTCTCTTCCTGTTTTCCCACTTCAGTTAATGGCAGTTAATGGCACCACATAGAAACCTAGAAGTTTGGGGGTTTTTTTGAGTCTGCTTTTATCACCACCCACTCCCCTGAAAATCCTACCCAGCACTAGTGAATGCTCAGTCTGATCAGTTGTGTCCAACTCTTTGAGACCCTGTGGACCACAGCCTGCCAGGCTCCTCTGTCCAAGCGGCAGTAGGTTGATATTAAAGCATCACCTTATAGAAAGTTGACTAATGATCAGTGGACTTAGGTGACTAGCCCAGGATTAAACAACTAGTTAACGGTGGATCCCAGGCTTATTTGGAGTCAGACTTTCTAGCACCATTTTTGCATTTTTCTCTTCTGACTCTGAAGGAGGGGCTGCGAAACGGACAAGAAGAGCTGCAAGTGCCCCATATTTGTCCAAAAGTTTTCCCAGCTCCTCAACTTTCACACCTTACCTGACAATTTCTACTCAAAGCTGGGTGTTACGTGTTTCTTGCAATTACTAAGCTAGTCTGAACTCTCTGACATACTTTCTTCTATGTTACTTTGCAAGTACTCCCTGATCATTTCACGCTTTGTCCTATGTTATAGCTACATTTTAAGTCCCCAAAAAGATAGAGGCCAAGTCTTCTCCCTCCATGTATACACTTGGTGTTCAATAAATGCTTGTTACAGTTAAACATAGATTTTATCTTCTATTCTCAGAAAATTTACAATCTAGCAGGTGCCATAAACAAAGACTCATGAAAAACTTAAGTGATGACAAATCAAAGTGAGCAATGAAATGCCATAACATCGATTATCTCACAAACTGATGAGCAAAAGAAATCACTGGAAAACTGAAGAATGAGTATTAGCTTTAGTCGAGGAGGAGGAGAATGGGATGAAGAGATTTCAAGTATGACAATGAATATGTCATTTACAGATCAGGCTGACATGATGAGAGCTAAGGGTCCTTTCAAAAGATGAATTCAGTTTCATCCATCTCATTAGAACTGATTCAAATGCATTCTTTTTAATGGTTGAGTAATATTCCATGGTGTATATGTAACTGGAGCCCATTATACAGAGTGAAGTAAGCCAGAAAGATAAAGACCAATACAGTATACTAACACATATATATGGAATTTAGAAAGATGGTAATGATAACCCTATATGCAAACAGAAAAAGAGATACAGATGATACAGAACAGAATTTTGGACTCTGTGGGAGAAGGTGAGGGTGGGATGTTTTGAGAGAACAGCATCAAAACATGTATATTATCTAGGGTGAAACAGATCACCAGCCCAGGCTGGATGCATGAGAGGAGTGCTCAGGCCTGGTGCACTGGGAAGACCCAGAGGAACTGGGTGGAGAGGGACGTGGGAGGGGGGGATCGGGATGGGGAATACATGTAAATCCATGGCTATTTCATGTCAATGTACGACAAAAACCACTACAATGTTGTAAAGTAATTAGCCTCCAACTAATGAAAATAAATGAAAAAAAAAAAGATGAATTCAGGCACAAACATTTATCAAAATCTTACCAGATGTCATGTACTCTATGGCATACACAATAGCAACTAAAATAAATATTGTTTGTGTCTCATGTAGTTGATACATTAGCAACTAAAGACCAAGAATTTAACAAATTATGCTGTGATGGGAGTTCATATCTGAAGCGTCTAACTTCTAGAGGAGGAACATCAAGAGGGGCTTTCTGAAAGAAATGCTGTTTGCTGCTTGGAGAATTATTAATGGAAGGCCAAAGTTGAAAAATTTGGATTAGACTAGATCAGATGGTACTTTATATAGCCTCAAACACTGGGGCTACCAAATTTGATGGCAAGAGGGAGGAAAAAGGGAAGAAAAATGGAGGAAGGAAGAAGAGTCTGGAGGGAGACATTATTGGGGGTGAAATGAGAACTTTTGTTAAGAAAGTCCCACAAGGACCCAAAGAGGGAATGTCTCCAGAGAACATCTGTAAAAACAGAAATGGATGATCCTGAAGAGGGAGCCAATGTTCGCCTACAGATGTGAGATCTTTGTCTTCATCCTTATGCTCCATATCACCCAACAACTAACTCTTCTTTTCTTGACACTTTGATCCGTACCAATGTATTCATTTCATTCTCTACCTGATTTTCTTTATTATCACTATCACTTGCTCCATCTTCTCCTACACTTCAAACACAGAGACATCTCTTTAAGATACACCATTGGCCTTACACTTCCTTAGCATAGTCATCATCTTTGTGAAAATTATGCTTTTCAAAATTATATTCTGGTAGAGGAAAACAGAGCTGACCTAAATGACTTTGGAAATTAGTAAGTCATAAAACTAAAGAAAGCTGAGCACAGAAGAATTGATGCTTTTGAACTGTGGTGTTGGAGAAGACTCTGGAGAGTCCCTTGGACTGCAAGGAGAGCCAATAAGTCCAGCATAAAGAAAATCAGTCCTGAATATTCATTGGAAGGACTGATGCTGAAGCTGAAACGCCAATCCTTTGGCCACCTGATGCAAAGAACTGACTCACTAGAAAAGACCCTGATGCTGGGAAAGACTGAAGGCAGGAGGAGAAGGGGACGACAGAGGATAAGACGGTTGGATGGCATTACTGACTTGATTTACATGAGTTTGACCAAGCTCTGTGAGTTGGTGATGGACAGGGAAGCCTGGCATGCTACAGTCCATGGTGTCACAAAGAGTCGGATACAACTGAGTGATTGAACTAAACTGAACTGAAAACTAAAGTGAAATGAAACTGTAAATAAGCACTATACTCTAGCTGAGAAAATTGCTTCCCATGGTGCTGTATGGGCTAACAATTCTGATACCATACAAAAAAGCCTCACACAAAACATGAACTTTGTCAAAGGGATACAGGCCCTGACAGAAAGAGTTCCCAAAGGCCTAACTGGAATAAATTGAGCGAGAAATGAAAGTAGTATTATGCTATAATTCAAAGTATAAAATAAATATCCATGTGTCAACACTGATCTAAATCAATGACTGAAAAATAATCATTTATAAAAATACATAATTATAGCATAGAGACACACTTTGTGCAGAAGGATTCCAAATAGTTTCTGTAGATATTTCACTCTCAAGAGGGTAACAGAACTCCCAGTCCTTGCTGTGGCTTCCTTACAGAAGTACAGAATGGAAGGGGACAAGAGGAAGAGTAACTTGATAACGGAGAACGCTGACAAACACTATCTCAGCCAGGTCACATTCACAATATGTACTCTCGATATGATGGGATGAGAGTGACACTGTGATCTTCCTTCCAATGACATATAACCCCAGTCTAATCATGAGAAAAATATCAGACACATCCTAGTTGGATGACATTCTACAAGCTACCTGACCAGTACTCCTCGAAAGCAAGGGAAGTCTGAGCATCTATAATAGCCGGGAAGAGCCTAAGGAGACATGACTAAATGGAATGTGGTGTCCTGATTATGATTCTGGCGCAGAAAGAAACATAAAGTTTTACATTAAGTAAAAATTAAGGAAGTCTGAATAAACTATGGATTTTAGTTAGTAATGAAATACTAATGTGTTTGTCGCTCAGTTGTGTCTGACTCTTTGCAACCCCATGGACTGCAGCCTTCCAGGCTCTTCTGTCCATGGAATTCTGCAGGCAAGAATACTGGAGTGGCTTGCCATTCTCTCCTCCAGGGGATCTTCCCAACCCAGGGCTCAAACACAGGTCTCCTACGCTGCAGGCAGATTCTTTACTATCTGAGCCACTGATAAAGCCCTACAAAGCATATGCACTTGCTTAGGGCTTCTGATTTATATTAACAAATTGTCCTCCAGAAATGTTCTACTATACCGATTTTCACACTTGTCAGCAGTGTTGGAGAGAGTATTTTGGCCCACAGAGGGTTTTTGTTTGTTTGTTCGTTTAATCCAGATGTTTAGTAAGAAATCTACGAAATCTTCGGAAATGCGTTCTCAACAGGATAGACTATCAGTTCTGCTTCATCAGCTGCTATGTACTGCAGGCTTACCCTTTGACAGACTTTGTGTTGTCCATTTACTTCACATCCCTCATCCAATGTGATGCTTACAAGATTACTGAGACATAGGCAAGGTTCTCATCCTTCTGCGTTCAGATGTGAGAGGGGGACAGCCTGCTAGCCACCGACTTGTTGTTCTTCAGTCATTAAGTTGTGTCTGACTCTTTCGCTGTAGCCTGACAGGCTCCTCTGACCATGGGATTTCCCAGCTAAGAATACTGGAGTGGATTGCCATTTCCTTCTCCAGAGTATCTTTCCAACCCAGGGATCAAACCCACATCTCCTGCATTGCAGGTGGATTCTTTACCACTGAGACACCATCGGCTTATTAATTTTAGTAAACGTACCATATTTATATAAAATGCTATTCAGAGGAGAAACTAAATATAAGGTCTATGTATACCCTTTACAATATCCACACAATTTTTCTAAACTGATTCTAAAAGAAAATTTTATTAAAAATCATATGTTCAAGCTCAACTCATTTTCTGAGCACAGACTCACATTTTAAGTACCCACTGGGCTATAGCAATGAAATGTTCTGTGGGTACCCCAAATTAAGTTGTCCAAATCAAAGCTCATTATCTTAAGCATCACATCAACTAGGCTTCTTAATTTCTTTGTCTCTCATAAATAGCAATAAAATAAAATAAAAATAAAATCATGACACACCATTATTTTAAAGATTTGTCAGGCTGGACACTTGACAATCATCAGCCCCTCCTCCCTTTCTGTAATTCATCGACATCAGTTGCCAAATGCATATTCTGTGTCCATAGTGACTTTTTGCTTATTATTTTCCACATTATTGTTTAGACACTCATCGATTTTTTGAGTTATATTTTCAAGGGTCTTTAAAATGACCTTTTCATCACTCTTCAAATACATCTCATTGTCAAGCTAATGTCATAAAGCTCAATTCCACTCATGTATTCTTCCAGAAAATTAGAGGTAGCTACCCACTGCAAGACATCCATGGTCAACACCTTGTCTTGGCCCTTGAGGTGCAGCTTCAACCTTACTTTCCAATGTCTGTTCCCATATTTTTCTACCCAATCATGGCAGCCTCACTCTCCAATTTCACATCACTCTCATGGCCTCTCTTACCCCCTCCCCGCAGAACCTGTAAAATTTGGATCTGTGCCTGCTATGTGTCAAGTGTATGAGTGTTATGCATTCCTGCTAGAGAGGGAAGAACAAAGGAAAGACATCCCTTCCTCAGCCTCCATACCTGCCTCTTTACTAGTACTTACCCTCCTCTGCACTGACCTACCCTCCCAGTCTGGCTTTCCAGACCTCACTCACCCTTCACCATCTACCACAAAGATAAAGGCCGTTTAGTAAAGTGGCTAAAACCATGGGTGCTGAGTCAAAGCAGACCTGAGCTTAATTTCTGGTCTTGCATTGCATTCTTTTGCAAAACTAGGCAATCTGTGTCCTCTCTAAGTGTCTATCTGTGAAACCGGGATTTGGTGCAGATTATATGAAATAAGGTACTTGCTAATAAGTTCCCAAAATACAACAAATCTTTAAAATTTACTTTAAAGTTCTCCTTTCAAAGGTCAGGTTTTTAGGAAATCTAGCCTATTTGTATATGTTTTCTGTCTATTTGTCTTTTTAATCCCCATTGGTTGAGATTCTGTGGGATTTTGGTTGTGTCTCCTGTCTGCTACTTTTCCAGGCCCCTTTTGCACCATGGTGTTTTGTCCTTTTGTTCTACAACATTGCCATTCTACAACAATCCCTCCGTGTCCTGACTGGCTTCTCTGTATAACAGAAATACTGTTAGTATCTCCCTCAACGGACTTTTGAAGGTGAAGAGATTTACACGTATGGAGCACTTTAAAACAGTGCTTAATACATAATGAGTACTAGATGTGTGATTTTACTTTTTGTTAATAGGATTTATCATCTCATCTGCCAAGGTAACAGACAATGAGGCTTACCTTTATATCCCCTGTAATGACTAGAAAAAAATTCAGGTATATAGTTAATGTTGAGTGAAGGCAAACTGGAGGGGAATCTGATGTGATGGGACACCATCTTCCTTTCTCTGAGGAGGAAAATATGGATCAATTAGAACCAAGGGCCAAAGCCGTGGACAATCAATGTGCAGGGCATATGAAGAAGAGGATACACTGGAGAAGGGTCAGGCAGAAAGAGAAGATTCAGGGGGATGAACCTGGAAGGAGCAAAAGTGCAGAGAATGAGCTGTATTAAATAATGCAGTCTTTATTGGTGCCTGATGAATAAATGAACAACACTAATGCTCCTTTGTGCTTACTCAGAGGTGTGTTCACCTCCAGGATAAGTTGCTAGATAATAGTATGCCATCAACTAACGTTCAGTAGTAGACATTAGACAAAATTCCCCCAAATGTAAGTCTAAGTAAAATTTTTGCATGACGTATGACTCGATTTTTATTTATTGATATAGTAGTCTCTCGTTAACTGGATTATTTTTAAAACGCATATGTGAACGATTAGTACAGGAAACACTGGTATGGTTTTAGAAACACTGAGTGGTAGCCACATCTTTCCCATAGTAAACATAAGATAAAGTAGCTACTTAACTCTTAGTGACCATCTTACTGTTGTATAACGAGAGCTGCAGTGAGCAATCCAGACAAGGACTACTGGACCACTAATGTTTTGTCCCCCCATCAGTCTTTCTTTATCTTCTATCTATGATCTCTGAACAGATATTAAAACCTAAAACATAATTGCAAGAGAATTAGAGAATTTCCTATTAATTAGAAATATTACACACATATTTCCATTTTGGAAAGACATTAAGAGTCTGTTTGAGTTTTTTTGCTTGGTTTTTCATTAAGCTTGAATTTGAAGGCCAATATACATGGCCCGTGTCTATTATCTCTCATAAGGCACTGCTGCTGCTGCTGCTGAGTCACTTCAGTCGTGTCCAACTCTGTGTGACCCCATAGACGGCAGCCCAACAGGCTCCGCCGTCCCTGGGATTCTCCAGGCAAGAACACTGGAGTGGGTTGCCATTTCCTTCTCCAATGCATGAAAGTGAAAAGTGAAAGTGAAGTCACTCAGTCGTGTCCAACTCTTAGCAACCCCACGGACTGCAGCCCACCAGGCTCCTCCGTCCATGGGATTTTCCAGGCAAGGGTACTGGAGTGGGGTACCATTGCCTTCTCCGCACTAGCATGTTCCAAATTCAGAGGAAGAAATCACACTTCCTCAAACCATTTAAGAAGAGGCAGCAATGTGGTGTGAAAAACCCCAACCAGATAGGGAGCCTGTTGAAACTGCCCTGGAAAAGGTGACCTGAAGAACCTCATTACTTTTATGGGCTTGACCTAATCCCTCATAAAACTTTCCTCTGTGATTTCTCAATACAATCCTTGAAACACCCAAAAAGGGAAATGAAACCCTTCCGGCTTGTATTTAAACTCGACCCCAAAGCATATATGTTTATTAGCCTCATAAACCCAATGCATCGGAAGCATTCATGAATCAGGTTCAGGGGTTGTAAGGAAGGGTAATTTGTCACTAGCGATGACATCACTGTTGTCACCTCCATCACCGTGGGGCTTGTCTGAGCATCCCTTTGCACCGCAGTCCTTACCAGGCACTTCAGGCAACAGTAGATGCATGGTTCTTGGTAGCAGTTCATGGAGGCTCCATCAGAGGTAAAAAAATAAATTTATTCAGCATTTCTCGGGCCTATTTTGGGAGAAGGAGTAACTGAACCATCAAATAACAGGGCTGTTAGAAATCAAGCTGTTCTGGTGAGGGACCCTGTTTTCATTTCGGCAGTTCAACCTCAGGATGTTAGAGATCCTTATGGCTCCGGTGTTGGAATTTGAATTTACCTATTATATCTAAGTTCTTATTTTCTCTCTTTCCTTCCCCTCTGGTTCTATAAAAACTATGTATAGAGGAAAGTGGGGATGGACGGATGAGTCTTAGAGAAATGCAAACAGTTGAAGGGTCATTCACTGCCTCCAGTCTTATCAATAAGATAATGACTGGACCCCATGACCAGAATACCGGGGAGCACAGTGGGTAGCGGACAGGAGCCAGGAGCCCCAAGAGGCATCACTTGGTTTCGAAGGTAGTGAGTCCTCCCACTTCCCAGCAAGGCTGCAGGCCGCGGGCTCCATGGGAGAGGGCTGTGAGCCGGGGTGGTGAGCAATTTCCCTTCTGCTCTCCTGCCCCGGGCGTCCCCGCCCCGCCTCCACTCCCGCTCAGCTGCTCCTGGCCACCCGGGCACGCTTGTTGCTTGCAGCAGAAAGACTCAAACGCTTTCGGGATCCGACTGTTTTCAAACAGGCTTGGCTCCTGTGAGCCTTACCAGCTGTGACTAATAGCAAAGAGAAGCTGGGATGGGGGTGGGGGGGAGGGGGCGGAGGAGGGAAGAAGCTTCTCGAGCCTGCAGGCTTCAGACAGGCAGGCTCTGGGGGAAACAAGAGAAAGCCATTAACTAACCACAGTGTTATCTTGATTCTCTGGGAGAAACGGGCTGGGGACGCCTAATGAACTAGCCTTAACGTTTCAAACTGAACGTGCCTCTGGGAGCTCTACTAGAACAAACAGCGTGACAGATCAATGCTTGGTTCCTATATCAAGAGAAAAGGTTATTCACCCCTCTAAGGAATTCGAGGATTAGTATATCTCTATGATATACTTCCTCTCCTTTTAAAATTTTAACTTTTCTCAGCATGTTCAGGAATAAGCCGTGGGTAAGAGGGCGTGCCTACATACGACGTCGCGTTTAAACATCTGGTTTCAAAGTTCATTAAGAGGAGATACGCCTGTAAGGTGGAAGAGCATTTCTTTTTACACCTTCTTGACCATAGCTCATTTTTGGGGGTTTGCTATTGCTCCGTACAAGGTAGATATTTCAAAAGAAATTATACAGCCTTCAATTTCCACACCTCAGACTGAGGTAGGTCAAGGTACCAGCAAGTAAAGCTCACTTTTTTGGTTCAAAAAGCCCCATGTGGCTCCTAGCCATAGATTTTCAAGAGGTGACTGGGTTTCTTCACCAGTCCTCCTAACTGCTCATTTTCTAGGAGGCTTAACTGCATCTCGGTTATCATTTGGAAGAATTTCTGGATATGAAGTGACATAAAATGCAACTTTCTTACCTTGTCGGTCAGTAATAACTGAGATGGAATGTGTTTTGTGTTACCCTCCAGGGTAGCCAAGGGGACTGCCAATTGTACTCTGTCAAAAAATCATCTTGGACTCCCAAATTTTAAAAAAAAGAAAGAAAAGAAAAAGGATAAAGTTCAGGAAACTGTTGTTAGGTTCAGACTAATACTTGAATCCTGTTAGTCTTTATTCTTATAGAAGACTTTCATTTAAGATAGGTCACAGAAATTCTTTCTGTCTTTCTTTTCTTTTTTGGTGCTAATTTTAAACCAGCTGTGTGTCCTAGTGAGTTTATGGATTATTTTCTCTCTCTATCCTCTATGTAAGTGAAAGTGAAAGTATTAGTAGCTCAGTTGTGTCCAACTCTTTATGACCCCATGGACTGTAGCCCGCCAGGCTCCTCTGTCCATGAGACTCTCCAGGCAAGAATACTGAAGTGGGTTGTCACTTCCTTTTCCAGGATATCTTCCTGACTGAGGGATCAAACCCAGGTCTCTTGCATTGCAGGCAGATTCTTTACCATCTGAGCCACCAGGGAAGCCCTTAAATCCTGGTAATTTGATAACCTGTCTTTAATAAACAAAAGTGAAAGCAAGTTCTCTCTCCTCCTGGAATCTCACTCTCTCCTAAATTCCCAAGTGTTCTTTGGAACTGCTGTCCAAGCAGAGTTCTTTACATCAGAAAGGCAGCTGTCTATGAATAGCATTTATACAGAACAGACCTCTTCACTACCTCTTATCCATCAACATGCTGTCCTATTTTGCAAAGTGAACTATTGGAGAGGAGTATACTATGCAGTTACTATTTCTGTGAAAATTTAAAAAGCCTTACTATATGTATACTTTGACCCAGCAATTCCAATTTCAGTATTTTTTCTAAGAAAACTACCAAAGGTCTGTTGAATTTTACTTATATAGTTATCACAGAAGCAATAATGTTAAACATGCTTTTCCAACTTAAGTATTATGTTTTATTATGTTGTCTAACATAAACATTTACTGTCTTGCCGCCTTTTATTTTTCTTTTTTTTAATACCATGTACCTGCTAAGGAAACCAACTTTCTGTATTAAGTACAAAATGGAAAATTAGATAATCTCCCTGTGAATTATTATAGTGTATTAGCCTGTTTGAGCTGCCATAACAAATATGACAGAATGAGTGCCTTAAGCAACAGAATTTCTTTCTCACAGGTCTGGAGACTGAAAATCCAAGATCAAGGTGGTGGCAAGGTGGTTTTCATTCTGAGGCCTCTTTGCTGGGCTAGTCAGTGGCCACCATCCCTCTATGTGCGCATATCATCCATTGCTTGTGTGTGGAGTGAGGGGGGAGAAGGGAGAGAGAGGGAGAAGAAGAGGGGAAGAGAGAGTTTTCCTCCATCTCTCTTAATAAAGACACTAATCCTGTTAGATCAGGGCCTCACCCTCATGACCTCATTTAACCTTAATGACTTCCTTGGAGCGCCCTTCTCCAAATACAGCCACCCTGGGGTTTAGGGACTCAGCATAGAATCTGGTGGTGATGAGGGGTTTGGTGGGGAACAAACATCCAGTCTACAACATTCAGTTTCCTAGTTAGTAAAAGTTTTTCTTAATGAGACATTCTTTAGAGAAGCATCCCATTGAGTTTCAGATAAGATTGTATAATTAGACCAAAGAAGCTTTGCACCACTGCTTGAAGCAAGTCCTCCTTGTAGCTGCTCACACATTCAGTCAGAAGGTCTGGGCTCTGCCCTTAACCAGCTATGCAACCGGATACAAGGCTCGTGACCTTTCTGGATCTTGATTTCTATGTGTTTAAAGAGAAGGAATTAAACCAGATGTCTGCTCAAGTTTCTTTTAGCTCCAAATTTCATGCATCTGTGACTGTTTCTTGTAGCTCAATGTTCTCACACCTGTGATACAACTGTCAGAAATGATAATATGGTAAATAACATATTTTGCAAAATTCGCAGTTGTAAAAATTGCATATTCAAATGATTTATGTGTTTGTACTGATTTTTTCACTAAGATCATTTATACTTATCATTCTGGATTATTGTTATATTCAACAGAATAAAGTATATAGAATTCCCTTTAATTCAGTCCTTGAAGTTGGAAGCAAGTAGAATGAAATACAACTCAAATATAAAGGAGAAATTGGATCCATATTTGGAATTTCATCAAAAACAGGAACAGGGAGGAACATTCCAGGAAAATAATGTAATTCATTTTATGAGTATAATATTAGTGAACATATTTCAAAATCTGAGCCATATTAATACTTTTATATTAATATTTATTGCCTAGCAATTTCCTCCATATATGCCATAAAACAAAGACAGCTTTGTCTGATGAACTCCTAGTACCAATTATATAAACAAGTTGGTAAGGACATAAAAGGAAAAAGGAAAAAAGTTTAAATATTGGATTTTACATCAACAGGTCTGTAAAAAACTCAAAGGTTGGAGGTTATCAACTTTGGTTTGACTCTTGGGTTAGTCTTCAGTCAGCTGGTCTTATAAAAGAACAATCTGCTGATGGGTATATTGAGGAAGTTGAAATAATCAGCCTCAGAAGGGGCTGCATTTCAGTAGTAAGTGAAATCATTCCTGGATTCGAGAGTCTAGAAAATTTCCATGATTATTAGAGACAAAAGTCTCCACTTAAATGTGTTGTATTTTAATAGGTAGTTACTTTAAAAGACACTCATTAAGTAATTTCCATTAATAGACCCCACTGGGCATAGATGGCTCAACTCTCGAGGCTTTCTGGGTGGGTCTTTTTATGTAGTATTTATAAATGTTTTATAAATCCTTTTTATATCTGCTTCTTGCTGCACCCTCTCAGTGCCTTGAATACAAAGTTCTTGTCCCAACAAACTCCGTGCCACAGCCAATGCAATTTTAAGCTACACTAGGTTAAATGAGATATTAAGAGGGTAAGAATCAGAGAACAATAAGGCACAGCACTTCTGTAATGAGGAGATAGGTTCACTGTAAGGATGAGGACATGTTCAAAAACAATGCTTTCAAGGTAAAGCTATTTCCAAAAGAGTTTAGCCTGGACAATTATCCAAATAAACGCAGCTGGAGAGAATCAATTTGGAGGGGGCCAAGCAGAAACAGAAGATGTA
Source organism: Odocoileus virginianus (assembly GCF_023699985.2). Lineage (NCBI taxonomy): Eukaryota > Metazoa > Chordata > Mammalia > Artiodactyla > Cervidae > Odocoileus > Odocoileus virginianus. The sequence continues at coordinate 46,943,744 of NC_069689.1, read as the reverse complement.
TAATTTAATTATCTGATTACATTATTTTCATAACTTCCCTTTTACACGTAATTGCCAGCTATCTTTATGATTTTATAGTTTATAAAAGTAGTCAAATATTTCACAATGACCCATTAAAATGGAGAAAACTTGGGGGCTTGCACATGAATGTTTGAAAATTCCGCATCTTGTACCAGCTGTTTTAGTTTTAGGAGAAGGACTTACCCAGCTGCCCCAAGAGGAGCTCTTGTTTAGCTGGCTTCAAGTTCAATACCCTCCCCCATCATCATTCTCCTGACATCACTCCAGCTTAAATAACTTCCAGTCTCTCTTTATGATAGCATTCTGTTTTATTTTTGTCCACAAAATTATCACTGACTGATATTTTCTTGCTTGTTTTCTGTCTTTACTCATTAAAATGCAAGCTTTGTGAACACAAGGCTCTTTTCTCCCTGTTTATTTCTTAATTGAAATATACTTGATTCATAATGTTGCATTTGTTTTTAGAGTACAGAAAAGTGATTCAGCTCTTTATCATTATTAGTATTTTAAATTTTTACTGGGATATAGTTGGTTTACAATGTTGTGTTAGTTTTTGCCATTTAGCAAAGTGAATCAGGTATACATACACACATATCCACTCTTTTTGATTCTTCCCCCATGTAGGTCATCACAGACTATTGAGATGAGTGCCCTGTGCTGTACAGTAGGTCCTTATTCGTTATCTATTTCTTATATAATATGGTGTATGTGTCAACCTCAGTCTCCCAGTTCATCCCTGCCTCCCTCAGTTCCACATGTGTGTATATATATGCTTTTTCATATTCTTTTCCATTATGGTTTATTACAGAATATTGAATATAGTTCCCTGTACAATACTCTTTTTTAATGCCTGTTTATCTGGATTTTCAAGGCTTAGAACAGTACATTATACATAGTAGTGTCTTAGTCCATATTTGTTACAGGAATATCAAACAAATGAATTAATAACAAACTTCAGTTGCCTCACTGCACTTGAGGGTGGCATTGCCTACCTCAGAGCTGACCCAACCACACAATAGGAAAATCCAATTTGAAATGTTTTGCCTAAAAAGTACCCAGGAAATATTCATTCCCCCCCCCTTTCCCCTTTCCTTTTATTTATTGCTTAATTGCAATTAAATGAGAAAAAAGAAAGTTTCCATGCACTGGATTTTTTACCTCTTTTCTTTAATATGAAAAGACTAAATACATCTCAAGGAAATAGGGCTTGATTCGCAACTAACTCCCACCCTCCTCCTTTCCGTAAAGCAGTTGTTTGGATTCTGAGATTCTTATTTTCTGCAGTGTGTGTCTATTTCTCTCGATGGTTCTGTTTACAGGAGAGAGGTACCTCTTTAATTTGTGTTTATGTGTGTTGTTTTTCTTAGTTTTTACTCTTCTCTCTTTTTTTTTCCTTCCCTAAGAGAAGATAATCAGGTTCTCATGTTACTACTAAGTGTTCTACCAGATGGAAAAAGGTTGCCACATGAGGTCATTTCTGTGTGGATGAACTTGTAGACGCTGACATATCAGAGAGCATCTAAGGGAAATGTTATAGGGGCCATCAAGGCCGCTTCAAATTTCCTGATTGCATATATTAAAACAGGATAAGCTCCAATTACTGGAGTCCTTGCTTCAATATAATGGAGAATTGGAGCTGTGTGTGGATTCTGATCTCTTGAAGCAGCCAAGTGTATCTGAAAATATGAAAATTAAGTTATCTATCTATAGTTGCAAGAGCCAGAGAGCTAAGCAACCAGCCCCTATCATTTTGGGCAAGAGAAAAGGGATCATGAGAGTTCAATTTGGGTTTGTGGCTTTCCACCAAACACGGTGTAGACTTGAAATGCACAGCTTCGTATTTCTTTTTCCTGGTGATAAGTCAGATAAGATACGGAAACTTAGCCTTAATGGTTTGAAACCTTTCTATCTGTGATCATAAAGTGACCATTTACAAATTGGAATGCTTTACTGACCTGAGACCTGCTTGCTTCTGGACCTGTCACTACAAGGGGACTTCCAGCTAAAACAACAGCAGATTCATGCAAAAAGTTTCCCATCGTCTGTAGAGAGGAGTGTACCAGAAGACAGCTGCTCAGAACAGCTGTCTACCCACACAGCCATCTTAGGGGAGAGTGATTAATGAACTCACTTGGGCAGCGAGGAGCCCAGTTCACTGATCCATAGTTGCAGCACAGGTATTGATGTGAAACTAATGAGAAATTTGATGCTCAAATTTGAATGTTTATTCCAATTACCAACCAACAGATCCAAATTTTTTTAAAGCTCAAAGCATTAACCTTTTGTTAAGAATGGGCAACATGAAGCTGTGGTTTTATACTGTGTGCTGGGACTTGCAAATTGATGTGACTGGAGTCTGTTTTGACAAATGGTATGCCTCCTATGCACATCACTTTCTTTAACTGTTAGGTTTTTAACCAAGGGAGGAAGGAAAGAGGACCAGTCCTGTGCCCGTTACACTGGCATCACTTAGCACTAAACACACAGATGTAATGAAAAGTCTCTCCCAAACCAAACAACAGGAACTGAGGCTGCACATGTCTGAGTGTGGAGTCCAGAGTGAGGGTACTGAGATTCTAGACTTTTCCCCTGCTCACCAGATCACATGCTCATTACTCTGCACAGCCCTGACTTTCACCTTTAGGAAGCATATTAACCCTTACTCGGGAGAAAGGGCAAGCATTGCAAAGATGAGGGGGGAAAAAAAATAAAATGAGAGATTTACTTAAGAGAATGAAGATATAAAAGCTAGCCAAGAGAAGGCTTTAAAGATTTGCAGCAAGTATATATGTTGTTGCATATAGTGAATATTTGCTGCCCATCCATGCCCAGCATCCATAGCAGATACTGTTAAATAATGCTCCCTTTTACATTAGCCGGGATCTGCTTTCAGTGTGGAGATCTGGACAGCACCACCAGTCAATCAACACCAACAGGGGAGGTGACATCCATTTGCTAGTCCAGAGTGGGAGGGCTTGGGACCCATGCATGTCTCCTCTTGGCCCCCCTCCCTCAGGCCTCCACCCACACTCACCTGTCACCTTGTGAGAAGTTCTTCCCTGATTACCTGATACAAACTCCCTTCCTTACCCGGCACGCCCCAGCTCTCACCTCTATCTGATACTTTCCATTTTCACTTATTTGTTTGCTTATCTGCTCCCTCTACACCCAGTCCAGAATGTTAGGCCCATGAGGGAAATGAATTCATCACTTTTGTTTGCTGCAGGGTCCCCAGCAACTTGCTGGGTGTCTGACTCATAGTGGGTGCCCAGTAAATGGGTGAATGCATACAGAAGTGGATTTTAAGTAAAATACAAGCAGTTATGTCCTATGGGAAAATAATAGCTCTGCTCTATGAAACCCATTCATACAGAAGTAGCTCAAGCAGTAGAAGTTTCTGAAAGTTAATTGCTACAAAGTATAAAGATCAAGTTCAATTGGACCCATCAAACAAGGTAATAGGTGGCCTTCTGAGATGTGAGACCTTTGAGAAAAAAGAACTCAGAATCTTTGTGTCCACCTGTCCGAAGAATGATAGAGGAAATCATTAGAAAATGGACTTGGCCACCTCTGAGGTCCCTTGCAAATGTTCTGTAACTTATCAATTCCTTCAGAGGTTGGATGTCATGGTTAAGGATTTATGTGGCTTCGTTAAAGCCATCACAAGATGCCCACAGGCTTAAAGGAGGTTGTCATGAGATTCCAGCCACTGTTCCTTCTTGGGATAATGCTAAGAATATTCTTATTTCCATTCTTGTTAGGTCCTACTAATGGAGGCATAAGAGTGATTTTGGTATATTCTTGCTGAGGTTATCGCAGTATGTAAGCTACATCCTCGAAGCAAGGGTCCTTTCAAAGCGGAGGGAAATATTTCAGACTATTAGAATCTCATTTAGGAAATGGCAACCTTATTGCATGAAATGAGGCCATGATGTGCAGAAAGAGTTAAATGTTCTTCCAGAAGAGCCTGACTCTAAGCCAGGATATGGCATTAAGCACAGAGAAAATTGGGCTGAATAATCCCTTTAGACTCTTTAAGGTGCTGAGCTGACATTTTGATACGTTGCAAGTTGGCAAGTCAACGTTTCATAGTTTATCTTCAAATTCCACATTTTCAAAGTCTTATTTCCTTCTTCTGAAAAGGCTATACCTGCAACCACCTTTAGTCCTACCTACACAAAATTAGATATCTTTTATGTTCGTTCAGAACAGGGAGAATTTAATATTCCAAATTTTGTGAGAAAAGAAACCCCATTTCTGCTTAAAACCTGTGGCTTAAGTTTCATAATAGTCACAGAATCTTGTAAAGACAATAAATTATGAAACGACAGCAAGATGTAAGACACTGCAGAGGCAGTGTTTTTGAAAATAAAAATGTAATGTATGCTTGAAATATGAGTTTTAAAATCAGTTAGGGCTATTTTATAGGGTTTGATTACAGATGCCAAAATATAATCCTTTTTCTACTCTTCAGACAGGCTACTGAGACTGTTTCCCTGCTAAAATGTCCAAATTTAACTGAAAGCAAGTTTTCAAACCTGACTCGTGTGTTGTGATAGCTAAAGGAATATAAATCAGGGTGGGACTGGAAAGGAGAGTGCAAGTTTGAAAATTACTGTAGATACTTGTGATAGTCACAACAGACAATCTGTAAAATCAGGTCTTGTAAGTCACATGTACATTAATTTTCTTCCCTTATCATGCAAACATCCTGTTCTCCAGAAAGCCTCCCCCATTCCTCAGCCTGTTTGCTTATCTCATAGCCCCCATTAGAATTCATCACTCCTTCATGCTACTTAACACAAGGAGAGTTATCTGTCCCTTGTTGCCATCCTTCCTGGGGGGTGGGCTTCATGAGAATTGGCTGTGTCCATCAGTACTTAAGTATCTCCAGCTCTGAAATAAAGTAAGGTCTGCATAAAATTTGCTGAATATATGAATTATGTTTGAGCCTCCTCTACTGTAGGCTCTATGGTACTCTTGAGGCTCAGTTATGCTTGAGTCTCCTCTACCGTAGAATCCACCACAATGATTCTCCGGCCTGGGTACACTCACCTCAACTATTGTGGCTCCTGTTCTAGCCCATGACTTACTGGGACACACAGTCTCTAGGTTTCTGACCCAGAGGCCTTCAATAGAAGGAAGACTGAAAAGTAACAAAAGTGGCCAGTACTACACTTAGCATCTCTGATATCTTACAGGAAGTTTCAAGAGCTGCTGGATAGAGCACGGATAACCATCAGCCATTGGCTCACAAGTAAGTTTGCTTGTGTGGAAACTCAATTGCCTCCAATATGCAAATGGGAAGGATTTAGGTCCAAGGATCTCTAGCTGGTTCTAGAACTTGCTAGTGCCACCCATGAGTGTGCTTATGCTGCTAACTCTGTTTTTTTAATTACTATGCACATCCAAGGATGTACCATGTAACCAAAAGACCTGTATATCTGTAGCAGAGAATATCCTTTACCAGATAACAAGAATGGGATTTTCTAGCAACGCATATGGTCAAGTTTTCATGTATTAACTAATGATAGAAGGAAACCTACCTAGACAGAAGACCTTAGCTGCAGAATAGTCTTTTTTTTTTTTTTTTTTGCAAAAGTATATAAATACCACTATATTCACTCTCTTCCTTAAAAAGTGGGATACAATTAAAATAGAAATTTCTAACTGTGCAGTGCTGCCCATAGCCTCTGTGTCTTCTAAGTTGTTGACATCTGAAAGACAATCTCTCATTTCTGTTTCCCAATCTTCTTCTGCCTAGTGTCTGTGTATGTACGGAGTGGAGTCCAGATTTGAAAGGCTTCCTTTGAAATGTGTGTTGTCTCACACACGCGCGTGCACACACACACACACACACACACACCCTTGAAATAAAGTGCCTGATCCCTGCTTTGGTTATCCCCCTCTGGTGGGTCAGGGGTCCCTCTCTGCGGAGGCAGTCCGCGGACCAGCAGTCATGCGGAACCTGTTCCTGACCGTCAGCCGGTGCGCTTGAAAGGGAGCGCCATAGCGATGGGCTGACCTTGCGGCCCAGCAGCCGGAAGGGAGCCCCGTGGGGATCTCCTAAAGCAGATGTTTCTGCCTTGGTCACATCAAGGTTGTTCAGTTCAGTGGCTCTGTTTTAAGTGTTCCCTGTATTCTCCACTGACCACTGGAAAAGGGGGGTTTTGTTTCCTCGCCCCAGCTTCAGAGGCATTAAACTCTTCACCTTGACTTTTCTTGGAACTGCAAAACTAGGAAAGGACGAAAAAAGAAGAGCTGAAAGAGGTAACGAAGACCTTTGGCGCCCTTATCATACGGGTAAACCATCGTGCTGACGGACCCGGCCTGTCAGGGAGGCAGTGGGCTGGCTACACAAGAGTGGCCCTCTTTACAACCCCTTTGGCCCTTTTTATATGCAGGGAATTTTAAAACTGCTATGCGTTTCTGCCTTTTTTAATCAGGGATCTCTCCAAACAGTTTTGAGAGTGGTGGTGGGAAAAGAAGACTTTTCAATTATGGATACATTTCAGAAAATCAGTGACCTCAATACTCTCTGCATGGTGAGATATTAGGGCGCATGACTGACCAAAGGTGTGCTGAAAGTGCAGATAAATACTTAACTGTTTTTCCTAAAGAATACACATATTTAGCATTATTTTATTTAGCTTGACAAAGTCAGCGCTTCAAAGACACTTCTTAGGAGCTTTAAAAGATTAAATATTAGCCTTTGGACAAAGGATCCACGAGCTTGCATTTCATGTTGAACAATTACGGGCCACATTTCCTTTAAATGTTTCAGAGAGACGGTTAAATTTTGAAGGGGAAGCTTTTCTATTTGAGCTGTGTGAACAAAGGCAAGTTTGTATACGGGAGGGCGGCCCAGGGGATTTCTGCTAAGACAGATGAAATGATTGTGGTGAAATCAAACCACCTCGCAGCCTCTTTGTCCCGGCTGTGCACCCTCCCGGGTGTTCTCCTTTTGCCTGGGAAAAAGTCCGCCGGTGGTCAAGCGGAGGTGGGTCAAATGAAGCCAGGCTGAATATGCGCATTGACCTCCGGGGACCTTGAGGACGATGAAAAACAGACAATGAACAGAGAAGCGCTTTGAAAATGGTGAGATGTTATTGTTATTACAATTATGATCTTTAAATCTGCAAGACGTGTTCCTGGAGAGTTTGCTGTAGTTCCCTTCGCTGCTGGAGAAAGTAACCTGAAAGGTGGGCACTTTCTTATCTCTGTATCTTTTTGAGTTGAGCTCAAATATGACAAAATTATAAAGTTCATTTTTGGTTAAATTGTCGGAGAGAAGTGGCTGTTCATTCAACACATTCAATTCAGAAATTGATGAAACAATTTCATGATAGCTATGAGGAACTGATACCAATTTGGAAAGAAAAATCACCCCAAACACTGAGTCCTTTTACAGTGACTCATAGAATCCTCAGTAGCTCGGAAGTAAAGATGTACCCCATTTGACACATAGCATAAATCAGGAAGATAATGTTGATCCCCACGGGCTGAGGAGGTGATGTAGGATTAATAACTATTGCAGGAGTATTACTGGACTAGCTTGCCCCAAGGAGTGACAAACTTGGAGCCATCTTCCTTAGCAAATGGAAAAACTAAAGTTGCTGTACCCTGAAATTCCAGTCCAAATGAATTTGTATTTGGATCTGGTGATACACCAGGATAAGTCCCCAGCTAACAGTCCAGTTCCCCAACTTCTCAGTAACATCTGTCCAATTTTAACTTGTGGGTGGAAGTTGAAACCATGCGAAATCCTGTGGTTACAGTAATTTCCACCAGGAAACCATGAAACAACGAGTGGTATGCAAATGCAGAATTTTCAGTACGCTTTTTTTAATTTCCAAGTTGGAAATTGAGGTTTGGTAGTACACAGGGACTAAAGTGATGAACTAACTCCAAACACAGCTCTGGAAGTGGAAAATTTGAAAGTTTCCTTTGCCCTAACAAGTGTTTTTAGTTTGTTTTTGATTTATAGGATTTAGTGTCTGGGAGAAAGTCTTTCTGAGAGAAAGCAAGGAGAAGATGGTAGTGGATTCCTCACTTACCTCCCAGACATGACCCTGACTGTTAAGAGCTATCATTTCCTCAGTAGGTCCTTTCATTGCCCTGAATCCAGACCACAATCTGCAAAACAGGCATTATTATCATTCCCATTTAAAAGTTGTACTAAATGAAGGTTGACTAAGATTCGAGCAAACACTCAGACTTTAGAAACTGACACAACGCTTCAGAAACGCAAATCTTTCTTCTTTCGCAAATGGGACTTCAGCTCTATCCTCCCCTCCTCTCCACTCCTGATACTGTTCTGACAGTTTCGGCCTTTGGAGACCCCCGGGGAGATCCAGGTGGGGAAGAAAGGACGTGGGCGACTCCTCTCAGACCGGGTTTAAGCCTGTTCTCATCCTCACCCACACAGCATTAGCGGTGATGTTGGACTCATGGTAAAGGGGGCGTTTTGCAACAGTTTGTTCTCAAGGTTGGTGGCCTCCAGTCAGGGCTTATCTCTAAGTTACTTCTCAGGAACGGGGCCAGATCGATACCGTATTCTTTCAGACCTCTCTAAACCCAGCGGGGAAGGCAATCACGGCTCCCTGCACCTTCTGGAGCGGATCAATACTCCGACAGCGTGGAGCTTTGTTCCTTCCCCAGCTCTAAGATGTTCTGCATGCTCTACATGATTGCTTAAAGGCTCGCGTTCCCTTCCCCCTGGATGACAGCGCCACTCCCGCCCTCACCTTCCCTAATACTATCGCTATAATTGCCTTGACATAAAATAGCAGCACAAACCCAGCGCCTGGGCTTTGAAGGGTTTTATCTTTTTTGAACATCTCTATTAGTAAGGGCTGTTGATTCGCCTTTAATATGTAGTCGGAGCTTTAATGTAAACCTGCACTTATTTACACTGCTTTGTGAAACCCACTGAGATGATTTTACCTATGGGAATCATATAGGGACTGTTTAAGGGGAGAGGGAGATATAAACCCGTAAGCCCAAGAATATTAGCTTAAACTTTATGCGGCTTGAAGCCCATTATAGCTACCCCATACCGCCACAGAAATTGTCTTAGAAGAGCTCTGTGTCTTATTTACTTTTTAAATGATGCTGGGTAAAATGAAATATTTATTTTACTGTTTTTCAGCCAACATTCCAATAAGTGGTAAATAACACAAAGGCTCAACAGATCCTGTTTTTCCAATTCCTGCTTCTTGCTGTTGCCTGCTAAGTCAAGTTACTGATATGCTCTGAGTCTTTACCATACGCATGACTCCTCAGTGCTCATCTCCCTCCAAATATACCAAACAATAAAAAATAAAATATAACAAATATATTATGTGATTGCATTGAAATAGAAAAGTTTAAATGAAAACTCACTACTTTAGCATAAGAAATAAAAGTCCAGCACTTTAGTCTCTTTCTGCTGGCTTCAACCACATCCCTTGAGCTTCTTCCCTATTGCTATGCCCCTGTCCTGGGTCCCAGCCTCCATTATTGCTCTTTTCTTGTTTCGAGACTTCTCCATACTGTTCAGCTTGTCCCTTCCCCTTAGACACGTGTAACTCCTGGCCTTTCTTTGCCCCTTTAAGTCCTTCACACCCTTCAAGATCTGGTGCCCGTCTCAGCCCCTCTGGGAACCACAGGAGACGGTCCGACCCATTGCGTCATAGTGGAGCACTGCCGTTCATCGGCTCTCAGTTAGATTGCAGGACAGTTGGACGTTTGCAGTCAAAAGCAGTTGCGCTTCCAAAGTTTGCCGAAGATTTTTTAATGATAATTGGAGTGATGGATATTGATAATTATTAACTGGTCAATTGAGACACGAAAGTTCAAGGTTATCCTTAAACTTTTTATTCTTTCACTGGTATGCTGATATATTTCTAAGAATAATAGAAAGGGGCAGGGCCACCCAGCCTTAATTACACCTTCCTTGAAACTTGTCTTAGAGAACTTGTAGGTCACTGAAGGTCACCCACTGGTAGTATGAGATATCTAAGATGTGCTGTAACACTCCCCAGTGGATCATTTTTATTTGTTGGGTCATCCACACACTCAGTGGGATTCCCACATGGTGCAGTGGTAAAGAATCCATCTATCAATGCAAGAGATGCAGGCTTGATCCCTGGGTCGGGAAGATCCCCTGGAGTAGGAAATGACAACTTCTTTAGTATTCTTTTCTTTTTCTTTCTTTCAGTATTCTTACCTGGAAAATTCTATGGACTGAGGAGCCTGGTGGGCTACAGTCCATGGGGTCACAAAGAGTTGGACATGACTGAGCTACTGAACACATACACACCACAGGCTCAACACTATGCCTTGTATATATCATTAGGCACTGAACAAATACTAATTAATGTGTTATCTGGTTGGAGTCATCTTTTAATAGAAACCAAGTATGTCTGTGGGCTGTACATGCACTGTGGCCATGAAAAAGAAAAAAGGAGGGAAATAATTTACAGTGTATCCAGTATTGCAAACTAATTAGATGAATTGTCACTTCTGATGGCAGATGCACCAAGCAAAGTTGCTTTAGTTAGTAGTTTGCTTAATTTAATACAGTGTCCATTTCAGGTTGAATATTTAAGTATAGCTTCTGAATACACTGGACTACTAAGATATATAATTAAAAAGTCTAGCTGAAGCATTCTGATGCTTTAAGCTGTTTCATATAGCTGAGAAAAGAAAGCAGGTGTCAGACACTTGACTGTTTTACCGGGGGAAAAAAAGAATTGATTTTACCTGGTGAATGAAATCAGAATGACAGCCACATAACAATGCAGTGTTGCAAAATACAACATGTAACATATATAATGTGTACAGAGGAGAGAAAGAAAGAGAATGATACAGAGTAAATTATTTCTACTTCATTCACGTAAGTTGATTACAACTGAATTAATATGCATTTTCAAGGACATATTATATTACGGCTAAAGAAGTCACAAGCAACGTGTGCAAGATTTTATGAAATTTATTTTAAAAGCATCTGTGTGAGATAGTGATGCAGACAATGAAAGCATAATGAAGGACAACAGTCATCATACAGAGGACGGTAACTGCTGAGCAGTGAAACCACAGCAATTTAGAAAGTTAAAAGAAATTAAAATTCAAGTTCTGTATTTAATTGCTAATGTAATACATTTTCAACAAGGTAAAGACTTCCTTCCCTCCTTCTTTTTTTCCCCTCATCCTTCTTCCTGCCTTGCTCTCTTGTGCATTTCTCTCTGTCTCTGACTCTGTCCTTTGTCTCTTTCCAAGATCTGCTGTCTCTATTTCTCTGCCTCTATTTGTCTCTTTGTCTCTGTTCCTGCCTCTGTCTCTCCCTCACTGTCTTCCCTGTATCTCTCTCTCTTGAATTCTATAAAGAAGAGTTACCAAAGTCATCAATTCGGGCACTTTTGTGACATGGTGGGAAGAGACTGGCTGATACTTTGCAATTTATGACCTTGAGAAGCTACTTGTTTTCGTGATAATTTTCTTTTACTATCATAGTGCTAATTTAAGCTGTCTACCCAGGATCCCACTCCAACTTGGTAATAATATGCTGCATAAACTTATTTTAGCTCATAGAAAAAAAAGTGCTACATCAAATGAGAGAATCATTGATATCACCGTTTCCTTAAACCCTCATATTTCTTGTCCGTTATTCATTACTATTGCTACTCAGTGACCATCCACTATGAGCCAGGCACAGATTTTTTAAATGTCTTTGGATGGCTAAAGATCTCTATCAGTTGAATGTTCACACGTGTGTGCTCAGTCACCCAGTTGTGTCTGACTCTTTGTGACCCCGTGGACTGTAGCCTGCCAGGCTCCTCCACCCATGGAAGAATACTGGAATGGATTGCCATTTCCTCCTCCAGTGGATCCTCTTGACCCAGGGGTCAAACTGGAGTCTCCTGTGTCTCCTGCATTGGTAGGTAGATTCTTTACCACTGAACTGCCTGGGAAGCCCATCAACTGAATGTACTTCATTGTTTATAAGAATACCATGTTTAGCATAAAGACTTTCATTTGAATCTTCCCCCATGTCTACCTGAAAAGTGTTTTCATCTTCATGCTAGTAATGGCGTGAGTTTAGCATTTAGTATTTAGTTTGGGGCATTTTTAAGCATACAAAATCAAGCTGGCTTAGATTAGCCATTATCAATCCAAAAAAGTTAACTTCTGGAGAAAAATTCGTCTAACAATGTAATTGTTTACCTAACCAGACAAACTTCAGTATTTCTGTGACAGGACCATAGATGCACAGACAATGTATTGAACATTGTCTTTAGATTATTTCCCCCCTTTCTAAAGTTATATCAGAGCCATATACTTTTCAAAATAAAATTTTGTTTTTTAAAATACTAGACGTATAGAAGCTTGTAAAAAATGGTAAATCAATCTACAGTGAATGAATGAATGAATATGCAATTTGTCATCTTCCCAGAATTAGGTCAGACTGCCTGGTCCTTCTCATGTCTGGCACCAGCTGGATCCTCACTTCTGCTCAACTTTCTTTAGGGGATCCCCTAAGTTGCTCAGTTACAGAACTCCTGAGAGCTCTTTACATATAATTACCGTTTTATTCTAGCAAAAGGATGCACACTAGAAACAGCCCACAGGCAGGCCTGGGAAAGCCCCATATGTGAAGTTGCCGTTGTTTCTGGGGTCATCCTAACCGCTGGCACATCAGTGTGTGACAATACAGAGGACCAGAGAAGCTTGCTTAGGCTTCAGTGCCCAGAGTGTTAGTGGGGCTTCTTTAAATAGACATCATCACTTAAATCATCGGTCATATGACAGTATCCAGGCCCTGTCCTCTTCCCAAAGAATGGGTGGGTGCTGAGTAGCTCAAAGCCCCACCCTCTAGTTACCTGATTGATCTTTTTGGCTTGACTGTCTACTATCTTGAGTAATTTTATTAGCATAAACTATGTAGGGGTTCACCATGAGTCACCTAGTTAGCATAAACAATCAGATGTGGTCCAAGGGGACCACCAAAAGTGAAAAAAAAGGTAATCCCAAGGCTATAAAGAGACACTCCTAAAGATAGGAAGTTCCAAGTGTTTAAAGTATACCTCCGAGGACCCAGGGACAAAAGCCAACTAATGTCTTTATTATACAGAAATATTATTTTGCTGAACCATATAAGATATAAACACCTAAGTGTTTCCACATGTTTCTCTTGTAAGATCAAGGATATTTTCATAGTAGAATACAACATTTAAAATAATTAAAATGTAATTATTGAAACTAAGGAAATGAAATACATATAAAATAGTGTTATCTAATACATAGTCCAAATTCAATATTTTGCAGTTGTCTCAACTTTTTTTTTCCTTTCAATTCTGTTTCCAGTCTAAAATCACATATTTCACTTAGTTGTTCATCTTATTACTTTTTTAAAAACAGAAACCATTCCTTAGCTTTAGTCTTTTCTTTCATGACATTTGATAGTTGGGAAGAGTATAGACTAGTTGTCTATACTCTTTATTTAAAAAGGGGTTTTTAAATAAAGGTGTTTATTTTAAAAGCCTCCCAATTTGGAGTTGTCTGATTGTTCCCTCATGATTTGATTCAGATTATTCATTTTCTGGCAGGATTACTGTATAGGTTTTACCCTGTTCTTCTCTGTGAACCATATCAGGAAGCACATGATCTTGATTTAGGTTGTTTATACACTTTTTCTACTGTAAAGATCTCTAATTATTTTTTTTTTGCTCTGTAATAAGAAATCCAAATGGAGATATTTTTAGACTATGTGGACACACTTCTTTAACAAAATCTCACAATAGTTTTAGGATCCATTGATAGTTCTTATCTATATTAATTATTACCGTAGTCATTGCAAAATGATGATTTTCTAACCCTGTTTTTCCTCTGATATTTGTTACTTACTAGAAAAGAGCTTTCCCTTCACTCCTTTGTATTTGCTTGTTTATTTAACTTTTAGCGTCAAAGTCTGGATTCTTTTTTTTTTTTTGCTATGTTGTTATGATTCTGCTAAATTTTCACCTGTGAATGAATGTATGTGTTCAGCAATAATTCACAAGCCACTATATGTGAAATGATGGGATTTAGGAAATACTAGTTTGTATCTCTTACAAATAAGAAAGCTGTCACTTGGAAACAGTCAGAATAGGAATCCTTCATTTAATTCCTAACTTTTTAGACCTTCTCAATAAAATATGAATGTTGCAATATACATTGTCCATTTCAAACAAGCAAATAAATAAGCGTACAAAATCTTTGCAGTTGTAACTGTAATTTTGCAGAGAATGAGCTTTTGTTCAAACGATCACAAAAACTGATTCAACCTGTACTCCAAAACATATCCCCTATTGAGAGAGGAACTGATCACATCCTTAAAGATCAACTGGTTTTAAAATTATACCAGTCTGTTTCATTCAATCATTATGTAGGGATTGCAATGGGAGGATGAACATGGACCTCCTGAAATTCGCCATGTTCAATGAGGTAAGCCATGGTGTATAGAGAGCTCTACTGGATGTGAAGCTTCTGACACAAGAGGGAAAAGGGAAAGGGTTTCCTTTTACCCGCTGCCTGATTGTCAACACCAGCAACTCCACCATCATGTTTTCTTCCCTGGCATCTCAACTAGACTCCACCCTCCTTAGTAGCATGTGTGTAAGAGAGTTCCCTCTTCTGAAGATCTGGTAGAGCACATTGATTAAGGTGTACATCCTTCGCTGCGAGAAGCCTCGCAGAGCAGGTTATCAGGAAAGAGGATGGAAGGAACATAAAGATGCTGGGTGTATACTGGGAAGGAAATTATCTATTGTGAGGTGTGAGGAGGCAGACACCCCAAGACAATAGAGCCTGCCTTCCAGCCTGGTCACTGGCTAATCTGGCCACACTCTAATAGATACTTTCTGGAGACCATGCCCGACACCAGTGCCCTACTCCAAGGGGTGCTTGGACAGAGTGAGGCACATGGCAGTCATTCAGAACATTTATTCAGACATGCCTAAAAACTGGCCTTATAGCTGACCATACAGAATTTCTGCTTTCCATACCCAGCTCTATTTTGTCCATGGCACTCCTCTCCTTCTATCATGTCGTACAGTTTCTTATTACAGGGACAATTTATTTCCCTATCCTGGAAGACAACTCTTACCACTCTCATCCCTCCCCCAACTAGAAAGTAAGCACCAAGAACGCAAGTATTCCTGTTTTATTCCTGGATATGTGTTGGGCTCTTAGGATATAGTAGGAGCTCAGTAATCTTTGTGGAATGAATGAATGTCTACATTGTGGATAAAGTGCTCTCTCATTTTCCCTTAAGATGAAAATCTGTAACTTAAATTCTCTGTTTCTATCATTTTAAAATGGGACAATTGGACACACACCAGGTTTTCTCATTAACATCAAGTTAATTTTCTACCTAGACATTTCCCACTGTTCTTGGACATTTTGCAAACAGTAGTGTCTCTTATTGTTGTTATTGTTTTACTAAGTTCATATATAAGACACTGAGCTGGATGTTTTTATGGTATAAGCTTCTCTTCAAAGATGAGTCTATGAGTCAGGTCACCTTTCAGAAGTGGAAGAGATGATGCTACTTCCATAGATGACAAACTTACTCACAGGGAGTGTGGTCTTTGGGGATCTCATTTATTCAAAGTCCATAAGGCCATGACTGTTTATAAAATGCAAAATGAGACCAGTGTAGTCTCAATTTAGGGACACATGCCTTTTAAAATCACAGTCATTTGCTTACATATCAGCTTCCCTGGGGACACCTGCCTCTCTTAATGGGAGAGCAGCTCTGTTAACCCTTGTTGACAAGGCAGGAACACATACTCTGCAAAAAACTGTGCATTTCCAGCCCAAGGCTGTTCCAAGGGATGGGCAGTAATGTTTTGGCTTTTTGAACATTATTGACAACCTGAAAAAAATGATTGCTCATTGCATCTCACAGAGCCAAATGTAGTTCTTAAACCTTCTACAGTTTAGCTGAAATTAACGCCTTCAATGCAATTCAGAAATTCCACTCAACTAGAGACTGAAAAAGTTAGTGCCTCTGAAGACTTCTATGAGTTAACTTAAGAAGCTCGTCAGAAGTTCACCCTTTGCTAGGAGCATTCAGTTAGGAACTTAAGATAACCTGTTTGTGAATATTAGAATAATTTTAGAGCCTACACAGAATTTCCTAGTATGATTTCAAGTGAGGCCTAGAAAATCTAGTTTCTTGTGTGTATGTGCAATATTCTGTGAAGAGTCCATAGATTCCATGTAGTTCTCAAAGAACTCCATGATCCCTATGCAAAGAAAAAAATGCAGAATGTGTGTTAAAATCACTAGATTTTATCTGATGTCTTTGGAAATGAAAACAAAAATGGTGGAAACTGACTATTTCAAGGCCAGAAAGAAGATATACCGAGACAATGAATAGGGAAGAACAAGGAAAAAACCCCGATTTGTTGATCCATGGTGGAGTTTTCTGAGAATAATTGTCTTTTTATGCAAAATGAACTTAATCACATTTGCCTTGTTCACAAACTTGTTCATAGATTGAGTGAGGGGTATGTGGAACGATCTTTATAGCTTATAGTTATCTTTATTATCACATGCACATCATTATGTAGATAATTTCATCTGTGTTATGTGTGTGCATGGAACTATATGAACAAGTTAACTCAGATATGATTGCTCTAAGATCTCCAGTTGCTTCAATTCTGTAATTTTGAAAATATTAACCTTTTCAATGACTTTTAAACTTGCCCAGAAAGTACACATTTTCCAAGACAAACTCCTCCAGTTCTCTGAGGTTTTGTGAGTATTAGTAGATTTTACTATACTCCTAGGTGGTTCTGAAAAGGTATGTGCTGCATCATTGATAAATACAACCTGCTGTCAACTTATTTTCTCCCTCATTTTCTCTACTATATATACATCCTTAAACTCCAAACATTTTCTCTTTTACTTTTTAGGAAGATACAATCAGCAACTCTTCACCATCCTTAGAAGGTGGATGTGGTATAAGATGCAACATATTATTTTTAAACTACTCTACCAATAATTGCAATGTAATGTGAGAATTATTAGAACATAAATATATAAAAAGGTTGCGGGATCACCCAAAAGGGGACAATTTATGATTTAAGAGTGTTAAAATCTCAAAAAGGGTAGGAACATTCTGGACAAAAGATTAGGGTTAGGGTTAGGGACAGAAGATACTATCCCCTATGCAAGTAATCCCTGAAAATCTCTTCTGTGCCAGGCATTGACTTCAGGTCTGGAGCATCAGAATATACCCTCTAATGTAGAGGATAAGAGGCTTCCCTGGTGGCTCAGAAGGTAAAGAATCTGCCTTTAATGCAGGAAATCTGAGTTTGATCCCTGGGTCAGGAAGATCCGCTGGAGAAGGGAATGACTACTCACTCCAGTGTTCCTGCCTAGAGAATCTCACGGACAGAGGAGCCTGGTGGGCTACAGTCCATGCGGTCACAGAAGCGTTGGACACAACTGAGCGACTAACACTTTTACTTACATAGAGGATAGAGAGAGAAAATAATCCCTAAACACATCAATTCCTCAAATGATCTTATATGGTGATAATTTTTCAAAATAATGAGAGTTATCTGCTTCAAGACAGAGATATGTAGAAAACAAATTAACATTTGTTTATTTAGTTGTGCCAGGTCTTAGCAGTGGCACACCAGATCTTTGGTCTTTGTTGCATCAGGTGGGATATTTTCATTGCATTATATGGGGCATTTAGGTGTAGAATGTGGCATCTAATTTCCTGACCAGATCGAACCCAGGCCCCCTGCAATGGGATTGTAGGATTTTAGCCACTGGAGCACCAGGCAAGTCCCAAAAAACATTTTATAAGATGATCAGAGCAGAGACCCTTGAAGAGGTGCTATTTGAAAAGATACCCAGTGTATTAAAAGGAGACAGTCCCTCAAAGACAGAGGAAAAACTCCCGGAAGCAGAGAAAGCAAGAAGCAAAGTGTCAGTGTTTGAAAAATAGAGAAGCAAGAAATGTATCAGTGATTCATGCTCATCATGGAGGAAGGTCAGTCTGGGAAGGTAGGCTAAGTCCATACATTTTGAACTTTATCTGAAAAGCTTTTATTCAGAAGCTTGTCATGAGGGGATTTTACATTTTGGAAGATCACTCCGTGAGCAGCAAAGGGCATGGCTGAAGTCAGAGTGCTGAGCATCCAAGGCACTTCCCTGGGGGAGCTGACAGTGGTCTAGGCGGGAGGAAATGATGATGACTGATGAAGATGGAAGGGGCGGGAGAGCCACTGAGGCTGGAAGACTGATCACCGGGAGTGCTGGGACAGGGAGAATGGCCAAGAATAATTCTGAGGTGTCCAATTTGAGTGACAGTACGGAGGATATTGTCATCATTGGAAATGTGGGCTATCAGGTATGAAGATACAAGGTCCTCCTGTATAGCACAGGGAACGATATTCAGTATCCTGTGATAAACCATGATGGAAAAGAATATAAAAATATATACACTATTATATATTTAATATATATATATAAAACTAATATACATGCATATATATATATATGTGTGTGTGTGTGTGTGTATATATATATGCATGCTAAGTCACTTCAGTCATGTCCAACTCTTTGTGACCCTATGGGCTATAGCCCACCAAGCTACTTTATCCATGAGATTCTCTAGGCAAGATATGCATATAACTAAATCACTTTGCTGTACAGTAGAATTTACCACAACCTTTTAAATCAATTATACTCCAATAGGAAAAGATTGAAGTTGTGGAAATACAGGTGTATCTGACACATAACTTGGAACTCAAGAGGCAAAACATATCACTGACAGTAGCTAAAATTAGCTATTCAAGCACAGTAACTTCTGAATTAGAATGTGAATTTCCTGAGAGCAAGGCCCCTGTTTCCTACATTGCTGCATCTCTCATATATAGGTAAACGCCTGGCATGTAGGTCCTCACTAATTATCAACTAAATGGAATAAATCATTGAATTTGGGAGAAAGGCACATTGACATCAAATTATTGGCCACTCCAACAGTACCAATTTATGTGTTACTTTTTAACGTCATGAAGTGAATGGATGGGATTTTCTTCAAAACCAAAGAATCAACTTTACTTGAGTTCTATGAAGACTAAAGTCTTTTTTTTTTTTTTTTTTTTAAGACAATAGACCTTTCACATTTATTTTCCCAGTCTCTATGGGTCCCATTCTGGTGCTTTAGCATGAGTTCTCTCCCATATCTCTATCAAAACCAACTTCTTAAAACTAACAGATATATATTAATATTAAGAGTAGGATGGTTTTATTTTCACAGAAGACAGATAGTTACTCCAAGGACCAAATCACTGATAGTGAAGTTTCAGGCATTGATAATCTGTAAGCAGTGTAAAATGTGGACTAGAATAAAAGGTATTTTGGATTTAATTCACATGTCATGGGGAGGCCATTGAATCTTCCTGTGACTTGGTTCCTTCATCTGCAAATATTATGAACTAACTGCCTTGCTTCTCTTTTCAGTGGGATATTGCCAAAATACAATGTTGATGTAGGAGTCATGCTTTCTTGGTCTCATTTTATTCCTAGAACTTTATAAAGTAGTTCTCTGTGCATGAAAATCCCTTAATTAGTACTTTTGACACCTGTTGAAGTATTTCAGGTGAGATATCAAACTTTATCCTGATTAACTGTAAAAAAAAAATCATTCCTACAATAACATGATTCACAATATGGGTTCATAGAAGTAATTTAATTGGTGATGAGAATATTCAAAATCAACTCATTTTTAAGACTTTTCCAAGATGATTGACTGAAAGCTTTATACAATGTGTATATATGAAGTTCTAAGAAAGGATTAGCATAAACGCCAAGATTTTCTGGAAATTTCTGTTTTTCTTTTGGTTTTAATATAAATGACAGAGATATACATTTATTTCTAACCAACATACTTTTAAACATTTACCATGTTTTTTAATTTAAAAAAGAAACTGAGAAGACTTGCTGGCTCAAAGAATTAAGGGATTGTGTGTGTGTGTGTGTACGCAGGTGGATGCACACATATGTGTGTGTGCTTGTGTGTTTGGAAGCAGCAAGGAGATAAACACATAACTACAGTACTCTACTAAACATGCTATTATTGAGGTGGGCGCAAAATGTGGTAAGAGTACAGCGGAAGCCATCAGTTTCCCAGAGGATCCAGGCCTTACAGCTCACTCTGCCCCTTCCAAGGCAGGTATGCTAACAGTAAGTCACCAACACTGCCAACCTGTGATAAGACCGTCTTTTCCTTTCCTCTTGCCTCCATCAACAGATGTCCAGAGGGAAAACGTTCGTTTGTAGTATGAGAAACAGGGAAGTGGTTATTTTGGAGCCTGAAGGTGACTCAAAAGGAAATACAAAGTGGGCTGGTGAGGCACTGATCCTTGATGTGGGTGCTGTTTACATGGGTGTTTTCAGCTTATAAAAACTCACCGTTTCTTTCGCGTATGATAATTTACATGTTTCAGTGCCGTTCTCCCATATCATCCTGCCCTCGCCCTCTCCCACAGAGTCCATTTCTGTTGAGTATGAAAAGTTATACGCATCTTAGGCCAGGTTCCAATTTTTTTACGTTTAATTGAAAGGGAGAGAAACTAGAATCCTTAGAGCTTTGTGTGTCCGAATGAGACTTGCCTGCTCACCTCCCACAGTGTCATGGGCAGGAACAAAAAGAGGCCCCAGAACTGTCTCCTGAAAAGACACTCCTGATCAGACGCACTTTCTAAAGCATCCTACAGCTTCCCCCATTGTTGTCCTTGACTCACTCAGGACAATTTATCTACTCCCATTTTGCTGGATGACTGTTGTTTCTTCTTCTCTCCCCATCTCCACCGACTTAAAGGGTAGATCTCGTCTCTTCCACATACCTTTGCCCACTAAAAAATTTATCTGCAACCTAAAAGTTGAGAGTTATGTTTTATTGAGTGGGGAATTTTTAGGATTTCAATGCCAGGAGGCTGCATCTCAAGAAAACCTGAGAGAACTGCTCCAAGGAGGCAAGGGGAGAGAGGAGCTAGGTTATATAGAAATTTTGAAACAAATGGCAGGAAGTAGGAACAAAAAAACTTTTTGTCACCTATAGAAAACTAGAAATCTCAAGTTACAAAATTTAGCTCTTTTTTACGTATGGGAAGATGCAACACTCTGGGCTCACTGAGATCATTGTTTAATCTCAGTTATCTGGGGCCAGGATGCTGTGTTTCCACATCCTGGGTTTCCTCTGAGCTCAGCAAGGGGAGTAGCTTCAGTATGATGGCTGCTGGATGGCAGGTTTCCTTTCATCCCTGAGTTCCCTCCGGGCTCACCAGTTCACCATCAGCTGTGGCTGCTATTGTGGTGGCAACTGCTGTTGACTGTGACATCATTTGTTTACTGATATGGCAGTCTGTGTTCTGTTTATCACCTTTAATCCTTTAATAATTTGGTCTGGAGGTGGGCTAGATGTCTTTCTCTTTTCCACCACCTCCCTCCCATTTACCCAGTATGAATTTTACTTTATTAGGTTATACCACCCACTAGCTCTTGTTTTATACCACCCAGTTACCTCTTGTAACTGGCTGGAAAAGGTCAGTTTTCATTCCAATCCCAAAGAAAGGCAATGCCAAAGAATGTTCAAACTACCACACGATTGCACTCATCTCACACACTAGCAAAGTACTGCTCAAAATTCTCCAAACCAGGCTTCAACAGTACATGAACTGTGAACTTCCAGATGTTCAAGCTGGTTTTAGAAAAGGCAGGGGAACCGGAGATCAAATTGCCAACATCCGCTGGATCATCAAAAGAACAAGAGAGTTCCAGAAAAACATCTACTTCTGCTTTATTGACTACACCAAAGCCTTTGACTGTGTGGATCACAACAAACTGGAATTCTTAATGAGATGGGAAGACCAGACCACCTGACCTGCCTACTGAGAAATCTGTATGCAGGTCAATAAGCAACTGTTAGAACTGGACATGGAACAACAGACTGGTTCCGAATCAGGAAAAGAGTACGTCAAGGCTGTATATTGTCACATTGCTTATTTAACTTTTGTGCAGAGTACATCATGAAAAACTCTGGGCTGGATGAAGCACAAGCTGGAATCAAGATTGCCGGGAGAAATAGCAATAACCTCAGATATGCAGATGACACCACCCTTATGGCAGAAAGTGAAAAACTAAAGAGCCTGTTGATAAAGGTGAAAGAGGAGAGTGAAAGAGTTGGCTTAAAACTCAACATTCAGAAAACTAAGATGGGGCATCCCATCCGTCACTTCATGACAAATAGATGGGGAACCAATGGAAACAGTGACAGATTTTATTTTGGGGGGCTCCAAAGTCACTACAGATAGTGACTACAGTCATGAAATTAAAAGATGTTTGCTCCTTGGAAGAAAAGCTATGGCCAACCTAGACAGCATATTATAAAGCAGAGACATTACTTTGCCAACAAAGGTCCATCTAGTCAAGGCTATGGTTTTTCCAGTAGTCATGTATGGATGTGAGAGTTGGACTATAAAGGAAGCTGAGCACCGAAGAATGGATGTTTTTGAACCGTGGTGTTGGAGAAGACTCTTGAGAGTCCCTTGGACTGCAAGGAGATCCAACCAGTCCATTCTAAAGGATATCAGTCCTGGGTGTTCATTGGAAGGACTGATGTTGAAGCTGAAGCTCCAATACTTTGGCCACCTGATTCAAAGGACTGGCTCACTGGAAAAGACCCTGATGCTGGTAAAGATTGAAGATGGGAAGAGAAGGGGACAACAGAGGATGAGATGGTTTGATGGCCATCACCTACTCAATGGACATGAGTTTGAGTGAACTCTGGGAGTTGGTGATGGACAGGGAAGCCTGGTGTGCTGGGTCGAAAAGTGTCGGACATAGCTGAGCGACTGAACTGATTGACCTCTTGTTTGCAGTCTTCTATAGAGTTCTGGTTCCCTCAATTGCTCCTTTGAGGTTTTTGTTGCTGGCTGTGGTCCTTCTCTTTCACACCATTATGAAACTTCTTGCTGATTTCATTATTCACATAGATGATCTGTCTACTATCTTGCTTCTCATTCCCTTGACCTTTTCTTTATCACTAAGTCTTACTCTCTACCCAGAGCCAGTTACTTACTCTGAGAGCCAAAAGCTAAATGGCTTAGATCTTTCCATTACCAATATTTATAACTTACCCATTATTTCCACTACATTCCCTATTTGCCAGTTTACTCTTAGTTCCCCAACTCCAACTGTCCTTCCACCCACTGAACATCACAACCCATTGACCTGCTTCCCTTTTACCATTTCTTCTCTCTCATGCCTTCACTCTCCAGACCATATATGTTCAATTCCATGGTGCATCATTATAATAACTCTCTTCCATTAACCAATTTTTTCTGCATCTCTCTTGTTTCAACTTGCTATGTGGAAATACCCCTCATTAATTAAGTCCACATTTTTTTTTTCAGGCACACCTGTGCATCTTTATCAGTTGGAGAAACATTCAACTAAACTGGATGAATGTGTTATAACATTATAGTCGATATTGTACTACATTTCTCCAATGTATTCATTTCCAGTCCAAATCCAGTGCTTCTCATTATTTTGGTGGGTATGAATCACTTGGCATATTGTTAAAATATAGGTTCTAGTTTGCTATGGCTGAAAGAGAGGACTGAAATTCTGGTTTCTGATGAGGCTCTCACGTACTTCTGTTGCTGATTTATGGACCACACAAAAAACCTGATGCTATTATTTCATACTATTCTTTCCTGGAACCTCTATTTCCTCCCCCATTCACATTTAACTGATGTCTTGTTCCTTGTACTGAAAAGTCAGCAGCAACCAGAGATTTCATGTGCCTTAAATGTAATTAAAACATAATTTTCAAAATATGTATTTATTGACACACAAAAATCATTTGTTATATGAGTAGACATATAAAAGCCTTCTACTCAAAAAACATTTTTGTCTAAACAAGGATATATATGTATAACTGATTCACTTTCCTGTATAAAAGAAACTAAAACAACATGTAAAGCAAGTATGCTCCAAAAAAATTAATAAGTTTTCAAAAATAAAATTATTTCTCAAAAAGTGAAAATAGCATTAATTTATATGTATATAATTATTGATTGAGAGAATATTAAAAACATAAAATAATTATTCTTGGTACTTAATCATTTGTTTTAAGGAGTTTCTTTCTTGTATACAATTGGTGTCCCATACTATGCTATTGGCATTTTTTTATAAAGAATGTGTTCTGAAATATAACTTTATTATTTTTAATTTTTGCCATAGTGTTTCTAGCAGATACCTTCAAGGTTGTATCTATGGTTGGTGTGTTTAAAATTGTTCTGTCTCTTCAACTGATTATAAAAATTCAAGTTCTGTAATGAATTCTATTAGTATTTTACCTATTTATTTTACTTCTAAAGATGATACAGGAAAAATATAGAAAGAGTTTGCCCCTTTGAGAACACTGTTGAGCCACTGAATTTAAAAACCTGAGAACAGCCCCACTACTGATGTTACTTCTTACAAAACCAGTCAAGGATATTTTCCTATGATGTGCCTAGAAAGGGCTTAACAAGTAAAGTTTTTGTGTTCTTTTTTGGTGAAAGTTTTCAAAATGTGTAGTTACATTACTATTTTCTGCTATGTTGACTCTGTTCTTCTGTTTTTCTTATTTTGTATCCTCATTTAATATCACCCACCTTCAACCAGTGCTTTTCATCTGGATTAGCTGTCTTTTTATATTATTACCTCTAATATCAAAGGCTTTATCTCTCAAATTTTCTCTTATTTTATTGTAAACATAGACTAAATGACTTCTCTGTCCCTCATTTTTCATCTAAGTCCTGTTGGAATCATCTTCTTCAGTCAGAAACTTCAACTTACCTAATTATGTGAACCCTCCAGCCAAGAATTTGTTCAGCAGTCATTTTTTAATATGAATATATTGGTCAGTGGAGGGAGCTGCCTAGTTGTCTGGCTCTGACAATTTGGACTTATTTCTTGAAAAGCTAAAGAAACCAATAGTTCTTCCTGTGTCAGAAATAGTGAACGAACAAGTAAAAGCTTCAGAGATGACCTCTCCAGGGACTTTGTCCCAGACTCAACTCTTTCCTATTTCTTATCTTAGAAAATATTCTTTTAAAATACAAACTTCCATTGTTGACCATGTTGCCATGCCAGAAAACCTGTCTAGTGTGGATTACTAAGGAACATTCATGTGCCATGGGAAGGTTTTCCCAACCGTTAGTGGAAGAGGTCATCAGTTTTCCAATTCTGTGCAAAGTAGGGCTTCCTCGGTGGCTCAGGCAAGAATCTGCCTCTGGTGCAGGAGATCTGGGTTCGATATCTGGGTTGGGAAGGTCCCCTGGAGAAGGGAATGGCAACTCACTCCAGTATTCTTTCCTGGAGAGTCCCATAGAGGATCCTGGCAGGCCACAGCCCACGGGGATCCCAAAGAGTGGGACATGACTGACAGACTAACACTTTCACTTTCCTTTAGTGCTAGGAGGGATGTGAAGCCTGAGAAAAATTGTGTGTATAGTAGTCAGGGAAAAAACAACAATGTTTTTAATGATATAAAACACAGTATTCTGTATTCCCCATCCCGGCTGATTCATGTCAATGTATGACAAAAACCACTACAATATTGTAAAGTAATTAGCCTCCAACTAATAAAAAAAATTAGAAAAAAAATAATAAATGGAAAAAAACCCAAAAACACAGTGTTCCGGGCAGTAAAGGTTTCTAGTCAAGCTGCAGCAGAACACTGAGGTGGCCCTCAGGTGTGAAGACCAGCCCAACTGTGGACATCTTTGTAGACTCTGTGAGGTACTTACTGGTCATGGTCCGAGGGAGAGCTCTGAGACTATTGCCAAGCATGGAATCTACTGTGGGTACTTAACAGTCCTTCAAAGGGGCCACGAAAATTCTGGTTTCCTATAGTAGTCTTCAGATAAACAAATGAAAACCACTTACAGAGAAAATCATGTGAAATGTTTAGGTCAATGTCTTCCCTTTCAGTTAATGGGAGTGCGGATCTTTTTTTGATTTGTGAATGGTTGTCACTCTGTGTTAGCAGGTACTCATTGAAGGTAGATGGATGGAAATTATCCTTTGCCTTAGACCTCAGGTATACTCACTGGAAATTCTCCCTGGAATCTTAAGGCTGCCTTTGTTATTCACTGAGTAGTGTCCCCCCAGTTTGTATGTTGAGGCCCTAATCCCTAAAGTGGATATATTTGGAAGTAGGGCTCTTAAGGAGATAATTAAAGTTAGATGAAATGATGCACAGTTATGATTCATATATATGCATTTACGGAAACACATAAGTTTGTTTTTTAAAAATACTGTTCATTTATCTGGTTAAACATTGTTTCTTAAATTATTAAATAAAGAAAATGTCTCTTTCTGGTACATACTTTGGATAAGTTTTTTAGCATGCCCCATATAAATAACATACTTTATAGCTAGTATAGGGAATAATATATCACTGATCTGTATAAGAGGTAATCTATCTATAGTATGAATAAAAGGACTGTGAAATATTGCTTGAAATAAAATTAACCAGCTTGAATGACTGTCCTGGTATCATCATCAACCATATCAAACACAGTCATGGTTTTTATTACTTTTAGCATAAAACGTTAAGTTAAATTCAAACTGCAAGTTTGTCAGATCTTAGTTTATCAATTTCAGTTTATAGAACAGAGATTTGAATAGTCACAAAAGATATTTTAAAAGTACTTCATACTTTTGAATAATACTTTGGGAGACTGTGAAACATAGCAGCAAAAATTCTATGTACAATAAATTTAAAATATAGAAAATTGCTACTACTAATTTTAGTAAAAAGAAAATTAAAAGCATAAGGTCGCTGAGTACATGATGTAATCAGGTTCATGAGTTCATGGGAAAGAATTATTACCTCCTCGAACATATTCTCCTGTGTAATGCTTTCAGAAACACAATTGAGTCTTGTATTTTTTGAAACCAAAGTCATAGTAACTATTATCTTTCACCATGCCTTTATTTTTAATGTTGACTTTAATGTTTTTGGAAATACATGGTAACCACAGAGTTAAAAAATGAATAGTTTATAGCCAAAATTTTTTTGCTCAAGAGGATAGTTATTGAGGCTAACTGGAAGTGTTAATATTTTAAAAAGTTATGGAACATTTTAGGAGAGCTGCCATTAAGTATCAGCACATTAGAACAATAATACACATATTTTGCCTTAATTATATATTTTAAACAAGGATTATATTCTACATCTCATCATCTTCAAGATGATTTGCAGAGGTAGGTCTTAGATGGAAATATGAGTGTACCCACACCATTTTCCTACTCTGGATATGTTAGCAAAGAACATTCTACTACTAAGAGATTGAAACCATTTTGGAAACTTCAGATGAAAGTTTACCCAGATATAAAATGTCATTTACTAACTATTTGGGTGTTTTCTAGAAGAGGGTGCAAACAACTACCTCTAGCAAACACCTGGACAGTTAATTTTTCAAATAGCAGAAAGTGAAGAGGAAATAAAAAGCCTCTTGATGAGGGTGAAAGAAAAGAGTGAAAAAGCTGACTTAAAATTAAACATTCAAAAAACCAAGGTCATGGCATCCAGTCCCATCACTCCATGGCAAGTAAAGGGGAAAAACTAGAAACAGTGACAGATTTTATTTTCTTGGGCTCTAAAATCACTGTGAACAGTGACTGCAGCCATGAAATTAAAAGGTGCTTACACCTTGGAAAGAAAGCTATGACAAACCAAGATAGCATATTAAAATGCAGAGACATCACTTTGTTGACAAAGGTCCATATAGTCAAAGCTATGGTTTTTCCAGTAGTCATGTACAGATGTGAGAGTTGGACCTTAATAAGGCTGAATGCCAAAGAACTGATGCTTTCAAACTGTGATGCTGAAGAAGACTCTTGAGAGTCCCTTGGACAGCAAGGAGATCAAAACAGCCAACCCTAGAGGAAATCAACCCTGAATATTCATTGAAAGGACTGGTGCTGAAGCTGAAGCTCCAGTACTTTGGCCACCTGACATGTAGAGCTGATTCATTAGAAAAGACCCTGATGCTGGGGAAGATTGAGGACAGGAGAAGGGGATAACAGAGGATGAGATGCTTGGATGGCATCACTGACTCAATGGACATGAGTTTGAGCAAACTCCAGGAGACAGTGAAGGACAAGGAAGCCTGGCATGTTGCGGTCCATGAGTTCACAAAGAGTCAGACACAGCTCAGTGAGTGAACAACAACTATTTGAAGTAATTGTTTTGCTTTGCCCCCAAACCCCCACCTGCCATGAAGGGTATTGTTTGGAGAGGAAAGGTGAGCTTTCTCAGTGCTGCTTCCTATATTCAGGATATCACAGGGAGATGTAGCAACGGCCCAGGGAGAAATTACACTTACATTTTAACTATACTACAGTAGCAGCACAAATAAGTTTTGAGAATCAACTTTCCATTGAATCCCTCATAATTCTCTATGTCCTTTGAGTACAGTCACTGACAATTTTTGTTCCAAAGTATCTTTTCAAAGATGTTTGTATAAAGCATAGCCTTGAGATATGGAGATGGTTTCTCCTTCTAGAAAGCAGAGAGAATATTTGCTTGAAAATGAGTGGCTCAGTGGTAAAGAATCCACCTGCCAATGCAGGAGACAGGGTTCAATTCCTGAGTTGGGGAAGATCCCTTGCAGAAGGAAATGGCAACCAACTCCAGTATTCTTGCCTGGGAGATTCCATGGACAGAGGAACCTGGCAGGCTACAGTCCATAGCATCGCAAAGAGTCAGACATGACTTAGCAACTAAAGAACAACCATAGTAAAGATAATGTTTTCTCCTGGGTCAAGGTTTGGACAGATTTTCTAGCAAACTCTCATAAATGAACAGGATTTCCTGAGCTCAAAATTCCTCAGCCATGATGCCCAGCACTTTGTATACAGCATCCTTCTAGCTCTATGTGCCTATTGTCCCTTTGGCATTTGATGGACAGTTGTAACTGCCATGAAATTGAAGCTCATACTGCCTGCTAGCTTTAAGTAGAGAAGTCTTTTGTTTCTGACCCAGGAGTCTTGTGTCTTCCACCAGCATTTATAAAACTGGAGGCAGATTAACTTGTAAGCATGCAAGTAGCATAACCATCCCAGACCCTTTACAGTTCTTTACACAGGTCTGAGAGCAACAGAAACATAGTACTAGGTGCATGCGTACAGGCTAAGTTGCTTCAGTTGGGTCCAGCTCTTTGGCACCCTATAGACTGTAGCCCGTCAGGCTCCTCTGTTCATGGGACTTTCTAGGTAAGAATACTGGAGTGGGCTGGAAATGGCAACCAACTGGGTTGGAAATGGTTGCCATTTCCTCTTTCAGGGGATCTTCCCAACTCAGGGATCCAGCCTGTGTCACTCTGGTGTCCTGTACTGGTAGCTGGGTTCTTTACCACCAGTGCCCCCTGGGAAGTACTACAGGGAGTAGCAGTAATAAGCAATAGAAACAAATTTAAAAAGTCTTTTTTACTCTACAAATCCCCTCCAATTTGCTATTTCAAGCTACAGAACTAATTTAAATATTTAAAAGTACAAGATTAAAGATTATTTTAATGGGCCAAGTATCCTGGTATAGTTTTTTTTTTTTTTGGATTTGGTTATATTTCCTTCTTTACTTTTAATATTCTTTCCTTTTGTACTCTTATTTGTTGATAAATCTAGCCTAATTTTATCCGAGAGTTTAGTTTTTATTTTGTTTTGGTTTTAAATTTTTTAGAATCAAATTCTAATTGTATTGATCCTAAGTTTCCAATCAAGAGTGGAGAAAAGTTTCCAAACAGTAGAAGAGAAATTTTTCCAAACAGTAGAAGAGAAAAATGAGAACAAATAATGCATCGTAAATCTAATGGAGGGCAGAAAGGGGAAAATGAAAGTTTAAAAATGTGTGCATAAACAAAGGAAACGATAAGCAAAGTGAAAAGACAGCCCTCAGATTGGGAGAAAACAATAGCAAATGAAGCAACAGACAAAGGATTAATCTCAAAAATATACAAGGAACTCCTCCAGCTCAACTCCAGAAAAATAAAAGACCCAATCAAAAAAATGGGCCAAAGAACTCAACAGACATTTCTCCAAGGAAGACATACAGATGGCTAACAAACACATGAAAAGATGCTCAACATCACTCATTATCAGAGAAACGCAAATCAAAATCACAATGAGGTACCATTATACGCCAGTCAGGATGGCTGCTATCCAAAAGTCTACAAGCAATAAATGCTGGAGAGGGTGTGGAGAAAAGGGAACCCTCTTACACTGTTGGTGGGAATGCAAATTAGTACAGCCACTATGGAAAACAGTGTGGAGATTTCTTAAAAAGCTGGAAATAGAACTGCCATATGACCCAGCAATCCCACTTCTGGGCATACACACCGAGGAAACCAGATCTGAAAGAGACACGTGCACCCCAATGTTCATCGCAGCACTGTTTATAATAGCCAGGACATGGAAGCAACCCAGATGCCCATCAGCAGACGAATGGATGAGGAAGCTGTGGTACATATACACCATGGAATATTACTCAGCCATTAAAAAGAATTCATTTGAATCAGTTCTAATGAGATGGATGAAACTGGAGCCCGTTATACAGAGTGAAGTAAGCCAGAAAGATCAAGACCATTACAGTATACTAACACATATATATGGACTTTAGAAAGATGGTAACGATAACCCTATATGCAAAACAGAAAAAGAGACTCAGATGTATAGAACAGACTTGTGGACTCTGGGAGAAGGTGAGGGTGGGATGTTTCAAGAGAACAGCATCAAAACATGTATATTATCTAGGGTGAAATAGATCACCAGCCCAGGTTGGGTGCATGAGACAAGTGCTCGGGCCTGGTACACTGGGAAGACCCAGAGGGATTGGGTGGAGAGGGAGGTGGGAGGGGGGACTGGGATGGGGAATACATGTAAATCCATGGCTAATTCATGTCAATGTATGACAAAAACTACTGTAATGATGTAAAGTAATTAGCCTCAAAAAACAAAACAAAAAAAAATAAAATAAAAAAAAATGTGTGCATAAAAATACAGGGAAAATAGCAGATGGAATAAAACAGATATAACAGTAGTAACAATGTTCACATATTAGAAATGTTGCTATCAACATTTTTACTAAGTTTTTGCTTTGATCACACAGTGAAGACAACTTGGTCATGGTGGAGATTTTTTTTTAAAAGGAATTTAGGAATTTTAGAGGGAAGAAATTGAAGAGGAGGCAGAACTCCCTTCGCACTTATCAACAGTGTGGAAGAAAAGTCAATTACCCCTGACTTAGTAGAATATGGGAGGCTGGGACTATCTACCACTCCTTTTTGCATCCTGAATGACATGGCATATTAAGCTGAGAGGGTTAGGGTTAGGAATGGTTTAGGATTAGGATTAGGGACAGATGGCTCAGTGGTAAAGAATTTGCCTGCTGATGCAAAAGATGCGGGTTCAGTCTCTGGGTGAGGAAAGTCCCATGGGGGAAGAAATGGCCACTCAATCCAGTATCTTGCCTGGAAAATCCCACGGACAGAGGAGCTAGAGGACTGCAGTCCATGGGGTCCCAAGGAGTCACACGTGACTGAGTAACTGAGCATGCATGCATCCACACAGAACATATGGTACCAGTGCTCCTGGCACACATGCGGGCACACAGGCTGACATGTACCAGAGAGTCTGGAAATACAGAGCTGAGACTTAGTTAAAAGACAGTGAGGAAGCCAGG
The DNA here is from genome assembly GCF_023699985.2 of Odocoileus virginianus. Lineage (NCBI taxonomy): Eukaryota > Metazoa > Chordata > Mammalia > Artiodactyla > Cervidae > Odocoileus > Odocoileus virginianus. The sequence goes on along the minus strand of NC_069689.1, from coordinate 46,911,940 downwards.
ACAGTATAGTTACGCTGTTTTCTGATACAGAAGAAGTAACTGTTACAGAGGGATCTTGCCCTTCTAAAACTTACTGACCAAGCGTTCCCCTTTCGTTAATCTATGATAGTATTAATAAATGACACTCAAAACTTTTTTTCCTGTGTATATAGCTGTGGTTCCCTGGTGATGCCTGGGAAGCCATGATTTCCAGTGAGAAATCCCTGGTACAAAGAATGCAACTGTATTGGGCTTACATGGTCAGGCTGCCCTTTTCAAAAGACTTACCCCAGAGTATAACTATTCCAGGGATTTCTGGAGGAAACAGCAACTGTGTTTAGTGCTAAACTGACCCCAGGGAAGTGTCTCATTGCTAACCATTCATCCAAGTAGACACCCTTTGGACTGAATGAGTCATCTTAGGTGAGCTCTTTGCAAATCAGTCTGATGTATTTTCTCATTTGACACCCAGGCTGTCAAGCTTCACAATGGTGTCAGACAAGGTGAACAATCTTGTAACCTGTTAATTTGCTTGAAATAATGACAGCAATAATCTGATCAGGTTTGCCAGACTGTCTCCATTTGAAGTGGACAGTGGTTCGTCCTGTTAAGATTGTGACACATTAAGACAAGTGTGTGATTATTATATCCAGTTATGGCACTTGGGTAAGTTGACACAGCCCACTGCTGTGAGAGTAACCCACATTTACCACCCTGTGCATCCACTTGCTATGATTGGCATATTTGTATGCTTGAACCTGTCTCCAGGTCCTTTATTTCCTCTGGAACTGTATCAATCACAAATTCCTTTAGCTGCTCTTAAGTGTATTTATCAATATGTTAACCCCTCTCTCAAGATATTCCAATAAGAGTTATTTATAGGCTATACTGAGAAAGCTACTTGAACTCTCTAAGGAAGACAAACAAAGATTGATCTATCAGTGTTGGAGAAGAGTTATATTTAGACTTTTTGATAAAGTAGGACTTGGATTTCTGTTTCTTTCTAGTACTCAAGATAGTTTTTTCTAAATTCTTTATACATATCATGCAGTCCTTCTTGATATCCAAACTTGACTCAAAAGGACAATTTGTGAACATAAAACATTAAAATCATTTTAACTTAGGCAAATCTATTTTAATAATTCTTCAGATACAAACTTGCTCAAATAACTGTTGTGTCTATTGCTGACAATTTGGGAAATGCCATTTGAACTTTTCATGAAAGTATGCTAAGAACAAATAGATCAATAATTACACAGAAGTTGTCATGTGTTTTTTTGTTTTTTTTTTTTTCCTTCCAGTAGAGTGCTTTCCTCTGAAATCATATACAAAACTGTTCAATGTAATCAGGGTTAGGGTTTGGATACTTTGGCTTTACCTGCACTAAAGCCAACCTAAATAAGCTGTTTTCAGTCTTATATTTTTTCTTTTATCCATGTTTTATGAGGAGACAGTATACTTGTTCAGAATAGGTAAGAGAAAAACATTGGTAAAAGAAAATTAAATCTCATTGTTGTAAGATAATTTTAAGAAGATCCTTATTAGAATAATTATGATCAAAATGTTTTCTAATATTTACATTTCAAATATTGGTCCAGATAAATATGATAAGGTATGTTAAAAGAATTTGTTGATCAAAGTTAAAGAGGTTAGGTACGTGCTAATTTTTATGAGGCGTAAAGTAAAAGAATGGATATAAAACGGAAGTATGCGAAAACAAAAATATGAAGAGGGATGATCTACAAAGTATAGAGAAATTGGTGTTTTGTCACAGCTCAGGAAAATTCTGGAAGCAATCATTATAAGGAAAGCAACGATCATGTGTCAAATAAATGAGTCCTATAAGGTAAATTTCATTTACACGATAGGTTATCCTTTATGTACTCTCGTATCTATGCTTCCGCCTTTTTGCCCACTCTACCTCTGGTGCATTCTTCACTCTCCACATTGAATTTGTCTTTCAGCTCCTCTACCAAATCTGATCATATGCTTCGTCTAGCTCCCTGTATTTTAGTATTTTATGAATAAATGTTCAAACTCCTTGTGTGGAGTACAAATTCCTCATGATTTGGCCGTTTACTGTACCTTCTTGCAGCTCCTGCCACCCAAGAACCACCTCTGCCACGCACGGCTTGTGATCCTTCAATACCTAGCTTGGTCATCACTCATGCAAACTGCATCAGATTGTCACCTTCCATCTCTCCACTACAAGGCAGAGCTGGTCACTCCCACCCCTTGTGCAAAAATACAGTAGGCACATGCCTTTATTAAGAGTCAGTACAATATAAATACACTGAGACACAATTTTAAATTTCTATTTCTGATGTCCTTGAGTAGACTGGGAGCGCTATAGAGCAGAGACAATGTTACTATCCTATTGTTATCCCAAGAGAACATGTAAGGTGAGAAAGAAATGTTTGTTGTGTTAAGTAATTAGTATTTTAAAATTATAAGGTGGTAATTTATTCTAAGTTAATCTACAGGCAAAAGATTCACTATAAAACTGGCATGCATATGTTTTAAAAATTGGCAAGACTTTTCAAAAACCTGTATTAAAACATAAAGGATTCAGAATAGATAAAAGATGTGTTGGAAGACAAAACAATTGGGGGACTCATATTTTTTGGTTTTAAAATGTACTATAAAGCTGTAGTAATCAACATAATGAGGTTCTGAAACAAGTATATAAATACAGAAAATACAGGAGAAAACCTTAGTGACTTTAGATTTGGTGATGAGCTTTTAGATAGGAAACACAGTACAACACATGGAAGAAAAAATTAAGGAAGATTTTAATGACACTTGTTTTAATTGATGTATAATTGACTTATAGTATTTTCAGGTGTACAAAAAAGTGATTTGATATTTTTATACATTACGGAATTATTACCCTATGAAGATTAGTTACTACCACCATACAAAATTATGACAGTATTATTCATTATATTCCCTATGCTGTGCATTATATTCTGTGACTGACTTTATAACTCTAGGTTTGTATTTCTTAATCCTCTCCACCAGTTTCACCCACCCTCCCCTCCCTTCCCTCTGGCAATCACATTTGTGTGCTGTATCTATGAATCTGTTTTGTAATTATTTATACATTTCTTTTGTTATTCAGAATTCATATATAAGTGAAATCATATAACATTTATCTTTCTCTATTTCACTTAGCATAACGCCATATAGATTCATCCAGTTTTTGTAAATGAGAAGATTTAACTCTTTTTTGGCTGTGTAATATTCCACTGTATGTGTGTGTGTGTGTATACACACATCCTGGAGATATATATATATATATATATATATGTATATATATATATATATATATACACACCAACACACACCCACACATCTATATTTTTTCCTTCCTCTATCAGTGGACACTTGTTACTTCTATATTTTGGCTACTGTAAATAATGCTGCAATGAACATAGGGGTGCATATATCTTTTTGATTTAGTGCTTTTGTTTTCTTTGGACAAATACCAAGTAGTGGTTGTTGGATTGTATGGAATTTACACTTTTTATTTTTGTGGTATCTCCATTCTGTTTTTCACAGTGGCTGTGTCATCCGCAGTCCCACCAACAGTGTACAAATGTTCCCTTTTCTCCACGTCCTCACCAATACTTGTTAACTGTCTTTTTGATAACAACCATTCTCATATTTATGAAATGATATCTCATTGTGGTTTTTATTTGTATTTCCCTGATGATTTAGTACCTCTTATTGTGATGAGTACCTCTTATTATGCTTGTTGGCCATCTTTATGTCATTTTTGGAAAAATGTCTATTTAGGTCTTTCAAACATTTCTTAATGGGATTGTTTAGTTTGATAATGAGTTGTATGAGTTCTTACATAACTTGGATATTAATCCCTTATCAGACACATCATTTGAAAATATCTTTTTCCATCTGTATGTCTTCCTTGGAGAAATGTCTGTTTAGTTCTTTGGCCCATTTTTTGATTGGGTCATTTTTTCTGGAGTTGAGCTGGAGGAGTTGCTTGTATATTTTTGAGATTAATCCTTTGTCTGTTGCTTCGTTTGCTATTATTTTCTCCCAATCTGAGGGCTGTCTTTTCAGAAAAAGAGACACAGATGTATAGAACAGACTTTTGGACTCTGTGGGAGAAGGCGAGGGTGGGATGTTTCAAGAGAACAGCATCGAAACATGTATATTATCTAGGGTGAAACAGACCACCAGCCCAGGTTGGATGCATGAGACAAGTGCTCGGACCTGGTGCACTGGCAAGACCCAGAGGGATCGGGTAGAGAGGGAGGTGGGAGGGGGGATCGGGATGGGGAATACATATATATCCATGGCTGATTCATGTCAATGTATGTCAAAAACCACTACAATACTGTAAAGTAATTAGCCTCCAACTAATAAAAATGAAAAAAAAAAAAAAAGAAAATATCTTTTTCCATTTGGTAGTTTGCCTTTTTGTTTCCTTCATCATGAAAAAGCCTATGAAAAGTTGATAAGGATTATTTGTCTTCAGGGAAACACAAATAAAAATATAAAGAACTACCTTATTAAAATAATGAATACAAAAATCTGCAAGAACCAATAGCTGATTAGTATTTGCAGCACATGGAACTCTCATTCATTATGGGTAGGAATGTAAAATGATCTAGTTACTTCTGATTACAGTTCAACTATTGCTGACAAAGCCAACATGTCATAATGTAGAATTGTGGTCCAACAATTGTGGTGTTAAGTACTTACCTAATGTGTTAACAAATTTCCGTCGTACACAAAAGCCTTCATACTGATGATTATAGCGGCTTTATTGTAATTCCCTCAAATTGTAAGCAATCAAGGCGACCTTCAATATGTAAATTGATACACAAGCTATGGTACAGCCATAGAATGGAATATTATTCATCAATAAAAGAAATGTGTTATCATTATTTCATCCCCAAACATGGACAAACCTTAAATGCATACTGTTAAGTTCAAGATTCAATAGCAAAGAGTCTTACACTATGTAATTTTCTCTTTCTGGATATCCTGCTATTGGTGTAACATAGATCCTGGATCTATGAGCCTATCTTCCAAGTCTTTTATCTGTTTCATCATGATTTACATCTCTGTACCCAATTCCTTCACATGATTGAGATGTTTCTTGGACTTGTTCTGCTAAGTTAGTTGTAGAGATTTAAAGCTTCTCATTCAATACATCCAAAATATTACTTAATTAAGAAGATTTTTATTTTAGCTCAGAGAAGATACTTTTTATTTTGGATTTAATTATTTTGAGTTTTTCTTCAATTATTTTTCCTCTTCCATTGTCATCCATTTTTTTCATTCAGCTACTCTTCTTTATAGCTGTTGGACAGGGACTGTTAAGCTGAGACAGATGAAGTTTTGTCTGTTTTTTTGGTTTGAAATACTGGTTTGATTGTTTGCAAATCATAAAAGGTGAGTGTCTCATCTATAGTAAAAATGCCACCATCTATTTATTACATACGTCTAGCAGATTGCCAGTTTCCTGCTGAGGCAAGGAACCATAGTCTTCCTATTTCACCTTCCCTTATAGTATCTTTTCCTTAGGAGAAATGCAGTGTCTTCAGTAATAAGAATATCAGGTGTATACATGCAGGTCTGATGAAAACCCTCTCTGATAGCCATAAATATCTGTGTAAAGATTTTTCCAGGATTCAGTAGTTTATGGAAAATAACCTAAGATCTTTTGTGTCTAGTTTTTTCTCTACAGTTAGTCTCTTTTATTGAAGTATAGTTTATGTACAATATTATATGCTACAAGCTTACAATATTATGTTCCACAATTTTAAAGGTTATATGCCACTTATAGTTATTAAAAATTTATTCTTATAGTTTACTTCATATGTAATAATTTGTGCTTCTTAATCCCCTACCTCTATTGCCTCTCTCTGCTTCCCAATGGTAATTATTAGTTTGTTTTTCACATCTGTGAATTTGTTTTTGTCCTTATACTCACTAGTTTATTGTATTTTTTTAGATCCCACATATAAGTGATATCATATAAGATTTGGCTTTCTCTGTTTGACTTATTTCACTTAGTATAATACCCTCTGAGTCCATTATTGTTGTTGTAAATGGTAAAATTTTATTATTTCTTATGGCTGAGTAGTATTATATAAACATAAATATATAAATAGATATACTAATATATAGATGCAGATAGCATATTTATATATATATATACCACATATATATATACATTTATATACATATATATACCATATATATACATATATATACCCATATAAATATATGGGGCTATATGATGGCTCAGCGTTAAAGAATCTGCCTACAATGCAGGAGACGCAAAAGATGCAGGTTGGATCCCTGGGTTGGGAAGATCCCCTGTAGGAGGAAATGGAAACCTACTCAGTATTCTTGCTTGGAGAATCCCATGGACAGAGGAGCCTCACAGGCTACAGTGCACAGGTTTGCAAAGAGTTAGACACAACTGAAGTGACTTGACTTAGCATGCACACATGCACATATCTCACATTCTCTTTATCCATTCACCTGTAAGAATATACATATCGATAACTGCCGTAAATATAAATGGACTAAATGCTTTGATCAGAAGACACAGAGTATATCTGAACTCCTAGAGAAACAAGACCTGTATATTTGCTGCCAACAAGACTCACTCAAGATCTAAAGACACACACATCCTCTGAAAGTGAGGGGATGGAAAAATGTATTTCACACAAGTGGAAATCAAAACAAAACCAGAACAACAATTCTTATACCAGAAAAAAATAGACTTTAAAAAATAAACAAAGAAGGACACTATGTAATGATAAAATAATCAATCCAAGAACAAGACGCAACAATTGTAGATATATATGCCCTCAACAAGAGAAGGCAATGGCACTCCACTCCGGTACTCTTGCCTGGAAAATCCCATGGATGGACAAGCCTGGTAGGCTGCAGTCCATGGGGTTGTTGAGAGTCAGACACAACTGAGCGGCTTCACTTTCACTTTTCACTTTCATGCATTGGAGAAAGAAATGGCAGCCCACTCCAATGTTCTTGCCTGGAGAATCCCAGGGATGGGGGAGCCTGGTGGGCTGCCATCTATGGGGTCGCACAGAGTTGGATATGACTGAAGTGACTTACCAGCAGCAGCAGCAGCATGCCCTCAACATAGGAGGACATAAGTACATAGACAAATATTAATGGACATAAAAAGAAATATCAACAGTAAACAATAATAGTAAGGGATTTTAATACCTCATATATGTCAATGACACTTTATCCAGACAGAAACTCTAATAAGGAAACACTGGCCTTAAAGAAATACCTAGGAATAAACCTACCTAAGGAGGCAAAAGGCCTACACTCAGAAGACTATAAGATACTGATGAAAGAAATAAAAGATGACACAAACAGATGTTTTTGGATTGGAAGAATCAATATTGTGAAAATGACTGTACTGACCAAAGAAATCTACATATTCAATGCAATCCCTATCAAATTACCAATAATTGGTAAAATAGATCATTTAGTCCATTTACATTTTTCACAGAATTGGAACAAAAATTTAAAATTTGTATGGAAACACAAAAGACCCCAAATAGCCAAAGCAATCTTGAGAATGAAAAACAGAGCTGGAGTAATTGGGTTCCCTGACCTCAGACTACACTATAAAGCAATAGCAATCAAAACAGTATGGTACTGGCACAAAAACAGAAATACAGATCAATGGAACAGGACAGAAAGTCCATAGACTAAACCCAGGCACTGACAGTCATCTAATCTATGACAAAGAGTCAAGAATACACAATGGAGGCAAGACAATTGCTTCAGTAAGTGATGCTGAGAAAACTGAATAGCTACATATAAATGCATGAAATTAGAACCAACCCTAATATCATAAACAAAAATAAACTCAAAATGGATTAAAGAGCTAAATGTGAGGCCAGATACTATAAAACTCCTAGAAAACCTAGGAAGAATTCTCTTTGACATAAATCTCAGTAAAATCTTTTTCAATCCACCTCCTTGAATAATGAAAATAAATACAAAAATAAACAAATGGGACCTAATTAAACTTAAAACCTTTTTCACAGCAAAGGAAACCATAATCAAAACAAAAGACAACTCTCAGATTGGGGGAAAAAACATTTGCAAACCAAGCAAGTGACATGGGATTAATCTCCAAAATAAACAAACAGCTCATGCAGGTCAATATTAAAAAAAAAAAAAATTACAGCCCAAACAACAAAACTAGGTGGATGATCTGAATAGACATTTCACTCAAGAAGACGTACAGATGGCCAAAAACACATAAAAAGATGCTCAACATCACTAATTATTAGAGAAACACAAATTAAAGCTACACTGAGGTATCACCTTAAATCAGTCAGAATGGCCATGATCAAAAAATTTATAAACAATAAATGTTAGAGAGGGTGTGAACAAAAGGGAGACCGCCTACACTGTTGTTGGGAATTTAAACAGGTACAGGCGCTATACAGAACAGGATGGAAGTTCCTTAAAAAACTAAAAACAGAGCTACCATACGATCCAGCCATCCCTCTCCTGGGCTATATCTGGAGAAAACCATAACTGGAAAAAATACATGCATCCCAATGTTCACTGAACTACTATTTACAAGAGCCAGAACCTGGAAGTAATCAAAATGTCCATCAACAAAGGAGTAAAGATGTGGTATGTATATATACAATGGAATGTTACTGAGCCATAAAATTAACAAAATAATTCCATTTGCAGCAACAGGGATGGACCTAGAGACTGTTATACTTAGTGAATTAAGTTGAACAAAGACAAATCTTATGTGATATCATTTGTGGAAGCGAAAAAAGAAAAGGTACAAATGAATTTACTTACAAAGCAGATATAGAGTCAAAGGTGTAGAAAACTAACTTATGGTTACCAAGGGGATAAGGAGGGGAAGGGTAAATTGGGATTTTGATTGACATATACAAACCACTCTATATAAAATCAGTAACTAATAAGAACCTACTGTATGGCACTGGGAATTCTACTCAATACTCTGTAAAGGCCTATATGGGAAAAGACTCTAAAAAGAGTGGATATATGTATACATATAATTGATCCAGATTGCCATACAGCAGAAACTAACACAACATTCTGGAGCAGGAAATGATAACCCACTCCAGTATTCTTGCTTGGAGAATTCCATGGACAGAGGAGCCTGGTGGGCTGGAGTCCATGGGGTTACAAAATCAGACATGACTGAGCATGCATGCACAATGCAACACTGTAAATCAACTGTGTGTGCTAAGTTGCTCGATCATGTCTAACTGTTTGTGACCCATGGACTACAGCCTGTCATGGACTATGTCCATGGGGATTCTCCAGGTAAGAATACTGGAGTAGGTTGCCATGCCTTCCTCCAGGGTATCTTCTCAACCCAGGGATTGAACCTCACGACTCCCACATTACAGGCAGATTCTTTACCGTCTGAGCCAGTTAAAAAAAAAAATAACACATTAGACCAGATGAACTTAATTGATATTTATAGAGAATTTCATCTGAAAGCAGAATAATACATATTCTTTTCAGGTGCATATGGAACCTTCTCCAGGATAGAACACATGCTAGCCACAAGACAAGTCTCAGGAAATTTAAGAAAACTGAAATCATATGAAATATCTTTTCTGATCACAATGCTATAAGGCTGGAAATCAACTACAAGAAAAAACAACTTCAAAAAACCAAACAAATAGAGGCTAAACAACATGTAACCAACATGTAACCAATGGATCACTGAAGAAATGAAAGAGAAAAAAATAGAGACAAAAGTTTTTCATTTGTAGAGACAAATGAAAATGAAAACAGGGTGATCAAAAATCTATCGGACACAGCAAAAGCAGTTCTACAACAGAAGTTAATAGCAGTATAATTTTACCTTAGGAAAATATGATATAAGAAAGTAGGAAAATCTCAAATGAACTACTTCACCTTACACCTCAAGCAACTACAGAAAAAAAGAATAAACAAAACCCGAAATTAGCAGAAGGAAAGAAATCATAAAGGTCAATGTAAAAATAAAAGAAATGGAGATGAAGAAAACAATAGAAAGGATTAGCGAAACTAAAAACTGGTTCTTTGAAAAGATCAAGTTGATAAGCCTTTAGCCAGATTCATCAAGGAAAAAATGAAGAGGTCTCATATCAATAAAATCAGAAACAAAAAAGGAGAAGCTACAACTGACATCACAGAAACACAAAAGCTCACAAGAGCAGACTACAAAAAAACATATCCCAATAAAAGAGACAACCTAGAAGAAATGGAAAATTTCTCAGAAATGTACAATCTTCCATGATTGAACCAGGAAGAAACAGAGAAAGTGAACCACCAAATTACCAGTATTGAAATTAAATCCTTTATTTGAAAACTCTCAATAAACAAAAGTCCAGGACTAGGTGGCTTCACAGGTGAATTTGATCAAATACTTAAGAGTTAAAACCTATCCTCCTGAAACTCTTGTAAAAAATTGCAGAGGAAGGAACACTTCTGAACACACCACCCTGACACCAAAACCAAACAAAGACATCACAAATAAGAGTACAGAAAAATATCACTGATGAATGTAGACCCTAAAATCCTCAACAAAATATTAGCAGTCTGAATCCAACAATACATTAAAAGGATCATACACCATGATCCAGTGGCATTTATTCCAAGGACACAATGATTTTCAATTTTCACAAATCAATGTGATACACCAAATTAACTAATGGAAGACCAAAAACCATATGATCATGTATTAACAGATATATACATGGAATCTAGAGAAGTAGTACTAATGATCCTATTTTCAGGGAAGTTGCAGACATAGAGAACGGACTTGTGGACACAGCAGGGGAAGGAGATTGTAGGACCAATTGAGAAAGTAGCATTGACATATAAGATAGATAGCTAGTGGGAAACAGTTATATAACACAGGGAGCCCAGCCTGGCACTTTATGATGACCTAGAGTAGTGGGATAGGAGGGGTGGGAGGCTTTCGAGGGAGGGGATATATATATACATACATACATACATACATATATATATGTACACACACACACACACATATATATGTGTATATATATATATATGTGTAATTATGGCCAGTTCTCATTTTTGTGCAGCAGAAACCAATACAAAACTGAAAACAATTACTCTCCAATTAAAACATAAAAAACCCATATGATCATTTCAACAAACACAGGAAAAGCTTTTGTCAAATGTCACCTTATTATACTATAAAGTATTTAATTTGGTAATATTTTTGAGATGCAATGCACATAACCTCTTAAATTGTTCAATTCAGTGTTTTTTAGCATATTCACAAAGTTTGTAATCATTACCACGATCATTTATGGAACACATCCATCATCTTGAAATATAAACCTCATACACTTTAACTATCCCCTCTCTGCTAATCACCGATACTAGCAGTCCTTGGCAACCACTGTTCTGGTTTCTGTCTCCATAGATTAGCCTATTATTACACTCTGTTGGATTTGACTTGCTAATATTGTTTTGAGCACTTCTGAATCTGTATTCATAATAGATAACTATTGTGTAGTGTTATTTTTTATTATGATTATGTCTTCATCTCTTCTGATATCTGGGCAATACTGGCCATATCAAAATAATATTGGCCATATAAAATTAATTTTTCAAATGTTTGGCAAACATTCAACTGTGAGACCATATCAGCTTGGACTTTTGGTTGTTGCTGGTGAGTTTTTTGTTCCTAATTAAAACCTTTCACTTGTTATATGACTATTTGGATTCTATATATATATATATATATTTTTTTTTTTTTTCTGAATTCAGCTTTGTTAGTTTTTGTTTTTCCAAGAATTTGTACATTTATCCTGTTTTTTATTTTCACATGGTTTTCATTGTCCCTTTAATATTATTAGAGTCAAAAGGAGTATCTGCTCTTTTCTCTTTCTTTGCATTGAATCTTCACTTATTTTCTCTGTCAACATAATGAAATCTTTGTCATTTTGTTGATCTCTTTAAATGACCAATTTTTGGCTTTATTGATTTTTATATTGTTTTTCTATTTTCTATTTCATTAATTTTTGCTATAATCTTTTTGTTATTTTCTTTTGGACATAGGCTTCATTTTTTAAAATTAATTTCTTAAGTTGAAGGGTTATTGATCTCTTAACATAGACCTTTCTAGTTATAAAAATCCCTTAAGCATTATTTTTACTGAAACTCATAAGTTTTGGCATGTTGTGTCTTTAATTTCATTAAAAGTAATTTATAGTTTCTCATTTCTTTTTTGGCATGTTAGTTATTTAGGAGTGTGCTATTTTAATTTTCACATTTATGAGTTTCCTCCATTTCTTTCTATTATTGACTTAAATTCAATTCCACTTTGGTTATAAGATCATAAACCTTTATTTTTTTGTAACTAAATACATATCAATAGAAAACAAAATACAAAAAACTCTCTTCAGGAAACAGAATTATTTAATCCAACAAATCAGAAGTTGCTTCATCTTCAAAGTGCAGTTTTTGATGTGGGTGTTCACACTTAAGATATGTTTCACAGACTGTTCATTAAACATCTATTGCAAAGCAGGAGGTAGAAGGGACCATCTCAGGAGAAAAAGACATTGGAAAAGCCACACCTCAGAATCATCTGGAAATTCAACACTTTCTATCTTACCACTTTTCACTTCCAATTACTTTCATTTCTTTACCACAATCTGCCCTTTCAGGGGACAGAACTGTTAATAGAGGTGCAATCCCCATAATAATCATTCTTTTCCATCATGGACGCAAGAGCCCAAGACTTCCTCCATGAAATCCACATACCCATTTCTAGAAACGTCAGCTGGAATGATCCGTCTGTCACCCAGAAGTTTCTCCTTTCTCCCAACAGACTGTGCAACCAAGTTCTCTGAATCCCCTGAACCTCAAAATTCCAAGTATCACAACCAGGAGAAAAACCTGAAAGATGAGAGCAGAGAAGTGTCTCTGCCAGTGCTAGGTTTCTTCTTCTCAACAATAAAAAATCCCAGCTCTCTGCAATCACGGAAAAGGAAAGACATTTGCCAGCAGGACCCTGCCCATTTCCTAATTCCCACCCCCGCATTCTTGCCCTAATAGAGTCCCCTCCACTCAATGACTCTGCAGCACTGGTCCTACGGAGGGCGCCCAGGAAACATCCTCCTGTTGAGTGCAGCCCCAGTGAAGCAAGGCTGCCTTGGCGCCAGAGACTGGAAAGAGCCACAGGAGGATACAGCGGTATCTCTGTGATTCCAGATTTCATGTTCATTCTCATCACCACCCTTCCTTCCCCTGTCCTTCCACACTGGGGGTGGTGGGCTCAGGAGATCTGTGGGTCTTTCACAGTCAGGCAGTGATTCCATCCGTCTGTCCTAAGACTTGCAGTCTTGTGCCCTTTGCATGCACCAGCCCATGACATCAAATATACAAATCAAGGTTCCTCATTTTCTTGTGTGATTCCGGTCACCAGCAGGAGGTTGCAGGCCATGAACTGCACGCTCAGCACTTTGCTCATCTGGCGGGTGAAGACGCCCAGGAGCTCTCTGGATGAGCCGTCTGCGGGCGTGCAGCTGTGCGTGCTCTTGATGTCCCAGACACGCACTGAGTTGTCCATGGATGCTGACGCAATCAGGCTGCTGTCCGGGCTGAAGGTGAGGCTGGTGATGCTGTCCGTGTGGCCCTGCAGCTCTTTGTAGAGGGTCCCTGACGCCAGGTCCCACAGCTTCAGCCGCCGGTCCTCGCCTGCAGACACTAGGTACTTACCGTTGGGGGAAAAGGCCAGGGAGCGCACGGTGCCGTGGTGGCCGGTGAAGAGCCTCACCAAGTTCCCCTGCTGGGTGCTCCACAGCCGCACCGTCTTGTCTGTCGAGCCCGTGGCTAAATAGTTTGAATTGGGGTGGAACCTGACGCAGTCCACGTCTGCCACGTGCCCGGCGTAGATTCGCAGAGGATACGTCCGATCAAATGACCAGAGGCGGGCCGTGCGGTCGTGGCACCCGCTGGCGAAGTACAGGCTGTGCGGGCTGATGTCCAGGTCCCACACGGGGTAGGCGTGGCCCTGGTACCGCACGGTATTGGTGAAGCTGCCCAGGTCCCAGTACCTGATGGACGTGTCTTCAGAGCAGGAGAGCAGCGCAGAGCTGTCCGGGAGGAACCTGGTGCCATACACTGGCCCGCAGTGTCCCCGCAGGACTTTCATCTCCAGACCTGCACTGTCATCCTCGTCCTCCTCCGGGACATCACGAGCCAAGTGGATGTGAGACGCGTCGACTTGACGCGGTTCGGAGTTTAAGTTCTTGGAACGCGGACTCCACACTTTTATACAGGAGTTGTCGAATCCCGCGGCAAGCAGCCTCCTGTCCGGGGAGACCTCTGCCGTGTTCAGCAGCTGCTCCGTGTTGTAGAAAGCGTAGAGGCAGATGGTGGTGAGGGACGGGGGGCCATCCCGAACGCGCTTGATGCTTTCCTGCAGGGCCTTCAGCGCCTCCTCGTTCTGCAGGACGGGTCTCGGCATGTCAGGGGGCTCGAGGCTGCTGCCCTCGCCACCGGAGGGGACACCGCTGGCACAGAGCTGAAAGTCCATCTTCTCGGCGGGCCGCACGTCCAGGTATGACACGCCAGGCGAGGACTCTGCCAGGCGTGGACTCTGTCAGGCGTGGCGTCGTTCCTCCGGAGGAAGCTGCGAAAGGAGTTGCACCTTGTCTTCCGGTCGACGGGATCACGTACTTGTCGTCCAGGAAGGCACGTAGCCGGAAGTTACACGTAAACAGGATATCCTGCCTGGTGCGCGTGATCCGCAGCTGCTCGACGACATTATCGGCGCTGGGTTCTCCACTTCACGGCTCTGCTGGGAGTCAGAGTCGGTGAGAAAATTACACAGCCTTCGTAACTGTACTTCATATTGCTGGGTCTCTCCCTGGCAAGAGGCTACAGACACTGTGAAGTCACAACCAGATTCTGATGGGGCTGCGAGGCTGGCTGCCATCTCCTGGGCATTCTGCAACCGGCGCAGCCCCTGCTTCAGCCGGCAGGGCACATCCTTGACTGCCGACGTTTGAGGTAACAGGACGCGGCCGTCTGGATCTGCTCCGTGAGCACTCGTGTCATGACTGAACATCCCAGGCGGTTCCTGCTTCCCCCACTGCCACTGCCACCACTACCAGGGTTTCGCGATGCCCCATGCCCCTCAGCCCCCGCGGGGTTTCCGGGGCAGCCGAGAGATGACTGACTGAGGTGACTGGCTGACTCGGAGCCACCTTGGGCTGAGCCAGGCCCTTACAGACATTTATAGTCTTAATTTCTATTAAATATATTGAAATTTGTTCTGTGGCGTATCCTGGAGAATTCTCTTTGTGCACTTGAAAAGAGTATATATTCTACTGTTTTAAGTGTTCTATAGAGCTCTGTTAGTTCAATTTAGTTTACAGTGCTTTGAAGCCTTGTATTTCCTCTTTATCATCTTACTGTGATGTTTCTCTATATCTTTGCGTTTATCCTACTTAGAGTCCTTTAAGCTTCATGGACGTGTGGATTAAAATTTTTCATCAGGTTTAGACATTTCAATTATTATTTCTTTAAATATTTTTCCCCCATTTTCTATTCTTTTTTTGTTACAGCTTTTGTTTTAAAGAAAGTCTGTTTTGTTTGCTATGACTATTGCTACCCCAACTTTCCATTTCCCTGGAATGTATTTTTCCATCCCATCATTCTCACACTTTTTATTTGTGTCTTTAAATCATGTGAGTCATGTGTAGGCAGTATTTAGATAGGTCTTTTTCTGGCCATTAAGCTACCTTGTGTCCTTTGATTGGTGCATTTAGTCTATTTATATTTAAATAGGTCTGTATTTATTGTTACATTGCTAATTGTTTTGCATACATTGGTGAGCCTACTGATTTTCCACATTTCTCTGCACTTTTTTATTTTTCATTTTTTTCTATTACTCAGATTTCATAAACTCTATTGATTTATTTTCAAGTTCACTGATTCTTTGTTCTGCCAATTCAAATCTTCTAGTAGATCCCTGTGAGGAATGTTTCTTCTGGTTGTATTTTTCAGCTCCAAATTGCTGTGGTTTTTACATTATTTCTGTGCTGTGCTGTGCTTAGTCTCCCAGTTGTGCCCTACTCTTTTTGATCCCATGGAGTGTAGCCCTCCAGGCACGTCTCTCCATGGGCATTCTCCAGGCAAGAATACCTAACTGGGTTGCCATGCCCTCCTCCAGGGGATCTTACTAACCCAGGGATTGAACCCAGGTCTCCTGCATTGCATACAGATTCTTTTACCATCTGAGCCACCAGGGAAGCCCAAGATACTGGAATATGTAGCCTATCCCTTCTCCAGGTCATCTTCCCAACCCAGGATCAAACCATGGTCTTCTGCGTTGCAGGCGGATTCTTTACCAGCTGAGCTACCAGGGAAGCCCACATTATTTCTATTTCTGTATTAATATTTTCCTTTGCTGCAATATTATCCTCACATCTTTTTTTACTTCTTTTAGCATCATTCTCTTTAGTTTGTGAGATATATTTATAATGACCATATTGAAGTTTTTGTCTGTTACAGCTGACATCTGGTTGATCTCACAGAGTATTTTTCGATTGTTTAGTTGCTTTTTTCTGTGTACGTGTGAGAACTTCCTATTTATTTGCATGATATACCTATAACTACATCTGTACCTATCTATATACATCTCATATTGATAAAATTGCTTTAGTATAACATTGACACAGTTTCTACATTTTTAATATCCAGTCCCCCCAAATATATATATCAAATGTGTATATATATATACACACACACACACACACATACACACACACACACACACACACACACACACACACACACACATATATATATATATATAAGCTTCCCAGGTGGTAATGAACCCTCCTGCCAATGCAGGAGACATAAGAGTTACGAATTCAATCCCTGTGTTGGGAAGATCCCCTGGAGAAGGGCATGGCAACCCTCTCCATTATTTTTGCCTGGAGAATCCCATGGACAGAGAAGCCTGGTGAGCTACAGTCCATGGGGTCACACAGAGTTGGACACACTGATTGAAGCAACTTAGCGCATATATATTTATAAATGTATATGTGTGTGTGTGTGTGTGTGTACATTTGATATATATTTTAGGGGGACTGGATATTTAAAAAGGTAGCAATTGTGTCAGTGTTCTACTATAGAAATTTTATCAACTTATATTTAATGTTGTAGAAACTTTGGATAGTCCCCTTTCTACTCTCCAGGACTTGTTTTTGCTGTTTGTTCCTTACTTTTTTTTAGTGATTAGCAAGATTATTTAGCAAAGTTTATTTCACCCCCATAATGTGAGCCACTGTCATTGCCACATGAAGGTGAAGTCTTCGTGAGCACTGTCATCCTGGGATGATGATTTTTGTTTGTTTGTTGTAATAACATCTAGCTGTTAAGCTCCACTAATTTCTGGCTTATTTATCCATCATCAACAATGGCCTGAGGCATAAATTTCTTACAGAGTGATTCAATGAAATTCATGCTCCTTTACAAGGACTGTTTTTAAGGTCTTCATTCGAAATTGTTTTGGTCTCTTTCCCTGATTTTTTTATTTTATTTTTCTGGAAAATTAGTCAAATAATAGTACACCTTATATTTCTAAGGAATCTACCAGTTTCCTTTTAGTTACTTTTCATCATACTTTCCAATGTTTTGAAAATTCCCTTGGGTTCACTTCCCCACACTCTGTTTCAATTAAGTCAGTTTCTTGGGAAGAGATTCAGAGCTTTCTGTTTTATGGACTGCATTTACCCTGAGGCAAAAATATCTGAGTTAGGGCTCTGAAATTGGGGGTGGGGACAAAGATATATTTCTCTCTGAGAGATACTCATTATAAAGTAGGCATTCAACTGGGGATGAAGGGGTGTAGATCAGGTTATAACCTCTTGTTTCTCCACTTGCTTCTTAAAAAGCAGGACAAGCAAACTGAAGTATGGTTGATCTGGGCCCCAGTATTCTTCACTTAAAATAGAGCCTCCATCCCAAGAGGAGAGACTGGACTTAAGAACTGACTCCTGACTGAATTCCCCTGGAACATAATGTCTGCAACAGGTAACTGAAGCATGATTAGAAATGTTAATGCCCTCTCCTGGAAAGATACTGTAGCCCTTTAACTGAGAGCTGTTGAAAAGAAATCCTTCCACATGCACGGATCTGGAGTGGAATTTCCAAAGCACTGAGCCGGCTGGCCATGGTTCAAATGCCCCAGACTCACTTAAAACGTTTTAGTTTTAGTAGACTTTCTCAATTAAATGTATTTTCATTTTCTGTATATCTTTAGGGTCATTTTCTGAGAGTCTAAACTGACATTGTTATAATTTTTACTAGTTTTATTTGGGAGTTGGTCTGTGTTACTCCTTGTGGCACTATAATAGAAGTTCATCTATCAGGGCTTTTTAAAATTGGTCTCCTGAGGTATCTTGGAGACCTTGTGGGAGATAGAAGGCTCTTATTCTGGTTTTTACTTCAGAAGATCCAACAAAACCTAGGACTTCAATTGAGCCCAGTTGTGTATGGGCTTCAGTAGCTTGTTTGTTTTAGGGAAGTTGGAAGTGAAAGGAGAGGAGATCATGTTTATGTCACAGAGTTTCGGAATCTTGCTCCCCTTTTTTCTCTGAAATAGCTTCACTGTGTAGAAGAACAAAATACCCAACAGTTTATTAGTGTAAGCAAACTTTTCCAAAAATGTTTAGTTTGTTCTATTAAAATTGGTACCATGGTAAGGAGTAAAATCCAAGTCATTATCTTCAGACCCTGTGTCTAATTCTATGAGAATCCTTTGTGGTACACATACTCTACTTGAATAATTTCATGCCTTTTTCTTTTTGACCTTTGGCTGTAATAAACAAAGCAGTTACAAGATTCATAAATAAATGTAAGAAATATATAATGATTAAAATTTAAAATATATAACATAACCTTTTACAATAAAAATTAATATTTTGATAATTTGATGTCAAAATGTACTGATTAAATGCATCTTATATGTAAAAATACAGAAAAATCTAATATATGTCTGAAATGAAGATATTTGTAAAATGAACTCAAGATCATACACATTAATGCATCTTAGTGAATTCTTCAATACATTAGTAATTGGATCTCTTTGTTAGCAAATGTTATAAGTGATATTTTCCATAATTGTTTGTAAAAACATTTACATTTGCTGTTTGAAGCAATCTTCATTATCTTTTTCTATGCAGATGAATTTAAAATAATTTTTGTGTATTCAAATTTTGTTCATCAGTTTTTTTTTTTTCATTTATTTTTATTAGTTGGAGGCTAATTACTTTACAACATTGTAGTGGTTTTTGCCATACATTGACATGAATCAGCCATGGATTTACATGTGTTCCCCATCCCAATCCCCCCTCCCACCTCCCTCCCCATCCCATCCCTCTGGGTCTTCCCAGGGCACCAGCCCTGAGCACTTGTCTCATATATCCAACCTGGGCTGGTGATCTGTTTCACCCTTGATAGTATACTTGTTTCAATGCTATTCTCTCAGAACATCCCACCCTCGCCTTCTCCCACAGAGTCCAAGTCTGTTCTGTGCATCTGTGTCTCTTTTTCTGTTTTGCGTATAGGGTTATCATTACCATCTTTTTAAATTCCATATATTTGTGTTAATATACCATATTGGTGTTTGTCTTTCTGGCTTACTTCACTCTGTATAATGGGCTCCAGTTTCATCCATCTCATTAGAACTGATTCAAATGAATTCTTTTTAATGGCTGAGTAATATTCCATTGTGTATATGTACCATAGCTTGCTTATCCATTCATCTGCTGATGGGCATTTAGGTTGCTTCCACGTCCTGGAAATTGTAAACAGAGCTGCGATGAACATTGGGGTGCACATGTCTCTTTCAGATCTGGTTTTCTCAGTGTGTATGCCCAGGAGTGGGATTGCTGGGTCATATGGTAGTTCTATTTCCAGTTTTTTAAGGAATCTCCACACTGTTCTCCATAGTGGCTATACTAGTTTGCATTCCCACCAACAGTGTAAGAGGATTCCCTTTTCTCCACACCCTCTCCAGCATTTATTGCTAGTAGACGTTTGGATAGCAGCCATCCTGACTGGCGTATATTGGTACCTCATTGTGGGTTTGATTTGCATTTCTCTGATAGTGAATGATGTTGAACATCTTTTCATGTGTTTCTATATGTCTTCCTTGGAGAAATGTCTGTTTAGTTCTTTAGCCCATTTTTTGATTGAGTCATTTACTTTTCTGGAATTGACCTGCAGGAGTTGCTTGTGTATTTTTGAGATTAATCCTTTGTCTGTTTCTTCATTTGCTATTATTTTCTCCCACTCTGAAGGCGGTCTTTTCACCTTGCTTGTAGTTTCCTTTGTTATGCAAAAGCTTTTCAGTTTAATTAGGTCCCATTTGTTTATTTTTGCTTTTATTTTCAGTATTCTGGGAGGTGGGTCATAGAGGATCCTGCTGTGATTTATGTTGGAGAGTGTTTTGCCTATGTTTTCCTCTAGGAGTTTTATAGTCTCTGGTCTTACATTTAGATCTTTAATCCATGCTGAGTTTATTTCTGTGTATGGTGTTAGAAAGTGTTATAGTTTCATTCTTTTACAAGTGGTTGACCAGTTTTCTCAGCACCACTTGTTAAAGAAGTTGTCTTTTTTCCATTGTATATCTTTGCCTCCTTTGTCGAAGATAAGGTGTCCGTAGGTACGTGGATTTATCTCTGGGCTTTCTATTCTGTTCCATTGATCTATATTTCTGTCTTTGTGCCAGTACCAGACTGTCTTGATGACTGTGGCTTTGTAGTAGAGCCTGAAGTCAGGCAGGTTGATTCCTCCAGTTCCATTCTTCTTTCTCAAGATTGCTTTGGCTATTCAAGGTTTTTTGTATTTCCATACAAAATCATTAATCATTGATGCTGATGGTGTTTTTCTTTCTGTCAGAAGTGTGGATTTTGTCAAGAACCTAACATAAATACTGACACTAGACAAATATGGACTGGTAAACATATGTGACTAGATGAGTAAAACTTTTAATTGAAGTTTTATTACTCTCTGGGCTATTTGTGAATGTTTAAGATGTCTTATATATTTTGGTATTCCCAGGCACTAGACCATAGTAGGCATTTAATAGATATTAAAACACACATTAATTGACCACTTCATAATTTATAACATGCCTCTACAGGTTTAACTTATCTGTGTAATTAATTGATATCACTTATAAAACAAATGCATTATCAGTAAAAGAACCTTTTGAAAAAACAAGTAGTTTGTGCATATATATTTGTGTATATATAAAATTAGACAAACACTACCGAGGTTTACATAATCCAGAAGTGAGCAGTGATTGATATGGTATGAATTTGTATATTCCTACATATATATTTTTTACCAAAAATCTTAAGAATAGACATAAAATAATATGTCATGACTGTATCACAAGTAGCAGTCATTTATTGTAGTCTCATTAAGTAGCTTTTAGTTCTCTATAATTAAGTAGTTTTCTCTATAAAAAACAGTTTTTAGTTTTCTCTATAACAATATTGAGATAAACATTTATAGATATCTTTATATCTTGAATATTTCTTGATAAAAAGATCTTAGAAGTGGGATAAAATGTCATAGTATAAAACTTCTTTAGAACTACTAAGGGATATTGTCAAATTTCTGTGGCTCTTGAATGTATTTAGGATAGTGTTATATGTTTCTGGTTGCTTCAGAGAAAACAATTTGAACCAGAAGTTTGACATTTAGTAATGTAGAGTTCATTTTCCCTAAAAATGAAGATTTGAAAAATTAGAGTCGTCTTAAAACAAAATGGTCTTCTTCAAGATGTGAGTTTCATTACTCTCATCTATATGCTTTACACTAATCCTGGTAAGCTTATCCTCCTGTTGCCCCCTCCCACTCCTGTACAACACCTTGCCTCCAGACCCCTGCTTGGTGCATGGGAAGCTATTGCTGCTGCTGCTATCACTGGCAATGATGTCTGTGAAGGGTCTGCTGTGTTAAGGCATTGCACTAAGAACTTCTTCCCACATCTTGGTTCTACTTCAGGAAACTGTTCTGAACATACTCTTTTTCATCTCTCCGAGAGAGTCCATCTGTCTGCCTCATGCTAACTATGACAGTGCCTAGGACCAGAGTCTCCATAAACTAAGAGTGTTGTTGGTATTGTTGATATCCACTGTTGGGTAATCGCCTCCTGCGTTACACTTTACCCCATCAATGGCATCAAATAGTATGAAATCTAGTAGATCTAACACATATCTCCACTCTGTGTTTTCTGCTGTCTGAAAAACCCTGAACTTTTACCGCCGTTGTGTGGACACAGTGGTTATACATCATAATCCTTCTGAACCATTATTCAGTTGTTTGTCTATATTTTGTTTTGCCTGTTAATATGTATGGACATAGTATGTATTTAAATCATTTTCTGTTGAGAACGTGTTTCCTTCTTGTGAGAGAACAGAGCAGTTTAATGGAATTTTCAAAGGATAAGTGGGTGTCTCATGAAAGATGAAGGACTATTCAGTACTTTTGATGAGCAGAAGATAAAAAAAATATTGGTACAAGTAGATTGGAGACATTTCTGACAATAATGTGAATACAGTGTTTCAGTTTGGGGAGAATTCATATGTAAAGATTTTATATTGGAGTTTGTTTTAATTGAGAATGTTGAGAGAGAATGAATGTGCTGGGAAGACTGAGGGAGAACGTTTTGAAACTACAAAAGTATCGGATATCAGAGTTAGGATGACTTAAGTCTCAATGCTGACTAAACAGAAATAGAGTGTAATTAACCTATCAAATTAACTCTTATAGGCATAATTAACTCTTTGGGAACTAACCAAATTCTGTCAGGAGGTAATAGGGAAATTCACTATGAATGTTCTATGGCAGCTGAAAACTGGAAGAGTATCTTACTTATCTGAGATTCATGTAAAAACTGGGACCACATGGAGATGTTACTTAGACACTGGGGTCAGGAATAGAGAATTCAGTGAGATTTCACTTTCTCTACAAGTTAGTCTCCTGAGGGAAGCTCAGCTTTGGCCAAAGGTAGAAAAGCCAGTCTTTTTATACTGTTCATGGGGTTTTCACAGCAAGTATAGTGTGGTGGTTTGCCATTCCCTCCTCTAGTGGACCACGTTTTGTCAGAAGTCTACCACTATGACCTGTCTGCCTTGGGTGGCCGTGCATGGCATGGCTCCTAGCTTCATTGAGTTATGCAGGCCCCTTTGCCTTGACAAGGCAGTGTAGCCATGAAATTAGAAGGCACTTGTTTCTTGGCAGGAAAGCTATGACAAACTTAGACACTGTGTTACAAACCAAAGACATCACTTTGCCAACAAAGGTCCATATACTCAAGGCTGTGGTCTTTAGTAGTCATATATGGATGTGAGAGCTGGACCATAAAGAAGGTAGAGCACCAAAGAATTCAGCCTTTGAACTCTGGCACTGAAGAAGACTCTTGAGCATCCCTTGGACAGCAAGGAGATCAAACCAATCAGTCTTAAAGGAAATCAGTCCTGAGTAGTCACTGGAAGGACTGATGCTGAAGCTGAAGCTCCAATACTTTGGCCACCTGATGTGAACAGCCGACTCATTGGAAAAGACCCTGATGCTGGGAAAGTTTGAAGGTGGGAGGAGAAGAGGGAGATAGAGGTTGAGATGGTTGGATGTCATCACCAGCGGACGTGAACTTTGGCAAACTCCAGGAGATAGTGAGGGACACGGAAGCCTGGTGTGCTGCAGTCCATGGGGTCTTGAAGAGTTGGACACGACTTGGTGATTGAGCAAACAACAGATAAGCCAGCTCCTGATTGGGGGAGTCTGAGACAAAGACAGTTTATGAAGAAAATACATCTTGAACATAATAGGCGCAAGCAGTTGTGAAAAAACTTGGATGAAATCATAAATTGTTAGTCTTGGGAATATGTCTGTTTAGGATTGAGTTTTCCGAGTGAGGTAGATATGTCCCAGAGTTGTTAAGTGACAAGTCCAGAGTAACAAAGCTGGTGTCAAAAAACCGAAAGGGAGGTTTCAAGTTTCTTGAAAGTTCTTCACCTTGATGTTACAGTATTAACTCTAATCTCTATTAGGACTGTCATTTGTCAGTCAGGGAATAAAAGACTCTCAGTCCACCAGATCATATCTGTGCCCACTCTTCTCTCCTGTGCCAGTAATGTCCAGGGTAAGTTTTATTCACTTTCTGTGGCTACTGTAACAACTTACTGCCAACTGGGTAGCTTAAGGAAACAGATTCCTTCTCTAACAGTTCTGGAGTCCAGAGTCCAAAGTTAGTATTACTGGGTTGAAATCAAGGTGTTGATGGGCTGGTTGTACCCCTTCTTGAGACTCTAGCGTATAATCATTGTGTCTCCCCATTTTTGGTGGCTTCTGGTATTCTTTGGCTTATGGTCACATCACTCCAGTTTCTATCCCTGTCTTCTCATTGCATTATGCTTTGTGTGTGTTCAAATGTATCTGCCTTTCTCTTATAAGGACTCTTGAGATTGCGTTTAGGGCCAACCAGACAACTCAGAATAATCTCCCCAAGTCAAGGTCTCATTCATGTCTGCTTTGTCTTTACTTTTCAAAATAACGTCATAGGCATTAGGTCTTACTATTTCTGGGGGCCTTTATCAAGCTCCTACATAAGTCATCACTGTATTCTGAACTTCAGTTAAACATGAAATGTGCACAGTCTACTTGAAAAGTAACAGCTTTTGCGCCTGAAGACTCTATGAATAATGTGAGAAGATTTAAGAGTCATTTTTACAGATAGTACTAAATCCAGGAGTGACTGCTTGTCCCTGGAGAATGAGTGTAAGTTGAAAGCACCAAGTTGAGCCCTGGGGCTCTTTAAGCTTAGGAGCCAAGGAGATGAGTAGGATTTTGAGAAGAGTGTTGAAAAGGTGAAACCCGTAGACTAGGAGGAGAGCAGAAGAAAGGAGAGGTGAACTAAGTCAAATCAGCCATCAACTACGTGGATACTAAAATCACCAAGAGATAGAACATGAGTAGTATCAATGTAACAGATAATGAATTAGCAAGGGGCAAAATCTTCGAGGAATGGGAGGAATCCTCAGGAGGAAGAAGGAGTTATCCGAACAGTATTCTCATTTGTTTCACTAAACATTTACTCAATATGTGAAGTTAGTAAATTTTTCTTGTTAACACTCATTCAGACATTGTCCCTCTTCTAATTGTTTACATGACAAGATCAAAATATCAAAATAGAACTGCTTGCTCTTCTCTTTGAGATACCTGATTAAGAAAATGAAATGCAAGTAGCAGATCATGGGGAAAGTATTCATAAAGCATATATGTATAAAGGTCTTATATTCAGATTTTATAAAGAACACCACTCAATAAAAGGGACAGCAGTCCAATAAAAATGAGATAAAAGAATAAAGCACATCAAAAGGTGCTCATGAAAACTAAAACCATATCATAATACATCTACTGAAATGGTGAGAGCTAAGAAAATGGACAGTACAAAATGCTGGTGAAGGTGTGGAGGAACTGAAATACCTTACATTTCTGATAAGAATGTAGAATACGACAGACACTTTAGAAAATAGTTTGACAGTTTCTTACAAAATTATATATTCATTTATATGTCCCGCAGTTTTGCTGTTAGATATTACTTAGTAAAAGCATCCATGCACACTAAGATCTACATGCAGAAACTTGCAGTTGCTTATTAATAAAAACCCCAAACTAGAAATAACTATCTATCAACTTGTAAATGAACACAATATTGTGGTATATCCATAAATTGGAATGCTACTTAGTAAAAAAGGGAACAAAGTTGTGACATATGCAATAAAATATTAGATAAATCTCAAAAGTAACATGCAATATGAGAGAAGACCAAAGGAAAAGGCTATGTATTGTATTATTTCATTTTTGTGATGTATGGTTGAGTTGTGTTCCCCAAAATAATTTTTGAGGTCCTAAGCCCCAGTAACTCTGATGTGACCATATTTGGAGATAGGGATTTTTACAGAGATAGTCAAGTTGAATTAGGTCATCTGGATTATGGTGGGTCTTAATCCAGTTACTAGTATACTTATTAAAAGGGGAAATCTGGAAACAGACACACATTCGTAGAGGAAAGATTATGTGCAGACACAGGGAGTAGATGGCCATGGTGTGTACACCAAGGTAAGAGGCCTGCACCAGATTTTTCTGTCATTGCTCTCAGAAGGAACCAACCCTGCTGATAACTGTCACAGGCTTTTAGTGTCTAGGGCTTTGGGATAATAAATTTGTATTGTTTAAGTCACTGATGTTTTGATACTTTGTTACAGCAGACTTAGGAAACTAATACAGGTAACTTCTGGAAAAGGCCAAAATTACAGAAACAGAAATCAGATGAATGGTTTCCTAAGAGGATGGAAGGAGGGGATTTATTGTAAGGGGGCATGAAGGAACTTTTTCAGATAATTAACCTTTATTTATTGATGGTGGGGGTGGTGACATAAATATACATATCTATAAAACTCATTAAACTCTACATTTCGAAAGGATAAATCTTACTGTATGTAAATTACACCTTGATAAGCCTGACTTTAGCACAGTTTGCAGCCTTTCCTTTGTGACTCTGCTGCTGATCTTTATTGAATCTATCATGATTATGGGTAGAGCTGCATAGCTGGAGAATAGAGGAGGGAAAATAGCTTCACATGGAGTGTGAGAGGCATAGTAGAGAGAAAAGGATGAAGTGAAAACAAGAGGTAGGATGGAGGATAGATGAGAAATGGTGAGGCTGATCACTAGAGGAGGATGGGATTTTTAAAGACAAAAAGTAAATCACAAAGAGTAACTTCAGGGAGATGGACAGGTAAAGAGAATTGTTAGGAAATATTACTATACTCAGCTGAATGAACCCTTTTTCATTATTGTGCCCTCAGGGAAGCTTAGTAAAAATATACATCTTTCTCAGAGTTTTTAGGGTCAGAAATAGTGTTTGTTTCATACCTAAGACTCTTCTGAGCAGAGCTTTAAAAGTAGAATCCCCTTTTGCTCAAGGGTCTTACCTATTTATTTATTTATTTACTTACTTTCCCCACAGAGCAGGGATCACAGAGATGGTGAACTTTAAAAGCATTTGCCTTCTCTTTTCCCTGTTCTCTGCCCCCAACTCAATATCAAGTGCAACCTAATGGCTAACCATTGAATTTCAACTGAAATGCACCTGCTTTTCCATTTTCAATAGTGATGGGCTCAAGTTGAAAAGCAGCATCTAGACTATATTAATCCCAATAAAATAAGCCCATGATGTCACTGAAATAATCTCTCTGTGTAAGTATTTGTATATAACCTTGAATGTGATGTGATGTGTGCATGCTCAGTTGTGTCCAACTCCTTGTGACCCCATAGACTGTAGTCTGCCAGGCTCCTCTGTCCCTGGAATTTTCCAGGAAAGAATATTGGAATGGGTTGCCGTTTCCTACTCCAGGGAATCTTCCCGACCCAGGGATCAAATCCACATCTCTAGTGTCTCCTGTATTGGCAAGTGGATTCCTTAGCATTGCACCACCTGGGAAACCCATAACCTTGTATATCTACGTATTACATTGTTTACAAGCATATGTTTTATGAGAAAGCAGTTCTAGGCAGTATTCCTAGTAAAATAGATCTAAAATTGAATTCTTTGATTTTTCCTGTATCTCAGGGTGTAAGAAATTATGTCTTTGATTCTGTATAATAATTAAAGCAAAGTTTTTTGAGTGACTAAAGGTATGTTTGCAGTCAACATTTTAAAGGATGTATATTCAATGATACCAAATTCCCATGTTGTTTCCTATTTATGAATATAATCAAATACTATTTAGTGGGGAGAAACAAACATACTTTTCATATTTTATAAGTATGAAGTCCATAGTTTATAAGAAAAGTCCATAAGAGAATTAAATAGTCATATCATCAAAGGAATAATGATTCATCCCAGAGAATACAGTGCTCAGATATTTTAGTCCACAGATGTGTTGACATTTTTTTTTACTATACAAGAACATCATGACATGTAAGAAAGAATACTTAACCAGTGCAACTTCTTTAGGAGCTGCATCTAGGGGAGAAAAGCACAGATGTCTTTATTGGGCTCCAGTCTGAGTAGCTTCCCTAGAGGGAACCCTGGGGATGAGCATTAGTGGGCTGATGGCTGATATGTGCTTATTACCAAGCTCATTAGTGGTGGGTGACCTCACAAGGAGGGACACGGTATTGCGATTTCTCTGATTCTTAGATCTGTGTAGACTTCAGGGGGAAGGATGTGGGCTTCCAGATGCACACTGTCAGAATGAGTGGATCATGAGAACACTTCCATTAAACATGCCGTTAAACCAGCAGTTACCAAATCATGAGAAAAGTCATGAGGCATTCCCAGCCAGAATAAGTTGAAGTCCAGAGAATCGGTTCATTCTGACTTAATTACTTCAATGGGTAAAACTGTTGTACCAATAACACAGAAGTTTTCCAAGTTGTGAATTTCAGTCGTGTGTTCATTTTGGAAAAAAACAATGAAGTGATGAAGTTTTTTATTACTGCAGTTTTACTTGTGACAAGCGCTTGTCTGCTTTTAGCTCTGGCTGTTTCAGGTATAATTTTAAATATGTGCTGTATGAAGTGGTGGAAATTGACAAGTTGATTTGCTTTATCCTTTGCCATAAGTAGTTTGATTTCTGTGAGGTTGACCATAATGGTAGAAATTCTATAAAAATGAAAAGTGAGTATATGTGTGTGTGTGTGTATATACACACACACGTTTGCAGTAGTTCTGAATCTTACCTTGAGTGTCATCATTTCAGTTTCTCAATGAAAAGCAAATGTTACACAATTAAACATTTATTGTTTAATTTAAAATTTCATATCAAATTTGAGAGGAGCACTTTCATTCAAGTGCTCTGTTATATAAGCACTTAAAACTAGATTAGAACATGAACTAGAGTTCACTATTATTATATCTCTGTTGTTTTGGTAACGAGCACAAACAGAGAGAAAAAGGAACATCTAATTGTTGGACTTTCAATCTATGACTGTGTCACCATTTCCCCTACATTAATTTGGGAAATTAAAAAGAGAAAACTCATTTTAAAACCTTTTTTTTTTTAAAAAGAGAATCTATTACAAACTCAGTGACTTTGCATATTTTCACTGATTTTATGTCCACCTACACAGCAAAGTACATTTAGTGACTCACTTGGAGGAAAAATAACCTTGACCCTCTCTCTGAGTCACTTGCTTAATAAAAACTGGCCCAGGGACACTGTAAATGTGGTTAAGCCACAAGTTAATTAAGTTTGACACCATTGCTGGGAGTTGCTGAGGGTGAAAAGAGAATTGTAAAGTTAGTACTTTGACACCAGGGAGATTTCTTTCTGTTAAAAAAGTATATAGAAGTTATAACCTTACATTAGGGAATTAATTTACATAGAACCAAGAGAAGTTTGTTTGAAATCTTAGTTCTTCACGCTTCTCTTCTCTACACACATTCTCTTTGCGATCTTCTTCCCTGACTTCTTGCATCAAAAACAAATATTTCAGAAGACACACCCACAAAGAGCAATGTACAGAAAGAAAAAGACCCACATCCTAATTGTCATATGCCACAAATGTCCTAAAAATTGGAAAAACAGCATACATCACTTAGTAAATTTAATAAGAGTACTATTTTAAATTTACAAACCAGAAAAAGCTTTCAAATGAATCAGAAGAGTTTTTGGAATTTTCAGATCAGATTAGCAGATTCTATTCAAGCACACGAGAGTGAAATGGTGTTCAAATTGTTAAGTTTGTAGTTAACGTTATTATCCCTTGCTCAGTTGTATCCGACTCTTTGTGACCCATGGACTGTAGCCCACCAGGTTTTTCTGTCTAGGGGATTTTCCAGGCAAGAATACTGGAGTGGGTTGCCATTTCCTTCTCCACGGGAATCTTTCTGACCCAGGGGTTGAACCTGGGTCTCCTGCATTGCAGACTGATTCTTTACCATCTGAGCTATCCATTCAAGCATATGGGAGTGAAATTGTGTTCAACTTGTAAATTTGTAGTAGTGAAGATCATTTATAAAGTATCCCTCTCCATTATATAAGATATAAAATAGGCCTTAATACAGTTATTTGTATATAAAAATGAAGCCCTCCCTTTGTCCTAGAGGTAGATTGTGAAATATACCCTTTGTGGCAGGGGCTGGGAGGCACCATTATCTTCAGGACCCTCTCCCATGCCAGGGCACGTGATAGTTTATGAAGGGCATGTGAGACTCTCAGAGTGAGAGCAAGAATTTAGGGGTGTTCTTTCCAGGCTCTGCTCCATTTACTGTGGTTCACTTCCTTACTATCATGGCATCCCTCCTTCATTACCTTCAGGACACATGTCTCAACAAGTGTGGGGGTTTGAAAGTCAGGTTTTACACATAAATAAAGGAATTTGATGAGCAAGAAAATAAAACTCAATTATGAAATATACTAACAGATTATTAAATTGTTTATGTGTGAATAGATGGCAGAGAGAGAGAGCAATGGTGAGTGACAAACAGACTCAGTTATAATTCAATAGCACTAGCAATCTACAACTCCTCTGTAATTTCAGAGTTCAAAAAGCTCAAGACAAAAAGTTTTGTTGCTCCATAATTTATCCAGTGACAGACATAACGTGTACTGCCCTGAGGATACTGCGATCTCTGTTTCTCCTACTCACTGTGACTGGCATGTATTTTAATCAGAAATAATGCATTAGAATAACGATAGGGAAGTGGGGGTTACCCCAGACCTCACTGAGGCTATCAGGCAATATTCTTTTCCAAAATCTTAAGTCTCTGAATTCTGAAATATATCTGGCTCTGGGAGTCTTGGATAAATTATTACAGACTTTCATTTCAAAAATTTCTGTCTTTAGTCAGTGATTTGACCTGTCAATTCCTTAGCCTGCTTTTCTGTCCCAAGCCAGGTCTTGTCTCCTGTGATCTCTGCTAGATTGACCGTTTTCCGGACCCCGTGATACTCACCTCTGGGACTTCCATTCTCTCCGTTCTCCTTGTGAAGTCAGTCTTCACAGATCCGCATACAGCTGTAGGTGGTTATCTCCACTTTGGCCTCTGCGATGCTGACTGCTGAAGGATCCAGGCCTCGTGCTGGGCATGGCAGAGGTGACAGGCTCATTTTTCCTAGTGTGATTTGTTCTCTCCCAGTTATTCTTATGTGAACAGAAAGATTAAGCCTTCAGTGAGCTCTGTCGCTTGGCAGTAAGTACTACTCCTCAGAGTCCCTTTTATTATTCAATTTTTTTTTTTTTTACATAGTAGTCTCCTAGATTATTATTGAGAAAGCACTCCTAAGTCTGATAATCTTGGGTTTTGTGTATTATCTACTTGATGCGCGCGTGCACGCACAGTCACCAACTTGTGTCTGACTCTTTGTGACCCATGGACTGCAGCCAGCCAGGTTCCTCTGTGCATGGGATTTCCCAGGCAAGAATACTGGAGTAAATGGTTATCTTCTCCAGGGGATCTTCCTGACCCAGGGGTTGAGCCCTGCATTGGCAGGCAGATTGTTTACCAGTGAGCTACCAGGGAAGCCCTTCTACTTGCTATTCATTTATAAATTAGTCATGTTTTCACTTGTATACTTTTATTACCCAAAACCTTGTAAGGTGAGTGCTATTAAATTCATTTACGAATTTGGTAAATAAAGCTCAGATACATTGAGCAACTTGTCTAATCTCTACTGTTCAAAGTTCGGTCTGGGGACCAGTAACTTCACCATCACCAAACACTTGCTAAAAATGTAGCCACTCACATCCTGCCCTCGACCTGCTGAGTTGGCATCTGCATCTTAACAAGTATCTCTGGATAACTTATCAATTCATTTTATGGTATGAGAAGTTATTCAGTGAGAAATCCAGTGATCTGTCTTCTCCATTATAGATCTTCTTAAAAAACTCAAAAGTGTAGGATGTGTGTAGAGATATAAGGATCCAGTTCTCAAATTAGAGAACAACCAGTTGAATTAAAGTTTTGACAGAAATCATAAAGGTAAAGATACTCAGGATAAAGAGTTACTCTAAAACATGTTTTATTTTCCCTATTCCTAATTGTTTCAAGGGATAATGCTGTAGCCGTAAATAACTGCCAGCACTGCAGCACTGACAAGTGATGGAAGAAGAGAACGGCTTGTAACACGTGGGCAGGTGTCTGGTGTGACTGCCTGTGGACGCTCAGTGTGCAGCTCAGGGCTCATTGTGTTGGTGTCTGGCTACGAAGGCCGAAGGTCAGGCTCCCTTCCAGTTGCTGTGTGCATGATGAGATAGCACAGAGAAAGAGACTTGATCCTTAAAAATTCTTCTTTCTCTAGACCATCAATGGAGGGGGATGCATACCTATTATGACCCTAAAGACTGGGTTTTCCCTTGGAAGATAAGTTTTTCCAAGCTATGAGGTCCTGGAGCAGCACAGAAGAAAGTGCTGTCCTTGGCTGCCCGCATTCAGAACGCATGGTAGCCTCTGCAGCTCAGATGCTGCCTCTCGCTCTGACGTTCCTCTTCCACTAGCATCTGTGCATCTCCAACTCTGACTTCCAGTCAGCTATCCTGTGGGCTGTGGACCCACGGACTCAGGACCAATGCTTGACAGCTGACTCTCACCCTATTTAGAGCTGCTCTCTAACTGTGTAGATATTGTTATTCTGAGGATTGGTATACCCCACTCCCTCCACCATTATACCAGGAAAAAAAAAAATGGGACTCAGAAAGGTTTAGTGCCCTAAGTAACAAAAGTCCAAGCGGCAGAATTGGAATCAAAGCCCAGGTCCATTTGACAGCAATTTGAAAGTATTTCAGGTCTCACACATGAGCCAAAACCCGTCCTCAGTCGTGAAAATCTTTCTACTCTAAAACAATTTCATAGTAAAAACTTTTTTTTTCACTTATTTTTATTAGTTGGAGGCTAATTACTTTACAATATTGTAGTGGTTTTTGACATACATTGACATGAATTAGCCATGGATTTACATGTATTCCCCATCCTGATCCCCCCTCCCACCTCCCTCTCCACCCGATCCCTCTGGGTCAAATGAAGGATTCTGTAATGGATACTTGAAGCTCATGGAAGATCTCCAAAATACTCTCAGTCCAAAGACATCATCTCCTAGGGGTAGAAAACTGGTATCTGAGGACTGAATTTAGACCACAAGTTTGGTCTGTCCATTGTTAAATTCCATTATCATGTTACTATTATCATTGTTATTATGAATACCTTCAGGCTTGGTAGGTCTTTCCAGCTCCACAAGCAATACTTCTGTTGTTTTACAGTTTCCTGATTAATAATTCATAAATGTATGTTATCTGATTGATCCCACAAAGGTATTGAAATTTATAATTGCTGATTTCTATTTTACTAAACAAAGTGTTATATTATTTATCAGATATGTTCATCCTTAAAAGTTCTTGTGCAGTATTTCCTAAAAACAAAACTGATCTCTCAAAAATATTATGGATATTTATTTTTTCATTTTCTGCTCTTCAGTATTTTTCATATCTAAGGTAATCAGTATAACCCTTATGTGGCTTAAGGAGAATTGGGTTGGTGGTTATTCTTCATCCTTAGGTAGCTTTTTTAATTGTTATGATTTGTATACAATACCATGTTAGTTTCAGGTATATGGCATAGTGATTCAGTATTTTTATCAGTTCAGTTCAGTTCAGTCGCTCAGTTGTATCCGACTCTTTGCCACCCCATGAATCACAGCACACCAGGCCTCCCTGTCCATCACCAACTCTCAGAGTTTACTCAAACTCGTACCGATTGAGTCGGTGATGCCATCCAGCCATCTCATCCTCTGTTGTCCCCTTCTCCTCCTGCCCCCAATCTCTCCAAGCATCAGGGTCTTTTCCAGTGAGTCAACTCTTCGCATGAGGTGGCCAAAGTATTGGAGTTTCAGCTTCAGCATCAGTCCTTCCAATGAACACCCAGGACTGATCTCCTTTAGGATGGACTGATTGGATCTCCCTGCAGTCCAAGGGACTCTCAGGAGTCTTCTCCAACACCATAGTACAAAAGCTCAGCTTTCTTCACAGGCCAACTATCACATCCATACATGCCCACTGGAAAAACCATAGCCTTGACCAGACGGACCTTTGTTGACAAAGTAATGTCTCTGCTTTTTAATATGCTATCTAGGTTGGTCATAACTTTTTTCCCAAGGGGTAAGCGTCTTTTAATTTCATGGCTGCAGTCACCATCTGCAGTGATTTTGGAGCCCAAAAGAATAAAGTCTGACACTGTTTACACTGTCTCCCCATCTATTTCCCATGAAGTGATGGGACCAAATGCCATGATCTTAGTTTTCTGAATGTTGAGCTTTAAGCCAACTTTTTCACTCTCCTCTTTCACTTTCATCAAGAGGCTTTTTAGTTCCTCTTCACTTTCTGCCATAAGGGTGGTGTCATCTGCATATCTGAGGTTATTGATATTTCTCCCAGCAATCTTGATTCCAGCTTGTGCTTCTTCCAGCCCAGAGTTTCTCACGATGTACTCTGCATATAAGTTAAATAAGCAGGGTAACAATATACAGCCTTGCCATACTCCTTTTTCTATTTGGAACCTGTCTGTTGTTCCATGTCCAGTTCTAACTGTTGCTTTCTGACCTGCATACAGGTTTCTCAAGAGGCAGGTCAGGTGGTCTGGTATGTCCATCTCTTTCAGAATTTTCCACAGTTTATTGGAATCCACACAGTTGAAGGCTTTGGCGTAGTCAGTAAAGCAGAAATAGATGTTTTTCTGGAACTCTCTTGCTTTTTCAATAATCCAGTGGATGTTGGCAATTTGATCTCTGGTTCCTCTGCCTTTTCTAAAACCAGCTTGAACATCTGGACATTCACGGTTCACGTATTGCTGAAGCCTGGCTTGGAGAATTTTGAGCATTACTTTACTAGCGTGAGAGATGAGTGCAATTGTGCAGTAGTTTGAGCATTGTTTGGCATTGCCTTTGTTAGCAATTGGAATGAAAACTGACCTTTTCCAGTCCTGTGGCCACTGCTGAGTTTTCCAAATGTGCTGGCATATTGAGTGCAGCACTTTTACAGCATCATCTTTCAGGATTTGAAATAGCTCAACTGGAATTCCATCACCTCCGCTAGCTTTGTTCATAGTGATGCTTTCTAAGGCCCACCTGACTTCACATTCCAGGATTCTGGCTTTAGGTGAGTGATCACACCATTGTGATTATATAGGTCATGAAGATCTTTTTTGTACAGTTCTTCTGTGTATTCTTGGCACCTCGGCTTATTTCTTCTGCTTTTGTTAGGTCCATCCCATTTCTGTCCTTTATCGAACCCATCTTTGCATGAAATGTTCCCTTGGTATCACTAATTTTCTTGAAGAGATCTCTAGTCTTTCCCATTCTGTTGTTTTCCTCTATTTCTTTGCATTGATTGCTGAAGAAGGCTTTCTTATCTCTCCTGGCTGTTCTTTGGAACTCTGCATTCAAATGGGAATATCTTTCCTTTTCTCCTTTGCTTTTTGCTTCTCTTCTTTTCACAGCTATTTATAAGGCCTTCTTAGACAACCAACCCCTTTGGCTTTTTGCGTGTCTTTTTTATGGGGATGGTCTTGATCCCTGTCTCCTGTACAATATCATGAACCTCTGTCCATAGTTCATCAGGCTCTCTGTCTATCAGATCTATCCCTTAAATCTATTTCTCACTTCCACTCTGTAGTCATAAGGGATTTTATTTAGGTCATACCTGAATGGTCTAGTGGTTTTCCCTACTTTCTTCAGTTTAAGTCTGAATTTGGCAATAAGGAGTTCATGATCTGAGCCACAGTCAGCTCCCAGTCTTGTTTTTGCTGACTGTATAGAGCTTCTCCATCTTTGACTGCAAAGAATATAATCAGTCTGATTTTGGTGTCGACCATCTGGTGATGTCCATGTGTAGAGTCTTCTCTTGTGTTGTTGGAAGAGGGTGTTTGCTATGGCCAGTGCGTTTGCTTGGCAAAACTCTATTAGCCTTTGCCCTGCTTCATTTTGTACTCCAAGGCCAAATTTGCCTGTTACTGCAGGTGTTTCTTGACTTCCTACTTTTGCATTCCAGTCCCCTATAATGAGAAGGACATCTTTTTTGGGTGTTAGTTCTAAAAGGTCTTGTAGGTCTTAATAGAACCATTCAACTTCAGTTTCTTCAGTGTTACTGGTTGTGGCATAGGCTTGGATTACCATGATATTGAATGGTTTGCCTTGGAAATGAACAGAGGTCATTCTGAAATTTTTGAGATTGCATCCAAGTACTGCATTTTGGACTCTTTTGTTGACCATGATGGCTACTCCATTTCTTCTAAGGGATTTCTGCCCACAGTAGTAGATATAATGGTCATCTGAGTTAAATTCACCCATTCCAGTCCATTTTAGTTCGCTGATTCCTAGAATGCCAACATCCACTCTTGCCACCTCCTGTTTGACCACTTCCAATTTGTCTTGATTCATGGACCTAACATTCCAGGTTCCTATGAAATATTGCTCTTTACAGCATCGAACCTTGCTTCTATCACCAGTCACATCCACAACTGGGTATTGTTTTTGCTTTGGCTCCATCCCTTTATTTTTTCTGGAGTTATTTCTCTACTGATCTTTATTAGCATATTGAGCAACTACCAACCTGGGGAGTTCCTCTTTCAGTATCCTATCAAGGGAATGGCAAACCATTTCAGAATTCTTGCCTTGAGAACCCCATGAACAGTAGGAAAAGGCAAATTGATAGTGTTTTTATACATTGTGATATCATCATCACAGTAAGTCCAGTTACTATCTATCATTGTGCACATTTGTTATAATATCAGTGACAGTCATTCCTAGGTACACATTGTATCCCTGTAACATATTTATTTTATACCAGGAAATTTATCTCTTAATCCCATCAATCCATTTCATCCATCCTGTTAGCCAACTCTCCCCTGATAAACAGCAGTTTGTTCTCTTTATCCATGAATGTGTTTCTGTTTTGTTTGTTCATTTGTTTTTTTGTTTACACATGTATGTGAAATCATATAATGATCAACAATTTCAAGTGTTAGGGAAGGTACCCTGTATATGACATCTTCACATCTTTTCTGCTGTCCCTGAGTCAAGGTGGTAAAGTGTGCTTTGTCTCAGCTCAACTGGGTGGAATTTGTCTAGTCCACCCAGAGTATTCTGGTCTTGCTGCAGTAGCACACAGTCCTAAAATGGCAGGGGCTTGAAGCAGTGCAGGCTGATTGCTCACACGTATCCCTGCTATGACACAGATGCTCTGAGTAGAGCATCCAGATTGACCGTTGCCATTTAACCGTCGTCATCAGTCATCATCCCAGTGAGAAGGGGTCTCCGGAAGGTCTTGCCATGGCAGTGAAATGTTTGATCCAGATGACACTCATCACTTTGCTCACAGCTCATCGGCAAGAACTTTTCACATGGTCCAGCTTCTTACAAGGAGAAGGATCTCCCACCATCATCTGCCATCATCCTGGGAGGCAGAGACCTCTTTCTCTCTTTGTAAACCTTCTTCTATTTATTTTACTCAAAGGATTTTTTCCCTTAAGTTCACTGACATTTCTTTCTGCCTAAACCTCAAAAAAAAAAAAAAAAAAAAGATTCCTAGACCATCATGGCACCAGTGAACAGAATTCTGAGATGAAAGCAATTTAAACAGAGTACACTGATAGCCCACACTTCCTATTAAATAAAGGCCATTAAGGATCAGCCATATCATAGTAAAATCTAATATTATGATACATTTTCTTCCCTTCATTATTCAGAGACAGTGGTCTTATTTAATTACTCATATTTCTATGAAGTTAATGTGTAGTGATTCTTTGGGGATGGTGATTATTTTGCTATAATCTATCTGAAAGTACCTGATACCATTCTTTATGAGCAGAAATGAAAGAGATCTACCCACTTGACAAAAAAGACAAACATCATTTAAAAACAAAAACATCTCAATTCATTTCATTCTGTATAACTCGTATAACTGGATTTAGAATATTTATTTTGTGACACTTTTTTTTTTTTTCCTGGACTGGTAGTCTTTTAGCATTTGAAATTTGGCTGTACACTGAGATTCACCCGATTCTCTTACTGTAGTTTTCTATTTATTTTTGGTTCTGAATTGAGATCAGCTCAAAATTGAAAAGGATTGGATGCAAGAAGTCATAGCAAAGGAGAAAAACTTAGCTTTATATTTCCGAATACAACTCCCAACTTACTCTCTCTTCCATTCACAGTCGCATCATTTTATTGGTGAAAAAATGTTTTAAGCCAAAAAGATATAATTCATACAAATCATCCACCCCATGATTAGCAACTCTGGACAAAGTACGCATATCATTTACTAGGGTTACTCAGCTATTTTAAAAGCCTCTTAGACATTCTGGCAAGAGACTGTATTCCCATCCTGCTCTGTTCAAAGACAGCCTGCTTTTAGCCAGATCCAGGGCAGATATCAGGCACGGGAGAACGTTTTAAACTCTTGATGTCAACATGATAAGCCTGTAAAATTATATGGATACAAATAATGCAGTTTTATCCAAGCCATTGACAGAAGGCAGTGGTGCAGAAATTCAGAAAGCGCCCCGGGTAATACTCCTGTAGTCAGGGAAGGCCCAGGCGCTGGTCACTGGCTCTGCTAGGCCACTCCTCTCTGAGCTTGTCAACTCATGGGGGTCTGCGAAGTCATTCCGCACAGCTCACCATGGGAACCGGGGGAAAACGCTTTGGTTTAAGGACATCCACAGCTGTGATGTCACGGGCACAAAGATAATAATAAAATGTGGCTTGTGTGGTGTCAACTACACCTTGGCTCTTTTGTCTCCTCTCCCTTCTCGTATAATTTTGTATCCTTGTGCGAATCGCCTCATTAGGGAAAGAGACTGAAAATTGGGGTCAGGGTATTTAAACCTGACCTGTGCAGAGGCCGGACAAGGCCGGGGCCCACCGAGGTTTCACTTCAGAGCCCCAGACCACCCCTGAGGTGACACCAATTCAAGCCTCATTTTATAAAGGCCTTATTAATTATTGTCTTTATAAGAAGGAGAAGAAGCCTTATAAAGAAATGTGTCATTCTTAGAGTAGGAGTGGGCAGACAAAAAAAGGAAGAGAGAGGGAGAGGGAGAGAGAAAGAAACAGAAGATCAAAAGGGAGCTTTTTTTTTTTTTTTTTCCCTTTTGCTTTTCATGCCTCCAAACCTCAAAGGAGGTGGGGGAACAATCAGGCTTGGGGGTCTCGTGTGCTTTCTGGCAATTAGACTCAGCTGATGGGCTGAAAGGGATTGAATGGCAGGGTTCAAGGCCCTTCTCCCGAGCTGCAGACAACAGGCTTTTCCAAAGCAGCCGAGCTGCAGACACTGTCGAAATCATTTCAAATGGAGACTTACAGAGAGGATTCATTAATTCACTGGCCTAAACAATTACGGGAACATATAATGTCTCTATAAACACTTTGATAAAGACTGTCATCTTAGACCTTCATTTTCCCTATTTTACTAGAGAGTTTTAATGCCATGTTGGAAAGGCGGCTTTTATTTCTCCAATTACTAAATGATAAACCCTTTTGCTAAAAATCATCCACCCTCAAATAACTGAATATTTCACTTTTAAATATTAGGCTGCAAAACTCAAAAGGAAAAAACAACATGTATATATGTATGTATATATACACATTTCTGTATGTATAAATCTTCTACTCAAATTTATAAAGCTCAGTTTTCGTCTGGTTTAAGCAGAGCAAATTGTCTCTCTGGTTAATTCTTACACATTTTCTTTATAGTTCTCAATTTCTCCCTGTTTATTTGATTTTTAACCAATATGTTCAGAAAAATAATTGTTGACTTAGACAATGCTCGTTAATTAGGGGGGAGGTAAATGCGATAATCCAGCACCATGTGTGTCTGTTTGTGGGGAGTGGGGTGGGCGTTAATAGTTTTCGTGGTTGGGGCATCATCTAGATTTAAATTAAAAAGAAGAAGATAAGCCT
Organism: Odocoileus virginianus; assembly: GCF_023699985.2. Taxonomy (NCBI): domain Eukaryota; kingdom Metazoa; phylum Chordata; class Mammalia; order Artiodactyla; family Cervidae; genus Odocoileus; species Odocoileus virginianus. The sequence continues at coordinate 46,871,906 of NC_069689.1, read as the reverse complement.
ACGAGCCATGTGGCCTTAGGGACAGCTGGACATTCAGAAGCTGAGAGAAAATCAAAGTCCTGGGACTCCAGCACTTGCAGCAAGAATGAATGATGCTGAATTTCAAGTGCTCTACTTCCCAAGAGTAACAGGATCAAAATGATCTTGATCAGTCTGGTCACTACCCGATGAGTGATAATTTGCAAGAGAGCACCATTAATGGGCCTTTCAAAAGATGGGGACAGTTTTTTAAAGCTGTCAGTGAACCAGGATCAGCTTTGTAGCTCCAGTTTTATTTTCTCCATGGGGTTTTCACCTATACTACCTGTGAGGCTTTGATTTTGAGGTGGAGTTGACCTTTAGCACAGCTTCCGCCAGCAGAAATAGCTGCTCCTCTTTGCTCGTCTACATGGAGAAAATGTTTATATGTGTGTGATCGCATTGGGCTTGCTCAGCAGGGCAAGGGTTAACTACTTACATCCTGTCGACCCCTTTCAAGCAGGGCCTGAGCACTGCTGCTTCTAGGCAAGCACATCAGGCACTCAGGGCTTCGGCAATCGCTGAAGGCAAAGTGATAACAGAAAGATGGCCACCCTCAGAGCATCTTTATCTACACATGGTAGGGCACTTGTTGCACAAAAGATTGGCACTTTTTTGACATATTTGGAAACTGAGGTAGCTGGTCCTTTTGCCTTTTCTAGAGATACCTAGGCTGACAGGAAACCCAACCCTAGGCACTTAACTTGTCCACCCCACTTGGGAGAGAGCAGCCATCTTGATTCACAGAAAAATGGAAGCTACTTTGGCCTCCTCTCAGTAGCTGGGGTGCTCTTTGGGGGCCAAAAGGGAAAGATGGTAGGATGTGGTTATTCAAATAGGCATAGATTTAGACTTCACAGAGGACATTCTTGGACACAGAATACCCTCAAGGTCTTGACCAAGGCTCATCCAAAGAAGCAGGGTGGTATTATAGGGTTCTCCAGGTGAGATACGTTTACTGTATATGATTGGAAGGGTTCCCTTAACCTTTCTAGAGTAAGACTGGAGGTTCCACCCCTCAAGGATTGCCATGAAATAATTAGGAGTTTTTGTATTTTGTGTTTTGTATTCACTGGAGATCATCCTACAAACATCGCATTGTCAAGTACAGATAAGTACTGGTGTGCATAGAATTTTATCCTTGTGCAAATAGTTCATAGTTACTTCTCTTCTCAGAGTCTGTGAAAGAGGTTTCAAAGAGGGCGTGGTGTGTGCTGGGACTTAACTGCCATTTCATTGTCTCCGCAGAGATTGAGGTCCCTGTGGCCAGCTGTGCTGTCCACCAGTGCAGGCAGCTGAGGGGAGAATGACCACGCTTCTGGCCCCGGGGCCTCACAGACGGAGGGTAGACAGCATCTTCCAAGGGCCAGTCACGTGCCGGTTCGTTTTCTAATTGACTTCCCTCTCTTCATTACAGATAAGAAAATGAAATTCAGGGAAGTGCAGTCCTTTACTCAAGTTACAAAGTTGGTAGTGTTAGACCAGGTCTTGACTTGGCTCTGTTTTTCTCCAAAATGTAAGTCTTTCCTCTCTGCTCATCCACTGGTTTATTCATTACTTCACTTATCTATCCATTCCTTCATCCCTCCGTTCATTCAAAAAGTATATCTAACGACTCAAATGTCCATTGATCAATGAATGGATAGTCAAAATGTGGTCTGCAACCAATTGGATATTATTCAGTCTTAAAAAGGAAGGAAATTCTGGTATGTGCTGCCACATGGATGAATCTTGAGGGCAGTATGTTAAAAGAAATAATCTGGACACAAAAGGACAAATCCTCTGTGATTCTACATACATAAGTTTTAGAGTAGTCAGATTCTCAGAGTTGTGGGGTGCTGGGGGGAGAAGGGCCTGGAAAGTTAGTGTTTAATGGGCACAGAGTTTTAGTTTGTAAAATGAAAAAAGGTCCTGGGTACTGGTGATGGTTGCACAATATTGTGAATGTATAGGGCTTAATACCACTAAACTCTACACTTAAAAGGGGTTAAAATGTAAACTTTATGGTTGTATATTTTATCATGATTACATTAAAAAAAATCTATTATATTCTATATACTATACTATTTTCAGAGAATATAGAGCTGAATATAAAGTCCTCTTTCATAATTAAGAAAGAAAACTAAGAAAAGTGAAGGTATTTTTTTTTTTTCCTGGCCCAAATTTAGCCCAAACTTGTCCTGCAGACACAGGCACGTCTGAGTTGAGCAAAATGACATTTGCTGTCTAGGTTAGGAAGGATGAATGCATTTTTTGTCCTGCTTATCCAAAGAGAATATTAGATTCAGTTTTAATTATATTTAAATACATGGGTAAGAGTTGCAAAAATTGCAAAACTGAATAAAGTAGAAAGATTTCAATGTCTTTAAATTTACTCTAATTCTCATTTTGAGTATTCATTGTCCTTATGTTTTGCTGTGGCTTCATTTTATTACAACTGAAAGAGTTGTTCTCATGTAAATTTTAAAAGAAAGAAGTCACAACATTGTTGTTGAGACCGATAAGTATCTTCCCTCAAAGAAACATGCTGATACATCTCTAAAAGCAATATTTAAATTTCCTTTACATTTATCTTTTAAAATTTCTTCTAAATTCTGCTTTGATCTATATTTATCCTTCCTTTTGTTTAAAGCCAATTAAATGTTGAGCTTGCCTTAGGGCCATCTCTTCCTTTCCCCTTTGCCTGGTTGCCCTTTGCTGAGCGCCCGGCTAGTAGAAGTCAGGTCGCTGTCTCGTTGTGTGACAGGCAAGTTCCTCTCTGGCATCTGAAATATTAATGCCCTGTGTCAGGTAACACATTACCCAAAGAAGCACCAGCCCAGAGATTTGAATTAGCTTTCTCACTCCTGTCCTAAGAGGTTTTGTGGTTGTTGATGTTTTGCTCTAGGTAGATGTAAGCATTGAATTTTTAAAAATCCCAAGCTCAGAATTTAAACCTTATCATCATTGCCGCAGAAGTACAACTTCTTTATTCACTTCCAGTCATTTTAATGGTATGTTTTTTATAAAGTCTTTTTTCCCTCAATGCAAACTGGTGTATAATATCAATTTTGAAGGGGACAAAATGAGAAGTGTGTTGGTCTGATTGAAGAGAGGATGGGAAAGGAGCATAAAGGGTGAGGATTCTAGATCTGTCCACTTCAGTCCTAATCACTGCCCCGTTAAGACATGTCTGAGCCATTTATGAGGATTCTCCCACTGAATTTAGTTTGGAATGTTGATGGATTGGATTTCTTGTCAGTCAGCCTCTGCTTTGGGCATCTCACAACTGTCCGTTTGAAATGTAGATGGTTAAATTACATGTACTAAAGGCACACATTTTCCTCCATGGTTCACATAAGCATCATTTTATTTTATTTTACCTTAGCCTGCAAAATTTTCCCTCTACATTTTTCCTCCAGAGAACAAACTACTCGTCTGTTTTGGTCCCACCTGAATCCTTAGATTCTCAGCCCATTTCCAGTTCCATCATGATAAATCCTCTGTATTTCTCTTTCAGCTGGTCTGTTAACACTCTTACGTTCTGAAACAGATTCATTAAACCCTACTTTGATAATGAATGGCTACCCCGCCTTAGGCTTGAACTGTTATTCATTGTGTCTGATGCAGTTTGACAGTTTCTTACTCTGAATGAAGTGCTATTTAGATACCACTTGGAAGGCTAACATTAATTCAGTCAACATCTATGGAGGGGCTGTCAGAGATGAGTCTGTTGCATCCTGCCTTTTAGATACTTGCAGACAAGTAAGGGGTAAAATGTATACATTCATACATGGAAATGAGAATTATGAAAAAATATTGATATGAATGAAGTACCTGTTAGGTGCCAGGCATTTCCATTCATTATTTGTTTGAGTCATCATTGTAGGTTGGTAAAAATTTATATTTTACCTTTATTTTTACCAAATGACAAAAACTGAAGTTTTAGGAAAGTTAATTGAATCAGATCTGGTACATCACTTATGAGCCACACAACAAAGAAGCATGGAGGCCTGAGGTATACCCGGCAACACCATAGGGGACTACAAAGCAGAGATTCTTCCTAATCTTGGGGCTACTTGGGGTCTTGCTGCTACATTTCATTGTTCTTAGGATCAAAGCAAGCAGAACCCTTCAGCTCCAGACTCGCCTGGCAATGACAGAAAGGCCAGACTGTGGCTTTGGTCAAAATTAAAGGCAGTCCAAGGCACAGTATCTCTTTTTACCCAAAACTGCTGCTCAGAGGTCCCCAGGACAGAGTTCATGTTATTGCAGCCCATGAATGCGGGGAGATCCTACACTTTGCTTTCCAATTAACTGGCCTCTTTCCTGGACACATAGGAACATCTCAAGGCTTCAGGATCATAGTGTGCAAAATGAATGTGAAAATGCTTAACACTATCTTAAATGGTAACAATTGGTTTATGATTCCAAAGTAGAAAAATAGTAAGTGAAGACTAATGAAGCTCTTGTGGATATCACACACTCTTGGGAAAGACTTGAGTGAATTCTTGTCACATGAGATGCCTGCTAGACCTTTTGTAGGAGGAACTATTTGTATGGATGCTATTCAGCAATCTCTAAGAGACTGGCAGGGAGGGAGTTAACCAAACGTGCCCCAGAGCTATCCAGAATTTTCAGCTAAAGGGTGTTCACTCTGCTGTGAACCCCAATTAAAAATAAAACCCCTAGCTGGCTGAGCCCGCCCCATCCTTAGGATAAACAAGATTTGATTCACTGCAATGACACTGCACTAACTGTGTTGTGGAGTAATACAGTATATATGCCTCCTCTGGGGAGGCACAAAAGAGGCGGCTTAATTATCATCTAGCCAGAAGGATGGGGCATAGTTAACACCTTTCTGGGTGGGCTGAAATTAATGACCCCTTCCCCCCACTATTGCCTACCTCCAAGCCCCTTTATAAATGACTATACAACACAGTAGTTGGTATTCAGATCACAAGAGAGGGCATTTAGCCAAAGCATTTGTCTACAGGGTTTGATCTCTTTTTAATTTTGTTCAGATTTACAACTGTGTTATTAAGTGAGATAACTGGATCCTGTCTGAAGTAGACCAGGGCCTTCCCCACTCAAATCTGAACATCTGAAGTTAACATTAATTTTCGAGATTGGACCTAATGCTTTTTCCTTAAGTGTTTTGGAGGCTGCTTTCCCATAGCCACACTGAAGCTTCCCATCTGCAGGGCTGTATGTACAGCCTGCCTGCCCACTTCAGGCAGAGCGAGTGGGTTTTAGGGACAAAAAGGCTGGACTTGTGAAGTATGTGGCAGAAGCTTTAATATTTTGCAGATGGTCAAATGGTTGGGGAATTTGCTCTCTCTTTGGGCAGTGAGAGCTGTGTTATAGCTAATCAAGATACTTGAATTTATTAAAGCATTTCTCCTATAAATGTGTAAATATTATATGTATATGTATATGCACTTGTATAATATTTAACAACATTATCTCCTTAAGTCATGCTTTTGAGGTTGACAGAGTAACAAGTGAAAATTTGGTGATATCTCAGATGTTGTGTGATGTCATCAGGTCATGTGATAATTCACACTACCATCCTGAATAAGGTTACTATTAGCCCCACGTTACATTTGAGGAAAGTGACCTTCCAAGCCTAAGTGATTAATTCAGAGCTAATGAGGATTAGAGTGAAGACTCAGACCCATTTTTTTCTGACTCTAAATTCAGTGGCATTCAATTACATGACTCTGCCTTTTCTGGAAGTAAAGTTATGGTTACAAGGAGTCTGCCTGCTTTCTTTTCGTTTGCTTTCTCCCTGGAAGCATTACCATGTAGTGATTAAGAGCACTTCCCCTTGCTAACACTGTATACTCCTTGGATAAGGTATTTAACCTCTTTAAAATTCAGTTTCCATATGTAAAAATGGGAATGATAACAGTATCTCTTTATTGAGAATTTCCTAAGGACAATTAATTTTCTAAGCAGGAAAAGTGCTTAGAATGTAATATGTTCTCAGTAAATGTAAACCCCACTTCTTTGGAGGTTTACGTGTTTTGTTGTTGCTGTTTTTTAACTGGGGGGTAATTGCTCTACAGTGTTCTGGTTCCTGCTACGCAACAGTGCAAATCAGTCGTAATTGTAAATATACCCCTTCCCTCTTGAGCCTCTCTGTCCTCTTCTATCTCACCCTACTTTTTTTTTTAATATGAGAAAGTATTTTGTCTTTTGTGTACTGTACAGTGTCTCCTATAACTCATTAGATCTTGATTCAAAAAAATGTTCATCTAACACTTTTTGAAAGTTAAGACATAAAGTAGGAGATTTCATAATTATGATTCTAGTATGCTCCGTGAGTACATTTATTCATGTAATTAGGCAGGAAAAAGGACTGTACAAAAGCCCCTTATAAATATTATGAGATAATAGAATCTTTTTTTCCATCCCTCTGTTCCTGGAGCCCATATGCATCACCTGGATGAGGCCCTGAAGACAAGGATATAGACTTTTATGACCTAAAATGTGGTAGCCAGAATATTATGAGCAGATCAAAATTGAAGGCTTAGAGACAGGCCAAATATGTATGATCAAGAGGGTCAGGAAAGAGGTCATTGAATCAGGCTTTGTTGAATGTCTTTACTGATGTTTCAGCATTTATATATGTCATTGAGCGTATGCCAATTCTTATACTAGCAGAGCTTGAGGGTACCACATGACTTCTGACTATCAGTATTAAAATCGAATTCTCAAAAATCAATCTCTTCTCATAATGACTATTTTGTGGAATAATACAGATGCCCAGAAAACTCTTACTCACGTTCAAAAGAGTGTTCCCTTTCATTTTTAAAAACACTTACTCCAGGCCTCATTAATTTATTCAATAAATTTTTAATGAATATATACTAGGTGCTAAGATTGGGGATGGATGCTTAGATTCAGGAGTGAGCAGACAGTCTCTGTTGTGGGGTAAACACAGCTTCAGGAAACACACACAGAAACAAGCACCTGAAAGCACATAGATGCAAAATAGAGAAAAATGACTCTATGCGAACAGTCATGTACGGATGTGAGATCTGGACCATAAAGAAGGCTGAGTGCTGAAGAATAGATGCTTTCAAACTTTGGTGCTGGAGAGGATTCTTGAGAGTCCCTTGGACAGCAAGGAGATCAACCCTGTCAATCCTAAAGGAAATCAACCCTGAATATTCATTGGAAGGACTGATGCTAAAGCTGAAGCTTCAGTACTTTGGCCATCTGATGCTAAGAGCTGACTCATTGGAAAAGACCCTGATGCTGGGAAAGATTGAAGGCAGGAGGAGAAGGGGACGACAGAGGATGAGATGGTTGAATGGCATCACCGATTCAGTGGACATGAATTTGAGCAAACTCTGGGAGATGGTGAAGGACAGGGAAGCCTGGTGTGCTGTTGTCCATGGAGTGGCAAAGAGTCAGACACAACTTAGTGACTGAGTAACAGCAATAGCAAAATGTAGATTAAGGATGGAAGGAATTCAAAGAACATTTTCTGAAGCACACGTAGCTTGAGCTGCTTAAGCTGTACGGGATGGTAGAAGAAAACTGGATGGAATGAGGCAGGGAGTTAAAGAAAGATGAGCATGTGTAAAATCCTAATGGTGGAAAAGAAAGAACAACAACTGATTAGAGGACCAGAAAGAGACTTTAGGGCTGGAGGAGAGAGAATTTGAAGGAGGGAGGTGTGGGATGCGGCTGAAAAGTTGAACAGTGGCCAGACAATGCAGTGCTGCATTTTGTTCTTTCCCTAAGAATGATACCTTTTGATAGTGTTAAGCATGGAAGTCAGGTTATCATATTTGTCCTTTGAAAAGATTATGTGAGCTGCAGGAATAAGGGGCTAAGGGAGACAAATGTTCCAGGAAATGGTAATAGAGATAGTGAAGAAACAAATGGACTCAATAATAATTTGGCAGATGGAGTAGAAAGGATTGAGTAATGGATTGGACGGTTCTGGAGGTGTGGGGCAAAGAATTCAGGGGTAACTCTACATTTGTGTGACTGCATGGTGTTGTCACATATTACACGAAGCAACCCTGACCGTTGGCATCTGAAGCCTTAGTAATTGAAGCCAAGGACTTGAGTGAAATTCTTTAAAGGCAAAAAATAGAGTGAAATGAGAAGCACAAGGGTGACTCCAAATGATACAGGCTGGGTAGAGGCTGATGATCCTGCAGAAGAATCAGCAAAGGTGCAGCAAAAAAAGTTAAGTAGGAAAAGAATAGAAAGAATGTGGTGTTATTCCCCAAATGGCTCATGGGGTAAAGGATCTGCCTGCAGTACGGGAGACACAGGTGTGATCCCTGGGTCAGAAGGATCCCCTGGAAGAGGAAAATGGCAGCTCTCTCCAGTGTTCTTGCCTGAAAAAAATCCCATGGATAGAGGAGCCCGAGAGTCAGACACAACTGAGTGATAAAGCATGGGTAGAGGTTGATGATCCTGCGAAAGAAACAGCAGAGATGCAGCAAAAAAGGTAAGTCAGAGAAGAATCAGAAGAATGTTGTGTCATAAAAATCAAGGGAAAGGAGGGAATGCGCTGGGATGTCAGCATGAGAACTGAAAACCCTCTGCTGGATTTAGCAACATTGTGGCCATCGTGGCCAAAGCCTGTTGTCTCAAGTGAAGGGATATTTCTAGTGTTCTCATTTATTTGGTGGGTCAAGGAGTAAGTGGAAGGTTAGGAAATGGAAACTAAGAGTATGTACAGCTTTTTCAGGGAATTGATCAATAAATACAAAAAGGGTTATAAGACAGTGACTAGAAGCTCTCATCATCTACCATGATTACAGATCCCATCTGGTACCAAATTACTGGTACATATTACTGGTACCAAATCTGTTCCAGCCTCGAAACTCTTCAGGGCTTTAGATCCCTGCCTACCCTCCTTTGAACTTCTGATAATCTCATGTATTTCAACCTTGTCATATTCCAGATGGAGCTTGTCCCGCTTGCCCTTGGTCTACACCTCCTCTTCTAGCTGTTGTTCTTCAGTTCAGTGAATGGCAGTTTCCCTCACCCAGGTCACTAAGGCAGAAACCTGGGTTTCCTTCAGTAATTACCAACTCTTACATTTCTCTCAAGTCTTCCCCCTTCTCTCACTGGCATCTCAAGGGTACCTGTTCTAAGAAGAACTCTTTTTAAAAAATATTTATTCATTTGACTCTGCCAGGTCTTAGCTAAGGCATGCAGGATTTTCAGTCTTTGTTGCAGCATGCAAGATTGTTAGTTGTGGCATGTGAACTCTTAGTTGCAGCAGGTGGGATGTGGTTCTCTGACCAGGGATTGAATTGGGTCCTCTGAATCGGGGGCACGGGATCTTAGCCACTGGACTACCAGCAAAGTCCCTGAGAGGAACTCTTGATTTACACCCTTGACCTTTCCATTCCCTGCTCTTACAGCCTTCCCCTTCCCAATTTACCATGTATCTCTGGTAGAAAAGAAACTGTGGAATCTGCCATGATTTTTTTCTCTCCCACATCCAACTGGTCAGAAAATCCTTTTGTCTCTTCCATTGACATATGTGCAGATCCTGACTACTTCCTGTTGCCATTTCTGCTACCCCAGTCATGCCACCAAGATCTCTTGTTGGGCTATTGTGGTGGACCTGCTCTTGCTGCTTGTCTTTTCTTATGTACAGTTCCCCTCACGAAGTCAAAGTCATCTATAGAGCCTTTTCCTGACTTCCATATCAAAAGTAGCTACCCCCATTCTGCTTATCTTTTACATTTCCTGTTTCATTTCCTTCACGGCACATGCACTGATCACTTCCAGACAATCATGTAAATATTTGTTTTCTTGTTTATTTCATGTCTTTTCTCATCAGAATGCAAGCTTCATGAGAGACACTCATGTTTACTGCTTTATCTTCAGTGCCTTATACAGTGTCTGGAGTATAGTTGAGTGTGCTCAGTCATTAAGTCATTTACGACTCTTTCCAACCCAGTAGACTGTAGCCTATCAGGCTCCTCTGACCATGGGATTTCCCAGGCAAAAATACTGGAGTGGGTTGCTGTTTCTTTTCCCTGGAATATAGTAAGGGCTCACTAAAGTTTTGATTAAATAAATGTGAAAATTAGTGTTAGCAAAGGAAATTAAGCTGGGACCAGGCCTGCTGATGAGGCCTAACTCTTTATAGGGATTGTACTGATCTCAGGTGGCCTCAGCCTGTTGCAGCTTGAAGCAGGGTTTAGGTTCCCAGGCAGAGATTGAGGTTAGTCCATGACTGTGAGAACACTGAATCCTAACCACCAGACCAGTAGTCAGTGACAAAGACCTGACCTTTCAGCTTTACAGAAAAGAAATCCCACGAAGACAAAAAGTAGTGAAACAAGTATTTATTGGGAGGAAAAGAGTATAGTACATGTGGATAGCCACAGGGGCAGACTCAGAGAGAGAGAAGTGCCCTCTTGGCAGCTTAAATCACTTACACAGGGCATTTTTTCTGGGTTTCCTTTGGCAAATCATTTTGATTTTCCAGGTTCTGAGTCTGTATTGTGAAAGTCACTTAGTCATGTCTGACAACTTGAGACTCCATGGATTGTAGCCCACTGGGCTCGTCCGTCCACTTAATTCTGCAGGCCAGAGTACTGGGATGCGTGTAGCTGTTCCCTTCTCCAGGGGACTTTCCCAGCCCAGGTCCCCAGCTTTGCAGGTGGATTCTTTACCACCTGAGCCACCAGAGGAGAGCTGACTCACTAGAAAAGCCCCCGAGGCTGGGAAGGTTTGAGGGCAGGAGGAAACGGGGACGACAGAGGATGCGATGGTTGGGTGGCATCACCGACTCAGTGGACATGTGTTTGAGCAATCTCCAAGAGATAGTGAAGAACAGGGAAGCCTGGTGTGCTACAGTTCATGGGGTTGCAAAGAACGGTACATGGCTTAACGACTAAACAACAACAATGGGTTGATTGGCATAGCTTACTGTGGGCTGGCGTCCCCTCCCTTTTTGACCTCCAAGGAGCTTTCTAGTTGGGAAAGTTTCCTTGATTTTGAGAATGAGAAATATTTGGTCTCATATCTTTTATCTGGGCAGGGCCCAGCCTCCTCTATGGACTGTTCTGCTATTGATAATGTTGGAGTTTCTGTCTACAGAGAAGGAACTCAAATTGCTTACTTTGGGGAGGCCCATCTACTTCCTACATCAGTGCAAGTTTTTGGCAACTGATAACAGATGAAGATGTAGACACAGAAAAAAATATATGAAAAAACTAGTTAAAAAATACCAGATTTGCATGTTTTATGTTATGCATTTTAATTGTTGGTTTTATTATAGAAAATATTTAAGTGGATGGCATCAGGTAAATATGAGTGGCCTGCTGATTCTCTACTACAATTTGAAAAGAAAGTGAAGTCACTCAGTTGTGTCTGACTCTTTGCGACCCCATGAACTGTAGCCTACCAGAATTCTCTGTCCATGGGATTTTCCAGGCAAGAGTACTGGAGTGGGTTGCCATTTCCTTCTCCAGGGAATCTTCCCGACCCAGGGATCGAACCCAGGTCTCCTGCATTGTAGGCAGACACACTACAATTTGAAGGCTGCTGTAAATTTCTATTTTTTTCAGAAGTAGTCTTGCTTATTAATGAATTCAGTTTCTCTCCATGCATTCCCTGAACTAAACATTATTGTCTGACCTGACAAAGCAAATCCATCCTTTTAAAATTATAAACATCATTATTGAATCTATTTGGATAGAAACAAAATTATTAGATGTTTGGCAGGAAGCAACACTAGTCACATCAGGAAAATTTTCATCCAAATCAGATAAAGAGGTTGATTATGAGGGAGGCACTGAGGAGCAGATTGTCATTTGAGACGATGTGTGGTACAAATAAATAAATAAATCTTATTTGCTTTCTGCTGTCAAGATTTCTGTGAAAGAGTTGAGTTTCCAAATTCATAGAAAAAGAGATCATATTTTTTTGTTACCAGAAGCAAGGAGTTGGGGGAGGGGAAATTGGAAGAAGGTGGTCAAAAGGTACAAACTTTAAATTATAAGATGAATAAATACTAGGGATGTAATGTACAATATGATGACTGTAGTTAACACTGATGTATGATATATATGAAGGTTAAGAGAATAAATCCTGAGTTCTTGTGACATGCAAAAATATTGTTTTTCTTTCTGTGGTATTTATATGAGATATGGATGTTAGCTAAATTTATTGTCATTATTCCTGGATGTATGTACGTCAATCTGTATGCTGTGTGCCTTAAACTTATTCATTGCTCTATGTCAATTCTATCCCAATAAAACTGGACAGAAAGTTGGGTGTTGTGGACAGAGTGAAGAAGAAATAAACTGAGCATTATGAATAGGTCAGGAAAGGTTTTCTACAAGGCTAGAAGAAGCCTGGGAAACAGGACCGACAAGGGGATCAGGAAAGGTGTTCAAGAGACTGAAGACAGTTATTCTGAAGCCAAGAGTTTGTGAGAGAAACTGGTAAATTTCTACTGCATTTCTCCAAGTCTGTAGTGCCCTTCTGAGCACTACATGGTACATTACCCCCAGGCCATTGCAATAAATAATTCATTCACACTTCAGTGCAGGTAGGAAAGAAATGGTACCATTTCGACTTCCAACTGGTACTCCCACGTCTTCAAGGGAAATGAGTACTTTTTATTTCTACAGACTTCTTCCCATTGCAAATAAGGAAGTAAGCAAATTTATGTACCTGGCTTGCAGACAACATATCTTTCTTTTTTTCTTTCTTTCTTTCTTTTTTTTTTTTGAATTCAGAGACTGTCATTCTCAGTTTCTTTTGTGAGAAACAGTTCCCATAACAACGTGGGAAGTCGGACCTCTGGGGGCCCTCCTGCAGAGCTCTGGAATCTTCTTTGCCTCCGAGGTAGGGAGAATGCCAGCATCCCATCCCGCACAGGCTCCCTTGTTGGTGTGGCTTGTATCTGGAAGTGAGCCAGTCCCTGAACACCACAGGCAAATCTACTCTTCTCTCAGTGTACCGTAAATTATGCAGCTTCTCAAATGGCAAAGCTGTATGTTTAAACCTATCAACTCATGAGTAAAAGAAGGAACTATTGTAAAATAATTCTCATAGCCTGAAGAATAGATGTGTGTCTCAAGGTGTCTCAACACTGATGCTGATAAAATACTTGGTACATTTTAAATAGGTTGTATGAATATAGGCACATGAAAACATATATTCCTAAAAAAGACTACCCATGTAAATTTTCTAAAGAATGTTGTTTTAGGAAAAAATAAAAATAACAGAATTTAGCAAAATTTGCTTCTTTGTTAACTACAGCTTAGATGCATAACTCTGGTAATTGGACCCTAAAGCAAATGTAGTTAGAATGAAGTTAGAAATTCAGAAAGCCAGAGTTATATGGTAATACATAGAAATGCATGGAAATATCATTTTTAATAAATCTACTTTGTTGTTTCTCTTTAAGTCAATTTTGTTAGGGTAATTTGTCTATTGTGATAAATGAATGTATTATCCCTAATTCATTATTAAAATTTAACTAGAACAAGAATTATTGGCTGGGGCACAGTAATATCTTTGTAATGCAACTTTCGCAACAATGGATCTCTTTCTCTTCACATTATTTTATATTTCTAGACCTGCTGTAATAGCCCAAATGATTCCATTATACAGGGGCTTCCCTAGTGGCTCAGAGGGTAAAGAATCTGCCTGCAATGTGGGAGATCCAGGTTTGATCCCTGGGTTGGGAAGATACTTTGGAGAAGGAAATGGCAATCCACTCCAGTATTCTTGCCTGGAGAATTCCATGGACAGAGGAGCCTGGCAGGCTACAGTTCATGGGGTTGTAAAGAGTCGGACATGATTGAGTGACTGACATTTTCACTTTCTTTCACTTTTCATAATGATATTACCTTTACCTCTCCCATAAATTGTACATAGCTATTTGTGTTATATCCATCCTCTTTTCTTCTGCTAGTTGAAATGAGAACTTGCCATATGATTTTTAACCCCAGTGCTCCCAGATGTATCCATCCTACATTTAAAAAAATAAGCAAGATAATGGTAAAAAAAAAATGCTATTCTTAACTGACCAATACATATGTGATGTGCTATGCTAAGTTGCTTTAGTCAGGTCTGACTCTGTGCAACCCTATGGACTGTAGCCTGCCAGAATCCTCTGTCCATGGGATTCTCCAGGCAAGAATACAGGAGTGGATTGCCACTGACCAACACACAAGATGAAACTAAAAGGATTCTGCTTAATAAGATCTTGATTTAATTTTTTTCAGTCCATTTAAGTTGAGTTGTTATGTTACAATGTGATACCATGAAATTTTTCATGCAATAAAACTTTAAGAATTCAGAGTTTACAAATCTAAATTATTTCCTCTAATGTGAGCAGTAAATGAATTAAATTGAACTTTATTTTATCTATACAGGGGGACAAATGCATACTTAATACAATTACTGGAAGTTTATGTTTTAGTTTTTCTTTTAGTCTGATATGACATTGGTGTCTTTACAGAATAGAACGTTTCCGTTTAGAATTTGTATGATGTTTCCTTATGGCCACATTCAGATTTCAGTTCAGAGTTTTACATAAGAGATGCATTCATCAGAAAACAGATAATATCCATCACCCAGACAAGGTGTTATCTGATTTCCACATTATATATTATGGACATATAGTTACTGTTTCCCCTTGCTATAATTAAGTAATGAGGAGAGATATTTACACACTATTTAATAATCCCTCTCTTCATTTAAAATCCTCAGAATTTTTAAGTCTTTTTTTCTCTCTGTACAGCTATTTTGCTATGGCTGGCAGCTCCATCTCCTTTATTATTTTTTTCTTTCAGGTTTTGGAAATGCCATTTATTAACCATTGAGGTGACCTCAGTTATCAGATGGATTTTGAACAGTGGTCAGTTTGCTCCCTATGAGCTTTTTCCTGTTGCAAGGATGAGAGTTTCTGTTTTTTAGCTCTCTACTTATCCAAGCTGAAATTAGATTTCTCCATTTTTTAGCATATACATATTAAGTCCATCTGGGGCTGCTTCTTGTATGTGTAACTAATTTCAGTTGAGTTATTTTACTACAATCTTTTTCTTTTATATGTATTATATATATAGGAAGGAAAGATAAAGAATTTAAAATTGCTCATATGCCTTGGCAAAACTTGATGTTACTAAAACATGTTTAAAATTTGGAGCAGATAGATCTTGTGTGACATTTGGTTGTAAGATTTTGGTAAGGCTATTTAATTCTTCAGACACTGGGTTTCCTCATCAGTGCCTCACATGCACACAATCATGAATGCTAAGTTCATTCAGTCTTGTCTGACTCTTCACAACTTTATGGACTGTAGCCCACCAGGCTGCTCAGTCCTTAAGATTCTCCAGGCAAGAATACTGTAGTGGGTTGCCATGCCCGCCTCCAGGGGATTTTCCCAACCTGGGGATCAAACCCACATCCCCTTGTCTTCTGCATTGCAGGCAGGTTCTTTACCACCAGTGTCACCGGGAAGCCCCATTGCCTCCCATGCTACTAGGCTATTTTAACTGTTACTGCTTTATGGCATTTATTTATTTCTACAAATGTTCTTCTCAGTTCTTTTCTTTGTTCACCTGCACCTCGGTATGGATCTCTAAGTTCTAGTAATTCATATGTCCTCTGTGACCAGATTCTCTCTCCTTAGATGCACATGTCTATTCCCAAGTCTTCAGTAACATGTATCAGTTCAGTTTAGTTCAGTCACTCAGTCATGTCCGACTCGTTGCGACTCCATGGACTGCAGCATGCCAGGCTTCCCTGTCCATCACCAGCTCCCGGAGCTTGCTCCAACTCATGTCCATCGCAATGGTGATGCCATCCAACCATCTCATCCTCTATCATTCCCTCCTCCTCCTGACTTCAGTCTTTACCAGCATCAAGGTCTTTTCCAGTGAATCAGTTCTTTGCATCAGGTGGCCAAAGTATTGGAGCTACAACTTCAACATCAGTCCTTCCAATGAGTATTCAGGACTAATTTCCTTTAGGATTGACTGGATGGATATTCTTGCAGTCCAAGGGACTCTCAAGTGTCTTCTCCAGCACCACAGTTCAAAAGCATCAATTCTTAGGTGCTCAGCTTTCTTTATGGCCCAACTCTCACATCTATACATGACTACTGGAAAAACCATACATTTGATTAGATGGACCTTTGTCAGCAAAGTAATATCTGTGCTTTTTAATATGGTGTCTAGGTTGGTCATAACTTTCCTTCCAAGGAGCAAGCATCTTTTAATTTCATGGCTGCAATCACCATCTGCAGTGATTTTGGAGCCCAGAAGAATAAAGTCTGACACTGTTTCCACTGTCTCCCCATCTGTTTGCCATGAAGTGATGGGACCGGATGCCATGACCTTAGTTTTCTGAATGTTGAGCTTTAAGCTACCTTTTCACTCTCCTCTTTCACTTTCATCAAGAGGCTTTTTAGTTCCTCTTCACTCTCTGCCATAAGGGTAGTGTCACCTGCATATCTGACGTTACTGATATTTCTCCTGGCAATCTTGATTCCAGCTTGTGCTTCATCCAGGTGGCATTTCTCATGATGTACTCTGCATATAAGTAAAATAGGCAGGGTGACAATATATACCCTTGACGTATTTGTTTTCCAATTTGGAACCAGTCCGTTTTTCCATGTATGGTTCTAACTTGCTTCTTGACTCGCTTACAGATTTCTGAGGAGGCAGGTAAACTGATCTGGTATTCCCATCTCTCTCAGAATTTTCCACAGTTTGTTGTGATCCACACAGTCAAAGGCTTTGGCATAGTCAATAAGGCAGAAGTAGATGTTTTTCTGGAGCTCTGCTCCAGAATGTTGGCAATTTGGCCTCTGGTTTCTCTGCCTTTTCTTTTTTTTTTTTTCCATTTATTTTTATTAGTTGGAGGCTAATTACTTTACATCATTACAGTAGTTTTTGTCATACATTGAAATGAATTAGCCATGGATTTACATATATTCCCCATCCCAGTCCCCCCTCCCACCTCCCTCTCCACCCGATCTCTGCCTTTTCTAAATCCAGCTTGAACGTCTGGAAGTTCACAGTTCATGTATTGTTGAATCTTAGCTTGGAGAATTTTGAGCATTGCATTGCTAGCATGTGAGATGAGTGCAAGGAGAGTGCAGTGTGAGATGAGAGATTGTGTGGTAGTTTGAACATTCTTTGGAATTGTCTTTCTTTGGGATTAGAATGAACACTGACCTTTTCCAGTCCTGCGGGCCCTGCTGAGTTTTCCAGATTTGCTAGCATATTGGTTGCAGCACTTTAACAGCATCATCTTTTAGGACTTGAAATAACTCAGCTGGAATTCCATCACCTCCACTAGCTTTGTTTGTAGTGATGGTTCCTAAGGCACTCATGACTTCACATTCCAGGATGTCTGGCTTTAGGTGAGTGATTACACCATCATGGTTATCTGGATCCTGAAGATCTTTTTTGTATAGTTCTTCTGTGTATTCTTGCCACCTTTTCTTAATATCTTATGCTTCTGTTGGGTCCATACCATTTCTGTCCTTTATTGTGCCCATCTTTACATGAAATGTTCCCTTGGTATCTCTAATTCTCTTGAAGAGATCTCTAGTCTTTCCCATTCTATTGTTTTCCTCTGTTTCTTTGCATTGATCACTGAGGAAAGCTTTCTTATCTCTCCTTGCTATTCTTTGGAACTCTGCATTCAGATGGGTATATCTTTCCTTTCCTTCTTTGCTTTTAGCTTCTCTTCTTTCTCAGCTATTTGTAAGGCCTCCTAAACCATTTTACCTTCTTGCTTTTCTTTTTCTTGGGTTTGATGTTGGTCACTGCCTCCTGTACAATGTCACAAACCTCTGTCTTTCAGACACATAGTTCTTTAGACACTCTATCAAATCTAATCCCTGGAATCTATTTGTCACTTCCACTATATAATATATAAGGAGGGGGCAGCCGAAGATGAGGTAGTTGGATGGCATCACTGACTCAATGGACGTGAGTTTGAGTAGACTCTGGGATTTGATGATGGACAGGGAAGCCTGGAGTGCTGCAGTCCATTGGTTTTCAAAGAGTCAGAGATGACTGAGCGACTGAACTGAACTGTATAATCATAAGTGATTTAATTTAGGTCATACCTGAAAGGTTTAGTGTTTTCCCCCTACTTTTTTCAATTTAAGTCTGAATTTTGCAATAAGGAGTTCATGATCTGAGCCACAGTCAGCTCCTGGTCTTGTTTTTGCTGACTGTATAGAGCTTCTCCATCTTTGGCTACAAAGAATATAATCAATCTGGTATCGGTACTGACCATCTAGTGATGTCCATGTGTAGAGTTTTCTCTTATGTTGTTGGAAGAGGGTGTTTGCTCTGACCAGTGTGTTCTCTTGGGAAAGTGCTGTTAGCCTCTGCTTTGCTTCATTTTGTACTCCGAGGCCAAACTTGCCTGTTACTCCAGGTATTTCTTGACTTCCTGCTTTTGCATTCCAATCTGCTATGATGAAAAGGAGATCTTTTTTTTTTTTTTTTATGGGGTGTTAGTTTTAGAAGATCTTGTAGGTCCTCATAGAATGGTTTAGCTCCAGCTTCTTTGGCATTAGTAGTTGGGGCATAGACTTGGATTACTCTGATGTTGAATGGTTTGCCTTGGAAATGAACAGAGATCATTATGTTTTTTTTGAGATTGCACCCAAGTACTGCATTTTGGACTCTCTTGTTTACTATGATGTCTACTCCATTTCTTCTAAGGGATTCTTGCCCACAGTAGCAGATACAATGATCATATGAATTAAATTCACCCATTGCAGTTCATTTTAGTTCACTGATTCCTAAAATTTCAATGTTCACTCTTGCCATCTCCTGTTTGACTACTTCTAATTTACCTTAGATTCATGGAGCTAGGACTCCAGGTTCGTGTGCAGTACTGCTCTTTACAGCATCGGACTTCACTTCCATCACCAGTGACATCCACAGCTGGGAGTTGTTTTTGCTTTGGCTCTGTCTCTTCTTTCTTTCTGGAGCTATTTCTCCAGTCTTCTCCAGAAGCATATTGGGCACCTACTGACCTGGTGCATTCATCTTTCAGTGTCATATCTTGTTTATGAGGTTCTCAAGGCAAGAATACTGAAGTGGTTTGCCATTGCCTTCTCCAGTGGACCACGTTTAGTCAGAACTCTCAACCTTGACCCATCTATCTTGGGTGGCCCTATATGACATAGCTCATAGTCTCACTGAGTTAGACAAGGCTGTGGTCCATGTGATAATTTTGGTTAGTTTTCTGGGATTTTGAGTTGTTAGTAACATGTATAACTGTTAGTGTTAGTAACATGTATATTATGTCATAATATATATAACAACACATATATAATATTTTAATGTTAGTAAAATGTTTAAGCTGATGGTTTTCAAATTCTTCCTTCTGGTACTGAACTTTTTTTGACTTCTGATTTAAATCCAGTTGCAGCCTCTGGGAGAAGGAAATGGCAGCCCACTCCAGTGTTCTTGCCTAGAGAATCCCTTGGGCAGAGGAGCTTGGTGGGCTGCTGTCCATGGGGTCGCACAGAGTCGGACATGACTGAAGCGACTCAGCAGCAGCAGCAGCTTCATTTGGTTGTCCAGTCATTGTCAAACCTACATTTGCCAGTATTGACCCTTTGACTTCTCTCATGTAATATGCTTCATCCTTAGTCATCCTCTTCGCAATAGATAACATCTTTTATCCAGTTATTTTGCCCAAAATAATTTAGTCACTCTTGACTCCTCCCACTCTTTATAGTCCATATCCAGTCCATTAATAAATATACATCCCATGTCCTTGAAACATACCTATTATCACACCCTGTCTCCAACATTATTAGCTTTCACCTGGACAACTACAATTGTCTCCTGACTGACGTTCTCTCATAGTCAGGACTTGTACAGTCTGGATTCTATAACAGGCTCTTGTAGACCCGTTGGAGCTCCATTTATCACTTACATAAATTCTTCTGAATGACATCCATCCATCTGTCTCAGGAGCCTTGCTTATCCTGATGTTTTCACTTTCTTCAATGACTTTTATTTGCCATATACTTGAGTATTTAAGCTTATCCATTCTGTGAAACAGTCTGAATCCTGTATATTCCATAAAAGTGCTCCTGGTTCTCAAGTCAAAAGCACTATGTCTTTTGGAAATCTCACAATACATTTTTTCTGTAATTTATTTCCATTTTTTTCAAACTACCTAGTAATATTTTTCAGAAAAGTAAAACAAGTTTATATTGAAAATTGAATCAATTCAGAGAGATATGTTTAAAATAAAATATCTCTTTATCTCCACCCTTGATTCCAAAAAGTAATTAGCTCCTGTTAACAATTTCTCATATTGAAAATATTTTCCCAGATTTATAATATGCCTTTTGACTTAGCTGCTTATAATATTTACTTTACTGAATAATTAAAGACATATTAACTTTGCCAGTCATTCCCTTCTATCTGTGTTAGAATGTCATATCCATAAATGTTTACAGTATCTGATGCATTAGAAGTACACAGCTGCTGTGTAAAATGGGAGAAAACAAAGTCAGTAATAGAATCTTTTAGGCTTCTATCCTTGCTGAGCAGTGTTTCATGATAATGCAATCACATACAATGGAACCCAGTCAAAATTTAAGCATGAATTTCAATAAATTTATTTATATGCCCCAAATAACACCCTACATCATGCCACTATGCTACTCAGCTGATTTATAACAACCATATCCAACTTCTTTTTTAAGAAACCATTTAATTTAAAAAATGTATAGAGTTTTTGTCCTTGACCTTCTTTACAGATATTACTGAAAAATCAAGCTAAAAACTCTCCGAAATCTCATAAATTACCCCACTCTTACAGCTTACATCATCCTGCCTCTTCTTTGACAGCTGAATTAATTTTTAAAAAGTCCCATGAAGTCATCCTCAGCCATTCATTATCCCAGGCTTGTAGCTAAGCCCTATATCGACATTTGCCAACCTGTCCTTCTAGTCATCTCCCACTGATGAATTGGCCTTGAGTGATTGTGGGCTGTATCCCTGTCATTTCACTGACTCCCTTTTCTCTTCTAGGCCATTATTCCCTCTTTTGGGAATCTTACTGGAAGCTACAACAAGCAGAGACAAAGACATGCTTCGTGATTACCTCTACCACCTGAAACCAAGCACTCTTTCCGCATACAGCTCCAGATTGATCGAGTTACTCGATATTTCACTCTAGTTCTCACCCATTTCTCTGCCGGCAGTTCCCTTCCTCTCCATTTCCACCTGCTGGCTTCTTCCCCAGGTGTCATTCATTTATACAAATTCTCTTTACATCTACAATTCTTTAATGACAAAGGAAAATAATTTTTATCACTCTGTACCTCTTTACACATCTGGCAGCTATAGCTCTGGGCAATGCTTTCTGGCTATAGTTATGCAGTGTGGCTGTCTACATGGGGGTTGGAGCTCCTTAAAGATGGAGATAGGCCTATCCAACTAGCTGTTCACTGGGTTTAGCTCAAAAACAATAGTTCAGTCTATGTGACAATAATGACTTGACTGAAAGTAAGAAGTGGTAGACATTGGTTCTTTCCAATTCCACTGGTAGGACGCAGCCATATGACCCGAGTAAATGGCAGTGGGGGCTGGAAAGTGTAGTCTTCTCCTGTGGGACTGGGAAGGAATGGTAATGAATGAGCATCTGGAAAGCCTCTGTCACACTCTCCACATTCAAATATACCTCATCCAATAAAGATAGTCACATAGAGCAATACTATACTCAGGGACACGTATATAGCTCACGTTGCATGGCAATACATTGTTCTTTATTTAATCCTAGTTATGAAAAAGATTCGAAAGCTGATTATGATGAGCAATGTCTTTGTACCACATTGACATTTTCATAGAAATTATTGAATTAGGAAATAAGATAGTAACTGGACTATGCCTCTATAGAAGGAGCCAAAGCCATCTCCCTCTAAAAATTCATAGTATTTTAAACAAATGGAACAGCCTGCCATTTACATTTCTCTCTATGGATAGATGGGGTGGGGGAAGCTGTAACAATTAGGAAACATTATGATCAACTTGGATTTTATTATTTTGGGAATGTTTCATCCAATAGTTCACTTCATAATTATTAGTAATTGTTTTCATACATTACCACCTCACAAATCTGCTATTCATCATATAGATCACATGGCACTCTCTGCATTCTCACGTTTACAAGTTAATAAAGAAATTCGTCAGTTCTGGAAACCTCAATAGAAATGTTCATCACAAACTAACACAGCATTGCAAAGCAGTTATACTCAAAAAAGGGGAGGAGCAGACCTCTGGAACTTTCTTCTTGAATCTGTTCTTTCACAGTCTTCTCAATCTATAGATTCAGTGTAATCCCTTTCAAGCTACCAACTGTATTCTTCACAGAACTAGAACAAATAATTTCACAGTTTGTATGGAAATACAAAAAACCTTGAATAGCCAAAGCAATCTTGAAAAAGAAGAATGGAACTGGAGGAATCAACCTGCCTGACTTCAGACTATACTACAAAGCTACAGTCATCAAGACAGTATGGTACTGGCACAAAGAAAGAAATATAGATCAGTGGAACAAAATAGAAAGCCCAGAGATAAATCCACGTATCTACGGACACCTTATCTTCGACAAAGGAGGCAAGAATATACAATGGAAGAAAGACAACTTCTTTAACAAGTGGTGCTGGCAAAACTGGTCAACCACTTGTAAAAGAATGAAATTATAACACTTTCTAACACCATATACGAAAATAAACTCAAAACGGATTAAAGATCTAAATGTAAGACCAGAAACTATAAAACTCCTAGAGGAGAACATAGGCAAAACATTCTCTGACATAAATCACAGCAAGATCCTCTATGACCCACCTCCCAGAATATTGGAAATAAAAGCAAAAATAAATGAGACCTAATGAAACTCAAAAGCTTTTGCATAACAAAGGAAACTATAAGCAAGGTGAAAAGACAGCCTTCAGAATGGGAGAAAATAATAGCAAACGAAGCAACAGACAAAGGATTAATCTCAAAAATATACAAGCAACTCCTACAGCCCAATTCCAGAAAAATAAATGACCCAATCAAAAAATGGGCCAAAGATCTAAACAGACATTTCTCCAAAGAAGACATACAGATGGCTAACAAACACATGAAAAGATGCTCAACATCACTCATTATCAGAGAAATGCAAATCAGAACCTCAATGAAGTACCATTACATGCCAGTCAGGATGGCTGTTATCCAAAAGTCTACAAGCAATAAATGCTGGAGAGGGTGTGGAGGAAAGGGAACCCTCTTACACTGTTGGTGGGAATGCAAACTAGTACAACCACTATGGAGAACAGTGTGGAGATTCCTTAAAAAACTGGAAATAGAATTGCCATATGACCCAGCAATCCCACTCGTGGGCATACACACCGAGGAAACTAGATCTGAAAGAGACACATGTACCCCAGTGTTCATCGCAGCACTGTTGATAATAGCCAGGACATGGAAGCAACCTAGATGTCCATCAGCAGATGAATGGATAAGCAAGCTATGGTACATATACACTATGGAATATTACTCAGCCATTAAAAAGAATTCATTTGAATCAGTTCTAATGAGATGGATGAAACTGGAGCCCATTACACAGAGTGAAGTAAGCCAGAAAGATAAAGATCAATACAGTCTACTAACACATATATATGGAATTTAAAAAGATGGTAATGATAATCCTATATGCAAAACAGAAAAAGAGACACAGATATACAGAACAGACTTTTGGACCCTGTGGGAGAAGGTGAGGGTGGGATGTTCTGAGAGAATAGCATTGAAACAAGTATACTATCAAGGGTGAAACAGATCACCAGCCTAGGTTGGATACATGAGACACGTGCTCAGGGCTGGTGCACTGGGAAGACCCAGAGGGATGGGGTGGAGAGGGAGGCAGGAGGGGGGATCGGGATGGGGAACACATGTAAATCCATGGCTGATTCATGTCAATGTATGGCAAAAACCACTACAATATTGTAAAGTAATTAGCCTCCAACTAATACAAATAAATGGGAAAAACAAAAAACCAATCTCAGTTAGTGGAAATTCTGTCCTTTCAGTTCTGTTCAGGTCAGTCGCTCAGTTGTGTCCAACTCTTTGCGACCCCATGGACTGCAGCACACCAGGCCTCCCTGTCCATCATGCTTCTGAGTTCACCCGAACTCATGTCCATTGAGTCGGTGATGCCATCCAACCATCTCATCCTCTGTTGTCCACTTCTCCTCCTGCCCTCAATCTTTCCCAGCATCAGGGTCTTTTCAAATGAGTCAGTTCTTTGCACCAGGTGAAAGGCACATCCTTTCACTTAGGCTCATATTCGTGCAGTTATCTCTGAGAACCCTTCTTCAAAACCTGCCTACAGTACCTTATGAAATACTATTGTTGGTCCCTTCAAGATTTATCTGACTCTGTCTTTCCACCTGCAATAAGTCAGCTCTCACACACTGCTACAGGTGCCTGCTGATTGGTCTCTCACAGTGGACACCTGACTTGACTGCTGTCTCTCAACACAGCAGCCAGAGTTATCTTTCCAAAACATGCCTCTCTTCCAGTGCACCCCTCAGAATACAGACCAGAAGTCCATACTCTGAGTCCCCCCATGCATACCCAGTCTGCGCCTTTTGACTTCTTGGATCGTATCCATTCTTCCCTTCCTTCCTTCCTTTTATCTGTCCTTTCATTCTTGCTTATACTTGTTCCTCTTTAAGTCTTATGGAAATATCCCTCTCTATTTTATCAAATTGTGATCTATTCTTCATCATTCTGTATCTTCATTCTCTGCCTTATTTTTCCTCAAGAGCAATTACCTTCTAATACACAACACTTTTCTTGTTTATTTGATTAATTCTGTCTCTCCTCGCTAGAATAAAAATTCCATGCAAACAGGAACTGCTGTATTCCAAGTACTTAGTACATGACTGACAAATTGTAGGAGCTCAGTAAATACTGGTTTAATATATTCAGTGAAATGTCAGAGAAAAAATAAAATAACTGTCCACAGGACTGTCTGAGTTTCCAATTAAGTTAGTTTTTACTGTGCAAATTATAAAGCACTATTTATATATATGGTTTCCTGGGTAGCTCAAACAGTAGAGAATCTACCTGCAATGTGGGAAACCTGGATTTGATCCCTGAAGATCCCCTGGAACAGGGCGTGGAAACCCATCCCAATATTTTTGCCTGGAGAACTTCCATGGACTGAGAAGACTGGTGGGATACAGTCCATGGGATCGCAAAGAGTGGAACATGATTGAGCAACTAGCACACACACAAGATTCACATATATAGTTGTCAATACTAATAGTAAAACCCAGGCATTATAGTGTTTACTTAAACAAGATGCTGTGAAAAGCTTACTGAAACAGATTATGAAGTGTAACCATAAGAAAAAACATTCTGTATTGGATTATATTAAAATTAAGACTGTCTGTTAAAGACCACAATTAAGTCAATAAAATGACCTCTAGATTGAGGAGGAATATATTGCGGTACATATCTGCATCTGCGTGCTCAGTTATGTCTGACTCTTTGTGACCCCACGGACTGTAGCCCACCAGGCTCCTCTGTCCATGGCATTTTACCAGGCAAGAATACTGGAATGGATTGCCATTTCCTCCAGCAGGGGATCTTCCTGACCCAGGGATCAAACAAGAGTCTTCACACAGAAAACTCATATCCAGAATATATACAGAATTCCTACAAATCAGTGAGAGACAATTCAGTATGAAAGATTGATAAAGTAGCTGAATATATGTTTAATAAGAAAGGATATTCAAATAACCAATAAATATGTCAAAAAGTTACACAAATTTTTAATCATCAGAAGTGGGAATTTATTTCACGTGAGGTATATACACACCAAGAATTATAAGACAGAAAACACTAACTATTGGTGATGAAATAGAGTAACTGAGACTATCTACCAGACACTGCTTTGTTAATATTGTGCAGTCTCTGAGTCGTGTGTGACTCTGTGACCCCGTGACTGCAGCACGCCAGGCTTCCCTGTCCTTCACTGTCTTTCAGAGTTTGCTCAAACTCATGGTCATTGAGTCATTGATGCCATCCAACCCCATCATCCTCTGTCATCCCCTTCTTCTCTTGTCCTCAGTCTTTCCCACCATCTGGATCTTTTCCAATGAGTTGGCTCTTCACATCAGGTGGCCAAAGTTTTGGAGACACTGGCCAAATTATTTGACTAGACACTACTGGTGGAAGTTAAAACTAGTACAACTGCTTTGGAAAACTGTTCAGTGGTAGCTATTAAAGCTGGACATATGCCTACCTTTTGTGACAGCAATTACACAGCTAAGAATACACCCAGTAAGAATGCTTATATAAGTGATATCATGTGATATTTGTTTTTCTATGTCTGACTTATTTCACTCAGTATGACAGTCTCAAGGTCCATCCATGTTGCTATATATGGCATTATTTAGTTCTTTTTTTTAATGGCTGAGTAATATTCATATATATATATATATGTGTATATATGTATATACCACAACTTCTTTATCCATACATACCTCTGTCAATGGACATTTAGATTGCTTCCATGTGTTGGCTGTATGTGGAATCTAAAAAATTGTAAAAATGGACTTATTTACAAAACAGAAATAGAAACACGGATGTATAAAACAAACTTATGGGTCCCGGGGGAAAGCTGGAGTGGGGATAAGCTGGGAAACTGGGCTTGACATATACACACTACTAGACATAAAATTGATGACTAATGAGTACCTATTGGATAGCACAGGGAACTTGACTCAGCACTCTGTGATGACCTAAATGGGAATAGAATCTAAAAAATCAGGGGTGTAACTGATGCACTTTCTTGTACAACAAAAACTAACACAACATTGTAAATAAACTATACTCTAATTAATTTTTTTAAAAAAGAATTCTTACATATGTTTGCCTGAAAACAGCACTATTTGCTGTGGCCAGACATTGGACACTATCCACATGGCCAAAATATTAGGATAGATAAATAAACTGGGGTATAGTCATACGATAGATACTTTTGGAATGAACAGCCCACAGTTGTGTGCATTTTGTATGTATCTCATAAACAAGTTTGTGCAGGAAACCAGACACAGAAGGATCCATAATCAGTGATTCTACTGATGTCCAGAAACAGACCAAACTAACCTGTGCTGCTTGACTGAGAAGGCAGAGGCTGACTTTGGTGGTGGAGGTAAGGAGCAGGAGGGTGGCTTCTGAAATTCTTGACTACTTCTGTTTCTTGATCCAGATATGTTCAGTTTATAAACATGTGAAACATGTGCTGTTTTATATGTATATCATACTTCTAACTTAAACAAGAAGGAAGCAAAAGTGAAAAAGATTCTCTTTGCCCACCTTATTCTGTTACACTTTGAAATAACAATTGCCATATCCCTTTTATAGAAGTGCAGAGACATGGAAATCTAGTCTCTAATGCATAATGCATCTTATTAGGATGGCACATTCAGAAAGCAGGATTGTAAGTGGGCACTTTTCAGGAATGAAAATTCAAGTCTAAGGTAATGTATATGACCATGTTCAATGTAAGATCATTGTGATGATGGTGATATGTCATCATAAGGCAATGGATAAATAGAAATGGGTATCATAATGCATGGGATAAATCATACTGGGATATTTACTTACTTTTTGACAAATCCAGTTTCTAGCTGGTCTAGCATTGCTCTTTCATTCTGTTAGGGGTAACTGATCTGCTGCATAATAATTTTCTAACCCACAGTTGCTTCCTTCTGATACTGGTTTGGGGATCACAGGGAAGGAGTGTTGACAGGCACGCCTTTGGATGCAGCCTGGATCCCAAGCAGGAATATTTGGAGATTTCTCTGTTTTGGGAACGAACATAAAGCAGTACTTGTAAATTAAGCCTAGATTTATTTGTGGCTTCTGTGACCATCAGAGGTGAGTTGCTTAAGACTGGCACCTCCCGCCCTCCTGGGAAAACAGCTGGAGGCCCCAAAGGCTGGGGTTCCTGCAGTCCTTGGACTAATGGGCAGCAAGGCTGGGGAAAAGCTGCAGAGGAAAAGGCAGGGGTTAGGAGGGCATGAGAGGCTGGTTCCATTAAGTTGAGGAGCCAAAGCGCCCGTTGTCCTTTAACCAGCACCAACAAGGGAAATGACCCTGACCCTTTGCAAAACACCAGGCAGCTTGCAGTGGATGCTTAACCAGTGGCCGCCCTGGCCTGGGCTGCAGATTTCAATCTGCACTAAAGTTTTATCTCTCCCTGTCTCCCTGTGCCAGTTTCCCCAATGTTTCTCGACATCACATTAACTCCCCTCCCAGTACAATAATCGACTCCAATCTGCTATTATCACGGAAATAGAAGAGGTAAAGTGCCTGTAATAGGATCCAAATCAAATCACTTTCACTTCAGCCGGCTTTTGCTGTGAAGCCAAGGATTCCCCAGAGAGATTCAATACAGAGAAACACCTGCAGACACAGGCTGAGGCCCAGAGAGGAGATGGAACACGACAGGCCTCGCTGGCCTGTAGCATCTCCTTAGTTACCAGACTCTCACCTCAGGAGTAATGACCTGAGGCAGGCTCTGATAAACCGGGACCTCCAAGGCAGAGCCAGGATCTGACTCCCATTCCATCCAACCTGTCCTGAAGCAACACGTTAGTTTGCAGTTCACAGCACTGGGCCTCCGGTTACATGTCCTTTCATGAAGTGTTGGCTTTCATGGCTGTTGCTTTGCTATGAATGACTGCTTGTTCTTTGAGCAGTCTACCCTCAAGGAAAAAATTACATGTACGTATTTGCTCTTAAGAAGTAAGAAAGGTCAGAGCAAATTGAATTGAATGTAATTCAGACCTGGCCAGTGGAGGGAGATAGGGAAAGCCCAGGGAATCTTCCCTTCAGTCATTTCTGCACCAGCGTGGCACACTTTGACTCCCATGATGCATTCCGAGATGGTTGTAAGTTAAGGCCCTTTAGAGTGAAGTCTTTTCTGTATCTGAGTTCATCAGTTCACGGCTATTTTGTTGACTTTTCCCCATGCCTATTTCTGGTTCTACAGCAATGCTACATACGTTTGTGATCATATCCTGACTTCCCATTTGGGCTCAGGCTCTGACACTGACACAGACTTGGAGGAAGATCTTACAGTGTATGCTGACTCATATGCCAGATTCTGAAGGTTTCTGCTGCACAGACTAATTGGTAGTTTCAGCAAGTGAGTTATCAGATAAGCAAAAAGAATAATTATAATCTTCATTTCACAGACCTACCTAAAAATGACAGCAGATATTTCCAGAGCAAACAATTGAGTGGAAACATCCTTAACAGGAGTCTCCTCCAGTATTCATTTCTAGTTTTGCCTGTGAATGGCATCTGAAAAGCAGGAAAAAATGGGTTCAGTAATAATTTAAAAAAAAAATCAAAGATGCTATGCTTGCATTAACATTTTATCCCTTTCTAGTCATGTGACTTTGATAAATATCTTAATCTTTCTGAACCTTGAGTTCATCATCAATAGAATCTATCCTCCTAAACAGTCATGAGTATTACATAAGGCCAGGATTTAGAAGTGCTTTGTTGTTTCTAAATCAGTATACTGATACGAGGAAGTACAAATTTTATGAAGGTTTTTGTAATCAAGGTTTTAAAAGGTAAAACAATGAACATTTCTTCTGAAAATACATTTAAAAGGATCAAGAACTATCTGTGATGATTTGAAATATGGGACCCTTTGCAGGAGTGGTTCTGCACTCAGACAGCTTGGTCATGGCCAGCATGTAGTGTTATCAGACCAGATCTCTGCCCTCAGGGCAACTGAGACTGTGAGAAGAGGGGTAGGCAACTTGCAGGCCTTCGGGGGCCAGGTGAACTTGGAAAGTTGTGGCTTCTGAAAGGGTCATTCCAGGTTTCTTGTGAGAAGAAAGGAGGAGGCATTCTCAATGGACCACTGAATGGATTCTCCAGGGATGAATCCATTAGTATGATTTATGTCTGGGTTTCTGCATGATCTCAGAAACCTTAAATTATAAGCTGGATCTAAGGGAAAATGGTTTCATGGGGAACATTGATATGAGAGAATAGTCAATTGCTGTTAACACTGACAAGTGTGTTTTCTTTAAAGCCCTTGTTATAGTTTGCTTTTAGCTGCGGCAACACCCCATCTCAGGCTTTCAGAAGATAGGAGGGTGTAGTGTGAGTGTGGCAGGGTCAAGACTAAGTTGAGACAGGGTGATATCTCCTCCTATTATACAAATGGTTACCTGAAGCCAAGACAGGTCTGATTTTATGCAATTCATTCATTTAATGAAAATATGTATCAAATATATAGATAGTGATTTAAAATGCATAGCTTTGGGGAGTGTTTTTTCCTTTTATAGATACAAGGGTACATAAAAAAAAAAAAAAATCACACAGTCCAGGTGGAGGTTTGAAAAGAATGAGTGTTTTTATTTTGTCTGCTCAACAAATGTCTGTTGCATGCCCACAGTACCTGAAGCACATGGATCATGAGACATCCTTCATGTTTCCGTGGTGTGTGTGTCCTGCATTGGGGAAACAGGAGGGCAATTAGGCTTTCATGCAAGAAGTTCTGCTCATGGAGAGCACTTGAGGAAGAAGGGCAGAGAACTTGTGTCAGGCTTGCTGGGGACTTGCTGGGGAATGCTGCTAAAGAGGCGATGCTTGAGTGCACCCAGGGAGGCAGTGTAGGAGGTTGTCAGATTGAGGGAGCACAGGGCGGAGGCAGTCCCAGGAATAAAAAAACATTAGGTGGAAGGTTATGGAGGTATGAGGGAAGCATGTAACAGACATCATTTTTCTGGGTGCACTGGTGAGTTCACCAGAAATTACTACACCAGTGAAAACACACACTTTCTTTCACAGGAACTGACTTACACTTCTGACAGAAGAATGCAGAACCCTTAGCAGCCTCTGACCTTAGAATGGCTAGTGTGCCCAGGGAGTGAGCCCAGGAGCAGCTGGACTGCCCTGTGGTCCCTGACATACCTCCTTGCCTGTGTGCTGTCACTTCAGTCATGGTCAGCTCTTTGTGACCCCATGGACTGTAGCCCGCCAGGCTCAATGGGATCTGTCCATGGGATTCTCCAGGCAAGAACCCTGGAGCGGGTGGCCATGGCCTCCTTCAGGGGATCTTCCTCACCCAAGGATCGAACCCTTGTCTCCTGTGCCTCCTGCATTGCAGGCAGATTCTTTACCACTGAGCCACTAGGGAAGCAACATGCCTCCTTACCTGCCCTCTTCTTAATGGGCTCCTTCAGCGTGAGCACCTAGTATGTCTAAGGCACTGATGCCTGCATCTTTAGAGTAAGAGGCCAAGGCTCAGTCCCTTGCTCAATGACAGAGAATTAAACGATTGCATCGAAAATTGGTGCAGTCAGTCAAAGCCACAGTGATTCCAAAGCCAGGTCCTCAACCCCTTCCTTCACTTCCGACTGAATAATTGCATGGAACCTTACCCATGTACCTCCCATTGCCTTGTCTCACTGCTTAGAGATGTTGCCAGATCAGGTCTTTATGATGGTGAAGGTGAGCATG
Source organism: Odocoileus virginianus (assembly GCF_023699985.2). NCBI lineage: Eukaryota > Metazoa > Chordata > Mammalia > Artiodactyla > Cervidae > Odocoileus > Odocoileus virginianus. Next base: position 46,840,347 of record NC_069689.1, on the reverse strand, counting down.
GGGAAGAAAATTAAAGCGACTTTCTCCAAACCCACCAGTTGCTATTGTTTTTTCAAACCTTTCCTTCCCACCAGCAGCTGAAAGGGGTCCAACAGCATTATAAGGAAAGTCTGTCTGTCCTTTGGAAAACTCTGTCCATGATCTTCTCATGCTCCAGGGGACTCCAGTGCATGTTACACTATTTAAAACTCTGGAAAATTACACCCTGCAAAGAAATCTGATGAATTATGTGTTCATCAGATTCCTTTGATTTCACTTGTCCTATATCCTTGTCAACATCTTGAGGAAAGAGTGTCTGAGGAACACAGTTTGGGAAACACAATCTCTTCCTGGCATTGCTACTTCTTTTGAGCATCATCATCACCACTAAACCTTTTTTCCTTTTATGCAAGAGGCACTGGGTTAGTCTGATAGAGCTGCCATAACAAAATACCATAGACTGGGTGACGTAAGCGACAGAAGTTTATTTTCTCATATTTCTGGAGGCTGAAAGTCCAAAACTAAGGTGCCGTCACACATGGCTTATCCTGAGGGCCCCTCTGTGGCTTGCAGATGGCACCTTTCTCTCTGTGTTCTCACGTGGTCTTTCCTGTGTGTGTTTGGTCTGTTGTCTCTTCCTCTTGTCCGAGTAGCAGTCATATTGGACTGGTCTCACCTTTATGGCCTCATTTAACCATAATTACATCTTCCTTTTATTTTATTGGAATATGATTGCTTTACAGTGTTGTGTTATTGTTTGCTGTACATAAGAAGTGAATCAGCTGTACATACACATATATCGCCTCCCTTTTGGACTTCCTTCCCATTCACATCACCATGGTGCATTAAGTAGAGTCCTCTGTGCTATACAGTAGATCCTCATTAGTTATCTCTTATATACACAGTATAATGTATACAGTATCAGTCCCAATCTATCTCACCTCCCTACTTCCCCCTTTGATATCCGTACATTTGTTCTCTATGTCTATATCTCTATTTCTGCTTTCAAATAAGTTCATCCATACCATTTCTCTAGATTCCACATATATGCATTAGTACATAATTTTTATTTTCAAAAAGATACATATACCCAAATGTTCATTGCAGCACTATTTACAATAGCCAGGACATAGAAGCAACCTAAATGCCCATCAACAGCAGAATGGATAAAGATGTCATATATGTATATTTATGTATATACACAATGGAATATTGCTCAGCCGTGAAAGGAATGAAATTTCACCATTTTCAGAGATGCAAATGGATCTAGAGATTGTCATACAGAGTGAAATTTAGCTATATCTTTAAAGGTTCTATCTCCAAATAGAGACATATTGGGCATTAGGGCATTAACATATGGATTTTAGGAGACAAAATTCAATTTGTGGAGACCCCTTTCTCCACCCCATTTCTACGACAAAGTAGCCACAGCAGTGAAACCAGTTTATTTTTATGAAATACATAATGTTTGTTTCAATTGCAGTGGTTATTTAACTCTTGGAAGAACCATCACTGGCATGATATAAATTTAAAGGGAGAGAAAGTTAGGAGATGTCTGGAGACTCCCATGGACAGAGGAGCCTGGCAGGCTACAGTCCATGGAGTTGCAAGAGTCGGCTGTGACTTGGCGACTAAAGAAAGAAGGGCGTAGAAACACTTTTCCATTACATTTACTGTTATTATCAAAGGACAGAACACTTTGGGACTTACCAAATGAGCTGGTTCTCTGGAGAATGAAGAGAGGAGTCAGCTGGGGGCCTTCTACATCCTGGCCACAACAGAGGGGCGAACATCTGACCATAATGTCTAGGTGACATTTGCTCTGTGTTTGCTATCAGTGCTAAGAAGCTCCAAGGTCCATCATAAACTTTTGTAGTTTTCCTAAGAAAAGAGTTCTTGATAGAATTAGTTTCACTCCCATTTTGTTGTTTCATATTCCAGGTTATATATTTTTTGGTCTTGATGTATGTGTTTTTTAAGCTACTGTGTTTCTAAGCTAAGTTTAGGCATTGAGTGTGCTGGTGACAATTCCCCGGGAAACAGCTGAGTGAGTTCTTGTTCTGGTGGAAAGACAGCAGGAGACTCGGGAATAAAGAAGACAAGGAAACTGGCCTCAAGGTAATTAGAGGCAGACACTCTAGGGCCTTCTCCTCAAGAGGGAACATGAAGAATGTTCACCATTATTGAAACAGGTGATCAGATCCATTCTCACCTCTTGGGCTTCAAAAGCATCATATGTTCAACAGGCTTTTGTGATTTCCTTGGAGCCCTTCTGTTTGATTTGAAGCTAATCCCTGACAATTGCCTTAGCATCACCTCAGCTGGAACCAATAATTAATTGAATAATTTTAAAACATATCTCAAATGTAAATAGACCAGGATTTTTCATTTGTAAGGCGGAGGTAATAATGCTATCTTCACAAATATATTTTTTGTTTTGTCTTCATAGATTTTTAAGGACCTAACTAGATGTTATAATGCACAAACACTCAGAATAAACTTTTATTCTTTCTCTTCCTTCTCTTTCCAGAATTTCTTTCTTTTGACCCATCTTCATTCTCCATGTACTTTCCCCAGTCTTTCTGCTGTTTCTTTAAATGATTCTAGCATATTTTATACAGACTCTTTAAAAATATATAATTTTCTAAAATAACCGCACAAAATTTTATAGACTTTTAACTGCAAGACTCCCAGGGGAAACTCCCCGAGAGATCAAAGATAAATTGAGGGGAAGGGCTACATATGAGGCTTTATTTTATTCTCCTCTCCCTCTTATTGCTTCCCTAGTGGCTCAGGTGGCAAAGAATCTGTCTGCAGTGCAGGATATCTGGGTTCAATCCCTCGGTTGGGAAGATCCCCTGGAGAAGGAAATGGCAACCCACTCCAGTATTCTTGCCTGGAGAATCCCCATGGACGGAGGAGCCTGGCGGGCTACAGTCCATGGAGTGACAAAGAGGAGGACACAACTCAGCTGCTAACACTCCCTCTTAGGACAATTACGGATAGAGCTGAGCACAGAGTAGGCACTAAGAGCAGTTTAAACTGAAAGGGGGCAGAAAGCAAGATTTAAAAATTCTGTAAAGTGATAGGTGATACTGACAATTGCAGAATTTGACTTCAGAAAGAAGGCCTCTGACTTCTGTCATTTCTATTATGACACATATTCTGTAGGAGAGTTCATTTATGTCTGTCCCATATTCATATATATGCAGACATCTTCCATTAAATATTTCTGGAGTAATCTGATATATTGATGATTATAAAATAGCTACCATTTATTGAGCGCTTATAAATGTCAGGGATTCTAAGTGCTTGACATGAATCATTTCAATCAGTGTTAAATATGTTAATGTGCTGTGCTGTATACCACATGTATCATATATTGCACACATACCCCTCTTTCTAATTTGACTTCCAAAGAAAAAATATATAGTCATGTTTGAGAGTAGAGTTGTCCTGAGAATGCTTAATTCCCATTCTAATAAACATGTAAATATTTAATACTATCTGGGTACCTCTTTCGGTATTCATACTGTCTCCCACAGAAATGTTGGTATTACTTTTCATGATTTTGTAGGTCAAGTGAATAAGGCTATTGGATTTAAACTTGATCTTGGGTATTTCTTTTGAGACCCCTCCTTTCAGGTATGTCAGTTTAGCAATTCTCAGAGTCAGTTCATCAGTTTCATTTATGAGAAGATTAAGAGTTGAACATGAGGAGAGGACAAAATATCTTCAAAGCACTACATAAAATTGTAATTGTTATTTTCTTAAATTTTTATAATCCTTTGGCAAAATGCCAAATGTTTGGCTTAAATACACTGCTAGCTAAGAAAAAGATTTCAGATTTTGTTCAATAATAGCTGAGTGGATCACTTGAAATAAACCATCATGTATTCTAAAAAAATGAGTTGTACCTGTGCTCTATGACATTTCTGGGCAGATAGTTCCATATTGTGTATCATTTATGGATAAACAGAAGCATTCCCCACATTGCTATACCCACGGTAGCACTTGTATCATTAGAAAATGATAGTGGTGACTGAGAGTTTTTGACTAATTAGGTTTCTTGGATAATAAGAGCTTTTTAATAAGGTACATATCATTTACAATATTGCTAATGAAATGTGAAAGCGATTCAGTACCCGGTAAGATAATGGCTAACTTGTTTTAATTGTTAACATTTTTTTCTTGCCTTCAATGACACAGTCATTATTTCCCAGTCACCACTTATCATGAAATCCAAGAGGATTAATGGTTTCACTTATACCGGCGAAAATGTTTAAGCTGTCCCGATTATCAGTGCAGTTGGAAAGAATAATGGTTATTTGTCATCGCGTTTAGCAGGAGAATGAATTGTCCCCCTTACAGTAGTGCCATTAACCCTTTGAGGAAGTGGTAATAGAGTTTTACAGCAGAGCTGGAGAATGCCAAGATTTAGGATTGGCTGTTCCAGTGAATGAGCCTTATTTTCATCCATGACCCTCTGAAAGAATTGCATCCTCTCCTGGCAGAATCAGAAGCAAATAGTTTAGCTTGCTATATGATTTTGGATATCTGAAATTAAAACTAGATAGCAATTTATCTATTCTGATGATGAATGAGCAAACTGATACATTAAAAAAATAATCAAGGGAAATGTGAATTCTAGAAAAAGATAGAAAATGTTTGTAAATTACTTTCTCCTTACCTCTTCTGTTAAAGAAATAGAGAAAAATGTGGAAACCTCTGGGTTTCTCATCCCAATTCTGATTATGTTTTAACATGAATGCTACATTTTATTAGACCTTTTGTCTACTTCAAAAATTCTTAGCAATCTGCCTTAACCATAAAAGATAATGATTATCCTTAACCATATGGTTAAGGATATGGTTAAAAGATAATGATTATCTTTAACCATATGGTTATTCTTAACCATAAAAGATAATGATTAAGGAAACTTTCTCAATTTTTAAAAACTTAAAATGATATTAGTTGAGGAGAAAGGCTGATAAAAATCATGCCTTTGATCTGCTGAAAATTTAAGCATAAAAATACACATCTGCTGCCTTAAATTTAATATTATGGCTTCAGGGAATAGTTTCAGTGAAGGCTCGCACGGTAAAATAAAATCACTGTATCAAAAAAAATGCAGGGCTATGTTAAGAAAATCAATATTTGCCTTCAGTAAAATTAACAGAATGTCTCCCTTTCTGGAAGACGGCACCGGCTGGAATGGAATGAAGCGCCTCTCCCATCAGGTCGCCTCACTGACTGAGCAGCGCAGGAAATGGCCTCGCTGCTTCTGTGGCCCCTCACTCACCCTCCGGGGGCTGCAGCATTAGGGCAGCTCTAATTCACAGAAAGGAGCGCAGTCACGAAGCAGCGGCGCTTCTCAGGAGGGCACCCAGAGCAGACCAGGGCGAGGCGACGGGAGGCGAGAGGGCAGCGGCAACAAAAATAAAGCGTGTTTCAGGAGATAGAGCTTGGCCGCCTTATCTTGTTACAGTGAAAACAGTGTTCTGTCTCCTCTGGAGAAGTGACCACAACTCAGCCTTGTCAGGCAACGTGAGGCTTGTTCTGCCCAGCCCTGGATGGTGAGAAATCTATTTCCTAAAAGCACAGAGCTGTGGAGAATTCTCTTGCTTTCCAAAGCCTCCCATTGTAACAGGAGACGGCGACCAGGAGACCATGGTTCCTTTCAGCAAGACCATAAAGGCCGACCATTCCCTTTACAAAAGCGAACTCTAGCCCCAACTCATGAATGAACCAAGTTTCAAAATGGAGTAGGATGTTTCTGGAAGTAAAATGCAGGCGGTTGAGATGTGAATAGAAATTACATTACTCAGTATTGTAGGGGAAAAATACTGCCTCCTCAGACACCTTCCATCCATGGAAGGAAGATGGTCAGTATGTGGAGGAAGCTTCTGGCATCATCACTGTCTTGTTGTGTGATCTATTGACAAGATAGTGTTTCTTTGAGATGGTAAAAAAGACCATTTCTGCAGGAGCCCCATGAGGTGGGCTGAAACTACACAGCCCAGCCATTTTAGATATAAGAGGTCAGGGGAAACAGCTGCCAGTAAAAGAAAAGATATGGAAAAGAAAAACAAAACGGGGGAAGACAAGAAGGGGAAAAAAAGAAATAAAGGAGTAACAGGACACATGGTGTCTGAATGGTCAAAATACAGTTATACAGGCAGAGCTGCAGATGTGGCTGACAAAATTACAGTGGGAATTTAGTGAGCAGATCCAATTCAGAGTGTCTGACAACAATGCGATTGTGGTCTGCTTTGCAGATTGGAGTCTTTGTTTCTAGAACACTGGCTTTTTGAGTTCCCCTGACTTCATTTGGTGAAGAGCGATTCTGGTGGGAAATGAAGCTCGGGATGATGATGTCCCTGAAAGACAGTACCAGCCAACTACCCAATGAGAACTTAATTCCTTCATCATGAAGTTCAGCACCTTCTCAGTTACAAAACAAAATAGTACCATAGCCTTTTTCAGCCAGACAGATGCTTGATTTTAAAATAGCACAGGATAAGATAAAATTTAACTTGTATTCTTGTCTCTAAAATAAATGTACATGCATTAAGTGAGTCAGTAAAGCAAATAAAGATCCCAAACAGTCTTCTCTTTAAAATCCTGATGACAGATGGCGTGGTGAAACAAGGAATCCCACAGAGGCCCTTGTCCCCAGGAAGGTGAGTAGCAGTCTTAAAATCAGAATTATTTTAAAATTAGGATGTTTAAAAGATTTTTCTTTATTAATGCGTGCATTCATGCTATCGCTTCAGTGGTCTCTGACTCTTTGCGACCCTGTGGACTGTAGCCCGCCAGGCTTCTCTGTTCATGGAATTCTCCAGACGAGAATATTGGAGTGGATTTCCATGCCCTCTTCCAGGGGGGTCTTCTGCAGCCAGAAATCAAACCCAGGTGTCCTGCAACTTCTGCACTGAGGGCAGATTTTATATCCCTGAGCCACTGGAGAAGCCCTCTTTATGAATACCTACTTTAAATTCAGTCTCTTGTGTCAGATTATTGTAAAATTAGTGAGTATGCATGTCTTAGTACTAAGCATGAAGCAACCGGATTGACTGTTGTCTCAAGTGTTTCACTTTGTCAGCCTAATAGACCTTTCGTGGTGGTGTTGTTGCTTAGTCACTGAGTCATGTCCAGTTCTTTGCATCCCTGGTGGCTCTGTGATAAAGAATCCACCTGCCAATACAAGAAATGTGGGTTCGATCCCTGGATCGCAGAGATGCCCTAGAGAAAGAAATGGCAACCCACGCCAATCTTCTTGCCTGGGAAATCCCATGGAAAGAGGAGCCTGATGGGCAACAGACTTTTAGTGAAGAGGCACATAAAACAGTCTTTAAAATTCTGGATCAGAAAAGAAACAAAAAAGTAAGATGTTTCCTGAAGTCTAGAAAGGCAGCTGACATTCATAAAGAAAATATGGTAATAGGAGGAAGGTTCTTTTATAGCAGTGTAGAGGCCACAGTGGTAACAAATGAATGAAAGTTGAATTTGAGGCATCCTGGTCTTGTGGTAGGAGAATAGCAGCTTGACTGTACTGAATGGCTGCCTAACTCCAGTTTTATTTTTCTCAATTATGACCACCTCTGCTATGCCAGCTGGAAGCCAATATTCTGATTTTCTCCCAGTATTTATTATTCTGGAATCTGTACTCTCCGTCTCCTCCAAAGGGCACATTTTTAATTGACATATTTCAGGAAATATGTTAGGTCAATTAAGCTGAGAATGTGCCAGATATATGCAAAATTCTAGTTCTTTCATAAAAGGTTCCTAAAATGATTGTGTTTACATTTTCATCATCACTTATTTTTAAATCACAATTTACCTGTACAAAAAAAAAAAAAAGTTTCCTGCTATTTAGTAGTTTAGCTTCACAAATTCCTGTTGTGTCCTGTTCCCTTAACAACTAAACAAGACCATGATACATAATTAGACATTTTTAATGTGTTTGTATTTTGGAGCAGGGTGATCATTTCATGAAAAATAACACATGTTCTGGTTGGTGAAGCAGTGCTAATGGAAAATCAGGTGAGTGAATTTCCCTCAAATAATTGGCTTACCTGGTAATAGAAATAATGTACTAGGGCTCTAGGATGCCATCAAATGCCCTGGTTCAGATGCTATGGCAGGTAATGCCTAGATGCCTTTAAGGGCAATTGACACTCCCTGTCTCACATAACCCATTGATGATAGTCAAAACGATCCCAAAACACTATTTCCACTGACCTGGAAAAATCACCAGGATCATACATCAAGAAAGTAAAAACCTAAAGGATATATATTTATGGACAAGAGCATGAATGTTTGGAAAGTATAGAATAAGATGAAAACATTGAGGTGGGTATCGTCTTTGCTGATGTATGTCTCCCTGTGTTTTTAACTACTGATATCTGCAGTAATTTTACTGACATTTACTGAGTACTTACTGTGTGAGTGTGTGAGTTCATTTCGTCCAATCTGCATAATGATCCTACAGAGTAAGAGCTATTGTTGTTGCTCAGTCACTAAGTCAGGTCCGACTCTTTGGGACCCCATGGACTGCCGCATGCCAGGCTCCCCTGTCCTTTACAATCTCCCGGAGTTTGCTCAAACTCATGTCCATTGAGTCAGAGATGCCATCCAACAGTCTCCTCCTCTGTTACCCACTTCTCCTGTCTTCAGTCTTTCCAAGCATCAGTGTCTCTTCCAGTGAGTTGGCTGTTTGCATCAGGTGGCCAAAGTGTTGAGCTTCAGCTTCAGCACAGCCCTTCCAGTGAATATTCAGGACTGATCTCCTTTAGGATTGATTGGTTTTAATGCCTTGATTTCCAAAGGACTCTCCAGCACCACAATTTGAAAGCATCGATTCTTTGGCACTCAGGCTTCTTTATGATCCAGCTCTCACAATGGTACATGACTACTGGAAAAACAATAGCTTTGATTTATACAGATCTTTATAAAGTGATGTCTCTTCTTTTTAATATACTGTCTAGGTTTGTCATAGCTTTTGTCCCAGTGAGCAAGTGTTTTAATTTTGTGGCTGCTGTCACCATCTGCAGTGATTTTGGAGCCTAGAAAAATAAAGTCAGCCACTGTTTCCACTGTTTCCCCATCTATTTGCCATGAAGTGAGTGACTGGATACCATGGTCTTAGTTTTTGAATGTTTTAAGTCAGATTTTTCACTCTCCTCTTTCACCCTCATCAAGAGGCTCTTTAGTTTCTCTTTACTTTCTGCCATTAGAGTGGTATCATCTGCAATTCTGAGGTTGTTGATATTTCTCCTGGCAATCCTGATTCCAGCTTGTGAGTCATCCAGCCTGAAATTTCTCATGATGTACTCCACATATTGGAGAGGGAAATGGCAAACTACTCCAGTATCCTTGCCTGGAAAATCCCATGGACAGAGAAGCCTGGTGGGCTGCAGTCCATGTAATCACAAAGAGTTGGGAACGACTGATATACTCCACATATAAGTTAAATAAGCAGGGTGACGGTACACAGCCTTGATGTACTCATTTCCCAATTTTGAAACAGCACATTGTTCCATGTTCCAGGAGGCAGGTAAGGTGGTCTGGTATTCCCATCTCTTTAAGAATTTTCCAGTTTGTTGTGATCCACACAGTTAAAGGCTTTAGTGTAGTCAATGAAGCAGAAGTAGGTGTTTTTCTAGAATTCCCTTGCTTTCTCTGTGATGCAATGGATGTTGGCAATTTGATCTCTGGTTCTTCTGCCTTTTCTTTTCTTTTTTTTTTCATTTATTTTTATTAGTTGGAGGCTAATTACTTTACATCATTGCAGTGGTTTTTGTCATACATTGAAATGAATTAGCCATGGATTTACATGTATTCCCCATCCCGGTCCTCCCTCCCACCTCCCTCTCCACCCGATCCCTCTGGGTCTTCCCAGTGCACCAGGCCCGAGCACTTGTCTCATGCACCCAACCTGGCTGGTGATCTGTTTCACCCTAGATAATATACATGTTTCAATGCTGTTCTCTTGAAACATCCCACCCTCGCCTTCTCCCAGAGTCCACAAGTCTGTTCTATTCTGCCTTTTCTAAATCCAATTGTGCATCTCGAAGTTCTCACATCACATACTGTTGGAGTTTAGCTTGAAGGATTTTGACCATTACCTTGCTAGCATGTGAGATGAACACAATTGAATGGTAGTTTGAACTTTCTTTGGCATTGCTTTTCTTTGGGATTGGAATGAAAACTGACCTTTTCCAGTCCTGTGACCATTGCTAAGTTTTCCAAATTTGCTAGCATATTTGAATGCAGCACTTTAACAACATCATCTTTCAGGATTTTAAATAGCTCAGCTGCTATTCCATCACCTCTGCTAGCTTTGTTTGTAGTAATGCTCCCTAAAGCTCACTTGATTTCACACTCTAGTATGTCAGCTCTAGGTGACAACACCATCATGGTTATCTGGGTCATTAAGATCTTTTTTGTATCATTCTTCTGTGTATTCTTGCCACCTCTTCTGAATCTCTCCTGCTTCTCTTGGGTCCTTGTCATTTCTGTCCTTTCTTGTGCCCATCTTTGCACGAAATGGTCCCTTGGTACTGCCAGTTTTCTTTTTTTTTTCCTTTTTTTTTCATTTATTTTTATTAGTTGGAGGTTAATTACTTTACAATATTGTAGTGGGTTTTGTCATACATTGACATGAATCAGCCATGGAGTTACAGTTTTCTTGAAGCGATCTCTAGTTATTCCCATTTTATTGTTTTCCTCTATTTCTTTGCACTCTTCACTTAGGAAAGATTTCTTCTCTCTCCTTGATGTTCTGTGGACCTCTGCATTCAGTAGGGTGTGTTTTTCCCTTTCTCCTTTGCCTTCTGCTTCTTTCCTCGTCTATCTGTAAGGGCTCCTCAGACAGCCACTTTGCCTTCTTGCATTTCTTTTTCTTTGAGATGGTTTTGGTCACTGCCTCCTGTACAGTGTTACAAACCTCTGTCCATAGTTCTTCAGGCGCTCTGCCCTATCTAATCCCTTGAATCTATTCGTTACCTCCACTGTATTATCTTAAGGGATTTGACTTAGGTATTATCTGATTGGTCTAGTGGTTTTCTCTACTGTCTTCGATTTAAGCCTGAATTTTTGCAATAAGGAGCTGATGATCTGAGTCACAGTCAGCTCCAGGTCTTATTTTCGCTGACTGTATAGAGCTTCTCCATTCAGCTGCAAAGAATATAATCAGTCTGATTTCAGTATTGATCATCTGGTGATGTCCATGTGTAGAGTTGTCTCTTGTGCTATTGGAAGAGAGTGTTTGCTATGATCAGAACTCTTATGGCCTCCTTTATACAGATAACAGTAGTCCAAACATGGTTTATACAAGTTTCCCAATATGATACAACTAGTAAGTGGTAAAACCAACATTTATCTTCAGACAGTCTGAATCCTGGATCTGCTAGCTTCAACAGGATTCAGTACTGCCTCCTCAGTATAGTGGAAGGAGCAACGATGCACCATTCTTTCTACTCTCAGGAACTGCTGGACATCACTAAGTTTTAAGTAGAGGGAAAACCTGGATCACAAATTTTATTTGCTTTTTAAAAATAAATTATCTGATTAGTTTTTAGATAAAGAAGGTACATTTTTTGAGGATGGAACAAATGAACAGATAAGGTGGGCTTGGAATAAGAAAAACATTCTCCTAAATTTGCTAGTCAAATGACCTTGGCAAAAGTACTTTGTCTCACTAAACCCGTCTCTTCATCTGCAAAATAATGAAATGCTCCCTCTTCAGAGGTGCTAGGACATGGTGTTTAGTTCCAAGCCAGTTTTCAATTTTTATTGGTGGCTCTTTTGTCATCAACGCTATTGAATTCCTTGACTTCTGTGAACTCAGGACAGTTCCCTTAGCTTTATTTAGATCTCATGTTATTCTAGACGTCTTTGTTTTGCGAATTCAAAAAATATGTTTACAGTTATTAATGCTCACAATTGTCATAATGCTTTTAGAAACCATTTTTGAATCTTTTTCCCAGATTGTCTTAGTATCTGAGACAATTATTAAGTAGTAACACATCTCGAGGATTAATGACAGTTTATTTGAGACATTGCTTTATTATTTAGAAATTTTACTAGGTTTTTACTGGAGGTTCTTACTTTATAACCTATCATGAAACTTCCACAAACTGTGTTGAGTCTTGGAAACAGAAAAATGAAAGCACAGAGATAAAGCCACATTCACAAAATTACTCAGCAGATTACTGCAGAAGATTACAATTTATATGTTTAATATATTTTATCACTCTTCATTTGGAAATGAGGTGGTTATTAAAATATATCAACCCACGCCAAATCACATCATTATATAGCTTTTAAAATTTTTGAAAATGTAATGGTGATAAATCTTGTGTTTATTTAAAGCACACTTTTCCACCATGCTCTTAACTGATGCAAAAATTATAGCTCTTAACTAAACTTCCTGAGGAGTTTTATTAAAATGACTATCAATACCTTGGACTTCTCAGGCAGCACTAATGCTAAAGAACCTGTCTGCCAATGCAGAAGATGTGAGAGATGCACATTTGATCCCTGGGTCGGGAAGATCCTCTGGAGGGAAGCATGGCAACTTCATGCTCCAGTATTCTTGCCTAGAGAATCCCATGGACAGAGGAGCCTGGCAGCCTACGGTCTATAGGCTTGCTATTTCTTATAAGGGCCCAACACGGGCCTTGGGCTGTGGTCGTGGCTTTCTAAGCATTTCTTTATATAAAACTTTAACTGATAGGTCAGCAAAGAGGGAAAGGGTTTAGTGTGAAGTGAGATCTTAGGTCTCTCAGGCTGAGCTTATTTTTAAGGTGATGGGAGAGAGGGGACACTAAAAGTGTCGCCTTACACATGCTCTTCCTGGGCCTGACAGGTCTGGTCCAAACTGCTTCCTCTCCTTGGCAGGTCATTTCCAGGATTGTCGTCCCTTGGAAATACATGGAAGATGGTGAAAATACACTGGACAAAGAAAGTTAGCAAGGCCTCCAATAGATAGAAATAGGAAAGGAGGAAGGTCACACCCCTTGTTTCCTTGTGAGACAGAGTGAAAAAAAAAATAGCCTTGGTTTTCTTCTATGATTGTTAAGGTGACCGTATTGCTCTTCATTTAGCTCAAAATAGTAGATAAACGATAACCCAAGATTGATGAACACTCACAGAATGAACATCCCCAGATTTGTCCGTTTACATTGATGACCTCATTACATACATACTTAGGATTATAAAAATCTGAAAACTTAATAAGTGACTTCTTCCTATCAGGAGTATTAATTACAAATTGATCATTGAATTTCAGTTCCCAAATGAGATCTTTCTAGTTGAGTCTAGATTGTTTAATTCTTTTCAAGATAGGCTATATGTTAGGGTATTTTACTATGGTTTAACAGGTTATTTTTTGACACTACACTTTAGGGCAGAGATGTTAAAAAATAAAATTAATGTGGATGGTCCCTAAACATACTGTGGTAATTATTCTGTGATATGTGGAAATCAAACCACGCTGCTGTACGGCTAAAACTTAGACACTGCTGTGTATCAGTTACATCTCAACAGCATGGGAAGAAAATTAATTTAAACATAAGATCTAATTGGAATTGACAAAATAATGAAATAACAGATGTTATGAATAGTTCTTTAAAAATGATGCTGTGAGTTTTATCAAGGCTCTGGCCCTAAAAAACAACTAAGTTTTGCACAATAATAGGAGAAGCTGAGTGACAGAGTTTTAAAAGAATTAATTTGATTTAGACAGATCTAGGTTCAAATTCTAATGCCAGGTGCTCTAGAGCAAATGAACAAATGTCCTCAGGTCTCCAGTTCTTTATGTATTATGATGAATGTTACTGCTTGCTCGAGGTTTGCTATTGGGATTAGTGTGTCTGGTCCACATTTCAGGACTCGACAGTTTATAACAACATCATGGCATATTTGCTGAAGGCAATGAGTGAGCAAGTCACAGACAGGCCCCTAAAGAGCCCTCCCTGCACTGTGCGTCTTCCCACAATTTGGCATCAGTTGGGACCATCAAGATCTCTGCACACTGGGTGTCTCATTACCAGAATTGCATGCTTAGATGTGGGTCAGCAGCAACGTGCTCTGGCATTTAGGAGTGTGTAGGGAGCCGGCTCAGCATCTGTCCACACGTTACCGGAGTCCAGATGCTCCTACTCTACCGTCACTAATATGAGTATTTGACATCACAAATCTCTCCTTTTTCCTGTTCACTGACCCCACTTCCTCTCTACCCTATAAAACAAACAAGCAATAATAAACTAAAAATCAAAGTGCGCGCGCACACACACACACAATGACCAGGTTCCTCTCATGGAATACTGCCATAGCTGAGGCATCTAATATAACAAACCAAGCTGTCGATTGACTATTCCTCTCTGTCTAGCTCTGGCCTCACATGCTTGTACACAGTCACCATCCTGCGTCTAGCATATTATCGTTTATTTCATTGTTCTGTAAAGTGCTCGGAGATGCAGAGTATGGAGAGCAGCATGGCGCTCTGGTGCAATTCAATTTAGTCAAATATCAGACATCCACATAGTGTAAATGAGTAAAGAACATGAGTAAAGAATCGGATCCAACTGCCTACTGGTGTAATTGACTTGACAGAGCCAGCCTGTGTCATTAGTCCTATAAACAGTTGCATTTACAACAATAAAACTGAAAAGCATGGAAATTAAAAGCTGTTAGGATTTTCTCTGGTGTGCATTTATCTTTGAAGAAGTGTGTGCACTCTCTAAACAAATTTTCTAATCTCTTTGGTAAACTGGCATCATAGCAAGCTGTGTCAGCAATGCCTTATATATCAAATGGTGATCAAATTTGTGATAGGTGAAGTGAGAGAAGGATGCATTGGGTTGATATGCTGACTTAATTGTCCAGTGCATGAATTTTCAGTGTTAATTTAATGGCATGGTATCCAGTTCCTGAACAGTAACCTAGGGTTGTATCTGGCAGTTGGAAGTTATTTTGGGGAATACTGTAAATAATATATTCATTGTCATAGAGAATTATGCAACTTAAATAACTGTTAGTCTGAAAGTTCAATCTGTGGTTTCTTAATAGTATGTCTCCTTAGTGACAATATTATTTGATGGACAAATGCCCACCCCACCCCCCGACCAAGTAATGTTCGGTTGATGAGCAGGGCCCTGTCAAACAACAGAAAGCATTCTGTAGAAGTGACCTTTTACTCACCACTCCCAACTCAAATCCCCATTAAAATGAGGCTTTGAGTATGTCTTCTGTGCATTCCCATGTCAACAATAAAGAACTAGAGTGTCTTTCTATCTCTAGTGATATGCCACTGGACCACTTAACCAAAAATTGAGAGAGTATATTACAAGACTAAAGAGCAGAGTTCAGAGGTCATTATAATTCTCATTAAGGAATGCTTCTGTGTACTGACTATAGGTGAGTTAATCGATATTTCTGTCTGAAAATGAGCTGACTTAGTAAAGATGGCTTTAATTGGCGAGATGCTATTCATAGAGATGGAACATTTATGGGTTTTCATGGGAGCAGCCCTCTTAGGTTACATGGTCTGTAGCAAGATGAGCTATGATAACTGAGATGACATAGATTTTGACATTTCAGGTCTCCCTAGAGTAAACAGCTTGGGTAATCTTTAGGATTTGGTCCACAGCTCCTCAATTCCAAACTGATACTTGTGGTTTGATATACACAAAGATAGAAGGAAGGATGGCTCATGCAAAGTTTGTGTTTTTGCTTTAATTCAACATTAGTCTCCTTAGTCTTGAAAGAGAAGAAACACTAAACTCATTGGTTTTCTGAATTATCATGAAAATTTCTTATCACAAGCATGGGCAATGATTTTCCCAGACACATTCAAATAAATACTAAATTGAAAAAGAGAGAGAAAAAGAAAAAAAAATAATGAACTTCACCATTATCCAAAGAGGATCATGAAAGACTCTAACACACTTTGCTTTTCCTGAAATTTTTACTACCAAATATTATTTTAAATTAAATTTCTTTTAAGAGTGTGTCAATAGATTTGAAGAGTGAACATGCTGTAATCTCCCACTTGTAATTTCATAAGCCTATAACTAAAACAAAATATAATTATAAAATGGTCATAAAGAACTATTATTTTTAATGACTTAAGAGATTCATGTGTCATATTAACATTGATTTTCAGATCCTGACTTTGTAAATACAAGAGAAAATGTGACCTTCTGAATCTACTGAAACTAAATAATACCACATATACTTAAGTCAGTTAAGGCACCACCAATTTGTCAAAAGTTTAAAATTATAAATAATGAAAATGCTTCTTATTGAACCCTTGACTCAGTTCACCAACTGGTTTCTGAAAAGGTTGAAAAACACCATCCTCATATGGGATACTTCAACTGAGAACTATTAACATGTAATTCTATAGTGGCTTACAGTTCATGGGATTTTTTAAACAGCTTTGTAGATCATATACAAATATACCTCTCACAAGTATTTTGAATACTTTTCTATCAGTTTGAATACTTTTTATGTCAGTTTGAATACTTTTCTAAACAGTTTAACTATCCAGGAGTGGGAGAAGAAATCATAATAACACTTAGTCCTTATAGATGCCAGCTTCTTGTCACTGATATTCATAAGGGAATTTGAAGGAACTATCAATAATACATTGATGAGAGAGAGGAGTCTACTATAATAGAGAAGAGGCAGGCATCAGCATTATTTAGAAGTAGAATGTGTTAAGTTAAAAAAATTATATATGCATGCATGCTTAGTCATGTTTGACTCTATGACCCCAGGAACTATAGCCCACCAGGCTCCTGTGTCCATGGGATTTCCCAGGCAAGAGTACTGGAGTGTGGAGCCATTTCCTTCTCCAGGGGATCTTCCTGACTGAGGGACCAAACCCTCATCTCCTATGTTTCCTGCACAGATTCTTTACCACTCTCTCTGTCTAGGAAGCATCAACAATGTGCAAATTGACAAAGCCTTGAGAAAATGGCTATATCAGAACTGTAGAATGTCGAATTTGATTTTTTTGAATGCTCATAAGCACAAAACCAGGTTAACCAAAATCAGGTTAATTTGACTAAGACATTTTGAGCTGCCCAACTTTCCTTGCTCAATGGGAACCTCACCCACCACTACAGATAAAATAATAAAACAAAAATTAATATAGAAAAAAATAAATGACATCTGCAGATGAAGAAATGGTAATTTTAATAATGTACATACTTTCCATCTGGCTCTGTTCGTTTCCAAGGCAAACTATTCAGTATGACGGTTATCCAAGTCTATGCCCCAACCAGTAATGCTGAAGAAACTGAAGTTGAACAGTTCTATGAAGACCTACAAGACCTTTTAGAACTAACACCCAAAAAAGATGTCCTTTTCATTATAGGGGACTGGAATACAAAAGTAAGAAGTCAAGAAACACCTGGAGTAACAGGCAGATTTGACCTTGGAATACAGAATGAAGCAGGGCAAAGGCTAATAGAGTTTTGCCAAGAGAACGCACTGGTCATAGCAAACACCCTATTCCAACAACACAAGAGAAGACTCTACACATGGACATCACCAGATGGTCAACACCGAAATCAGACTGATTATATCCTTTGCAGCCAAAGATGGAGAAGCTCTATAGAGTCAGCAAAAACAAGACCAGGAGCTAACCATGGCCCAGATCATGAACTCCTTATTGCCACATTCAGACTTAAATTGAAGAAAGTAGGGAAAACCACTAAACCATTCAGGTATGACCTAAATCAAATCCCTTTGATTATACAATGGAAGTGAGAAATAAATTCAAGGGCCTAGATCTGATTGACATATTGGCTGATGAACTATGGACAGTGGTTCGTGACACTGTATAGGAGACAGGGATCAAGACCATCCCCAAGAAAAAGAAATGCAAAAAAGCAAAATGGCTGTCTGAGGAGGCCTTGCAAATAGCTGTGAAAAGAAGAGAAGTGAAAAGCAAAGGAGAAAAGGAAAGCTATACCCATTTGAATGCAGAGATCCAAAGAATAGCAAGGAAGATAAGAAAGCCTTTCTCAGCAATCAATGCAAAGAAATAGAGGAAAACAATAGAATAGGAAAGACTAGAGATCTCTTCAAGAAAATTAGAGATACCAAGGGAACATTTCGTGAAAAGATGGGTTTGATAAGGTACAGAAAGGTATGGACCCAACAGAAGCATAAGATATTAAGAAAAGGTGGCAAGAATACACAGAAAAACTGTACAAAAAAGATCTTCATGACCCAGATAATCACGATGGTGTGATCACTCACCTAGAGCCAGACATCCTAGAATGTGAAGTCAACTGGGCCTTAGGAAGCAAAACTATGAACAAAGCTAGTGGAGGTGATGGAATTCCAGTTGAGCTATTTCAAATCCTAAAGATGATGCTGTGAAAGTGCTACACTCAATATGTCAGCAAATTTGAAAAACTCAGAAGTGGCCACAGGACTGGAAAACGTAAATTTTCATGCCAATGCCAAAGAAAGGCATTGCCAAAGAATGCTCAAACTACTACACAATTGCACTCATCTCACACACTAGTAAAGTAATGCTCAAAATTCTCCAAGCCAGGCTTCAGCAATATGTGAACTGTGAACTTCCAGATGTTCAAACTGGTTTTAGAAAGGCAGAGGAGCCAGAGATTAAATTGGTAACATCTGCTGGATCATTGAAAAAGCAAGAGAGTTCCAGAAAAACATCTATTTCTGCTTTATTGACTATGCCAAAGTCTTCAACTGTGTGGATCCCAATAAACTATGGAGAATTCTGAAAGAGATGGGAATACCAGACCATCTGACCTGCCTCTTGAGAAACCTGTATGCAGGTCAGGAAGCAACAGTTAGAACTAGACATGAAACAACAGACTGGTTCCCAATAGGAAAAGGAGTATGTCAAGGCTGTATATTGTCACCCTGCTTATTTAACTTATATACAGAGTACATCATGATAAACGCTGGGCTGGATGATGCACAAGCTGGAATCAAGATTGCCAGGAGAAATATCAATAACCTCAGATATGCAGATGACACTCCCCTTATGGCAGAAAGTGACGAACCAAAGAGCTTCTTGTTGAAAGTGAATGAGGAGAGTGAAAAGGTTGTCTTAAAGGTCAGCATTCAGAAAACTAAGATTGCAGCATCCAGTCCCATCACTTCATGGCAGATAGATGGGGAAACAGTGGCTGACTTGATCTTTCTGGACTCCAAAATCACTGCAGATGGTGATTGCAGCCATGAAATTAAAAGACGCTTACTCCTTGGAAGGAAAGTTATGACTAACCTAGACAGCATATTAAAAAGCAGAGACATTACTTTGCCAACAAAGGTCCATTTAATCAAGGCTCTGGTTTTTCCAGTGGTCATGTATGGATGTGAGAGTTGGACTATAAAGAAAGCTGAGCGCTGAAGTATTGATGCTTTTGAACTGTGGTGTTGGAGAAGACTCTTGAGAGTGCCTTGGAATGCAAGGAGATCCAACCAGTCCATCCTAAAGGAGATAGTCCTGGGTGTTCATTGGAAGGACTGATGTTGAAGCTGAAACTCCAATACTTGGGCCACCTGATGCAAAGAGCTGACTCATTGGAAAAGACCCTGATGTTGAGAAAGTTTGAAGGCACGAGGAGAAGCGGCCGACAGAGGATGAGATGGTTGGATGGCATCACCAACTCAACGGACATAGGTTTGGGTGGACTCTGGGAGTTGGTGATGGACAGGGAGGCCTGGCGTGCTGTGGTTCACGGGGTCACAAAGAGTAGGACATGACTGAATGACTGAACTGAACTGAAAGCTTGAAGAATCTAAGTACATTTCATCAATTTTTTCTTCTGTTTTCTGGAACCAGTGCCAATAAATGAAGTAATTGCACATCTACCATTTCCCACTTGTTCTGCCCACTGACTTGGTAACCTAATATTGGCTTTAGTCTTCAAGAGTTTAAAATCCATTTTCTGTAAGTTGGCTTCAGATTGTAACAACTTTAATAATATTTAGGAACAGTCTGTAATGGTTATAAGTTTAGAACCAGGAATAATAATTGTCTTTGGGGGGAAAAGGAATGTAAAAATGAAGGGGTACCCTGTACCAATTTCCATGCTTGAATATTGTTATAGACTGAATTGTGTCCACACACCCACCCCTGACCCGGACTTCCCTGGTGGCTCAGATGGTAAACAATCTGCCTGCAATGCAGGAGACCCAGGTTCAATCCCTGGGTTGGGAAGATCCCCTGGAGAAGGGAATGGCAACCCTCTCCAGTATTCTTGCCTGGAGAATTCCATGGACAGAGAAGCCTGGTGGGCCATAGTCCATGGGGCTGCAAAGAATTGGACATGACTGAGTGACTTTCACTTTCACTCCCCCAACCCCAAATTCGTATGTTGAAACCTTAACCTACAATATGACTTGTTTGGAGGTAGAGCTTTAAAGAGGTAATTAAGGTTAAATGAGGTCATAAATGTGGGATAACAATATGAATAGTGTCTTTAGAAGTAGAGGAAGTGACACTAGGGGTATATATCCACAGAGAAAAGTCATGTGAGGACACGACAAGAAGGCACACATCTGTAAGCCACGGAGAGAAACCTCAGAGACACCAAACCTGCTGCCCTTGGAACTGTCAGAGCAAAATTTATGTTGTTTAAGTCAGCCTCCTCTGCAGTTTTGCTTTGTGAAGGCAACTCTATATATTATTGTACTTTTACATACTTTATTTAATAAAATTCTCAAACTGTATGAGACTAATGCTGTTGTTTTTTCATACATCCCCTAAACATTTTTAGGCTAGTTAAGTAATTAGTCAAGTTTACAAAGTAGGCAAGTGCAGACCTGCAACTTCAACTCAGTTCTTCCCACTTGATGACCATGATGCTCTTTTTATCCTATCTCACTAGTATAAAAGCTAAATTCATCTAAGATCTGTGGATTTAAATGCTTATTATCTGAATGAGTATTATCTTATTATCATAAATGAGTATTTTTGAGAAATATATCCTGTTTTTTAGAACTTCATTTTACTTATGTTTGAGAAAATAATATCAATCGCTGTTATACAAGGATAACTTAAACCATAATGAAGGAATTGAATGAATAGACTGTATTCAATAGGTGTTTAATAATCGTTAGTTCCTTTCTATTCTCTGTGACTTCGTGAAACAAAACATATTTTAACAGACTTATTGAGGTATAACTGACATACAATCAACTGCCCATAATTAAACATTACAGTTTGTTACTTTGTCATACACACATTAAACCAGTATAATTAAGATAGTGAATTTATCCATTTATTTATAATTTCCTCATGCATGTTACGAATTCTTAGTTTACAGTACTCTCCACTACTTCCCTCATCCTATGTTTTTGTCCAAAAGTATTGTTGTTTTTTATTTTACCTTTAGGTCTATGATTCGTATTGTGTTTATTTTTGTCTGTGGTACAAGAAGTAAATCAGTTATTTATTTTTGCACAGAGACATCCAGTTGCTCCAGAATCACTTGTTGAAAAGCCTATATTTTCTTCCCTGAATTGACTTGGCATCTTTGTAAAACCAGATACTCACATGTATGTGTGTATGTATGTTTGTATGTATGTATGTATGTGTGTGTGTGAGTGTATGTGTGTATGTATGTTTTGTTTCTGGATAATATTCTGTTCCTTTGGTGTATTTGTTTATCTTTATACCTATGCCATGCTGTCTTAATTACCATTCATTGTAATTAAACTAAGCAGTATTAATCTTTCAGCTTTTTTGTTTTTCAAAGGTTTTGGATACTCTAGAGTGGATCTTTGAAAAATGAAAAGAAGTGAAAGTGTTAGTGGCTCAGTTCTCTCCTACTCTTTGCAGCCCCATGGACTGTAATCCATCAGGCTCCTTGGTCCATGGAATTCTCTGGGCAAGGGTTCTGGAGGGGGTAGTTATTTTTTTTTCCAGGAGATCTTCCCAATCTAGAGATCCAACCTGGTGTCCTGCATTGGAAACCCAGATCTTCAGATTTTCCTATAAATTTTGGAACCACTTTGCCAAACTTTCTAAACAAACAAACAAAATCTAGAATTTTGATTGAAATTGTGTTGAATTTAAAGATCAATTTGGGGAGAAGAAACTTCTTAATAATCTTGAATCTTCAGAACCATGAACAATTTGATGTGTCCCTATTTGTTTTTTATTGTATATATTTAAGCAGTACAATTTGATTTTCCATTTGTTCTTTAAT
Organism: Odocoileus virginianus; assembly: GCF_023699985.2. Classification (NCBI taxonomy): domain Eukaryota; kingdom Metazoa; phylum Chordata; class Mammalia; order Artiodactyla; family Cervidae; genus Odocoileus; species Odocoileus virginianus. Next base: position 46,818,145 of record NC_069689.1, on the reverse strand, counting down.
TTCTCATAGCAACATTTTGCATTTTTCAGTATATAGGTTTTGCACGTCTTTTGTCACATTTTATCCTTAAGCATTTCATACTGAGTCATGCTATTGTAAGTGGTGTTTTTCTTTTTAATTTCAACTTTGACTCTAATAGCATATAGAAATAAAATTGATTTTTATATATCAGTATGGTATCTTGTAACTTTGCTAAATACAGTTATTAGTTTTAATTCTTTATTTTATAGGTTCCATTGAAATTACCATAGAGTAATCTAATTCCTTAGTAAAATTATATTTCTTTCTTTTCAATCTGGATGTTCACTATTTACTTACTTACTTTCACATTAAGTACTAGTACTTACATTAAGTACATAGTACATTACTGCACTAGCAAGACCTTGTAGTCAAATGTTAAGGAGAAATGGTAAGATAAAAATACTTTGTTTCTGATCTTAGTGAGAAGCATTTAGTATTTAATCATTGAGTAAAATATTAATTTCAGGATTATCATAGATTTTCTTTATTTGGTTTAGAAAGTTTCTGTTTTTATTTACATTTAATTGAAATATTCTCATTTACCCCTTTGTTTATTCTTAACTGTGAGTTATTTAGAAGTGTGCTGTTTAGTTTCCAAATATATGCTAGATTTTCCAAAGATCTTTATGTTATTTCCCTCTGTTATAATCCAGTGATGGTCAGAGAGAATACTTTGTTAACCTTGAATTGTTTAAGTTTATTTGTTATTAAGGCTCAGAATATAACCTACCTTGACATATGTTCCATGTGTTTTATTTTCTTTTTTCATTAATTTTTATTAGTTGGAGGCTAATTACTTTACAATATTGTAGTGGTTTTTGTCATACATTGACATGAATTAGGCATGGATTTACATGCATTCCCCATCCCGGTCCCCCCTCCCACCTCCCTCTCGATCCGATCCCTTTGGCTCTTCCCAGTGCACCAGGTCCGAGCATTTGTCTCATGCATCCAACCTGGGCTGGTGATCTGTTTCACCCTAGATAATATACATGTTTCGATGCTGTCCTCTTGAAACATCCCACCCTGGCCTTCTCCCACAGAGTCCAAAAGTCTGTTCTATACATCTGTGTCTCTTTTTCTGTTTTGCATATAGGGTTATCATTACCATCTTTCTAAATTCCATATATATGTGTTAGTATACTGTAATGGTCTTGATCTTTCTGGCTTACTTCACTCTGTATAATGGGCTCCAGTTTCATCCATCTCATTAGAACTGATTCAAATGAATTCTTTTTAATGGCTGAGTAGTATTCCATGGTGTATATGTACCACAGTTTCCTCATCCATTCATCTGCTGATGGGCATCTAGATTGCTTCCATGTCCTGGCTATTATAAACAGTGCTGTGATGAACATTGGGGTGCACGTGTCTCTTTCAGATCTGGTTTCCTTGGTGTGTATGCCCAGAAGTGGGATTGCTGGGTCATATGGCAGTTCTATTTCCAGTTTTTTAAGAAATCTCCACAATGTTTTCCATAGCGGCTATACTAGTTTGCATTCCCACCAACAGTGTAAGAGGGTTCCCTTTTCTCCACACTCTCTCCAGCATTTATTGCTTGTAGACTTTTGGATAGCAGCCATCCTGACTGGCGTGTAATGGTACCTCATTGTGGTTTTGATTTGCATTTCTCTGATAATGAGTGATGTTGAGCATCTTTTCATGTGTTTTTTAGCCATATGTATGTCTTCTTTGGAGAAATGTCTGTTTAGTTCTTTGGCCCATTTTTTGATTGGGTCATTTATTTTTCTGGAGTTGAGCTGGAGGAGTTGCTTGTATATTTTTGAGATTAATCCTTTGTCTGTTTCTTAAGTTGCTATTATTTTCTCCCAATCTGAGGGCTGTCTTTTCACCTTGCTTATAGTTTCCTTTGTTGTGCAAAAGCTTTTAAGTGTCATTAGGTCCCATTTGTTTATTTTTGCTTTTGTTCCTAATATTCTGGGATGTGGGTCATAGAGGATCCTGCTGTGATTTATGTCGGAGAGTGTTTTGCCTATGTTCTCCTCTAGGAGTTTTACAGTTTCTGGTCTTACATTTAGATCTTTAATCCATTTTGAGTTTATTTTTGTGTATGGTGTTAGAAAGTGTTCTAGTTTCATTCTTTTACAGGTGGTTGACCAGTTTTCCCAGCACCACTTGTTAAAGAGATTGTCTTTTTTCCATTGTACATCCTTGCCTCCTTTGTCGAAGATAAGGTGACCATAGGTTCGTGGATTTATCTCTGGGCTTTCTATTTTGTTCCATTGATCTATATTTCTGTCTTTATGCCAGTACCATACTGTCTTGATGACTGTGGCTTTGTAGTATAGTCTGAAGTCAGGCAGGTTGATTCCTCCAGTTCCATTCTTCTTTCTCAAGATTACTTTGGCTATTTGAGGTTTTTTGTATTTCCATACAAATTGTGAAATTATTTGTTCTAGTTTTGTGAAAAATACCGTTGGTAGCTTGATAGGGATTGCATTGAATCTATAGATTGCTTTGGGTAGTATAGCCATTTTGACAATATTGATTCTTCCAATCCATGAACACGGTATATTTCTCCATCTGTTCGTGTCCTCTTTGATTTATTTCATTAGTGATTTATAGTTTTCTATGTATAAGTCTTTTAAAATAATATGTATTTTACTGTTGTCAGTTTAGAATATGTGGGTTGATAATTTTGTTCTGTTTCTATCCTTATTGGTTTTTCTCTAGTTGTTCTATTAATGATTGAGAGAAGTCTATTGAATTCCCTAGCTATTATTTTAGAGTTGTCTATTTCTCCTTGAAGTTTTATAAATTTTACTTTGGTTATTTAAAATGTCATCATCAAGCACATAGATATTTATGACTGTAATGTTTTCTAACAGAAGTTTACCTCTTTATCATTATAGAAGAATGACTTTCTTTATCCCAGGTAATATTCTTTGCTCTAAAGTCTGCTTGATATGATCATATTAAAATCACTATAGATTTCTTTTTATTAGTGTTAGGATAGTATGTCTTTTTATCCTTTTAGCTTTTAAATGGCCGTGTCTTTATAGTCAGCATAAACTTGGTTTACTTCTGATCACTCACATTTTCTTCCTTTTAATGGGATGTCTGAGGCACCTACACTTGCCTCATTTATTGACATGTTTATATTAAGCCTGTTTTCTCACTATTTTTATATTGGTCTCCTCTATTTCTTTTTTTATTTATTTCATTGCCTTCTTGTGTATCAGTTGTGTGTTCTTAAATGGTTAGATAGCATCACTGACTCAAGGGTCATGAATTTGAGCAAATTCCGGGAGATAGTAAAGGACAGGGAAGCCTGATGTGCTGCAGTCCATGGCATTGCAAAGAGTTGGACACAACCTATGGGCTGAACAACAACAACTCAGCATTATCCCCTCTATTGGCTTATTATCTATAATTCAAAAGGGATCTGAAATGGTATTTCTTTTGCACTTGATTTATCTTTCAGTACTTCGATTCTTCACTATCTGTATGTTTGGATTGTGTCTGAGGAGAAATGCTGTATAATTCTTACCTAAATACTTATGAAATTAAAGTGATGTTTTCCTCTAGAAACTTTAAGATTTTCTTTCTTAATTGATTTTCATAAATTTAAATATAATTTGGTGTAATTTTCTTCATGTTTCCTGTGCTTGGTCATTTTTGATCTTCCTGCATTTATGGGCTCATAACTTTTATCATATTTAGAAAATGTTCTGCCACTGTTTCTTGGACCATCTTTTTGGGTTCCCCTTCTTCTTTCCTATATGGACCTCCCAGATGGCCCAGTGATAAGGAATCTGCCTGCCAGTGCAGGAGATGTGGGTTCAGTCCCTGGAAGGGATTGATCTCTCAGGAAGATCCCTTAGAGAAGGAAATGGCAACCCACTCGACTATTTTTGCCTGGGAAACCCATGAACAGAGGAACCTGGCAGGCTACAGTCCATGGGATTGTGAAGAGTCAGACACAACTTAGTGGATAAACACCACCAACAACTTCTTTTCTATAAAAGTCTCTAATTAGATGTGTGTTAGGCTACTTGATGTTCTTTTTAAATTTGTTGTGTTTTTCTTTGAATTTCCTTTTAGATTGTTACTATTGTTCTGTCTTTAAGTCACCTAATCTGTTGTTAATACTATCCAGCATATTTTCAACCTCACTTATAGTTTTAACCTCTAGAAGTTTGAGTTTTTTTCATTCATATTTTAATGTTTCTATTAAACCCTCTGAGCTTATGGAATATAGCTAAAATCTCTGTTTTATGTTCTTGTACACTAATTCTAATTCTGCATCAGTTATTGGTGAGTTTTACTTGATTGTTTTTTTTCTTTTTATTATGGCCTTAGTTTTCTGCTTCTTTGTGTGATTTGTAACTTTGGATGCCAGACATTAGAAACTTTACCTTTATTGGTACCTGATATGTTTTTTCTTCTGGTAACCTTCTTGAGCTGTGTTGTGGGATGCGGTTAAGTTATTTGGCAGCCGTTTGAACGTTTTGGTCTTAATTTTAACGTTTATTAGGTGAGATCAGATTTTTTGTCTGTGCTTAATTATTTCCTATTACTGAGTAAAGACCTTTCTGAATACTCTACACAGTGCCCCATTGATAGAAATAGGAACTACTCCCAGCCCTGTATAGGTACCATGTTCTCTATATTCTTTATAATCTTTTTGAATGGATCTTCTGGTTTTATGGGCAGAACAGCACTTTGCTGAATATTCACAGAAACTCCTTTAAGTACTTGGTTCTGAAAATTTTTAATTGTTCTGGTTTTCCTGAATTCAAAAGCCATCTCCTTAACTCAGGAAATTGACCTCTCTGCACTACAGCCTAGAAACTCTCACAAGTTAGTGATCTTGAGAAATCATAGGACTTACCACCTTTGTTTGCCATTTCTCAGAAATAAATGTCCTTTTTTGCCTGATGTCCAGTGTCTTGAAAACCAGTACTAAAAGTGATTTGCATTTATTTATTATTATTTATGGGGAAAGAGGATCAGTCTGCTCTGAGTTCCTCCCTTTTGACTGCAAACACAAGTCCCAAAATAATTTTATCAAGTAAATAGTTACTAATGGAGAAAATATTCATGGAAAATGGCTTTGTAAATTGAGGAGAAATAAGTAATAGCAACGATGAGGGTAATGATGATTGATGTTTGCATTTGTGTATCTCTTCAGAGTTTAAAATGATCTGCTTTCCATTTTCACAAAGTGGGCCCACTTCTAAGTTAAAATTCTAAGGACTTGGATTTGTATACTAGATTCTGTGGAAAGAGTGTTAAATGATTTGAACACACACCTTAATAATGGACCCTAAAAATGCGTTAAGAATATTAGTTTCTATACATACCTACTAGTAAACAGAGCCCTTAAAGAGATTCCAATCCCATCTTCACTGCTGTAGGTAAGACAGGTATTCATAGACTCTTAGCTAAGTCTCACTTAAATTCAGTCACTGAATAACTTGACATATAAACCATATTTTCTTTTAATGTTTATTATTTGTTAAGAGGACTACCAAGTTTGGGGGAGCTTTTTAATAATGTTCATCGCAGCACTGTTTATAATAGCCAGGACATGGAAGCAACCTAGATGCCCATCAGCAGACGAATGGATGAGGAAGCTGTGGTACATATACACCATGGAATATTACTCAGCCATTAAAAAGAATTCATTTGAATCAGTTCTAATGAGATGGATGAAACTGGAGCCCATTATACAGAGTGCAGTAAGCCAGAAAGATAAAGACCAATACAGTATACTAATGCATAGATATGGAATTTAGAAAGATGGTAATGATAACCCTGTGTACGAGACAGAAAAAGAGGCACAGATGTACAGAACAGACTTTGGACTCTGTGGGAGAAGGCGAGGGTGGGATGTTTTGAGAGAACAGCTTGGAAACATGTATATTATCAAAGGTGAAACAGATCACCCGCCCAGGTTGGATGCATGAGACAAGTGCTCGGGGCTGGTGCACTGTAAAGACCCAGAAGGATGGGATGGGGAGGGAGGTGGGAGGGGGGAATCGGGATGGGGAACACATGTAAATCCATGGCTGATTCATGTCAGTGTATGACAAAAACCACTACAATGTTGTAAAGTAATTAGCCTCCAACTAATAAAAATAAATGGAAAAAAAATACAGTCAAAATGTAAAGACAAAAGACAAACTGCAAAATATAGGAAGGTTCTTTGGTAATTCTTCATTTGATTCTGAATTCAGAGTACTGCTTGTGCAACAGTATCTCTTAATAACCTTGTCTCTTTGTTGGTGCCTTCCTCTGTCTTATCTAGGTAAGTACATCTCCATGTGGTCCGCCGACTATTTTACTTCCACTGATAACAGCGCAGGTATTCACCTATAAAGCAAATCCCAGGAATTTCTCCTCTCCCCAAGTGTCATGCTTTGAGGAAAGAACTTTGCTCAGAGTGTCTGTGTTGTGATGAACAGATTTAATATTTCCATTCCAAGTATATTTATTTCCAGAAAGGAAGAAAAAAATATGTATCAAAAATTTCAGCATGCAGTGAAAAATCAAAGAAGTATGGGAGCACCTCAACAAGACTTATTTTCTATTATGGTATCTGAGAAAGCAGAGAGATATATAAGGGGTAATTCTTCAACATCATCTTCAAATGAATTGCCTAATGACTACTGGATATACTTCTGTGGTTTTGTATTTTCAGACTTCTTTTTAAGTTAAATTGTAGGAAAATCTTTACTAGCAAAGCACAACAGTAGAACTACAGAGTGAAGTAAAGAATAGTAGCTATCACATGAACTGGAGAGTCACACAGTCACTTTAGGCTGAAAATTCTGAGCCTATTAATGACTCCATAAATTAACATATAATTACATCACCAGTTTTGGTGAAGTCTTTTGTACCAGATGTGGTTGCACAATAATGTACTAAATTTGAAATCTGAATTACTTATTTAAAGAAAGATTCCCCTGTTCAAAAAAAGAAAAAAGAAAAAAAGGAATCCTGAGAATAGAGAAACACAAACGTCTAACATGGCTAGGAGCAAGCCAAGAATCAGAAGAAAAAAGCAGTGTGGGTATTCGTCTCTAAGTGCATATGAAATAGATTTTTAAAGCTGTTTTCATCCTTCTACCATGAAGAGAATGCAACTGCCCTCCTTTCTCAGACTGTTCTATAGAGTCACAATCCTGATATAAAACTTTCAGATTTTTAAAAAAGTTTCTTTCTAGTCACATCCCAAGTATAAGGAAATTCTAGGCCTAACTCTTAGAGAAGATAAAAGAAACATTTTTGTTATGGGAACAAAAGGTGTGAGAGAGACCCTCAGTACAAAATAATAAACTATACGGGAAATAAAATTGCTTGTTTTAACCACCAAGTAATGACTTACTTTGAATACATAAATAGAATGAATCCAAGACAGGTTTTCTGCTTTACCAGCCATGGTTTACATGAAGAAATGTTTTTAACACTTCCATAAATACTGCTAATATCAAGGAAAGAAAATGATTGGGTTAGAAATAAGCACAGTGGAAATGCAAACTGGGGTGATCTTACCTGCAGTCAAACCTCCAGAAAAAGCATTTGGAGCTGACCTCCCACCCTCACTGCCTGAGCCCTGATCACTCCCACGCCTCCTGTTGAAATACTGAGACACCACAGGTGCTAGACTTAATTCTCAGGAGAAATCCTGTTTAGAAAAGAAAATGAATAAATGCATACATACATACCTACATACATAAGTGAAAGAAGGCAGGAAGCCCAAGCACACACCTGGGCTACCTCTCTCTGATGCACATTCGTACGTTGGGACCACATTCCCAAGAGACCCAAGGTTACTTCTCTTCAGAAGCTGAAGACAGTTAATACAAGAGAATGGAGGGTCATCCCATACGCTTTGTGTTGCCAGCTGCAAAGTGTTTCTCAAGCAGCAATTAAGCACACGCTGGGGACCATCACAGGACCCATAGCTGGGGAACTGGTGCCACTGACGTGGAGAATCTCAATCTCAGGGTCCTTGGGTTGCAGCTTATCAGGGTGAGGGGTGTCACAGGGCTGCAACCCATTCCCAGGCACTGACCTCCCTTCTGTTGAAGTGGATTTGTTCTGTCACTTGCAGTGAGGACCTCTTCATGTGCCAGGAGCACCCCATAACCTTTGTGCTAATTCCCATGACATCCTCTGTGTCTCACTGTAGGATTCTGTGAGCAGATCTTTGGAGAAGCCGGGAGAACAAAAGATTCTTCGGCACATCTGAAGAGAGCTGCTTGTGTGTGCCTGAATGTGGGGTCATGGTTTGAAAAAGACGCAGAACCCCCTACCTTGCACTAAAAGGTTTTCAATACACTGAGACACATTTTTTTAAAAAATGCACTCCTATAGGCCATGTTAGGCCCAGTTCATTTGTGAATTCAGTTCAATTGCATCTGAATCATCTGGTTCCCAAGTGAGTGGTTGCAAAAAATTCTAAGATGTCCTTTTCACTCTCTTGTTTTCTTCCCTTTTAAAAACTATAAATTAGCTACCATGAATCAAAACTTTGTTATAGATCAGAGATTTCTGATGAGAAAGGGTGCTACAATAAGTAAATTACAACCCCAGTATAATTCACATGTAAAATCTCCTGGGTGTTAAAAATTCTCTGCAGTTAATTTCTTTAGCTATTTCTCAGAAGTAATGATTGCAGTAATATGGGAATCATGTGAATGTTGGTTGGAAGACTATTTTCTTCAGCTCACTTCATGTATATTTTAAATCACTGTAAGAGCTGTTTAATTGTTATGTCAGTGAGGATGCTAATCATAGGAAATGAAGTTGTGTGTGTGTGTGTGTGTGTGTGTGTGTGTGTGTGTATGTGTGTGAGGGGGAGTGTATTGTGCCAATATGTGTTGTAGAGACCAAGGGCATTTGAATTAATGATTGCCTGATAAACTGGAAATGTATAACTGTATCTAAATATAAAAATAGTGTAACAAATCCAGGGAAGATCTGTGAATTTACTAACAGTATTTGTAAACATAATAAACTCACCTCTCTTTTTCATCTCCAGTAGAAAATATTTGATGTTGCCTATTTACCCATTCTCATTAATGGACCTGAAAAATAGAACCCTATTAAAGTGACAATCTCAAAAATGTTCATACTAGATAATTATTGCATAATTTTATTATGCAATTTTAATACTTAAAATAGCTAAATGACTTTAATTTACACAGTATAATAATTAATATTATAGTGGATAGTCTCTATTATATATATTTATTGATAATTTAATTAATATATCAAATTTAATCAATTTAAAATGAGTGTACTGATTTTTAACACCTAGGAACTTACCTCATTCTATGACATGAGCGTCCATTGACTGAGCACTCTCTTATGTGCCCTGGCACTCTTCTAGGCACAGTTCAGATGTCATGGCTAAACCTTGAAAAACTCTGTTCTACACAGTTTATTGACCTTATTTGGTAGAAAATCAATTGCAACTCATAGAACTTAAGTCTTGTCCTTACACAAGGACACAGAAGTCAAAAGCAGAAAATCCAGGTCTTCTCTTGCTTCTCAAATCAAAAAACATCTGGTTTTATGTACTTCCTAGTGGCAAGAAAACATTATGGATGGATGAACCTAGAACCTATTATACAGAGTGAAGTAAGTCAGAAAGAGAAAGATAAGCATTGTATTCTAATGCATACAGAATCTAGAAAAATGGTACTGAATAATATGCTTACAGCGCAGCAATGGAGAAACAGACATAGAGAATAGACTTATGGACATGGGGAGGGGGAGGAGAGGGTGAGATGTGTGGAAAGAGTAACATGGAAACTTACATTACTATGTGTAAAATAGATAGCCAATGGGAATCTGCTGTATGGCTCAGGAAACTCAAACAGGGGCTCTGTACCAACCTAGAGGGGTGGGATGGGGAGGGAGATGGGAGGGAGGTTCAAAAGGGAGGGGATGGATGTATACCCGTGGCTGGTTCATGTTGAGGTTCATGTTGACAGAAAACAACAAAATTCTGTAAAGCAATTATCCTTCAATAAAAAAATAAATAAAAAGAATGTTTAATCTGATACAGCATTAAATATAATACTCCAAATAGAAACACTTAACGTTCATCTTCCTGCTTAGTTACCCCACCAGGGAGTGGCCACTGCAAGCACTGCTTCTGGCCCCCCTTAAGACCTCAGTGTGAAGGCAAGAGCTTCTGATGAGAACCTGAAAGTCACTGGAACTGGTAGCTACCTCTACCCATTGCAAATTACAATGATTATCATGCTCCTACAGTCCTACTGGTGGTTGTTATTAGTGACAAGGGGATACACCTATATGACTGTCAGCAGTTGATTCTGGTAAATATCATGCCCATTAGAAATTCATGTTGAATTGAATTTGTCTACAATTAACATGGTAGTGTGTTTTGTAATTAAAATGGGCATTGCTATTGTTGTCTAGTAATTAATGTTGCTGAAAATACATCAAACTACTTTTTAAATGTTATATTTTTGGCAGAACACCCAAACTGGTTTTTCCAAACATTACTGCTCTTAATTCTTGAGCCCATGTGTACTTTGAGGAGTATTCAATTTATATGTGTCTGATGTTTTTGCATTTAACTCACCAATTGCTTTAAAGAAATTACATTGATGTCCAAAAGTATTTTAAATATAATTTTACAAGTGCTTTGTAAAGCCTATCTTCCTTTTAAAAGGCTAGTTACCAAAAAAAGTCAGTGAATCAGAATAAAATACTATTATATTGTGAGTACATTTCACACTATCAAGACAGTAAAATGGACGTCAAACATGGCCAGGGCCTCCCCTACCACTATCATACAGTGTTGTTACTATAGAAATTTTAAACTGCTGTCATATGTTAAAAGTACAGGAATGCCATTTAAAGCATATTAAGATGTTTGTTATATTGCTCTCTAAATACTAAAGTGAGGGAAGAACAGAAAACACATTGTGTGTATTTTAGAATCAGCAAAGTGACAGTCCTTCAAATCACCTTATTCTCAGAAGAACTAGATTCATCAGGAAAAAAAAAAAAAAAAGGAAAAGGTAGCCATATTCAACTCAGCAGTTTTATCTGCTCCAAAGTAATGCTCAAAATTCTCCAAGCAAGGCTTCAACAGTACAGGAACTGAGAACTTCCAGTTGTTCAAGCTGGATTTAGAAAAAGCAGAGGAACCAGAGATCAAATTGCCAACATCTGGTGGATTATAGAAAAATCAGGAGAGTTCCAGAAAAACATCTACTTCTGCTTTACTGACTATGCGAAAGCCTTTGACTGTAGATCACGACACACTGTGGAAAATTCTTCAGGAGATGGGAATATCAGGCCACCTGACCTGCCTCCTGAGAAATCTGTATGCAGGTCAAGAAGCAATGATTAGAACTGGACACAGAACAACAGACTGTTTCCAAATTGGGAAAGGAGTACATCAAGGCTTTATACTGTCAGCCTGCTTATTTAACTTGTATGCAGAGTACATCATGAGAAATGCCAGGCTGGATGAAGCACAACCTGGAATCAAGATTGCCGGGAGAAATATCAATAACCTCAGATATGCAGATGACCCCACCCTTATGGCAGAAAGCAAAGAGGAACTGAAGAACTTCTTGATGAAAGTGAAAGAGGAGAGTGAAAAAGGTCACTTAAAACTCAACGTTCAAAAAGCAAAGATCATGGCATCCCGTCCCATCGCTTCATGGCAAATAGATGGGGAAACAGTGGAAATAGTGACAGACTTTATTTTCTTGGGCTCCAAAAATCACTGATGAAAGTGACTGCAGCCATGAAATTAAAAGACACTTGCTCGTTGGAAGAAAAGCTGTGACCAACCTAGACAGCATATTAAAAAGCAGAGACATTGCTTTGTCAACAAAGGTCCGTCTAGTCAAGGCTATGGTTTTTCCAGTAGTCATGTATGGATTTGAGAGTTGGACTATAAAGAAAGCTGAGCACAGAAGAATTGATACTTTAGAACTGTGGTGTTGGAGAAGATTCTTGAGAATCCCTTGGACTGCAAGAGGATCAGACCAGTCCATCCTAAAGGAAATCATCCCTGAATGTTCACTGGAAGCACTGATGTTGAAGCTGAAACTCCAATATTTTGGCCACCTGATGCGAAGAGCTGACTCTGGGAAAGATTGAAGGCAGGAGGTGAAGGGGACAGACAGGATGAGATGGTTGGATGGCATCACTGACTCAATGGACATGAGTTTGAGTAGGCTCTGGGAGTTGGTGATGGACAGGGAAGCCTGGCATGCTGCGGTTCATGGGGTCACAAAGAGTCGGACACGACTGAGCAACTGAACTGAACTGAACTGATCCACTCCAATGCCACTTCCAGATGTGTGCTGACTCCTATATGCACCAAAGTGATTCTTATTCATGCACAATATATAGATTAACTATTTAATTTTCAGAAGATTCATTTATTCTGGTTCAAAATTTTAAAAATATGAACATATTAAACTAACTGAAGTACTTTTCAAACCACAAGAAAACAAATCCTGGGCTCATCAGTTCCAGGACAGCATTTTGTGTTGTCCTTAGCATGAAAGAGGATTTTAGAGAATATATAATATATTAGAGAGTGAATGATTATTCACAGCCATGAGGCCAACCCATGTTTCAATAAGACAAATTACCCTGGAGTGTTCTGGTGGCAACCAATGATAACTCATGATCCCAAGACAGAGTGGGTGAAAATTACAGAGAATTGATGAAAATCAGGAGCAAGAGGACAAATGACTTTAAAGAGTAGAAACTGTGATTATTATTTTCTAAGCCTTCATTCTGATAGAGCTTGAATCTATTTCCTTTGAAAAATCCAGAGAGCGATAGACACTATATGTCAGTGTGAAAATGGCTGTTACTTGTTTCTTGCCAATGGCAAATGATTAACTCCTCAGTGTGTTTGCAGGAATCAGCCCCCAAGGGAAGATGCATTTCCAAGGAGATGGCTTATACTGTTTATAGTTTCCTGATTGGTCAGATCAGATTCAGATCTCTTTAATCCCTCCTACACTATTGTTGAACAGTAATTGAGTTCCATATATTTTAAAGAAATATGCACATTTGTTTCAAAGCAAGGGATGATTTACTAAATAATAGAACACTACTGTTTTATATATGCTATATATCTGTTATTCTAATTATTTGAAAATGAGAAAGGACACTGAAACACAGGTAGGATGCATAGTACACTGGCAAACACATTATATACATGAATGAGTCTTCAAAACTGAGTGCAGAGAGTGCTGAAAGCTTGAAAACTGTAGATGGTGTAAGTTATTTCCTTGTGTGATATGAATATGTTCTCTGGAATTGCCTAAAAATAGCATTATACAGCAAGGTATTTCCTGGGACTTGTTATGGGGTCATTTCGTTTTGTTACCTCAGAATTAATCCTCAGTGTCACTGTCCCATTAAGGACTTTTCTTTGCCTCCATTATTCCTCCTGAAAGAGTAGGAGTGCCGAACACCACTGCCTCCTTAACTCTGGAAAAATTAAAGGACGTGCTTAATTGAGCACGTCCAAATCTAATTCCCATTTGGATGTTTATATATGGTTAGACTCTGAATGCAAGTCTCCCTTGGACTCCCTTGGACTCACCAGTTTGAAATGAGTGTGCTAATTTTTAACACCGAGGAACTTACCTCTCTAATGACATGAGCAGCCTACATGATAGCACTCTCCTATGTGTTCCTGGGAGCTACTCTTCTGCTTTTCTTCTGTTCTAACAATGTATGTCTTTTCCCAAACCCAGCACTTTACTCAGCAGGAATTGCTCAGTGTCTCTCTTTATTCCCTGTTTTGAAACATATATGTGTTGTCGCATGTTGGAATTTGTTTTTTCCTTTTTAGAGAGAGAGGTCAAATAATATTACACAGTATATATACCACAGTTCGTTTATGCAGTCACCTTTTAATGGACATCTCAGCTTCTTTAAAAGTTTTTTTCATAGTTACATACTGTTTCACTTGGATAAATATTTGATAAAATTGAATAAATGATAATAATTTACTTGGATGGATAGATGAATGTTTAAATTTTCCAAAGTGCTTAATCATCATGTATGAAATGTCTGGTTTTATAAGATACTATCCATAATTTGGCTTTGTCAGTTTTTTTTCTTTTTTTCTTTTTATATTTTGGCAATATGGTGGTTGAGTACTGGCATCTTATAATTTTAATTTCAAATTCTCTCATGAATATTGATGTTGAATGTCTTTTCATTTTCTTGCAATCTAATTCATATATCCTCCTTTGTGTGGTATCTGTTAATAGTTTTTGCCTATTTTTATTTGGATATTTACTTTTTTATTAGTGACTTATAACAGTAACATATATACAGAAGGTTGTTTCTGTCAAATACATGTTTAGCAAATATTTTCTTCAAATCTGTACTTCTTTTTGATTTTATGGTGTCTTTTGATGAGCAGAATTTTTTAATTATGGTGAAGTCTAAATTGTTATTTTTCATAAGAAAACTTTGCCTGTACCCAAGTCATATGTACAGTCTATCTTATCTATACTAATTGACAAACTAGACTTTAAGAGAAAAATTGTGAATACGATAAAGAAAGATACTTTATAAAAATAAATGATCTTTCCATTGAAAAGATATAGCAACTGTATGTATATGTAAATAAGAAGAAACCCAAAATACTTAAAGCAAAACTGATACAATAAAAGGGAAAGATAGGCAATTCAACAAAAATGGTTGGAGAATAAAATACCCCACTTTGAATGATAGCTGGAACAATTGTGTGGCAGATGTAACAGAAAACAGAAGACTTGAGAAGTGCCATAAATTAACCAGACCCAGCAGTCGTCTGTAGCATATTTGACACATCAGAAACAGACATTCTTAGACATGGAACATTTTCCAGAGTAGGCCATATTTTAGGCCAAAAAAATGTCCATAAATTTAAAAGACTAAAATTGTATGAAGCATTTTGTTTTCTGATTACAATGGAAGAAAGTTAGGAATCAATAACAAGGAAAATTTACAACTTCTTAAATGTGGAAATTAAACACTCTACTGAACAACAAATGGGTCAAAGAAGAAGTCAGAAGAAACACGTGTACCCCAATGTGCATCGCAGCACTGTTTATAATAGCCAGGTCATGGAAGCAACCTAGATGTCCATTGGCAGACGAATGGATAAGAAAGCTGTGGAACATATACACAATGGAATATTACTCAGACATTAAAAAGAATACATTTGAATCAGTTCTAATGAGGTGGATGAAACTGGAGCCTATTATACAGAGTGAAGTAAGTCAGAAAGAAAAACACCAATACTGTATACTAATGCATATATATGGAATTAAAAAGATGGTAACAATGACCCTATATGCAAGACAGCGAAAGAGACACAGATGTATAGAACAGTCTTTTGGACTCTGTGGGAGAATGCGACGGTGGGATGATTTGAGAGAGTAGCATTGAAACATGTATGTTATCATATGTGAAACAGATCGCCAGTCCAGGTTCAATGTATGAGATAGGGTGCCCAGGGCTGGTGCACTGGGATGACCCAGAGGGATGGGATGGGGAGGGAGGTGGGAGGGGTTCAGGATGGGGAACACATGTACACTCATGGCTGATTCATGTCAATGTATGACAAAAACCATTACAATACTGTAAATTAGCCTCCAATTAAAATAAATAAATTATAAAAAAATTTTAAAAATAAATAAATAGAATAATAATTTTAAATTATAACTTTTTATTAAAAAATTTAAAAAAAGAGAGAATTAGGTAACATTTTGAGGAGAAGGAAAAGAAGACAGCATAACAAAGCTTATGGGATTCAGCTAAAGCAGTGTTTAGAGGTGAATTTACACCTGTAAATGCCAAATTTAAAAAGAAAGTCATTAACTTAAATTTCTACCTACTGAAATTAGAAAAAAAAAAGAGAAAACTAAATGTGAGGCAAGCAGAAGAGAATAATAAGAGGTAAAATGGAAATTATCAAGACAGACTAGAAACCAAATAGAAATAGCAACAAAATTGTTTTTGGAAAATATTTGCAAAATTGGCAAAACTTTAGCTAGATTTATGGAGAAAAAGCAAGTGGTCTTAAATTACAAAATCAGGAATAAAGGGGGACATCACTGCCAACTTTATAGAAATAATAATAATTATAAAGGAATACAGCAAACAATTGTATACCAATAACTTAGATAGTCCAATTAAATGGACAAATTCCCATAAAGATAGAGCTATGTTAACTGCTTGATGAAGAAATAGAAAAAAATGAATTGATCATTAAAAAGTAAATATACTGAATTAGTAATAAAAAATAAGAAAAGCCCATGTCTTCACTGTGACTTCTAACAAATGTTTAACATGATTTATTCAAATCCTTCAGAAACTTCCCCAAATGAGCAGATGATAAAGCATTTTAAAGCTCATTCTATGAGGTTTCTATTACCCCAGCTATCCTATTTTGTTAACAGTTCAGTTCAGTTGCTCGCTCATGTCCGACTCTTTGAGACCCCATGAACCGCAGCATGCCAGACCACCTTGTCCATCACCAACTCCCAGAGCCCACCCAAACCTGTGTCCATTGAGTCGGTGATGCCATCCAGCCATCTCATCCTCTATCTTCCACTTTGCCTCCTGCCCTCAATCCCTCCTAGCATCAGGGTCTTTTCCAATGAGTCAGCTCTTTGCATCAGGTGGCCAAAGTATTGGAGTTTCAGCTTCAACATCAGTCCTTCCAATGAACACCCAGGACTGATCTCCTTTAGGATGGACTGGTTGGGTCTCCTTGCAGTCCAAGGGACTCTCAAGAGTCTTCTCCAACACCACAGCTCAAAAGCATCAATTCTTCTGCACTCAGCTTTCTTTATAGTCCAACTCTCACATCCATACATGACCACTGGAAAAACCATAGCCTTGACTAGACAGACCTTTATTGGCAAAGCAATGTCTCTGGTTTTTAATATGCTGTCTAGGTTGGTCATAACTTTCCTTCCAAGGAGTAAGTGTCTTTTTTTTTTTTTTTTTTTTGAGTAAGTGTCTTTTAATTTCATGGCTGCAATCACCATCTGCAGTGATTTTGGAGCCCAGAAAAATAATGTCAGCCACTGTTTCCACTGTTTCCCCATCTATTTGCCATGAAGTGATGGGACCGGATGCCATGATCTTAGTTTCCTGAATATTGAGCTTTAAGCCAACTTTTTCACTCTCCTCTTTCACTTTCATCAAGAGGGTTTTAGTTCTTCACTTTCTGCTATAAGGGTGGTGTCATCTGCATATCCAAGGTTATTGATATTTCTCCCAGCAGTCGTGGTTCTAGCTTGTGCTTCCTCCAGCCCAGCATTTCTCATCATGTACTCTGCATATAAGTTAAATAAGCAGGCTGACAATATACAGCCCTGATGTACTCCTTTCCCGATTTGGAACCAGTCTGTTGTTCCATGTCCAGTTCTAACTGTTGCTTTCTGACCTGCATACAGGTTTCTCAAGAGGCAGGTCAGATGGTCTGGTATGCCCATCTCTTTCAGAATTCTCCACAGTTTATTGGGATCCACACAGTCAAAGGCCTTGGCACAGTCAATAAAGCAGAAATAGATGTTTTTCTGGAACTCTCTTGCTTTTCTGATGATCCAGCGGATATTGGCAATTTGATCTCTGGTTCCTCTGCCTTTTCTAAAACCATCTTGAACATCTGGAAGTTTACAGTTCATGTATTGCTGAAGCCTGGCTTGGAGAATTTTGAGCATTGCTTTACTAGCGTGTGAGATGAGTGCAACTGTGCGGTAGTTTGAGCATTCTTTGGCATTGCCTTTCTTTGGCATTGGCATGAAAACTGACCTTTTCCAGTCCTGTGGCCACTGCTGAGTTTTCCAAATTTGCTGACATATTGAGTGTAGCACTTTCACAGCATCATCTTTCAGGATTTGAAATGGCTCAACTGGAATTCCATCACCTCCACTAGCTTTGTTCATAGTGATGCTTCCTAAGGCCCACTTGACTTCACATTCCAGGATGCCTGTCCCTAGGTGAGTGATCACACCATCCTGATTACCTGGATCATGAAGATCTTTTTTGTACAGTTCAGTTTTTTCTGTGTATTCTTGCCACCTCTTATTAATACCTTCTGTTTTTGTTAGGTCCATACCATTTCTGTCCTTTACTGAGCCCATCTTTGCATGAAATGTTCCCCTGGTATCTCTAATTTTCTTGAAGTGATCGCTAGTTTTTCCCATTCTATTGTTTTCCTCTATTTCTTTGCATTGATTGCTGAGAAAGACCTTCTTAACTAACCAGTTGTTCCTAAAATTCATGTGGAAATGAAAAGCACCAAAAATAGTCCAAATAACTTTGAAAGACCTCATGCTTCCTGTCTTCAAACTTTACCACAGAAACTATGACAACAGATAGTATGATACTGAATAAGGACAGATACAGAGATCAATGGAGTGAAATTGAAGATCCTAAATAAGCCCTTACATTAATTTTTCCATGGGTGCTAGGACAATTGAAGGCAAAGCAATTGTCTTTTCAACAAAGGGTGATAGAACAATTGGATATCACACGATGAAGATTGAAATCAAGCACCTACAACATGTTCTAGTTTTTAAAAGTCAACTGAAAATGGATCATAGACCTAAGTGTAAAGGCAATACTTATGGAACTCATAGAAGAAAACAGAGAAGTAAGTCTTTCTGGCCTTGGGGTAAACAATGCTTTAGAATGCAGCTTGGCATTTCCTCAGAATGATAAACATTGGTCAAGCAAATTTATTCCTATCTATTGACATATAAGAGGATGAAAAATGTATGTCTACACAAAAGCATGAATATTCAGAACAGTATTCATAATAACCAAGAGATATAAACAACTCAAATATTTATCAATGGATAAACTGGTATGTCTGTTCAATGAGTTGTTAAGCCCTAAAAAGAAATAAAATACTGATATGTGTCACTATTGTTTAGTTGCTAAGTTGTGCCTGACTATTTTGTGACCCCATGGACTGTAACCCCCCAGCCTCTGCCTTCCATGGGATTTCACAGGCAAGAATAGTGGAGTGGGTTGCTGTTTCCTTCTCAAGGAGATCTTCTAAACCCAGGAATCAAACCCATGTCTCCTGCATTGACTGGCAGATTCCTTACCACTGAGCCACCATGTGTAACTATAGGAATAAACTCTGAAAATACAGTGTTAAGCGAAAAAAGCCACATACAAAAGACCATGCATTCCGTGATTCTGTATATGTGAAATGGCTAGATTTAACAA
Organism: Odocoileus virginianus; assembly: GCF_023699985.2. Taxonomy (NCBI): domain Eukaryota; kingdom Metazoa; phylum Chordata; class Mammalia; order Artiodactyla; family Cervidae; genus Odocoileus; species Odocoileus virginianus. The sequence continues at coordinate 46,798,882 of NC_069689.1, read as the reverse complement.
ATCTATAGAGACAGAGTATAAATTTGTGAATGCCAGCGACTGGAGGAAAACCAAAATCAGGAAAGATACTAATCAGTTATCGTATCTCTGGCCCTGTTGGTGACGCCAGTCTATATATTTATTTTAGTTTTCAGTACTAAGCATTTTCCTAGATAGCTAATTGATGACTAATTTAATATTATTATGGTAATAGAGCAACATTTTATATGATTTCAATGTGTTTAGAGTTGGTCTATGGCCCAGAATATAGAATGCAGTCTATCTTGGTGAATAGGCCATGTGTGCTTTAAACGTGTGTGTATGTATGTGATAGTTTTGAAGTATAGTATTTTTAAATATTTAAATATTTAATATATTTAAATATTTAAAATATAAATATTTGAATATTTAATATATTTAAAATATATATAAATATTTAAATATTTAATATATTTAAAAATATATAAATATATAAATAAATCTAATATAATTAAAATTATTGTGCTGTTCAGTCAATAACACTGTTTTGCAAACATGGACTGTAGCCTGTTTGGCTCCTCTGGCAAGAGGACTGGAGGGGGTTGCCATTTCCTTTAACAAGGGATCTTACAGAGCCCAGGAGCAGATCTGCATCTCCTGCACCTCCTGCATTTCAGGATTCTCTACCATGAGCCACCTGGGAAGCTCCTAAAATGGTTGATATTATTATTCAGATGTTTTATTTACTGTATTTTAGTCCACTTGTTCTACTGAAAGGAAAATCGTTAAATCTAATGAGTGTGGAATGTTCCGTTTCTCCAATTAATTCTGTTAATTTTTCATTCAGTATTTTGAAGTCTTGTTGTTAGGTGCATATACATTTGTAAAAATGGAACGTTTTCTCAGTATGAAACGTGGAGTTCTATCTCTGATAACCCATTTGTGTCTTGAAATCTAGTTTATTTGATATTATACTTAGCCAATTCAGCGTCCTTATGCTTATTGCTTTATGTATTTTCCCATCTGTTTACTTTCAATCTATCTATGTGTTTATGTTTATAATATATTTGTTGTACAAAACATCTAGTTAAGTCTTCAGTTTCTATCTATTTTAATTAGGTTGCTTACTCTATTTTTAATGAATATTTGATGTTACTTTACCATTTGTTTTGTTTTCAGTTTTGTTCAAAGTATTCTTTTGTTCCTCCTTTCTTACTTTATTTTGGATTAACTTCATTTTAATGTATGTATTGGATATATTCCTAGGTATGCTTATTGACACTCTTTTTAAATACATTTCTATGGATTACATGCTATATGCAAGCTTGCAGTTTTGATATTATGTAACATCATAGAAAATGTGGAATCCTTGGAATGATATAGCTTCATTTGCTACCCTTTCTGTCCTTTATTCCATAGTCTTCGTTTGCATGCATTATAAGTTCCAGAATACTGCATATTTGCTTTAAACGGCCCTATACATTTTAAAGAAATTCAGAGAAGTTTTAAAAATTTTACCCAATTATTTACCATTTCAAAAATTTCATCATTTTCCAAACGATCTGAGTTTTCCTCTGGAACTATTTTCCTTCAGCCTGAAAAACTTCCTTTGCCTTTTTAGTACTGTGAGTTTGCAGTTATTTCTCTTAGTTTTCATTTGACTAAAAAAATCAATTTTGACTTAATTCTTGAAGGGCATTTTTGTTGGATAAGGAATTCTGGATTGTTCTTGTTTCTAGGTGTTCCACTTTGGCCTTCTACCTTGTTTCTGATGAGAAGACACTGGTAAATACAATAACAGTTCTGCATGCCTGTGCTCTTCTGCATACACTGTGCTTTTTCTCTGGCTGCTTTTTAGATTTTCTTTTTTAAAAGGTTGAATATATTGTGCTTAGTATGTTTTTCTTAGCATTCAAAATGGTTGGGTTTCACTGAGTTCCATGTATCTGTAATTTTGTCTTTAATCAAAATTTGGAAATTTTTGGTTAACAGTTCTATGATTTGAGGGAGGTTTCTTTCTTCCTTTTTTGTTTCTGCTCTGATAAACGTCAATATGTTGACTTTTCAATATTGTTTCATAGGTCCCATCATTTTATTGAATGCTTTTAAAAATTTTTCTCTTGTCTTCTTTCATTCAAATAATTTCTGTTTATCTAATGGCAAGTTCAATGATTGTTTTATGGAGGAGTATTGTTTTTGTGTGTGTTTTTTTTTTTTTCATCTCCATTCTGCTGTTAAGATCATTTGGTGTATAGATAGATAAATAAATATATGTAGAAATATAAACTTATATAGATATTTGATTTTATAGTTCTAGAATTCCCATTTTGTTCTCTTTCATACCTTGTCTTGTTCTGTTGAAATAACAAATCTGTTTCTTTACTAAAAGCATATTTTATTTTACTTCACTGAGTATCATCATTAAGAGCTGCATAAATATCATTTCTTATATTCAATATTCAAATGTTTGGTCCATCACAAGGTTTGTCTCTAAAAGGAGAAAAGGAACTATCCATTTGAATGGAGAGTCCCAAAGAATAGCAAGGAGAGATAAGAAAACCTTCCTTGGTGATCAATGCAAAGAAATAGAAGAAAACAATAGAATGGGAAGGACTAGAGGTCTCTTCAGGAAAATTAGATACCAAGGGAACATTTCTTGCAAAGATGGGATCAATAAAGGACAGAAATTGTATTGACCTAACAGAAGTAGAACATATAAAGAAGAAGTGGCAAGAATACACAGAAGAACTGTACAAAAAAGATCTTCATGATCCAGGTAATCAGGATGGTGTGATCACTCACCTAGAGACAGGCATCCTGGAATGTGAAGCCAAGTGGGTCTTAGGAAGCATCACTACGAACAAAGCTAGTGGAGGTGATGGAATTCCAGTTGAGCTATTTCAAATCCTGAAAGATGATGCTGTGAAAGTGCTACACTCAATATGTCAGCAAATTTGGAAAACTCAGCAGTGGCCACAGGACTGGAAAAGGTCAGTTTTCATGCCAATGCCAAAGAAAGGCAATGCCAAAGAATGCTCAAACTACCGCACAATTGCACTCATCTCACACGCTAGAAAAGTGATGCTCAACATTCTTCAGGCAAGGCTTCAGCAGTACATGAACCATGAACTTCCAGATGTTCAAGCTGGTTTTAGAAAAGGCAGAGGAACCAGAGATCAAATTGTCAATATCTGCTGGATCATCGAAAAAGCAAGAGAGTTCCAGAAAAACATCTATTTCTGCTTTATTGACTATGCCAAAGCCTTTGACTGTGTGGATCCCAATAAACTGTGGAGAATTCTGAAAGAGATGGGCATACCAGACCATCTGACCTGCCTCTTGAGAAACCTGTATGCAGGTCAGAAAGCAACAGTTAGAACTGGACATGGAACAACAGACTGGTTCCAAATCAGGAAAGGAGTACATCATGGCTGTATATTGTCAGCCTGCTTATTTAACTTATATGCAGAGTACATGATGAGAAATGCTGGGCTTGAGGAAGCACAAGCTAGAATCACGATTGCTGGGAGAAATATCAATAACCTCAGATATGCAGATGACACCACACTTATAGCAGAAAGTGAAGAAGAACTAAAACCCTCTTGATGAAAGTGAAAGAGGAGAGTGAAAAAGTTGGCTTAAAGCTCAATATTCAGAAAACTAAGATCATGGCATCTGGTCCCATCACTTCATGGGAAATAGATGGGGAAAGAGTGGAAACAGTGGCTGACTTTATTTTGTGGGACTCCAAAATCACTGCAGATGGTTATTGCAGCCATGAAATTAAAAGATGCTTACTCCTTGGAAGGAAAATTATGACCAACCTAGACAGCATATTAAAAACCAGAGACAATGCTTTGCCAATAAATGTCTGTCTAGTCAAGGCTGTGGTTTTTCCAGCAGTCAGGTATATATGTGAGAGTTGGACCATAAATAAAGCTGAGTGCTGAAGAATTGATGCTTGTGAACTGTGGTGTTGGAGAAGACTCTTGAGAGTCCCTTGGACTGCAAGGAGACCCAACCAGTCCATCCTAAAGGAGATCAGTCCTGGGTGTTCATTGGAAGGACTGATGCTGAAGCTGAAACTCCAATACTTTGGCCACCTGATGTGAAGAGCTGACTCATTTTGAATGTCCCTGATGCTGGGGAAGATTGATGAGATGGTTGGATGGCATCACGGACTCAATGGACATGAGTTTGGGTAAACTCTGGAAGTTGGTAATGGACAGGGAGTCCTGATGTGCTGCAGTTCATGGGGTCACAGAGTCGGACACGACTGAGGGACTGGACTGAACTGAATTGAACTTCAAAGAGATTAATTGCATTCATTCATTCCTTCTTTCTTTTTGTTTTGTATATCTTATATTTTTATATTTTGTTCTCTATATTGGACATTGTGAAGAATATTCTATAGAAGTTCCATATTCTCTTCTATTATTTTAAAGAGGATGGCTTTTTAAAATGTAAGCAATCCATTAATTTGACTGAATTCAAACTGTAGTTTTTGTTTTCCCTGAGAAGAATTGAAATAGAATCTCAAGTTCAGTTCTTTAAGATGTAGCAGCTGGTGTATTAGGACTCTACCCTGTGTGTGTATGATTCAGGTGTCAGCCAAAGATTTAAACAAAGTTTCTAAGTTGAATTTGGTGCTTACTCAAGATTCTCCAACACAGCTCATTGCCATTCATTCCTGGTGTTTCAGTTCAGTTCAGTTCATTCGCTTGGTCACGTCCAACTCTTTGTGACTGCATGGACTGCAGCACGCCAGGCTTCCCTGTCCATCATCAATCCCAGAGCCTACTCAAACTCATGTCCATTGAGTCAGTGATGCCATCCAACCATCTCATCCTCTGTCATCCCCTTCTCCTCCTGCCCTCAATCTTTCCCAGCATCAGGCTCTTTTTCGTGAGTCAGTTCTTCACATCAGGTGGCCAAAGTATTGGAGTTTCAGCTTCAGCATCAGTCCTTCTAATGAATATTCAGGGTTGATGTCCTTTAGGATGGACTGGTTGGATCTCCTTGCCGTCCATGGGACTCTCAAGAGTCTTCTCCAACACCGCAGTTCAAAAGCATCAATTCTTCGGTGTTCAACTTCACTGTCATTAAAATAATTGTTTAAAAGCACAGCTATATAATACCTTGCCTCTTAGTAAGTACTTGCAATGGTCTCTGCTATGTAAAATATATAATCTTAATTATTATATTGATATGCAGTATTAATCACAGTGTTACCCCAATTTACTTCTCCAGATGATCCTATCATATACATTATCTCAAATAGCTCTATTTTATGTTTATGCTCTTTTGACCTTAAAATCATCATCGTATCCCAGTGAGAACTCTTTTGCATGACTTCTTGCCCACCCACCCCCCAGTGGAGTGACAGTTTTCTCGTTACCATTTGTTTGTATGTTTGCTTGTTTTTTAAGTTTCCCTGACCTAACAGTTGTTTAAAATAGACATTTTAGGATTTTTAAACTAGTGCTGGGATTTTAAAATAGATATTTCTAAAATTATTAAATATCACTCAAGCTATACTGAGTAAATGAAGGACAATTATAAAAACTGCATTTCTTCTTTTCAGAAACATGTCAATTTTTTTTTCTTTTTTTGAAACATGTCAGTGGATTGTTTTTAACCTTGTTATCTGTGATCTTGGTTGGAAATTGAGCCATAACTTAATATTTATGGGTAAAAGGAATTTGACCAAGAAAAGACCTTAGAGATGTCTGGGGACCAGTAGGATTTGAGTACAGTTGTTTATTAGAGACCCTGGTTATAGAATTTGCATTATAAAAAGATGAGTCCTTTATGAGCACATGCGTTCTAGATGTCGTAATCTTAGGGATATTGCTTTGTGAGTATCTCAGTGATATAGAATTGAGAATCATAAAATTCTTGCTTCCAGGGATTTATACAGGTTTTATGGGATTTTCAGCTTCTAAGACTTGGAAAACTATCTTTAAAATTAGAATCTAAAATTATGAATGCAAAATATGTGCAAAAGTGAATATTTGCTTCATGTGTAAAAAGAAACCATAACAAATTTTGAAATTTAAAAAGCTGAGAAATATCACAGATATTATAAAATCAAGCCAACAATAGAACATTTTTATTAGCTTATCTTCTGGCACAAGTCATAATAACTTTTTCTCCATTTTGGGCTGAATATTTCTAATAGTTTCTTCATATGCAAATAATTTTGTAATATTTTCTGCACTGAAAATAAAAAATTAATCCATAGTTTCCTTTAGTATGTTTGATCAACAATTTTTTTTGTTTGTTTCATGTTTTAGAAAATTCTTTTCAAATTTACCTGTTATTCATGGTTGTATCATTTAATTTTAATACTGTGGTCAAAATGGGAAAATTTTTACAATACATTGTAAAATGCATTTTACAATGCATCATCTCATGCATTGTTGTTAGAGATTTCCTCTTAAAGGTACTGTTACAGATTTATATCCTAGAAACACAGGGATTCAGATACATTTCATTTTGTGATGATCTCACTCAAAACAAAAAGAAAAAAAATTTACAGCATTTATAATTATATACACTGTGTTCTCGATTATATAACTGACAGAATAGAAATTTTGTTCTGAGTATGCATTCAGAAGAAAAAAATTTTTGGCTTACAGTTTTAAATGTTTACTGTTTGAAATAAGTTCTCATATGTTTGTATTCTTCAAACCTTGTGCACTTGTTGTAGCTAAATATTTTAGGTATTGTAAGACGTATTCACACAAAGATAGGTCCTTTGGACTGAACTTTGTGTTATAAAGCATGATGGGATGAAAAACGAAATATAGAACTATCCATGGAAGCCTTTCCAAGACAGGACACCGATACCTAGACAAGAACATATATCACATTAGACTCAATCTGAATAAATTCATGACTCAGATATTCTTTAGTCAGATTCTCAAGGCACCCACAGTCATCTCAGTGCTTCAGTAGCTATGGGGAGATAACAGTGGGAGAATGTACTGAGAAGTAATAGCCAATTACAATATAAATTTCTTTTGTGATATTTATAAATAGAAATGATCACATAAACAGTTTGGTCTGAAACTTAAGTTTCTTTAGCTCCACGGTAAATCCACCTCCACTTGTTTTATCTTTTTGTGCCAATGAATTTTCAATTTGAGGAGGGAAACTAAAATAACACTCAGTATATGCTCATTAAAGTCTGTGTAAAAAAAATAATGAAATCAATAATATGTATATTTTATAGATTTCATGCAGTCAGGTTTTATTGATTGTGATTTTACATTCAGCATGTTTTATAGTTTTTCTCTACATGCTAAGATAGATAGGTTAAGAGAAATGTTTTTCTCATTTACTCTCCAAAACAATATTTAAAAGGTTATCAGAATCACAAACAGATATGTGAATATCCCATCATAAAGCTCTGGATGTCAACGTATTTCTGCTTTTAAACTAAGAACAATGAGAGATGGCAGGAAAGAGAGCTTAGTTTCATTTTCTCTGTCTTTGTTTATCACTTGTCTCACCCATCATTCTGTACTCTTGTCTGTTTATAAGCTTTAGCCCAAATAGGGAAACAGCGAAGAGAAGGAATGCTGATGGCAGCTGCAGATGTGATTTAATCTAAAGCCTCGCCACGGCTCCATGTTTCTGTGTGTACCCACATCACATCTGTGCGGAGTGTTGCCTGTTAGGTTGGGATAAGCTCTGTGTGTTTTACCCATTTCTTCAACTTAACTCCATGTTGAGCACATAAGCCTCCCTACTTAGATGTTTGATCAAAGCTCTTACTTACTAGGGAACGGAATGACTCCCACTGGGGTATAGTAGCCACAAAGATTGCTGCTAAATTACCACCATTTTCACCAAATCACCTTCCAGATACCATCTCTCCAGTCTGCCACCTAGAGAAGATATTAAGCAAGGAAGCAAAATGAGTCAATGTATCTCATTGGGGGCCAGGTCACTGGGCCTGATGTGGTGAACTGAATTCATTTTATGTCAAGTCTGGAGACCTTTGGAAGACATTGCTTTGAAGGGAGCTGTTACCATAAATCCAGGCTTGTTGAGTATAAAAATGTTTTCCCCTTATAGTGAATGATTCTGTTACATGTAAACACTTGTATGAAATGACTCAAATTACCCTTTTTGTTTTTTTGGATGCTTTTTAAAAGTGCAATTAATTGCAATTCAGAAAGTTTTAAAATGCATACATTTGAGTGTTAAAGCTTAACTGTAATCAGCCAGCTTGACTCAGAGGCCAATTTTTAAATGTAAAAGCTTAAGAAAATGGTTAATAACATTTGGATTTTATATGCCCATATTACAAAATACTGGATATATAATTAAAAATTAGGACACCATTCCAAAAAATATTTAAAATGATAATCGGTTTTGGAGACCAATATTGTAACTCACTCATGAAAGTTTGGTTTCAGTAATCATCTGTGTTCAAACATTAAAGGATTACATGTCTTTTTCTGTCTTAGCAGATTAGTGACTATTCTCTGTGAGTGAAAAGATGCTGTGTATTAAACAGATACTCACTTGCATGGGTTATTCAGTACATAAATATGGCGTATTTAGTATAAAGGCAATGAAACAGGAATATGACCCTCTGATTGTAAACATTATAATACTAAAATTACTTTGAGGCTTTAAAATTCTTAAAAGAGAAAGTGAGAAAAGGCAGATAGGGCATGCTACTTTCTCACTATTTTATTTGAACTTTTTTGAGTCTCAGATTTATCATCTTTAAATTCACATAATACTTATTTCACTGGGTTAGTAGGAAGATCAGTTAAATGAGAATGCATGCAAAGTGCTTCACACAGTATTTGGAAATAAAAAGCACCCAACAATACTGACTTTCATAGCTTTGAAAAAATGATTTTCTTAAGAAGGGCTACTTTAATGTCTCACATTTTACTCAATAATATAAAAATTGTGTGTAAATTAGTTATTTTCAAAGCATGAAAAAATTATTTCCATTTCTCTTCCAAAGTGTCCTTACACACAGAGAGACACACAAAATATCAAAACATTTAGAACTCCTCCTCACTTTTATTGGGGTTGTCATTGTCTTAATCCATTCTTACTTTGATATCTGCTTCAGTCATTTAAACCACATTTGTTTTGGTCTTCTTATTTTATTTGAAGTGAAAGAAAAACACAACTGCGATGAGCTGGTAGTGAAAAACATACATAGAATTCAAGAATCATACATGGTTTGTTGTGGTTCCGTCACTAAGTGGTTTAACTCTTTGCGATCCTGGGGACTGCAACACGCCAGATTCCTCTGTCCTCCACTATCTCCTAGAGTTTGCTCAGATTCATATCCACTGAGTTGGTGATGATATCTAACCATCCCTGCCTCCTTCTTCTTTTGCCTTTAATCATTCCCAGCATCAGGATCTTTTCCAATGTGTCAGTTCTTCTCATCAGGTGGCCAAAGTATTGGAGCTTCAACTTCAGCATCGATCAATCATTCAGCATCAGTAAATATTCAGGACTGATTTCCTTTAGGATTGACTCGTTTGATCTTCTTACAGTCCAAGGAACTATCAAGAGTCTTCTCCACCACCACAATGCAAAAACATCAATTCTTTGGCACCCAGGCTTTTTTATGGTCCAACTCTCATATCTGTACATGACTACTGGAAAAACCATAGCTTTGACTATATGGACCTTTGTTGGTAAAATGATGTCTCTCCTTTTTAATATGCTGTGTAGGTTTGTCATAGCTTTCTTTCCAAGGAGGAAGCGTCTTTTAATTTCAGGGCTGCAGTCACCATCTGCAGTGATTTTGGAGCCCAAGAAAATAAAATCATGGTTTAATAAGTGGGAAATCTTCCTTTGACATATCAGTTAGAAATATATGTTACATAACAAGAAATACAGTCATAGCTATATGCAAAACAGAAAAAGAGACTCAGATGTATAGAACAGACTTGTGGACTCTGTGGGAGAAGGCGAGGGTGGGATGTTTCAAGAGAACAGCATCGAAACATGTATATTATCTAGGATGAAACAGATCACCAGCCCAGGTTGGGTGCATGAGACAAGTGCTTGGGCCTGGTGCACTGGGAAGACCCAGAGGGATCGGGTGGAGAGGGAGGTGGGAGGGGGGACAGGGATGGGGAATACGTGTAAATCCATGGCTGATTCATGTCAATGTATGACAAAAACTACTGCAATGATGTAAAGTAATTAGCCTCCAACTAATAAAAATAAATGGGGAAAAAAAATAAAAAAATAAAAAAATAAATATATACGGAAAAAAAAAAAAAAGAAATACAGTCATAGCTTTCAATAGGAAAATATTGCATGGAGGTGATACCTTACATGGTTGCATTTGCATCTCTCAGGCTTTAAGCACTTCTAAGTTGAAACTGAACACAAGGAGTACATGGGAAAAAATAGTGATTAAGAGTGTGAGTGTCACAGTCCAGAAGTTTGGTTCTCCCACTCAGTATCCGTTTGACTTTGTTGTTGTTATTGTTTCGTCACTAAGTTTTTTTTACTCTTTTGCAACCCGTGGACTGTAGCCAGCCAGGTTCCTCTGTCCATGGGATTTTCCAGGCAAGAATTCTGGAGTGAGTTGCCATTTCCTTCTCCAGGGGATCTTTGGGAAAATTTAATTAGCTTCTCCTTGCTTTCATTTCCTCTTCCCTTAGAGGGTTGTTTGAAGATTAAATGAGATGTTGATGTAAAGACATTAGAATAGAACTGAGACTTTACTAACTTAAATTTAGCTGTTTTGTTCAAGTTATGATTGTATCACTTCATGTAAAAAAGTGCAAATTGTCTCTCTTTAACACATAAGTATTCAAACAACAAACTAATAAAAAAATAGGTGCAGTCATTTGACATCTAAAATTTGATTCTCCACTATTTTGTTTTATTAGAATAAATCGCTTTTTTTACTCTAAATTCAAGACAAAAAAGCAGAAAGAGAAAAAGTAAAAGAGAGTTTTAAACTTAACATTTTAGGTGTGTAAATGCAATTCTAATTAACTGTGAGATAGTAAAGGGCAAAACTAATGTAGATTATTAAATAAACATTTAACTATGATTTAGATTCAATAAAACAATTATGTACATTAACTTATAATTGATCATTATTAAATGTATAATTAGTGAGATTGAATAACCAAGGAAAAGATAAGAGTCTACCTTTAATCTATTATTCATTCTCAATATGTAGGATTCTAATAATCATTGGCATATAATATAATTATGAAGTTATAAATAAGGTTACTTAAAAGATGAATTTAAAATCCTTCTGCATGTTATCTAATTATTATAAATTTGATTATGGATAAATAGCTAAACTATAATATGGCATTTGAGTAAAGCTTTTCTGAATGTTAATCTCAAGCTGTTTGATTTTATAGTGCTTGAGCAGCTGATTAGAGAATAAGACAAAATTGTAAATAATAGATTATGACTAAATTTGAGTTTCCATGCACAAAGGTAAAAACTTCGGAAAAATAAGATTTATTGTAAGACTGAAATAGTCTTATGAAATTAAATTATCTTTTGTTTTTACAAAAGCTCCTGATGAATCACTCCTTTTAATATGAGCAACCTCTTCCCTATAATTAAACTGATGATATTTCCTGTCACAATTATACCTACAAGTAAGGCAGCATGACCCATGAGACAACCCACACCATAGCAAATGTAGAGACAATTTCAATATCTCCTCATCATCAAAGGGCTTCAAAAAATATATGCACTTTCTTCTTTGGTACTGAAACTCTCATTACTTAGTATCCAAAAAAACTTTTAAGGAACTATAATCAAAGAGAAAAAATTCACATTAATTTTAGTTATTTTTATTTCAAATATTCAGCCTTTTTTTCCAAGCATAGGAAGAACTTTTAAAATTGTTTTAGGAGGGTAATTAATTCATAGTGAAAATCTATAAGAAGATTAGGGATAATACATTGAGAAAATTCCCACTCACAACGTAGTAAATCTATCAGTTACTCAAAGGAAAGTGGATAGGTCAGTTTCAGCCTAGTTAAGGAGTTCACTCAACTACATAAAACAATGCAAAGCACTTCCTTGGGAGAAGTGGGAGGAAGTGTGGAATCTACCTTCCCTGGCCTGTTCCCTCAGCTGGCAGTGTAATAGCAGCTATCACACATGTTGTTGTGAGCAGCAAATCCAATCAATCATGTGTCTAAAGGTCCTAGCACAATTCTTGGCACGTACTATTATTCTTTTAAAAGTAGGAAAATTACTATTGTAATTATCCCTTCTCCTACTCTTCATATCTTGAGAAGATGCTTACTAAGATGGATAACGTGGGAGAAAAAGAGACATCTGTTTTTCCTACTCCTGATCTATCAGTTTTAATATATTCTGTTTCCACCCTTGTCTCTGCATGAGGCAACCTTTAACTGTTAGAAGCACTTGCCACCCTTATATACAGCATTACATGTGAGTTACAGAGTTTATATGGCTGCCTTAAGACTCCTTTTGGCAGGAAGGGATGATCATCTTACATATCGCTAAAACAGTCAACTTTAAGGAGACATGGAAAACTAGACATTGTCTCCTAACCTTAATAAGAGATTTTGTTTTAGTAGAAAGTGTTTTCTGCATACATACCAAGTAAAGTTTTGCTTATTTTCTGAAATTAGTATAAATGAAATTTTAGAGTGAGCATTCTTTTCTGTTCAATTTATTTTACTATTTATATATTTCTGATGCTGTACTAACTTACTGAAATTTTATAAAGTCTTGTTTTGTGGTAGAACACTGTTTTTGTCCTTCATTATGATCCTGTTTAATTTTTCATGTCAGTATACATTTTTTAATCCATTTACAAGTTCTACTCCCCCCCTCCCCACACACACCTTCTTGGATTTAGGAAGCCTAAATCAGACATAGAATGTCCCCAAATTGAATATGACTTTTTAAGTGAACAGATTCTAGCTTTTATCAAATACTTTATTGCATTTTTGAGTGACCATTTGATAATAGTGGGGCTTCCCTGGTAACTCAGCTGGTAAAGAATTCACCTGCAATGCAAGAGACACCGGTTCAATTCCTGGGTTGGAAAGTTCCTCTGGAGAAGCGATAGGCTATATTCTGGGGCTTCCCTGGTGGCTCAGATCGTTAAGAATCCACCTGTAATGCAAGAGACGTGGGTTCAATCCCTGGGGTGGGAACATCCCCTGAAAAAGAGAACAGCTACCCAATCTAGTATTCTGGCCTGGAGATCTCCATGGACAGAGGAGCAGGCTACAGTCCACGGGATCACAAAGAGCCTGACACAACTACGTGACCTTCATTCATTTATGATAATATTTATTTCTTTTAACATCATGTTCAGGTCAATTGTACTGACTAGTTTTAAACTGTTAAACCAATCTTGTATTCCAAAAAAATGCTGAACTCTTGGTTTTATATATTTGTCTCCTGTGTATAGCTCGGTTTATTTTATGAATTTTATTTGTTTGTTTTAGTGAATGTATTTTATGATGATTCATTAGGAGCTTTTTCCATTTTGAAATGCCCTTGTCAGGTTTGAAATCAAAGTTATGATAGTCTCATTATTTAAGTTAAAGAATGTTTCCTCATTTTTACACTCCAAAAAATTTTGTGAAAGACTAGTGTTGTTTCTTTTTTAGAAAGAATTTATGTAAGTGCAACTACTATATCAAAATATACATACTTTCAGTTGTGATACATATTACAAAATGGATCTCCATACATGTGGTAGCAGTTTACCTACTTAAAGTTGTCCTTAGCCTGCATATAGTCAACTGGATGATAACAGAGTCTTCTAGCCTTTAACTGAAGCATAAGGTTTTAGTATTTTAATTTGGATTTAAAAATTACCATTAACATTAAAATTCTCTTCTAAATCAATTAACCATTAGTATATTTTATTTCTTGCATTCTGTCTGTGTTATTTGCCTATTTTCTGCCCTGTGGGAGAGCTTATTATTTATTGGCTGGTTAGTAAGTAAACTAAATGGGCATAAGTTTAAGCAAAGTCCAGGAGATAGTGAAGGACGAAGAAGCATGGTGTGCTGCGGTCCATGGGGTTGCAGAGTCAGACACAACTGAGTGAGTGAACAACAACAAATAAATAAACTTTAGATGTTATATATTAATATGAATTACATATAATATGCATGCATTTATATAGTAGAATGACTAGTTCTAATGCTATCATAAATGTAAATTTATTTTCCAGTATTTTAAAAATTTAGTACCAGTTAATTACTAGAATGCATAAAAATGTAAATAAAATTACCTGAAAGAAAAATTATTTTATTTATTGATTAATCTAAAGTTCTTCAGATATTTTATATGCCCTTTTTGTTACACATTAGTTCCCCATATTTGATTGATTAACTTCAGGGTTGTTTTTTCCATGGTCCACAATGTCTACTCTTGAACTATTACTGAAGTATGAGAATTTGATAACATTTTAGTATGCTTTAATAAATGTTAGTGCTAGTTTATCATTTTTTCAATACACTGCTGCATATTTTCCATTATTTATTCATCTGAAAGAACTTCAGATTTATTTTGTCCAGGTATCCAAAGTTTTCAATTAGAATTTTAACTGCAATTTTATTGAAATAATTAAGGATGTAAAGGCTTACTTTCTTTTATGGGGTAATTGAAAGTTATTAAATTTTCCCTTATTTTCTTAATTAAAATATCCCTTTACCCTGTGCTTTCTTTGTAGATACTTTACAAGATTTGTAGTTAAAGACTTGATTCATGTAGTCTTTCTAAATTATTAATATATTTAGTATTAAGAAATTTATATTCTGTGTATAGTTTTGGTCAAAATACTTTTTGGTCAGTTTAGCCCTGTCTGCAGATATAAGTTTAATATCCTATTGATTTGTTAGGTATTTGGAAATTTTTTTTTAAATGGGTTAGAAAGTTAAAACTTTTGATCTAGAAAAAAGTTACCAGGTTTTAGTTTTCTTTATTTCTAATATGTGCATCCAAACTTTCCTATGTAATTTGTACTGTGTGATCAAATTTGGAACCATGGCTTCTAGAATAGACTGACCCAAGTTTGAATATCACTTTTGAAGTTATTAGTTACCTGATCCAGGGAAAATAACTGATATCCAATGTCAGGTTTTTTTGTTTGTTTGATTTTTCGTGGGTCAAATGAATATAATAGAAATAATCCCTCAAGTAGTTATGAACATTATCTTGAATAACCCATGTAAAAACTCATGGAATAGGCAGGCCTTCAGGCAATCCTAGCCATTATTTTTATAGAGTAGTAAGAAAAATTAATATATATGAAGTCAACTTATGTTTTCTTATATTTTCTATTTATCGTGTTTTTATTTTTGCTGTATTTTTGAAATATCTAAAATATGTATCCAAATCTCCCAAAATAAGTTTGTTTCAGATAGTTTTCCTCGTATTTCCGATAGTAGACTTGCCTTTCTGTTGTGTGTTATTTGGCCTGTGATTGTCTATTGCTTTTATTGCCGTTGTGAACCGCACCTTATAAATATAAGTAGGTAAAAACTTGTATCCTGGTTAGTGACTCCTGATGACATCATCTTTGTAATAATACTCTGGAGCTCCTTATTTTCTGTTTATATTTTCTTATAAACTTTGCCCATTTAAAAACTTTTTTTTTTCTTTTTAATTGTGTCTTCTGTGTGAGTCCTGTACAAAGCATTTAGTTTTTATTTCTAACTTCTTATTTGTTTTGAATGGGTTATTAGAACTTTTCTTCATAGTGCTAGTATTTTATTTCTTATTACTTCTGTAATATTCTCTTATATTTTAACTATTTTCTTACTGTACTTTTAACTTTGCTTTCTAGTCTTTTGGAGAAAATAAGTTGGGTTTTTTTAATCATTATTTTTAATGGGAAATTTCTTCAACTTTCTTTGATTTTCAGTCCCCCACCTCAGTATTTTCAAGATAACCATCTTATACTAATTTTGTCTATGATTACTAAGCTTACCAAGAATGTTAGTTCATATTTTTCCAAATAAAGTTCAAATTTGTTCTTCTAATGAAAATAAAAATTAGACGTATAATTTTCCCCACTAACCCTGTTATTTTATTTTCTCTTTTTCCTTCAGAATGTGCCTTTGTTTCCATTTTGTATTACTCAATTATTTAATGCTCCATAATATTTTTAAAACAATAACCTCTGAAATTTGAACTTGATATTATAATCATATTTAGCATTGCTCCTTGCTATTCTTTGGATCTCTGCATTCACATGGATATGTCTTTCCTTTTCTCCTTTGCTTTTTGCTTCTCTTCTTTTCTCAGCTATTTTTAAGGCCCCCTTACACAAGCACTTTCCCTTCTTGCATTTCTTTTTCTTGGGGATGGATTTGGTCACCACCTCCTGTGAAATTTTACAAACCTCCATCCATAGTTCTTCAGGCACTCTTATCATATCTAATCCCATGAATCTGTCACTTCCACCGTATAATCCTAAGGGATTAGATTTAGGTCATACCTGAATGGTCTAGTGGTTTTCCCTACTCTCTTGAATTTAAGTCTGAATTTTGCAATAAGGAGTTCATGATCTGAGCCACAATCAGGTCCCGGTCTTGTTTTTGCTGACTGTATAGAGCTTCTCCATCTTCAGCTGCAGGAATATAATCAATCTGATTTCAGTATGGACTATCTGGTGAGGTCAATGTGTAGTCATCTCTTCTGTTGGGAGAGGGTGTTTGCCATGACCAGTGCGTTCTCTTGACGAAACTCTGTTAGACTTTACCCCGCTTCTTTTTTACTCCAAGTCCAAACTTGCCTGTTACTCTAGGTATCTATTGGCTTCCTACTTTTGCATTCCAGTCTCCTGTAATGAAAAGGACAATTTTTTTTTTTTTTGCTGAGACTTCTAGAAGGTCTTGTAGGTCTTCATAGAACTGTTAAACTTTAGCTTCTTCAGCATTAGTGGTTGGAGCATATACTTGGATTATTCTGATATTTAATGGTGTGTCTTAGAAATGAACAGAGATCATTCTGTCATTTTTGAGATTGTACCTAAGAATGTACCTGTACATTTTGGACTCTTTTGTTGTCTATGAGGGCTACTCTATTTCTTCTAAGGGATTCTTGCCCACAGTAGTATATATAATGGTCATCTGAATTAAAATTCCAATCCATTTTAGTTCACTGATTGCAAAAATGCCTATATTCACTCTTGACATCTCCTGTTTGACCACTTCCAATTTACCTTGATTCATGGATCTAACATTCCAGCATCCTATGCAATAGTGTTCTTTACAGCATCAGACTTTACTTCCATCACCAGTCACATTCACAGCTTGGCATTGTTTTCATTTTGGCTCAGCCTCTTTATTCTATCTGAAGCTATTCTACTGATCTCTAGCAGAATATTGGGCACCTACCGACTTAGGGCGTTCATCTCTCAGTGTCATATCTTTCTACATTTTCATACTGTTCATGAGGTTCTCAAGGCAAGAATACTGAAGTGGTTTGCCATTCCCTTCTCCAGTGGACCATGTTTTGTCAGAACTCTCCACCGTGACCTGTCTGTCTTGGGTGGCCGTACATGGCATGACTCATAATTTCATTGAGTTAGATAAGGCTGTGATCCATATGATCAGTTTGGTTAGTTTTCTGTAAAATAAGAGGTACCAAGGGAACATTTCACACAAAGATGGGCACAATAAAGGACAGAAATGATATGGACCTATCATATCAGAAGATATTAAGAAAAAGTGGCAAGAATACACAGAAGAACTATACAAAAAAAGGTTTTAATGACCAAGATAACCATAATGGTGTGAGCACTCACCTTGAGCCAGATATTCTGGAGTGTGAAGTCAAGTGGGGCTTAGGAAGCATCACTACGAACAAAGCTAGTGGAAGTGATGGAATACCAGCTGAGCTATTTCAAATCCGAAAAGATGATGCTGTGAAAGTGCTGCACTCAATATGCCAGCAAATTTGGAAAACTCAGCAGTGGCCACAGGACTGGAAAAGGTCAGTTTTCATTCCAATCCCAAAGAAAGGCAATACCAAAGAATGCTCAAACTCCCACACAATTGCACTCTACTCACATACTAGCAAAGTAATGCTCAAAATTCTACAGGCTAGGCTTCAATAGTACGTGAACCGTGAACTTCCAGATGTTCAAGGTGGATTTAGAAAAGGCAGAAAAACCAGAGATCAAATTTGCCAACAGCCATTGGATCATAGAAAAAGCAAAGAAATTCCAGAAAAAAAAGTGTACTTCTGCTCTACTGATTACGCTAAAGACTTTGATTGTGTGGATCACAACAAATTGTGGAAAATTCTTAAAGAGATGGGAATACCAGACCACCTTACTTGCCTTCTGAGAATCTGTATGTAGGTCAAGAAGCAATAGTTAGAACTGGACATGGAACAATAGACTGGTTCCAAATTGGGAAAGGAGTACATCAAGGCTGTATATTGTCACCCTGCTTATTTAACTTATATGTAGAATACATCATGAGAAATGCCAGGCTGGAAGAAGCACAAGCTGGAATCAAGATTGCTGGGAGAAATATCAATAACCTCAGATATGCAGATGACACCACCCTTATGACAGAAAGTGAAGAAGAACTAAAGAACCTGTTGATGAAAGTGAAAGAAGAGAATGGAAAAAGTTGGCTTAAAACTCAACATTCGAAAAACGAAGATGATGACATCTGGTCCCATCACTTCCTGGCAAATAGATGGGGAAACAATGGAAATATTGACAGACTTTATTTTTGTGGGCTCCCAAATCACTGCAGATGGTTATTGCAGCCATGAAATTAAAAGATGCTTGTTCCTTGGAAGAAAAGCTATGACCAACCTAGACAGCATATTAAAAAGCAGAGACATTACTTTACCAACAAAGGTCCATCCGGTCAAAGCTATGGTTTTGCCAGGAGTCATGTATGTTTGTGAGAGTTGGACTGTGAAGAAAGCTGAGTGCCAAAGAATTGATGCTTTTGAACTGTGGTGTTGGAGAAGACTCTTGAGAGTCCCTTGGAATGCAAGAGGATCAAACCAGCCAATCCTAAAGGAAATCAGTCCTGAATATTCATTGGAAGGACTGATGCTAAAGGTGATGCTACAATACTTTGGTCACCTGATGTGAAGAACTGATTCATTGGAAAAGACCCTGATTCTGGGAAAGGTCAGAGGCAGGAGAAGAAGGGGACCACAAAGGATGAGATGATTGGATGACATCACTGCCTCAATGGACATGCATTTGAGCAAACTTGGGAGTTTGCAAATGGACAGGAAAGCCTGGTGTGCTGCAGTCCGTGGGGTGGCAAAGAGTCAGACATGACTGAGTCACTGAATTGTGCTGACTAGTCTTCACTATCAGTAATTAATTTTATGAATTATCTTTTGTGAATTTGATATTAAATTCCTCATGTTATTTACCTGTTGCTTTGACAGGGATATCTTCTCCATATATTATTTCAAAGAAGCATACATACATTTTGTATTTTTTCATCATTTACATACTTGAAATTCATGGTAGAAAAATTTGTTATTTAGAAATGTACTCCATTAAAAAAAATTCCACCTTGTAAATTTGCAGACCTGTTTCTAGTGTCTTTCACCATTCAATACTTCAAAAATATCCAAGTTTAACCTAATTTGCATTTTTAAATATATTTGTCAACCAGAGAATGTTTCTTAACCTATGACTACACTTTTTTCTTTGACAATAAAATTTTTTTGTTCTTCTATAGAATTTGTAAAAGACATAATTTGTTACTTATATCTCAGCTTTTTGTGTGTTTGGGAAAAAGGTTATTTTCATTTTACTGTGTTTTTATTTTTAGTTTCTTGCTATTTCATTTTTCTGAGGAATGCCTAAAATTCTTAGATACTTTTTCATTGTCAGTTTCTTCCTCCATGTTTATCTCTGTGTCTACTTGCTGTTTTAAAGTACATTCTCTGACTACATGTGCAGTGTAACATAGTGATGGGAACAAGTGAGCCACACTCCAACTCACAGAAGACAGATGATGATCATTCTCCTATTTGGCTGAATATCTTCCAGTCCCAACCATCAAACACTCGTGAGTGAATGGCAGTGAGTCTTGGCACTTTGAGGATGACAGGTCTTCCTTAAGCCAAGCATCATGATGCCAGTGCCCATATTTTTAATCTGTCTCAGTATCCTGAAGTTAGTCCCTTTTCATTTCATATACCATAATATTTAATGGATCACTCATAGAAATTAGAATGGCTATATTATAAACAAATAAGTGAATTACTCAGAAGAGAGATGAAAATATCTGCTATTTATAAAGAAATGTGATGAACAAGTACATGTCAAAAGTTAGACAACTAAGATAAAATGGATCTATTCCTAAAAGGTCCAAATTACCAAAGCTGAATTTTGAAGAAATAAAACATTTTGCATACATTGATAATAAGTAAAGAAATGGAGTATGTAATTTAAAACATTTCCAAATAGGAAATTCCAGGCTTAGAGGATTTCTTGGGTGAATACCATAAATATTTAAAGAACACTAATCTTTCCAAAGCTGTTTCAGAAAATAGAGAAAGAAAAAACATGTTGTAACTTCTACAAAGTTGGTCGTTATTACTCTGACACTGAGGCCTCACAAAGACAGCACGAGAAAAGAAAACTGCAGACCAGTATTCCTCATGAAAGGTGACATGGATGTCTCTGTGCTGTGCTAGGCTTAGTCACTCAGTTGTGTCTGACTCTTTGTGACCCCATTGACTGCAGCCCGCAAGTCTCCTCTGCTCATGGGATTCTTCAGGCAAAAATACTGGAGTGGGTTGCCCTGCCTTTCTCCAGGGGATCTTCCCAACCCAGGGATTGAACCCAGGTCTCTTGCATTGCAGGACGATTCTTTACCATCTGAGCCACGAGGAAAGCCCAGGAATACTGGAGTGGGTAGCCTATCCCTTCTCCAGGCGACCTTCCCAACCCTGGAGTCGAACTGAGGTCTCCCATGTTGCAGAAGATTCTTTACCAGCTGAGCTACCAGGGAAGCCCTATGGATGTCTTTAACTAAATATTATTAATGAACCAAGTCCAGCAACATCAAACATCATGAGTAGAGAATTTTACTCCAAGAATCCAAATTTAAGTTAGCATCCCCCCCAAACCAATTAATCCAGTGTCCATCTTGCTAAGCTATCAGGGCTTCCCTGATAGCTCAGCTGGTAAAGAATCCGTCTGCAATGCAGGAGACCATGGTTCCATCCCTGGGTTGGGAAGATCTGCTGGAAAAGGGAAAGGCTACCCACTCCAGTATTCTGGTCTGGAGTTTTCCATGGACTGTATAGTCCGTGGGGGTTGCAAAGAGTTGGACACAGCTGAACGACTTTCACAAAATCACAGCATCACATAAAAAGGCATAGGAAAAGCACTTTACAAAATTCATCATACATTTTTGATTAAATCTTTAAGCAAGTTGATAATACCTTTATTTTATAATGCTAATTTTAAGAAAAATACCTATAAAAAACCCACAGCTAGAATCAAGTTTAAGGGTTAAAGACTGAATTCTTAACCTCTAAGATCAAGAACATGACAAGGGTGTTAAATCTAACCACTTCTATTCAACATTTCTCAGAAATTCAGAAAAGTGCAATAAAGAAAAAAAAAAAGGTACAAAAAGTAAAGGGACATAGAGTTTGAAAAGTATAAGTAAAACTGCCATTATTTGCATATGGTTTAGTCCCACACATAGAATATCATAAGGAACTCACCTCAAAGCTACCAGAACTGATTGATACACATATTTAGCAAGGGCAGGTGATACAACTTTGTCATCCAGGAATCAATGACAGTATACAACCAAGGAATAACTCAAAACTAATATTAAGAAAATGATTCAAATTAATAATACTATCAAAAGAAATCAAATGTTAAAAATAAATTTATTTAAAATATTTTAAGATTTGTGTATCAAAAACATTGCTGAGAGGAATTTTTAAAAGTATTTAAATGAATATATTCAACATTCATAAGTTGAAAGACGAATTTGTTGAGATGGTAATTATACCTGAAGTTACTATGTAAAATTCAAAGTACCCTTGCATGCCTCTTTGTAGAATTTGACAACTCAATCCTAAAATTTATATGGAAGTGAAAAGTATCCAAAACAATTTTGGAGTATCCAAAACAATTTTGAAAAAGGTGAGCAAATTTGGAGGAGTTACACTATATTTAGTAGTGTTTTGTTTTTTTTTTTTTTTTTTGCTATGTAGCAAACTACTATAAATTTATCAGCTTAAAGCAAAAGGCATTTACTGTCTCACAGCTCCATACATCATGAAAGTCCATCATGGCATCACTGGTTTCTCTGGTAAGACACTTTTTACAAAGCTGAAATCAAGGTGTTCTGCAGTTTTGATCTTAAATGGATCTCAGAGTCATTCCAGTTGCTCTAAACTGCATCACTTTTTTCTCAACTCGATCTTCCCTTCATAGCTTATTCTTGTTCTTGGATAAATTCACTTTCCTCCTACTGTAAAACTAAACCATAAGTCAGGGACTGATCTGTGTGTCTAGACTCCACTGCACTTCTTGTCCCATAGTTACTTTCACACTTGGGAAGCAAAGGTATGCTGTATCTTCGTCACACGTGAAGTCTTTCTCAGGTGTTCTCTTCTGCTACCTGGTAAAGAAACCTTTGTGCTTATAAGACACTAAGTTATTAGATTAGGCTCAGCCAGATGAACTCCGTTTTGATTAATTCGAAGTCACCTGATTAGTAAGTGTAGTTACGTATGCACATATGCAAAGTCACTCTTGCCATGTTGTTGTTTTTCAGGCACTAGGCTGTGGCTGACTCTTTGCCATTTCATGGACTACAGGGCACCAAGCTTCTCTGTCTGTCCCTGTCTAGTCCTAGAGTTGGCTCAGACTCATGTCCATTGGGTTGATGATGCCATCCAACTATCTCATCCTGTTGCTCCCTTCTCCTCCTGCCCTCAATCTTTCCCAGCAGCTGGGTCTTTTCCAATGAATTGGCTCTTTTCATCAGGTGGCCAAAGTATTGGATCTTCAACTTCAGCACCAGTCCTTCCAATGAATATTCAGGGTGGATCTCCTTTAGGATTGGCTGGTTTGATCTCCTTGCAGTCCAAAGGATGCTGAAAAGTCATCTTCAGCACTACAATTCAAAAGCATTAATTCTTCGTCGCTGAATCTTCTTTATGGTCCAACTTTCACATCCATACATGACTACTGGAGAAGCCATGGCTTTGACTATATGAACCTTTGTTGGCAAAGTGATGTCTCTGCTTCTTAATATGCTGTCTAGGTTGGTCATAGCATTTCTTCCAAGGAGCAAGCATCCTTTACCTTCATGGCTTCAGTAACCATTTTCAGTGAATCAAAATATGATATATTATTGTATCCACAGTTCCAGGGATTAGGGAAAGAAATACTAGAGAGGATTTTAGGATTCTGCCTACCACATTACTGTAAATTAAAAGATTACTATAAAGGCAGAATAATCAATACAGTGTTGATTATGCAGTCATAAGCATTTAGATTAATGATACAGATTTGAAATTCCTTTACATCTATTTTTTTGACAAACATATCAAGATATTTTAGTTGAGAAAAGATAAACTTCTTTTTAAAAAATGGTTCTAGGGCAAGTAGATACTACATAGAAAGAATATAGTTGACTTTTACCTCACACCATACACAAAAGCTAACTCAAAATGGATTGTATGCTTAAATGGAAGAGTTAGACAATAAAACTTCTAAATTTAAGACATGTTTGAAAATATACTGTTGACTATCAATTCCATAAAACATTCATTAACTTCAAAATTCTGATACAATCAATTTTACTTAATCAAAATTCAAATGAGAATGAAGAAGAGAAGCCATATGGAGAAAATATTTTAAAATCATATATCTGGTGAAAAATATTAGTTCCAAAATATATAAAGAATTCTTAAAACTCTATAATGAGATATACTTTTATTTTCAAAATGAGCTGAGATTTTAATAAAATTTCACCAAAGGCTTAATGAACTCATGAAAATATATTCAGCATCACTGTTCATTAGGGAAATACAAATTAACATGCAATGAGATATCACTACATACCCACTAAAATCCCATAATCAAAAAGTCACACAGTAGCAAGTGACGATGAGAATGTAGAAACACCAAAACCTTTATGCATTATTGGTGGAAATGTAAAACGGTGCAGCTACTTTTGAAAACTGTTTGGTAGTTTCTTTAAAAGTTAAACATAAAATAACCATATAATCCAGAAATGGAGCTCCTAGCTATCTATCCAAAACAAATGAAAGAACATATTCACATGATGACATGCTTGCAAATGCTTACAGCAGCATAATCTGAGAAGGCATTCTATAAGAATTTTTTTCAAATAGAGTGAGTTGAGAAGACAAGTCATGTTTGGGGAATGCATATGAACTGCAATTCGCAGACTGTATAATAAGGTTAACATTTTAGAACAGAATCAATAAAATGTATGTAATTAATTTGAAATCACTTGTTGAACACTTCACAGATGCTAAGCTCAGTACTTGCTACTTAAGGCTGGTTTCATAAGTATAAACTCATAAATAACCTGGTCTACAATAGGAACATACACTTAGCAGATGAAATGCTGAATCTGCTTATGCATAATAATAAGAATTAGCTAACTTTTACTGTTAAACATTTGCCATTTGTCCAGGGTTTCTGTACTTTATATACATTCATTCATTTAGTTTTTGCAAACCTAGATAAGCAAGATGTTATTATTATTGGCATATTGCAAAGGAGAAAAAAAGAAACCTGAAGAAGTTAGTTACTCACGCTAGGTCATTCTATAGTAAATGATGGAAGAGCTCATGTGCTGGCAGTATATTACCAGGACCCATCTCTTAGCAATTTAATGCATCTCTACCAGGACACAAATTACTCAGTGTCTACATTTATTTTACTACCTTATATGCTAGACCTGTGCATGTCCAGGCTAGTAACTCCTAGACAAATGTGGTTACTGAGCACTTGAAATGTACTTAGTCCAAATTGAGATGTGCTACAAATGTCAAATACACAAGATTTTGAAGACTTAGGATAAAAAAATGGAATTAAAAAATAGCTCAGTAATCATATTTTATATAATTACAGCTTCAAATTATAATATGGAGTACAGTCAGGTGGTCAGCTTCACAGGACAGGTGGATACTCAGCCCGGTGGGGAGTGGGGATGGGGGAGGAAGGCCACCTTGGGACTGGGTGTTCATTTTCTCTCAGGGAGGAAATCAGTGCTTTGTGAAGTAATGGGGAAGGGCCCCATCTCAGTAAGGGAAGGTGTGTGCTCACTTGTGTCCGACTCTTTGCGACCCCACAGGCTGTAGCCCACCAGGCTTCTCTATCCATGGAATTTTTCAGGAAAGAACACTAAAGTTGTTTGCCATTCCCTCCTCCAGGGGATCTTCCTGACCCAGGCATCGAACCTGTGTCTCCGACATCTCCTGCATTGACAGGCAGATTCTTTACCTGCTGAGTCACCTGGGAAGCCCATATATGAAGTATATATCTGATTAAATATAATCTTAAAATTTATTTTACCTGTTTTTACTTTTTTTCTACTAGAAAGTTTTAAATGGCATTCACAGCTTACATTTGTGGGCTCATCTCATATTTCTTTTGCACAGCACTACAAGAATTTTTTCAGTGGCTATTATATTTTTCAGTGTCAAATGATCCTGAACAAAAATACTCAGCAAAAATAGCATAATGCATTCAGTGACTCTGTTAATTTGAATGTATTTTCAGAGCTAAAACAAGACAATCATCAGTATTCCTCTCTGAAAGCAAACTATTAATAATAATAATAGTTAAGTAGCAATTCAAACAAGAGGACTGACAGTACATTGCACATTAAAATACACTCAATATTCACAAACAGGTTATAAATTATGCTGAAGAAAAGGGTTCCAAATTTAAGTTTTTGGATACTCATTTTTACGAATTCAGCCATTAAATATGTAACCTGATTATTTGCAGTTTCCTTAAATTTGAAGAAAGATGGACACTTAAAAGAATGAAAATAGATACATGGACATTTGAGGGGAAAATCCCTTTCTTATCTTTTTTTCTCCCTTTTTTCCTTTCTCCTTTCCTTTTTTCTTCCCTCCCTTCCTTCTTCTCTCCTCTCACTTTTTTGTCTTTCTTTCCCTTTTACTTTAAAACTATACCCAACTATTGGGCTTTATCCTGAAGCAAGATATTTGGATATTTTAAAGGTATTAACTTTAAAATTAATTCTTTAAAGCCAATATACTTTTATAATTTGCTACCATATCCCTATAAAATCTCATTAATTCAAAGATATAAGCCACTACTACCTTTTAATTATCAAAGCATGGATAATAGCATAAGATCATTGTAAAGCAGCAGATAAAGATGTGTATTCCTTTTTACCAAGCTATTAATGCATAGATGTTTAGTAATAAATTGTTCCTTAGAGTCACATGGTATTATTATGATCTTGCTGATATGAAAATGGAAGCATCCCAAGAAGAAAGATTTTTCTGTATTTACTTCTATCCATGGACTTATTTCTCCACATACCATTATGGTACAAGTTAAAATTCACAGAAGTACAAAGGATGGAATGCTGAAGCTTCTCGTGTGACCATGTCACACATTAGCTGTTTGCCTACAGGCCCGTCACACCCCCATTCTGGCCTGAATCCTAAGCAAGACAGCATAGCTACTAAATGATCCCTAAAATCCTCTTCACAATCTGCTCCATGAGAGACCGGCTGATGCTTTAGGCACAGGTAACAGTATGTCACAATTTGGATGTGTGTGACACGATGTGTCTTAACCATATAAATTATTGTTCAAACTGGGACCCTTTTGAGAGTGAAAGGGGATGCTGTTATAATTATGCTGAAACAAGCATTTACACAAGACTGTCTCACGCTCACTGGGACATATGGTCGCCCTGCCCATCCATGATCATGTACTTCACACATGCAGTATGACTTCTGGAAATATCAACATTAGCTTTAATAATAGTAATAATAAAAGCTAGCTTGTTAGTAGAAAATTGCCAAGATTTCCTATCTTGGTGAATGGGTTAATTTCATTGTTGGGTGGGTGTGTCTGTGTATATGTGTTTGTTGCTCAGTTGTGTCCAACTCTTTGCAACCCCATAGACTGTAGCCTGCCAGGCTCCTCTGTCCATGGGATTTCCCAGGCAAGAATAGTGGATTGGATTGCCATTCCCTTCTCCAGGGGATCTTCCGAACCCAGTCTCCTAAGTTGCAGGCAGATTCTTTACCATCTGAGCTACTTTAATTGCTTATAAAGACTCTCCCCGTCCCATCTAGATATAGCCACAGGCATGCAGTGTACAGATTATGCTTATATCTCCATGGGTACAGCCTTATATGTTTCATGAGTTCCTGGGGGAACCAATCTTCTGAATATGTGTTGCATCCCAAGACCAGCCCTGCCTGCTTCCTGTGGGTGGTCCACAGATGCTTTTTTTTAGGGAGTTTTTGTCCGGCTGATCTTTTAAGGTTTTGTCTTCCTGGAGATTTGTGCAGGAGCACACTTCATGTTCTTAAATGGGATGTGTTGCTTGGCTCTTCATCCCAAACACAGCTCTGTGGGAAGTGTGGGGTCCATGGATCAGCTTGTCAGGTACGACACTATCTCCACACCAGAAATTCAAATGTGTGACTTCGCCTAAGTACTTCAGTTTCCTCTTTTGAAAAACAATAATCTCCTGTCTCCTGCAGCTTTCATGAGTTTCAGCTCATGCAAGCAATTAGTTTTTTAAAAAAAGGTAAATGTAAACTTGGTAAAACAGTTCTGTACAGAGTGCTAATCTTGAAATCTCAGCTCCAGCATCATTCACAGTGATCCTGGGGCAGTTTCTGGATACTTTCTTGACTTTAGAAAGACTACACCTAAATTGGGTGAAGATATCCTCTTCGTGTGTTCCTTCAAGAAAGAAAAACAAGCCTAAGTGCCCCTCCCCATGACAAAGCTATGACTTTTACAATCTCCTGCAGTGTAAAATCTGGCCTCTCGATTACTTAGGAGATGATTCTCCTACAATGGATATAAATAGTAAGAAACAAATAACTAAATAAGACCTACCTGTATTTTATACACTTGTTCTCTTAGGAAGGGAAGATGAAGAAAGAAAAGAAGGAAGACATGGACTGCACATTTAATAGTTATACGACACTGATGAAATAAAAATCACTGCCAAAATGTGAAACAAAGAACCAGATTAAACTTCTGTCTCTACATAGTTCCCATCCTATTGACATCACCTAAGCAATTGCCACAGAGGCCATTTGTAGGAGATTCAACAGAGAGAGCTTTGCTCCAACGGAATTTCAGCTGCTGCTTAAGTTAAGAGTCAGAAATCTGAGTTCGGAGGGTGATAATCCACAGATGTTTCACTTTACGTGCTATGAGATGGTCTCCCAAAAACTGTTTCCCCTCCAGAAACCCCCTCTCAGACTCACCTTAAAAAAGATGATGCCTGAGCAGCATCATTCCCCCATTTTATCTGCTTAAAATGAAACACTGTGTACCTGCATGCTGACAAAAAGTTTTTCCCTGCCCGCTCAGAGTGATAAATAATTCAAGCAGTGCACTCCAGAGAACGCCAGGATGAGTTTCCTATCTTGTTGCAGTAAAGATATTTTTCTAATCTGGAGTCATCTAAAAAGGTTCTTGAAATATGTGTTTATGTATCATTTGGAAACAAAACCAGTGTCTGTATGAGTGCATGTCTCGTATTATAAGCTTTTGGAGGATAGGAACCAAGTCTGTTTATTTGGCTTTTTAGGTTACATTATACATTTTGACTAACTTTGAGTGAAAAAAAAAAAGCAAAACAATTTTTGAAAGCTTATTGTGGCACAAAAACTTTGCATAGCTGTATTTTTCTTTCATCTCAATAAAGGGCATGCATCACATAAAATGAGGGCTGCTTCTGCCATAAGTCATCATACAATTGCTCTTTTATTAATTTTGGAGTTTCCTGCCTCTGGACATCTTGAAACCTGCCCTGAAATCTGGCAATGCTGTTACTATTATCTTTTTTAAAGTAATATCCCATTGATCAAGTCAAGGAAAAAACTGGATTTTTCATATGCGAGTTATTTTCGTCAAGACAAATTTCCCTGAACCAAAAACAGTACTAATATAGAGACTGCAAAGTCCATGTGATGAAAGCATGTGTCACCATGTGCAAACTGTGAAATGTAATTGAAAGTAAAATGTTTAATTAAAATGGACATTTCTGAGCCTGCTTCTGGCAGCAGCCATCTTGCTGAAAATTATATTTGTTACACTGGCAACCTGGGAGAACAGTTCAAGAGATTGTGAGTGCCAGGTTCCATCCAAAAGTAAATGGGGTGAAAATCGCAAGGAGAGCTTGAATGCTGTTCCTTCCATGGCTGTGCATGTCCCAGACACAGGTGCCCTGGTACAGACCAGGGATTACAGGACGACCTGCCACATATAGCTCCTCCTAAGTCAATATTAATTAAAGCAAAGCATCCTTCTCCCTTCAAATGATTGTCCCTTTCACTCTTGTCAGCAAGTTTCCTTAACAATTGTGCTTTCAGATGCTCTGTTCTTTTCGTACAGCCTGAAATGTGAGGGTACTCATCGTCTCTTAAGTTATTTCTCCTTTGAGACCACGGGGATCTTTTTCTCCCCTCATAAAAGCCACTGATCCCAGATAATCCTCAGACTTGAGTGGGGATGAGCTTCACTGACTTTTTCAGTTCAAATTTGAGAACAGAATTTGAAAACGAGATTCTGTCTGGCATCTAAAGGACAGTTTCCTTCCCTGAAATCTGGGTGTTTTCAACGGCCGATCTGGTTGGGAAGTGCCCAACCTGAGCTGGGCAGGTCTGACCATTTGATGAATCACAGTCTCAGAAGATGTCCTTCTTGGAGAAGAATTACTTTGGCATTCTATAAAGGGCAAGTGAAATAAAGTCCCTTTCTGTTGTATCTCTCACAGTGTCCTCTAAAATCTCAATGGCTGATAGTAAATATAAAACTACCACAGTATTTGTGTATGCCTTCATAAAAGCAAAATTCCAACTTTTATCTGTTTTTTCCCAATGTTACTAGGTTAACTTGCACTTTCTGTGCATCTATCTGCTCTGGAATCCAGTTACCATTCCTAAACAGTGAAGGCACAGACAAACAAATAAATGCATAAACAAGAAATATGCAAATGTAAAACTCTTTAAAAATATTAATAGCAAAGCATTGTGGAAAAAAAAGATCAGAAGATTTGATTGCTATTCTGTAATCTACGATTTGGGTATAAAAACAACTCCCATTGGCTGGATCCAGCAACCATGACATCTGATCATTTTTTCCTACCTGAACTTGTTTAGTGAGCTCTTTCTCTATAATATGCTCTTTATTGCCCAAGGAATGCTCTTTGAATTTACTTTCTTTACAGGGTGATTATAAATCTTCATGACATCCCTCATGATTCATCTCTTTTGGCACAGGGCAGAAGCATAACCATGTCTATAATGCACACATTTCATTTAAGGTGAAACTAGTAGGAAATTTATCAGTCAGCCCAGGCGTTTTAGGCATAGACTGAACTCTGCCACTGTAACCATTTTTTCCTCTCCGTAAACACTTTTAATTTTGGTATCCTTTCTGCCTTTAATAACCCATAATCCTTTCAATCAGAGGTTGTTTTTAATTTGTACATGATTAAGTCCATGTACTGAACTTTTCTTCTACTGAGGAACAGATGTAAATTATATTTTTAGTCATAATATGGAAATATTTAGTTAATGTTAAAATATCCCCCAGATCACTTCACATTCCTTAAACAGAATAGACTACTCAACTCAAACTCTGATCAGCGTCTGTTTTCTGGGTTTTGCAGTATTATTTTTTCAAAAGCTAAATAATTTTAGAGCCACAAAAATGAGAGTGATCCTCTTCTTTATTTGGGGGTTCACTGTGGTGAGACAAATGCCTCATGCTATGAGTCGTTGGCCATGACTTAGAGCCCTGAGCCCGAGATTTCGATTGTTCTAGCAAGGTGTTCT
This sequence comes from Odocoileus virginianus, assembly GCF_023699985.2. NCBI lineage: Eukaryota > Metazoa > Chordata > Mammalia > Artiodactyla > Cervidae > Odocoileus > Odocoileus virginianus. Next base: position 46,767,856 of record NC_069689.1, on the reverse strand, counting down.
TTATGAATGGAAAACCCGGGAATCCTGTGAGCTGAACACCTCTCCTAAAATATTTGTCGGATTGAAATCTTTCCCCCATTGTATATAATTTTTGTAAATCAGTGGTGTTTGTTTCAATCAGATGTTCTATCCCTCCTGAAAACAGAAAACTACATGAACAGATTAGAAACCCATACGATAGAAGCCAGCAACAGTGAGAGAAAGCCTTCTGCAAAAATACTTTTGAACTTCAGAGGAGGATACACATGCTTGGTCCTCTGAGCTAGAAGACATGGAAATTTTTTTCTTTCTTTTTTTAAAAAATAGACATGTGTAGAACATTTGTTTCCGTTTTATTTCTGCTGTCATAATATGATGGTTTTATTCAGGTTTTAAACATGCTTCAGCTGGAAACACTACATCTTTAAATCAGGCAACCCCGGCGTCTGTGTGAATTCCCTTGCTGCGCTCCCTCACCTTACCCAGGTGCATGTTAAATCAGTATTAATGACAATATCATTCTTGTGCAGTCATCTCCTGCCTGCAATTTGGTTTTAATTACCCGCCACGTTGTCTTTCCCCCTCACTGACAGCCATTAAATAGGGAATGACACCGGAGCCACGGTTGTGCGGAGTGTTCCCTTCGCCGGATTTCGTCCCCCTCATAAAGCAGGCTGCAGTGCCTCCTAGTGGCGGAGGTCGGAAAGGGCCCTCAGTGAAACTGCAGACTCGCCTTGCACTTTTCAGGGTGAACTTGGACAGCTGGGCAGATGAGCTTACTGTTTTTTAAAGGGGGAACGCGGGGAGAAAAACAAACAAACAAACAAAAAAACATTAAAACGTTATTTATCCATTAAGGAAAAATTGCTATTTGGTAAAGTGTTTTTTTTTTCTTCTTCATTGAAATACAATGGTAAATTGACGCGCTACTAAAGCCTTGTTTTGCCCTCCAAAATGGAGGCTCAGAAACAAGGAACTTGTCACCTAAAATGCGTCCGACCAAAGTTCTCCAAGCGAATGTACGGCCGAGGTGCGCGGCAGATCTTCCAGGAATCAGACCTTCACCTCTTCCTCCTGCCCTGCGCTATTTTCTCTTAGATCACAGAAAGGGGTTTGTTTTCTTTCTTTTTATTCCCCTTTCCTCCTCTTTCTGATTTTTTTTTCCCATTCTTATTCCCCTTCACCCCATTTTACAAACGCCTTTTATTTTTAAGAGCGTTTAAAGCATTCTTCTAAGTGATGAGTGTATAAATGTATGTAAAAAGTATCTTTCGTGCAATTATGCAGTTCCTAAATTTTTTTTTTAAAGAGAGTTCTCCATTATACGGGAGTTTAAAAGTGAAGTTGTTTGTTCAAATGTCCAAGTTAGGCAACCATATAGATGCTTTGGATTGAAGCTCTTCGTATAATTGCTATCGCATTTTGCATTTAAAAAATTGGTTAAAATAAATCAGCAGGCGTGTGCATTTCACAGAGAGGACGCTGTCTCTTTGGCACTGTAAATTAAAAACAACATTGCTTACAACAATACATCACGGCGCATTTGGAGAGGGAGCTTCGGTAAGGAACCAGATTCAGTTGTCACTTTCTGGTTTTTCTCCCCAGCATCTTCTCCCTGGTTAGAAGGTTGAGGATCCATGGGTTGGTTGCTCTTTCACAGTTGTTTGCTAGCTTCTTTTTAGCAAGTGTAATTACTCATTTCACATGCTGCTAAATGAGAGTCATAGCTAACTGCTTTAATTAGAATTTTAAGCATACATAGTATATGCACTAACTTATACATACACTTAATTGTGTTTGTATTTGTACGCCTGTGTTTCTAAAAACCCGAGCATAAAATAGAGATACCGATAATTATCACGCATTCTTCCTTCTGCTAACCAGCACAGTCATGTTAAAAGTATATTCATTTGTGGTTATTGCTGCTTCTTTATTTACATTTTAAAAATTAAAATAAAACTGAGCATTTTGTTGAAAAAACGAAATGTTAAAATTGGTTAGAACTTGGTCTCAAATTTTAAGAAAGACTTTGAAGTATGATGTTTTTGCTACATACGAAACTTTAAATTGCCTCATAAACTGATTTTCAGTAAGTCCGATAGCATCACTCAAAGGATAAAAAAAAAATAGTCTTCAACACTTAGGAAATTAACATACATTTTAAAAGGGAAAATGTGCCCAAGTCACACTTTTTTCCTCAGAATATTTGAGCTTTTGAATATTGCCTGAATTGATTCAATTTATTGTTTTAAGGACTATTTGACATTATTAAATAATAGCTAGGAAAATTGTTATTCCTTCTAGACTGAAATGGGAAGCTTATAAATGCAATGACGAAGGCTTAATCTCTGATACGGCTTACATATATTGGTTTACAGCTATATTGAGTTCAGTTAGACTGATTTTTTCGTTCCTAATATGAAACTTGATGCTGGGTAATCTGATAAGTGAGTTTCATTTCCCTGGAAATTTATTGCTTCTATATCCAAGTGCAAAGAAATCGCACAAGTAAAAACAATGAGGAGTCTGTATGCAAGGCATTAATGAGGGCCACTATTTTCTCACGAAGATTCTGCATCGGGGAAAAAGAGGTATTTGAGCTATTAAAATGACAAGGCATGCTATTCCTTTTAGGCACCACCAGCATCCCTTTGCCTGATGGGGGTAAGAGCAAATTGGCACTGTCTTCAGGCACTTTAGATCAAGAAGCAGAAACAGTGTGGAAGACGAGAGGGTCTGTGCTGTTTTCAAGACTCTTGGGCCGAGAAGCGGCCGAGGGCGCTGCGGAGCGGGGCAGGGCTCACCTCCCAAAGCCCTGGGCAGCCCGGTGCCACCTCCCCGGGCCCGCTCCCCACACACAGCTCCTGTCTCGTCCCTGCAACATGCTTTGCACGTTCTGATCTCCAGAGCGCCTGTGCCTGTCGGTTGATACATTACAGATGGGATGACAGAAGCTGAAGAACTTTTCAGAGAGCAAACAGTATCATTACGTTAATTAAACCAATGACTAAAATTGTCCTGTGACTGTGACTATTAAGGCCCAATGCTGGGCATCATGGGAGGGAGACAGCCCTCAGAGTGATGATATTTGTGGAGTGTCCTCGGGATATTCACACAAAGTCTTACTTTGTCCTGCTAGCGAATCCACAGATGCTATTCCAAGGACGACAGTGGGACTCTGAGACGAAAGGCTTGTCTGAAGCTCTACCACCAAGAACAGACTTGGGCTGTGACACTGCATCCATCTATCTGACTGTAAAGTCAGTGTGTGTGTGTGTGTGTGTGTGTGTGAAGTCGCTTTAGTCATGTCCAACTCTTTGCAACCCCAGCAGGCTCCCCTGTTCATGGGATTCTCCAGGCAAGAATACTGGAGTGGGTTACTTTTTATTTTTCTTTTTTTTTACTAAACAGTAACTGATGATTTCAAGAAACTTATATTCCCAACTTGGATTTATAAAAGATGGCAAGCAGTGTGATACCAGATATAAATGGCAGGTAACATATATAGGCAGGGGCCAAAAATATCTTCCCCAGGGCAACAGTCGTTGTCAGCTTAGACATGACAGGGATCTTCATAAGGAGATGGTAAAGCACGTTTTTTATTGTTGGAGATGGGCATTCCTGGTGGCTATGGAAGTGGTCAACTTCAGAAAACACGAGCAGGTACATGCACACACAGAAACATAAACATGTCCGCACACAGATAGAAAATGGGGGGGGGGGTACATGTGTCATTTGACAGAATGTAAATCAGTCTCATGAAATGAAGTTTTCTTTGAAGACAATGTCTGTCCCATTTGTTGAGATTCAAAAGGTATGGAAAGTTTGAGTTAAATGAAATCAAGCCAGTTTCTTTAACACGGGACTATTCAGAGCCTTCAACATGTTAAAGCAGGATGAGATAACAGAGAAACTTAGAATATGTGTTTCCCAAACTAATTTGTCAAATGTTTTTTTTTTTTTTTATACAGTCCCTTTGTCAGGAAAAGGTTATAGACATTGTAGAAAATGTTGCTGCAGGGAGGAGGGGAAATTGAGCTAATAGACAGGAATTCTTAAATACTTGATTAAGACAGACATCATCCTCCAGGCAGTGAAAAGCTACCAAGGGTCTTTGCATGCCGAGCTGATTTCTACTATTACATTAATAATAGTTCCAGTCTCCAAGGTTGAGACAGCAAGAGTAGCATATTCTCAAACACCGTGGGGCCAAACTTGTCAAAACAAATACTATATGCTTCCTTCTTGGTTTACATCATAAGCAAGCATGTGCTTTGCGGTGCTGATTTACTGGAATTAGTCCAAACACTGTGGTTGGAAATAACCCATGCTTTACAGGTCTTATGGAGTACTGGGTTGATATTTTAATCTTGCTGAGTATTAAAGATAGCAGAGAAAAGAAGCTGCCGTAGCTCACCAAGCAAAGCCTCTCAAAGGTTTCTGAGCACATGTGACATCTCACAAGAAGAAGAAAGCAGGAATCGTGAGCCCACGTGAAAACTCAGGCCACCTTAGGAAACACTCAGACGTTTGTTGCTCTTACTTACAGGTCTGAATTCTGAAGATTCCAGACTTCTCCCCAGAAGAGAATTTTCTAAATGTTGCCCATTTTCATGGCAATTTCTTAAGGTATCCATGAGTATAGAAGTATAACACAGGTATTCATTCTAATGATGTTATCAGATATTGAACCGTAGTAAAACATGCTGATGTTTAGGGAATAATAAAAGCTAATGTTTCACGTGCTGGAACTGTTGTAAGCACTTTAGACCAATTTACACATTTAATTCTTATAACCTCAGAACACATACTATCATTGTCCTAGCTTTCCTAGTTAGAAAACTGCATCAGAGAGAGGTTAGGTAATTTGCCAAGATCATGCAGCCAGATTAGTTACCTGGAGTTAGGCTCAGTTGCGTTTGGATTGGGTTAGTGAATGTTGAACTCGGTATGATCAGGTCGCTTGCTCTTAACTACTCTTCTGTTCTGCCACATTCTGGTTAGGAGTGTGGTTTAAAAGCCCTCTCTGTCCTTTCTGGTTCAGTAATGTAATGATAATAACAGCTAACAGGTTTAACTACACACCGGGTACTGTATTGTATGTGAAGTCGCTTTAGTCGTGTTCCATTCTTTGCGACCCTATGGACTGTAGCCTGCCAGGCTCCTCCGTCCATGAGATTCTCCAGCCAGGAATCCTGGAGTGGGTTGCCATTTCCTCCTCCAGGGGATCTTCCTGACCCAGAGGTCAAACCCACAATTCCTGGGTCTCCTGCATTGGCAGGTGGGTTCTTCACCACTGGGAATCTTGGCCACCTGGGAATTTTATTTAATTCTTGCAACTGTTCTGTCAGACAGGCAAACTTGTGAACCCACTAGATATGTGAGAAAACGGAGGCACACGGAGAGAAGTCGTGTGTTCAAGGTCACACTGCTTATAAGAGATCAGTATGCGGTGTGAGCCCAGGTCTAATTGCAGAGGCAGTTGCAACTACCTTTTATTTAACCATATCCTTTGTAAGTTTTCTGTGTTGAGGAAATTATAGATGAAAAAAATCACACATCAGATTTTGTATTTGGTGCTTTAAAGCATTTTTCCTGTATCGATCAAGGCAGTTGGAAGAAAATGGATGTACAAGAACGGCAGCCTATATATAGTAAAATACTTGTGGACTACTTTAAAAACTGAGCGTTGGAAACACTGCAATCAAAATGAAAGTTTCTTACACCCAAATGATTTCTTATCTTGTCATCTTTCTTTGAAGAAGTCAATTGAATATTTCTTTATGAATTCTTTCCTATAAAAATTAATTGCTTATTGCTCTGTGTAATTTCTTTTGAATTAAAAATTTAAACAATCTATAATGAGTTCTCTGATGTTCTTTTGGTCCTTGACAAAATTTTCTCCAAATCGCTGGAGATATTGGTATGTTGTTCTCAGATTCCAACTCTTCCTGCCTATGATAAGGATACAGATGTAAGTCATTATTTCCCAATGAAACATTATGTTGAGTGAAATATTAATACAATTTTCTCGCCACAGACTTTTTACTTGTAAGTATATCTAGAAAGTTTTTGAATACCAGTAAAGACCTATCTCTACAGCAGACTTATCAGTCCTTTGTTAATGATCCTTGTGATTCTATAAATGGGGCTATAATGAGCTGCACTTTGAAACTTGTTGCTGAAGAGTTTTTGATACAAAATATCTGTTAATATTCTTTTATAAAACAGGTATGAAATACTTGTGCTTTAGAGCAACATTTGGAAACATCTATGCAATTATCGACTAATGACTATACGTAATTAATTATAGATGTTTGAGGGTAATGGAGATAAACACAACGTGTGTTCAGGTCTGACTAGTTCTATAAAATGTCATTTCAGGAAAGAAAATTGTATTCAATGTATATAATTGACTACAGTTGTAATCTGTTTTCTGTGTACATGCATGCTAAGTCCCTTGTTATGCACGACTCTGCATCTCTATGGACTGTGGCCCGCCAGGTCCCTCTGTCCATGAGATTCTCCAGGCAAGAATACTAGAGTGGGTCACTATGCCCTTCCCTAGGGGATCTTCCCGACTCAGGGATCGAACTCACATCTCATGTCTCCTGCAATGGCAGGTGGGTTCTTTACCACTAACATCACCTGGGAAGTCCAATCTGTTGCCCTCACAAAGGTATACTCAGTGATACACTCTATAGGGTCATACAAGGAGTTGGACATAACTTAACGATTGAACAACAACCACAAACTTTCAAATGATAGTGTCCATTTGGTCTTAAGAGTTTTGAGATATAAGATCTCCATGCATAAAATAAAATTCTGAGCATTTTAAACAGAAAGGGTTTAAGGTAGAGGATTGGGTACTTTTAAGACCAGAGAACAAGCTTTCAGTTTTGACCTTAGGAGTGATTCCTAGTCGCTTGCATGCTTGATATGCCTGGGAAGCTATGACTCTTTGAGGAATCCCAGGGAGGTGGGAGTTCTGTGTATCGCCAATGGAAAATCGGGTGTGTTGTTGTATGCACACAGTGTTGTTCTATGACCTAAGAATCACAAAGGTGCCTTATTGCTTTTGTGACCAGCACTCCCACACCTGCCACTGGACCATGCGGAAGATGGGCGGGGAGGCTGCACTGTGGTGGCCGGAGAAGCAGTAACACGTCCCCATAAGCTTTTGTGGCAGAAAGAACCAACAGATGTCAGGAATTGGCCTCATCTGATAGACTTCTTCAGAATTTGTTTAAAAGTGCTCTTTACTGGTGGGACCTAATTCCTATTTGGGGAGATAAAAAATGAAGTTTCGGGCTTTGCGACCTCTGTAGTTTAGGAAGACACATTGGAAGAGTTGGTAATGAGTATGGAGGACTGATCGATCATATTTCACACATTCTGAAAAATAGCAGCTTAGATTCAGAAGACTGAGTGGTTCTTATCCACTCTAGGGCTGAGTAGGCTGCAGATATTCTATGATGGTATACCTCTAAGTTAAAGAATATATATATATATATACACACATATAAATAAAATATCTGGAATATTCATAAAATTAAAAAAAAAAGAAAAGTAACACTGAATTTGAGACATGGGAAGGGGAGATTTAAAGGAAATAATGTGTCAGATCAAGTTGATATCTTTCATGGCTGAAATGAATGCTAATGAGAGAGCAAGGTGAAGAATACATGCCAGGTTGACTCATGACATGCAGGCCAAAGGCAGCTTGGGACAGGGCATGCAGAGAGAGAGATGAAGCTAAGTGATCCTGGGCTCATATAAATTTTTGTTGAATTTGGTGAGGCCTTAATTACACCAACTTTCTGGATTCTGGTGTACACCTTGAGAAGATATTTTTAGAGATGTAGACTCCATGTCATGTAGATCACTTTACAAAATATATGATGGCTTTTATCCCATAAAGGGGCTTCCCTGGTGGCTCAGTTGGTAAAGAATTCGCCTGCAATGTGGGAAACCCGGGCTTGATCCCCAGGTTGGGAAGATCCTTTGGAGAAGGGAACAGCTACTCACTCCAGTATTCTGGCCTGGAGAATTCCTTGAACTGTATAGTTCATGGGGTGACAAACAGTTAGACATGATTGAGCAACTATCACTCACTAAGATCCTGTAAAAAATGGGAAATTGTCAATGGTTTTGGGGGGTAGAAATTCACCATGATTATACTGTTTTTTATAAAAACTATTCTGTAAAGCAGGATAAATTTCAATGGGAAAAAACTGGATTATAGTTTGCATCTGGGGTTCGATATCTGGGTCGGGAAGATCTCCTGGAGAAGAGAATGGCAACCCATTCCAATATTTTTGCCTGAAGAATCCCATGGACAGAAGAGCCTGGTGGGCTACAGTCCATGGGATAGCAAAGACATGACTGAACGATTCAGTTCAGTTCAGTCGCTCAGTCGTGTCCAACTCTGCAACCCTGTGGACTGAGAGATTAACAAAAGACTAAGAAGTCTAGTAATTAGGTGTTCAGCATTTTAAAATGGTTTTTGAAAAGAAAAAGAAGTGAATCAAAGACATTGAAATGAAAATAGACTTAAGGACTTTGAGGTTCTTAAGGGCATTCAAACTTGGATGAATAGGAGAAGGGTAATGCTATCCACTGAAATGGAGTCACAGCCTGTGGGGTTGTCATAGTAAAAGAATTGCATTAGAATTGAGATTACATGTTATATATATCTCTCTGTTGTAAATTTCCATTTTCTAGTATCTCTGAAAATTTACAAGGTTGTATTTAAGATCATTGTGAACAAAATAATGTTGTATTTGTAGTTGCTCACTACTCTGGTGGTAACCATCCATACTGGGTAACAAATTACCCTAAAATTCAAAATTCGGGGGCTTAAAGCAATAACAACTTATTACTTCTTCTGAATTTTTAGGACAGTTGGGTAGTTCTGGCAGTGTGGGTTGGACTCACTTAATCTCAGTTTGGCTTTGGCTCACTTATGAGCCCAAGGTCAGCTGGTCTGGGACTGGCTAGTCTACACTGATGTCAACAGCAAAGCTCGTCTTTTCCACTTGTCTTTTACATCATTTCACTAGGGTAGTGAGCGTGTTCTCATGACAGTTGTGGGAGACCAAAAGAAGGAAACGTTTAAACAGCATGGGGAGACACTGCAAGGGAAGGTAACACAGGGAGATACTGTTGGGGTGAATGTGTTTAATATAAAAGTTTTCAGAATCCCCTTCATGGTGTCACTAAAGAAGATGAGGCATCAGATGGTTGTCATCATTTTAACATAGCAAGTGCCCTGGAATTGGCTTGATGATATTTCTGGTCTGTGTTCACAACCTTATCCTTGAAATGTGTCCTACTCTTCTGAAGGTTCTTCCACTGATACCCAAGAGTCAATACCATAGACACACTGAAGCAATGAAAATATTGTTGGAAGTATCCCCTGCTCATTTCCACTTCCTCAAGTCATTTAGATGGTCTTCGAAATATAAGAGAGCTTATATTCCTGTTGAAAATGATCTGTACATTTGTATTTAAGATTTATTTTACTTTTTTCAAGTGGTCAGACTATTTTTTTTTCCCCTGAGGACTTTTCTTCTTCTGATGTTAAATAACTATGTTAGAAGATGTATTATTTTAAGAGTGGTGGCTTATTCTCATGTTTATTTTAATCCTTAATTTTTAGAGCTCAATTTCATTTTTGATACAGACCATTGCTTTGCGAAGCATTTTCCACAACTACGTTCAGTTGTGGGATACCATGTGGACAAGATACAAAACTTTATTCTGTACCTTTTGACTTTCACTCAAATATTAGTCACAAATGAGCAAATGCCCAACCTTCTATCAGGCCTTCTTCTTCTACAGATTGCATGTCTACCAAGGGGTGAGAGGCAGGCTGATGTTCTAGGCTTAGAAGAGCCTTCCGGAAGATGGGCAACATTGATTTATTTCCTACTCATTCTCTTTTAGATGTCAAGAACTTGAATTGCTTTAAAATTTATATTTAAAATACTTGGTTAAATGATTTTATGTCCTGAATGTCATTTCAAAAAATGCTTACTTAATTAGACTGAATCATTTTTATTTTCCCTTTACATTCTATCAGGGGAAAAAAGCAAAGCAAAACTGCTACCTAGTCATGTTTCCTTACTTTTATTGGTTTATGTCACCGTTATATATGCACCAATGTTGAAGACAAAAATGAATGAAAGCAATAATAATAGTGATGATGATGATGGTAACAAAAGAAGGACACGGGAAAGTCCTAACAAAGGGGTGTCTGTGAATTTCTGGGGTAAAAGGGCCATCAGCATCCCAACACGCATTTTTATTATTCTTTCTCTTCCCATGTGGTTTCCATCTGTTGCTTGTGAAAAATTTCACTGAGGTCCAGTTCACAGTAGGGCTAACTGAGTTCTTTAGAAGAGCCTGACCCTCAACTGAGCGTTTGGGTCTAAGGTGTAAGTCTTGTATCTGATTACTTCTCCGATCCTGGCCCAGTTCAGGAAATTGGAACCTGACCAGCTGTGTTTCCTGGTTTGTAGGTTGAAGGTTGTTACCTGGCTCTTTCTCACTCAGCTTGCTGTCCTTTCCTTGGAAATAGACACAGATGTATCCACTAAACAAGTTTTCCCCAATGTTCAAACATGATTTTGCCATGTCAAGTACCACCTATATTCTTATTAACTATTTGTGTGTATGATATTTGGTCATTTTTAAAAATATTCAAGTATATTAAAAAAATAATTTTGTGACTAATCAAATGAAAAACAACTACACTTATCTTAACTAAAAGATGGCTAGCCATAAAAAAATACATGTAAATCCATGGCTGATTCATGTCAATGTATGGCAAAAACCACTACAATATTCTGAAGTAATTAGCCTCCAACTAATAAAAATAAATGGAAAACAAACAAACAAACAAACAAAAATACAGTGACATCAAAGCAAAGTTTCTAAATTTAAGCTATTTACTCTAAGCTCTGAGCCTGAGGTCTCCATTTGGGCAAGAGAAAAATGATCAAATTTTCAAAAGACAAACATCAAAAAGAGCCTTCCTTTTTGAGATAGCCAGAAAGATGCAGACATCTTTGAAAGGAAACTTGCTATTTACCTCGTGATTTACCATTTATTTCAGGTCTTATTGAAGTACCATTTCTAGTAATTGTCTATAGGTGATTGCAACATTTTGGGAAACACTATGTTAAACCCAGTTTCCTATCCCAAGAAGGCAGCGCTGGGCACAGCTGGTATTGCCTGAGGTCCTGTAGGGAAGAGAGATGCTGTGAAATGAAGCTTCTGCGCCTCCGTGACCTCCCTCCCCAGCCTAGACCCTCCAATCACAGATTCCACTGTCTTCTTTCCTTCCACTCTTTTTATTTAGAGCCCTCTCCATGACCTTGTTCCAAGCCAACCGATATCCCTTTCTTTATGAACTAGTTCAGGATGCTGGCTCCTCATATGTTCTTTAAGGTGATGCTATAACCAAGTTTATTCAATTCCTTGGTGACTAATTTGGCTCTGAGAGGTTAGGAACTGGTGAGGCTGAAACAATTGTATACCGTGTCTGGTGAGGAGTAAAGTGCAGATTAATTTGTGAGATAGAGCACTTCTACCCTTTTCCCTTTGGCTTTAAGGTTTATTTAGAATTCATGAAGTTGTGTCTGTACTAAAAAGCTTTGAACCATTAAAGAGAATTATTTAACAAAATTTCTAAAAATGCCAGTGCAAATTGGTTTGTCTTGAAATTCTGGTGCTTTGTTATTTTGCCACCAAGAAAAGAGCTTAAAAAAAAGCTTGAGGGAGAATATGAATGTAATAAATATTTCATTTTTGTAGCACATCGTGCATTGTTCTTTAGTTTCAGACCTTGCCAGCAGTCAACACAGTAGTAAATTTCAGCACCTGTGGACCTGTTTCGGTAATTTATGATTTCCATTAGATTTCCATTAGATATGGGCTGAAACAGTTCAGGCAAGTTCATGCACTCCAGCCATGAGCATGGTTGGCCTGAGGATTGTTTGCATGTGGGTATTTGGCAGCATGTCTATTCTTTGTTGCCTTTTGCTATCATTGTTATCATTTGGGGGCTGCTCAAAACACAGAAACTACAGCCATCTACCACTTAGGATTCTTTTTCTGCCACAATCTGTACTTGTTTTATTCATTCATTTAGTAAATATTTAGTGAGCACTTGTTCACTGCAGGGGCCTGAGTCTCTGGGGTTACGTGGATGGGTAGGAGACACCCCCTTATATCAAGGAGTTCCTAGAAGAAGAACAATTAATTCATCAAAAAGAAATGGAATTAAGGGTGGCATCATAGTACTAAAGACAGTTAAACAAGTAGAATAAATGGCTAGTACAACTAGATACTCTTAGAAAGAAAGAAGAGGCAGGGCTGAAGACAGAAGGAAGGCTGGGTATTCTTGGCAGGAGAACTGGTGTGAGTAAATTCACAGAGGTCTGAAGCATTCTTGATGAGCACAGGGGGCATGGGACTTCTGGAACGTGAACTGGCCAGATAAGCTAGGAGCTTTGCAAGCCATCGGCCTTCTTACAGAGCACTGGAGTGGTTGACTATACATGATGATAATATTTTTAAACATTGTAATGGGATTTTTCTCATGCAGTTTCATGTATTTTAGCTTTTTCCCTAATCATTTCAAGCTGTCATTCTGATAGTAAAAGAGAGAATTGTTAGCGCAGCAAGGAGAGGAGAAATTTCGTGTTCCTTCTTTGACATCCAATAGGGGATCTTTGTCTTCATTCAAGGTAACGTGCTTGAAATTCTGACTTTGTCAAAGGGGAAGAGAAGTGTTCCATCCCTTCCACCTCGAGTCTTAAGAGTTTTACTGAGATGAGGAAATGGACGAGGGAATGAAAGTCCGTAACTCATCACTTCTGAGCCAGAGGAACATGGGCAAAAGAAGGGAGACGATAGAAAGTGAGGGCATGGGAAAATCCCCTTCTAAACTTCACTGTGTGTGGGGAGAGGGAACCTGTCGGTAGTGGTGTAGGAGCACTGAGAGAAGGAATCACGGCTTCTTTTGGAGATTCTCCATACGTAGTCACTGCCTACCCGATACAGAAGTGGTGGCAGGAGTGGTGAGAGAAAGAGGCTAGGAAGCAGAGCAGAGGCTTGGGACGCAAGGAGAGAGGCCCCAGGATGGGGCACCTAGCCACAAAAGCCAGATGACTGAGGCTGTAGACGTTGTCACCTGGCTAAAATCTAAGTGGAAAATGTCCTGCTGGTGCTCAAGCCGAGCAGGGGCCAATCCTGCCATACCAGGGAATCCAGTCTGGTTTAGCCTGACCTTCACTTTCCCCAATTCCTGGCCATCTGGGGGTCATAGAAGCCTGATTCACCTAAACACAATTTGTAGTGAGCAGGAGGAAAGAGAGAAAATTCAAGAAATGGAAAGTTTTACTTAAATAACTGAGCGTGTGCCTAAACTAATATGTAAGTATTTATATTGGGCGATCTTTGCCACCTTGAACTAAGATTTGTTATTTTCTGACACATCTCACTGGATCTATGTTTATTAGAAAAGATAGCTCAATTATTTAAAAAATGCTATGTTTTATGTGCATATCAGCTTTTAATGAGTATATGTGCTACAATTCACTAAAATGCTTAATATAATTTGATTAATATCTATTTTATCCATAGTCTAAGAAAGTCTAGGAGGTTGGCCAAAAAAAAAAAAAGAAAATTAAAGGTGAACAAGTAAAAAATCTAAAATGAAGACAACTCTTGCTGAAACAAAGATATTCATTAAAGCATTATTTAGAATCTATGTGTTAACATGATGTTTATTTTTCTCTCTGACTTCACTATGTATGACAAACTCTAGGCTTATCCACATCACTACAAATGACCTCATTTCATTCCTTTTTATGCTGTATAACACAGGATGCTCAGATCGGTGCTCCGTGATGACCTAGAGGGATGAGATGGGAGTGGGGGGAGGCTGAAGAAGAAGGGGATACATGTGTACTTATAGCTGACTCACATATTGTACCACACAGACTAACAGCATTGTAAAGTAACTATCTTCCAATTAAAAAATAAAAGCATAATTTTAAAAAAGTATTATTTATAATGACGAAAAGGCAGTAACAACTGTATCTCTAATTTTGGCAAGTTATATATATTTTAGACAAACTTTAAAGTGATTATGTAGTTGTTAAAAAGTTTGCCAGGAATTTTCAGCAGCATTAGAATGTTTGTAAAATTTATATTTCTGTCATAATTTTAAATGTATAAGATAACGTGTACCTGAAAATAAGTTACTGTTTTTTCCTATCAATTTTTGTTTTTTGGTTAGTCATTATTCAATTAAAAAAACTAAAGAGGAGAGTGAAAAAGTTGGCTTAAAACTCAACATTCAGAAAACTAAGATCATGGCATCTGGTCCCATCACTTCATGGGAAATAGATGGGGAAACAGTGAAAACAGTGTCAGACTTTATTTTCTGGGGCTCCAAAATCACTGCGGATGGTGACTAGAGCCATGAAATTAAAAGACGCTTACTTCTTGGAAGGAAAGTTATGACCAACCTAGACAGCATATTTGAAAGCAGAGACATTACTTTTTCAACAAAGGTACATCTAATCAAGGCTATGGTTTTTCCAGTGGTCATGTATGGATGTGAGAGCTGGACTGTGAAGAAAGCTGAGTGCTGAAAAGTTGATGCTTTTAAGCTGTGGTGTTGGAGAAGACTTTTGAGCGTCCCTTGGACTGCAAGGAGATCCAACCAGTCCATCCTAAAGGAGATCAGTCCTGTGTGTTCATTGGAAGGACTGATGCTGAAGCTGACACTCCAGTACTTTGGCCACCTCATGCGAAGAGCTGACTCATTGGAAAAGACCCTGATTCTGGGAGGGATTGGGGGCAGGAGGAGAAGGGGACAACAGAGGGTGAGATGGCTGGATGGGGTCACTGACTAAATGGACATGGGTTTAGGTGGATTCTGGGAGTTGGTGATGGACAGGGAGGCCTGGCGTGCTGCAGTTCATGGGGTTGCAAAGAGTCAGACACAACTGAGCGACTGAACTGAACTGAACTGAATTAAAGAAAATTGCAGAAGACTGATGGGAAATATACCAAAATATATTTTAAAAAATCCTTTCTTAGTATAAAGTTTATGATTTGTTATTTTATTTCTTCAATTTAAAAAATCTGTCCTATATAGTGCGTGTGTACTATTTTTATAACTAGAGAATCTAAAACAAGCTTATGTTACTTAACAAAAGTGAAAAAGAAGGCAAGAGGAGACACAGTATAAGAGAGAGAAGAGGTGGGGAGCTTTATTCCCATCCTTTGATAAAGTTAATAAGTGGGGATTTAAGAGATAGAAACATTTATCTCTAATACATCTAAGCTACTTCAGTAAGCTGGTACCTCCTGTTAGGGAAATTGGATAGTCTTGTTTAGGCTTCAGAGACGAAGCTGAGCAGGTCTGACTTACTTCTAACCTATCTGGACACCTCCCTGAGAGTTGAGTGCCCTGACTGCCTGCTATGAGTGCGAGACTTGCAGCCCCATAGACAAGATAGGGGACAAATCTTGAGATTGTTGAGCCCCTGGAGAGGGTCTGGCTAATCAAGTCCCGGGCTTAACGGCATTCCAGTATTATGCATTAACATGAAATCTGAGCTGTAATTTACTCATAGACTGATAATATCAGTTTGCATTCTGGGATTATAAGTGGGAACTTGAACTGTGATCTCTGAAGTCTCACCCATGGAGTGGATGTGCTGCCTGGGACCTTTTCCCAGTTGGGACTTCAGATATGCTGTGTCACAGTACTTCCCAGGGCTGTTTGAATCTAGATGTTGGTCAAACTCAATTTGGTGATGTAATCTCTGCTGTTTCTATTTCTTTTCTCTTTTAATGTTAGTATATTGAAAGTAAGCTAAGTTCAATTCAGTTCAGTCGCTCAGTCATGTCCAACTCTTTGCAACCCCATGATCCACAGCATACCAGGCCTCCCTGTCCATCACCAACTGCCGGAGTCTACCCAAACCCTAAGTAATTCTCTACTAAATATTGGTATTATTTATTTGTATGTAATGAGTGGCTTATTTTGTTAACAAATCCTTTAAACCTGAGACTAAAGTGAAAACTTTCAGCAAAACACCTCTCACAAAATGTATAAATTTATGAATCGTGCAATTTGACACAGTTGAACTATCATTTTTGCAATCTTTCATATGTCCTTTGTCTATTTTTTTAGAACTTTAGCCAAAATGTAAATCATTTCTTTATATTTTCAAATGTAACTTTCTCACTAGTCCTGGAAAAATATAAAATTTCATAAATTCCTCTCAACTAACAGTTGTCAACCTTCCAGGTGTAAATATTCCTGTTTTTAGTAGATTCATGGTCCAGGAGTCTAGACATTAGACACTATTGTCCAGCATTTCCAAGGTGTGTCCTTCGTCAGAGACTATTAAGTGTTCCTTGCGCAAAATGCTTCATGATCAAATGACTTTGGAAAATCTTAAAACTAAATAGGTCTCTTTATGGGAAGATTTCTCAGTTTATATCTTTTGTTGTTGTTCTTCAGTCGCCCAGTTGTGTCTGACTCTTTGTGACCCCATGGACTGCAGCACGCCAGGCCTCCCTGTCCCTCCCCATCTCACAGTCTGCCTAAGTTCCTGTCCATTGCATCGGTGATGCCGCTAGCCATTTCATCCTCTGATGCCCTCTTCTCCTTCTGCCCTCAATCTTTCCCAGCATCAGGAACTTTTCTAATGAGTTGGCTGTTCCCACCAGATGATGAAAATACTGGAACTTTGGCTTCAGCATCAGTCCTTCCAATGAGTATTCAGGGTTAATTTCCCTTAAGATTGACTGATTTGATATCCTTGTTGTGCAGGGGACTTTCAGGAGTCTTCTCCAGCACTGCAGTCCGAAGGCAGCATCAATTCTTTGGCATCTGCCTTCTTTACCATCCAGCTCTCACAACCATACATGACCACTGGGAAGACCATAGACTTGACTAGAGAGACCTTTGTCAGCAGAGTAATATCTCTGCTTTTTAACACACTGTCTAGGTTTGTCATAGCTTTCCTGCCAAGAAGCAAGCGTCTTCGGTCACCAGACACAGTGATCTTAGAGCCCAAGAAAAGGAAATCTGTCACTACTTTCACCTTTTCCCTGTTAAAAATTTAACAGTCTCTTTATGGGAAGATTTTTGTTTGTATCTTATGGTCTTCCTTGATAGCTCAGTTGGTGAAGAATCTACCTGCAATGCAGGAGACCCCAAATCAATTCCTGGGTCAGGAAGGTCCACTGGAGAAAGGATAGGCTACCCACTCCAGTATTCTTGGGCTTCCCTGTGGCTCTGCTGGTAAAGAATCCACCTGCAATGAGGGAGACCTGGGTATATCTTACTCCTGCATAAAGTTTTGGGGGGTAATTAAGCATAGAGTGTCTTCCAACTTTACTTAATTGAAAGCTCTTCCTATTCTTCAACAAAGGGAATTAAAATTTACCTACTTTTTCTAGTACTGCCACACATTGACAAGACTGCTGCTTCCATGAGAAGGTTTGTGAAAGACCTAGCTCGGGTGAAATCCAACAGGTAGGGAAGCAGACTGAAGAGTCAAAACAGAGAAGAGAGACAGAGATAGTGGGAGCACCTCAGAAGCGAGGCTGGGAGATGGAGGTTAACCAAGAGGCCGGAGGTGTACCTGCTCCATGGCTCACAGAGGAATAGTAGGAGCAGGCGTGACTACTTAATCTATTTCTGCAGCTCCCAGAGTTTCCCAGAATCACTATGTGTCCCTACAGTCATCCAGGCTCTAGTGTAAGAAAAAGAAAAAAGGTATTGTTACAAAGGTTTAACAAAGTCTAGAAATCTCCCAGGATGCCCCTGCCTCAGAGCTTCAGTATTGCTGAGTGGTGGAGGGCCAGGATGGCAGATCACAGCAGATTTGTGTCTCTTCAAAGCGAATAGGCAACATGTACTGCACTCTTGTCTGGTCAGCTCAGCTGAATCCACGGCAGATTCTCCTCTGGGGTGAAATCTGTGACAACCCAAATTATAGCATTGACCACTTCTCTGGGCTTCCCTGGTGGCTCAGATGGTGAAGAGTCCGCTTGCAATGCAGGAGACCTGAGTTGGATCCCTGGGTCGGGAAGATCCCCTGGAGAAGGAAATGGCGACCCACTCCTGTATTCTTGCCTGGAAAATCCCATGGACGGAGGAGCCTGGCAGGCTACAGTCCACAGGGTCGTAGAGTCGGACACGACTGAGCGACTTCGCTTTAACTTCTTTGATAAAGTTAATTATCTCCTTTAAATGTCAGTTATATATATATATATATATATATGTCACAATAACCTTGTGTTATTATGGCATATATATTTATATGTATGCCACAGGGTTATTGTGAAGACTAAATGACATTCGTAAAGTTTTCAGAGGAGGGTCTGTGGCTTTTCAAGGGCTTAATAAACAGTACTTATTATTGTTATTGTACTTAATACACATTAGTTATTTATATTGGTATTGCGATTCATTTTACATATAGCACATAAAACCTGAAAGGGGCATTAGAAATGATCACAGTGTTGAATTAATCAAGAACAGATAGAATCATTTAAATAACTCATTTTGGCATGAGTACTCATTTTCATCTTATTTTATTTTGGCTTCTTAATTTCCTGAACATGCACAGTCTCAAGCAGTGGGAATAAGGCATCTGTGAGTAATTAAATTCCCACTGACTACAGAATCTGTGAACTATCTCAGTAACTCTTCATGGGTCACAGTTGATATGGTCAAGAACCACTTCTCAACTTCATATTTCGAGCATTAAGTTTGACTCACAATTCACTCAGTCAATTCACCAGGCTGGAAACAGAGATGAGCAAACTTAACCGAACACATCCCTCAGAAAGCTTCTACTTCATTGCTAAGTAGTTTAAGCCTATTGTTATGAAAGTCAAGTGAGCAGTCAAAATATGCCAATAAGAATGGATAAACCTGGAAAAATAATAGTTCACAAATTTTGCTTATGGTGATATACAATCTTTTGGAGACTATAGCTATTTGTATCTCATGCTTTAACCATGGGAGCAATACATAATACAATTATCTTAAATTAATATACTCATTTGAAAGAACAAAGGAGTTGAAATGAGCAAGTTAATAAAACTTAATTTCGTTTAACTTTAGTGCAAAAAAGAAAAAAAAGAGAGAGAGGATTGACAAGCCTACATGTGTTTTGGTATGACCAAGTTCCCTGGGTTTGTAGCTGTTTTAGTTAATGCTGTTCTAAACTTCTCTGGGAGTTGGTGATGGACAGGGAGGCCTAGCATGCTGCAGTCCATGGGGTTGCAAAGAGTCAGACATGACTGAGCGACTGAACTGAACTGGACTGAAAATTCTCCGACATGGATTATGGAGGGTGTGGTTCACTATGACCACTGTAATAACATTCTCAACATTATGTCCGGGCTTCCTACACTTTTTGATGCCTCTGAGATACTAGCAGTCACTGTCCCAGAAAAATGCTCTGACTAGGCCATTCTGAGGCTTCTGAAATTTCTAAACCTTTTCAGTACTGAACATAGTACTGAAATCATGACTTGAATTTGCAGCTCCAGCCCCTGCTCTTTCCAGGCCCTCTGCTCCAGACAAATTAGATTCCTTCTGTTTCCTATAAAGGTCCCTGGTCTCCCCCTTACTCTCATGCCTGACAAGCCCTTTCCTTCATTTCCAAGTGAGCAAATCCCACCTGCCTTTCAGGGCTCAGGTCAAATATCTTCCCTGTCAACAATAATTTCTATTTCCTTGACTTCACATGGCTAAGGATCCCTTATGGCATCTTCCCAAGGTATTTATTCTCATGTGTAGAATATATGTATATAATTTTTATATTTGTTTTTATATCTTATATTTATCCAAGAGGATAAGGTGAAAGCAATGAAGAGAAACTCAAAGATGTGTATGCAATGCATGCACACACACACATACACATATACCATGTTCCAGTCTTTATGTGACTGTTGAATAGAGAGGTATACGCCTTGTCATCAGTTCAAGAAGGTGACTGAAATGGTGTGATACAATGCCTGTGTCTTTACTACAAAGGAGATGCCCATGTTAGATGGACTTATTAACTTACATGATTCAACTGATTCTTCTTTTTCAATTTTTGGTCAGTTGTGGCCCTTTATTCATAGATTCTTTTAATGCTTCTCCCTCTCCCCCCAGCCCTCAGTAATTCTATTGCAAAAAAGTCATACTTCTGTATGCCAGTGTTTGCTTAGAGAAAAATAAAATAAAATATAAAATATTTGTTTCATTGCATCACAGAGAGGTGATCAGCAATAAAGTAGGACTGCTTTTGCTTTGTTATTTTTAGCCTTTCTACTCCTTTCATGCATACAAACATGAGAGTACGTAGGAAATAATGCAGTCAGTATCCTATCATATTCGTGAAAATAAAACCTCCCGATATTGTAGCAGGCCGTGAGTCACTGGATCTAAGTGCAAACATTCTGCTCCTCACACACTCCACTTGGGATGCTTCCTGGAGTCTATCATTTAGGCTGCGGGCCACTCTGGGGCTCGTGTCTTGCTGTCACAATGTCTTCCTACAAGTGCATTTTACAGTGATTTTCAACAACCTGAAGAGTGACATTATCACAGTGGGATTTCCGATCGTCACCTTCCAGAGGGGAACCTCGTCCAGAAGGTCAGTACAGATGGAGTTTAAAGCAGTGATTAGCTACTAAGGCTGCAAATTCATGGAGGCCCAGAGTGAGAGCTACAATCCTCCAAAGGTATTACTCACATCAGATAAAAGGTGAGGTGCAGTGTGTGCTTGTGCGCATGGCTTCCTCTGTGTTTTAAAGAGTATGTTCCACTTTCTTTGCATTAATTTCTGTGTCACAAAATCAGAGAATGAATAAAACAAATTGATATTTCATATGTATCTTCAGATAAACTAAAGAACAAGAAATTAAAAAATAGACAAATTGAAAGTATATTATTTTGTGATTATTTCAAATGGACATAATTTACTTTGAAGATTTTGCTGTTGACAATATCAATACATCCATAATGTGTGCATATATGTTCATGTATTCTTAAACTGGGGCTTCCCTGGTGGCCCAGATGGTAAAGAATCCGCCTGCAATGCAGGAGACCTGGGTTTGATCTCTGGGTTGGGAAGATCCCCTGGAGAAGGGAACACTACCCTCTCCAGTATTCTGGCCTGGAGAAGCCCATGGACAGAGGAGCCTGGTGCAGCACAGTCCATGGGGTCGCAAAGAGTCAGACACAACTGAGCAACTTCCATTCATTCTTTTTTTTTTTCATTTATTTTTATTGGTTGGAGGCTAATTACTTTACAATATTGTAGTGGTTTTTGTCATACACTGACATGAATTAGCCATGGATTTACATGTATTCCCCTTCCCGATCCCCCCTCCCTCCCACCTCCCTCTCTACCTGATTCCTCTGGGTCTCCCCAGTGCACCAGGTCAATTCATTTGAAGCAGTTCTAATGAGATGGATGAAACTGGAGTCCGTCATACAGAGTGAAGTAAGCCAGAAAGATAAAGACCATTACAGTATACTAACACATATATATGGAATTTAGAAAGATGGTAACGATAACCCTATATGCAAAACAGAAAAAGAGACACAGATGTATAGAACAGACTTTTGGACTCTGTGGGAGAAGGCGAGGGTGGGATGTTTCAAGAGAACAGCATCGAAACATGTATATTATCTAGGGTGAAACAGATCACCAGCCCAGGTTGGATCCATTCATTCTTAAGCTGGAAACAAATTAATTTCAAAAACATTGATGTGCTGTTGGTTGTGTGTAAAGTGCTCCCAGTATTGTTTGCTTTGTAGGTAAAATGACTAGTTAGACAGTTTTCTATTAATTTGTATCTGAACGTTGGTATGAATGTTCCCAACTTGGATTGGCCCATCTTAGAGGGGGTTTGGAGCCAGCACTGTCCAGGTTTATAAATTCTGAGTCTATCCACTTTGACTCCATGCCTTTGGGGTGCTCTGCCCCACCTCACCCACCAGGTCTTTGTTAAATATCTATTTAACCCTCCTCCCCTTCTCAAGCTTAAAGGCCTTTGAAGGATGGAAGACATACTCAAGCAGACTCTTAACTTGTGGTAAGCCTTCCTCCGCCCCTCCATCCCGTAGCTATTGCTAGAGTTTTATTCTTGCTTATTTAATCAAATACCAAATATGTCTACAGCATCTTTTAAGATTCACATATCATTATATCAAGTAAACAATTTGAGGATACTTAAAGAAGTTTGAAATGTTTATGCCTTCAAGGGATTTAAATGCAGAATACAAGAGAAGATTTGCACAGTGCAACATTTAAAGGACAAGGCAATTATTGTGCCTCATGTTTTAATTTATATGAATATAACATAGAAACTTAAAAATTCCAGTCAGAACTAAACGAGGCTCAAAGGAACCTTAAAATTAATATGTTCAAAACTAAATTTCTGATCTTCTTTCTCTTTCTGAAACTGGTTTTCTCCTTTGTTCCCAAACAATTCAACTAGGAGTCATAATCAACACTCCTGCTTCCCTGACTTCTCACATCTGATTTATTGCTGAGACCTCTCTCCAGATCTATACTCTCTTACTTTCCATCTTTGCCGCAGAGACTCAAGCCCATCTACACTTGTCTAGTCCATGCAAACACCTTCTCCTTTTTCTACCTGCTCTGACGTTTTGCTCCTGCCAATCCTTTTCCCATGATACAAACATGCTATTTTAAAAACTCAGATGACTTAAAACTTCCCAAGAGCCTCTCTGGGATAAAGATAAAATTCCTCAACATGATTGCTAAGACCTTGAATGACTTCCCCCTAAATCTACTTTTCTTCTCCAACAATGATTAGAGCCCCATTTGTACTGATTTTCTTTCTGTCCTTCTTACCAAGACTGTATAAATGTCCAAATGTCCTTGCCCCAGGACCTTTGTATATGCTACACTGGCTGGTAAACTTCCCACATCTCCTGCCCAGGAAGTTCCTTCTCACTCCTTAAATCTCAGATTAACTATCACTTTCTCAATTTAACCTTCCTTAACTGACAAGAATTGCCAAAACTATTATTGATTCTTTGTACTGTGTTCATCCCTTTAGAGCTCTCACCAAAGTGGAAATTTTATATTTATGTTTATTTTATTGTATTGGAGTACAGTTGCCTTACAGTGTTGTGTTATTTTTCCTGCTATATAGCCACACATATGCATATATCCCCTCTTCTTTGGACTTCTTTCCCCTTTAGGTCACCGAAGTCCTAAACATTGAAAGAGTTTCTTCTGCTGTACAGTCGTTTCTCATTAATTGTCTGTTTTTATATAGTAATATATATATATATATATATATATATATATATATATATATATATTTCCTTCTCCAGAGATTCCACTTAAATGCATTGATATATGATATTTGTTCTTCTCTTTCTTACTTCACTTTGTGTGACAGTTTCTAGGTCTATTCAATCTATGCAAATGGCACAATTTCATTCCTTTTTTATGGGTGAAGAATATTCTATTTTTCTCTGCTTTTCTGAAATCTCAGTGATAACCCACTGGCCAATGCGGGAGACCTGGATTTGATCCCTGTGTCAGGAAGATCCCCTGGAGAAGGAAATGGTAATGTACTCCAGTATTCTTGCCTGGAAAATTCCATGGACAGAGGATCCTGGTGGGCTACAGTCCATGGGATCACAAAGAGCTGGACATGACTTATCAACTGAACAACAACAAACTCTTTTAATACATATATGTTATATGAGTAAACAAAGAAAATTCAACAGAAATTGAAAAGTGAAAAAAAGTGAAAGTTAGTCACAAAGTCATGTCCAACTCTGTGATTCCGTGGACTGCAGCCTGTCCCACTCCTCTATCCATGGAATTCTCCAAGCAAAAGTACTGGAGTGGGTTGCCATTTCGTTCTCCAGGGAATCTTCCCGACCTAGGGATCGAACCCAGGCCTCCCACATTGCAGGCAGATTCTTTACCAGTGGAACCACAGGGGAAATTGAATCTGTACTATTTGTGATGCAGGCTAAGCTATTACATGAAGAGATCCAAATATAAACTGGCTTAAAAGAAATAGAAGTTAATTTTTTTCTTGCCATATAGTCTCTATGTCAGCAATGCATGGATAGAAATGTAACTGTATTACAGAAGGTCCATCGTATTTCTCTACTATCTTCCCTACCAGATTGCTCTGGTGGTTGACTGAAGCTTGGGTGCCTGTTACATCCACTCTTCAGCCTATGGGAAGTGAGGAATGAAAAACTATGCATCTCCAAAAAGACAATCCAGAGCCTCATACCTCACCTCATTTACCTCTCATCGCTCCAAACTTGTCATATGACTATTGCTAGCTTCAAAAGATGATTTAGATGAGTAGCTATGTGCCCAGATAAAATCTAGGATTCTCTAAGTAAAAGAAAAGAGGGAAAATGGATACCGTGTCCTAACGAACAATGTGTGCTATAAGTCCTTCCTTACACATGCTTTGTTTAATTTTCCAGAAATTCCCGCTTTTAACCAAGGCTGAAAATTTCTTATATACAAAACAGTTCCACATGCAAGCGTGCTGTATGTATGTGCACACACATACACACAGGCAAACACGCACAATTCATCCACCCATATATGCGGATGCTTTCTACCGTTTCTCTTTTTTGTCTTTTCTCCCATACAAATCACTGCATGTTATAAAGATTAGTGTGTTTTATTTCACTTGTTTTATCTCACTTTATAACATGCCTTGGAATACCTTCCACATCTTATCACCTTAATTTTTTAAAATTTGGTGTTAATGTGTTTTGTGTATTTGATAATTAATAGGTCTCTGACTGATTGGGTTACAGATTTCTTCCAGTTGCTGTTACTGTTCATGTGTTTTCTTGTTTCTACGTTTCATTTTTTTTTCTCTTACACAAGGCCATCTTACATCCTTGGCCACAAGGATGTCTTAGCACAAAGGGCATTGCAGAGAGGCGGTTATGAGAGTATTCTGGAAGCGCACTCCCTGAGTGTCAGACTTGCTTCTACTTTGTAATTATGGGAAACTGAACCACTCCATGCCTCAGAATAGACAAGATTTTCATTCTTATCTCTTTAGGTTTTAAAGATTAGATGAGCCGACAAACTTAGGGTAATGCCTACATAAAGAAAATCCTCATAAATATGAATTACAATTGTTGGTCTGTTTTTAACTTTTTAATTTGAAATAATTTTAGATTAAAAAAGAAAAAAATAGTTCATAGGATTCCCATGTCCATCACCTAGCTTCCTTCAGTGATATATTATGCATTAGTACAATTATAAAAAGCAGAAATTGACTAAATAACTTACTTTGATTTCATTAGTTTTTTTGTTTGTTTGTTTCTGTTTTTGGTGAAAAGACTTTTTAAGAGAGGTTTAAAGTTCATAGTAAATTTGAGGGTAAGGTACAAAAGTTTTCTGTATATCTTCTGTCCCCCACACATTCATAGCCTCCTCCATTATCAACATTCCCCACCACAGTAGCACATTTGTTACAACTTGTGAATCTATGTTGGCGTATCACAATCACCCCAAGTCCATAGGTTACATTAGGGTTCTTTCTGTGGCTTTGGACAAATGTATAATGACATGTATCCATCATAATAGCATCAAACAGAATATCAACACTCACTATAGACCTTGTGGTCCTCTTGTTTATTCCTTCCCATCCAACCCCTGACGACCTGATCTTTTCACTGTCTCCGTAATTTCACCTTTTATAGAATGTCATGTGTGCTGTCCTTAGTCACTCAGTCGTGTCCGACTCTTTGCAACCCCATGGACTGTAGCCCGCCAGGCTCCTCTGTTCATGGGGATTCTCCAGGCAAGAATACTGGAGTGGGTTGTCATGCCCCCTCCAGGGGATTTTCCCAACCCAGGGATCAAACCCAGGTCTCCTGCATTGCAGACAGAATCTTTACTTGGAGCCATACAGCAAGTAAACTTTTGAGAATGGTTCTGTTCACTTAGAAATATGCACAGTTGCCTCCATGTTTTTTCATGGTTTGATATCTCATTTCTTTTCGGTGTGAATTATATTCTATTTTCTCGAGGTATGTCAGGTTATTGACTCACCTACTGAAGAGCATCTTGATTGTTTCTACATTTTGGTCATTATGAATAAAGCTTCTATACGTATCTCTGGGCAGGTGTCTGTACTGACATATTTTTCACTCTTTCGGATAAATGCCAAGGAATTTGGTTGCCAGGTCATATGGTAAGAATATGTTTAGTTTTTCTTTTGTTTTTCAGTGAAATGGGATAGTAACTATTTAATAATTATGCTGATAAACAGGCATAGTCTGAAAATGACCCAGGTACTTTGGGATATATTGTCATTCTATGTATAGTACCACAATATTTCCTTTTTAATTCTGTAATTAATTATTCTAAGTTTCATTTTTGCAGCACATGTTTTGCGTATATCACCTACGAATTGTTATTTGGCAGTTTAACTTTCTTTTTAAAAACTCATTGTTATTTCTTTAATTATTTATTTATTATTATTTGTAATTTAATTTTATTTTTAATAGTGGAATAATTACAATGTTGTCCTAGAAGACTGAAATGCAAAAGTAGGAAATGAAGAGATACCTGGAAAATAGGCAAGTTTGGTCTTGGAGTGCAGAATAAAGCAGGGCCAAGGCTAGCAGAGTTTTGCCAAGAGAACACACTGGTCATAGCAAACACCCTTTTCTACCAACACAAGAGACGACTCGACACATGGACATCACCAGAAGGTCAATACAAAACTCAGACTGATTATATTCTTTGCAGCAGAAGATGGAGAAGTTCTATACAGTCGGGGAAAAAAAAAAAAAAAGACCTGGAATTCACTATGGCTCAGATCATGAGCTCCTTATTGCAAAATACAGACTTCAATTGAAGTAAGTAGGAAAAACCACTATGCCATTCATGTATGCCCTAAACCAAATGCTTTATGATTATATACTGCAGGTGACAAATAGATGCAAGGGATTAGATCTGGTAGACAGAGTACCTGAGAAACTATGGATGCAGGGTTGTAACACTGTCCAGGAGGTGGTGACCATACCATACCAAAGGGGGAAAAAATGCAAGAAGGCACAATGGCTGTCTGAGGAGGGCTTACAAATAGTTGAGAAAAGAGAAGTGAAAGGCAAAGGAGAAAGGGAAACTTATACCTAACTGAATGCAGAGTTCCGGAGAATAGCGAGGAGAGATAAGAAAGTTTTCTTGGGTGAACAATGCAAAGCAATAGAGGAAACTATAGAATGGGAAAGACTAGAGATCTCAAGAAAATTACAGACACCAAGGAAGCATGCCATGAAAAGATGGGTTCAATAAAGGACAGAAATGGCAAGGACCTAATAAAAACAGAAGAGATAAAGAGGAGGTGGCAAGAATACACAGAAAACTGTACAGAAAAGGTCTTAATGACCAAGATAACCACGATGGTGTGATCACTCACCTAGAGCCCAACATCCTGGAGTGTGAAGTCAAGCAGGTCTTAGGAAGCATCACTACAAACAAAGCTAGTGGATGTGATGGAATTCCAGGTGAGCTATTTCAAATCCTAAAAGATGATGCTGTTAAAGTGCCGCACTCAATATACTAGCAGATTTGGAAAACTCAGCAATGGCACCAGGACTGAGATAGGTCAGTTTTCATTTAAATCTCAAAGAAAGGCAATGCCAAAGAATGTTCAAACTACTGTACAACTGTGCTCATTTCACATGTTATCAAGGTAATGCTCAAAATCCTTCAAACTACACTTCAACAGTATGTGAACTGAGAGTTTTCAGATGTACAAGCTGGATTTAGAAAATACAAAGGAATCAGAGATCAAATTCCCAACATTCACTGGGTCATGGAGAAAGCAAGAGAGTTCCAGAAAAACATCTATTTCTCCTTCATTAGCAATGTGAAAGCCTTTGTGTGGATAAAAGCAAACTGTGGAAAATTCTTAAAAAAATGGGAGTATCAGACCACCTTACCTGCCTCCTGAGAAGCCTGTGCACAGGTCAAGAAGCAATGGTTAAAACCAGCCATGGAACAACTGACTGGTTTAAAAATGGGAAAGGAGCACGACATGACTGTGTTTATTTAACTTATATGCAATGTACATTATGCAAAATGCCCGGCTGGATGAATAAGGTGGAATCAAATACCAACAATCTCAGATATGCAGATGATACCACTCTAATGGCAGAATGTGAAGAGGAACTTGATGAGGGTGAAAGAGGAGAGTGAGAAAGCTGTCTTGAAACTCAACATTCAAAAACTAAGATCATGACATCCAATCCCATCACTTCACGGCAAAAAGAAGTGAGAAAAGTGGAAGCAATGACAAATTTTATTTTCTTGGGCTCCAAAATTCCTGTGGATGGTAACTGCAGCCATGAAATTAAAAGATGCTTAATCAATGGAAGGAATGCTATGACAAAACTAATACAGCATATTAAAAGCAGAGGCGTCACTTTGCTGGCAAAAATCTATATAGTCAAGCTATGGTTTTCCCAGTAGTCATGTACCAATTTAAAAGTTAGTCCATAAAGAAGGCTGATTGCTGAAGAATTGATGCTTTTGAATTGTGGTCCTGGAGAAGACTCTTGAGATTCACTTGGACAGCAAGGAGATCAAACCAGTCAGTCCTAAAGGAAATCAATCCTGAATATTTTTTATAAGGATGGAAGCAGAAGCTCCAATACTTTGGCCACCTGATGCTAAGAGCTGGCTCATTGGGAAAGTCCCTAATGCTGGGGAATATTGAAGACAAAAGGAGAAAGAGGTGGCAGAATATGAGATGGTTAGATAGCATTATGCATCACTGATCCAATGGAAATGAATTTGTGCAAACTCTGGGAGATAGTGGAAGACAGAGGAACCTGGAGTGTTATAGTCCACAGGGTTGCAAAGAGTCAGAAATGTCTTAGCAACTGAACAACAACAACAACAAAAATCAGCTCACACAATGTGTAACATTGTGAAAAGGACATCTTTTATTTAGTATAATTCCCTCAAGATCCATGGAATGTACTGCACACTCCAATTTTTTGTTCCCTTTTTTTTTTTTTTTGCAGAGTAATTTTCCTTCGAATAGATGTACCACTGTTTTTCATTCACCCTGTGTATTATTTTTCTGTAGCTGCTATAACAATTTAGCACAAACACGGAGGCTTAACTCAGCAGAAATTTATTCTCTTACAGTTCAAGAGGCTGGATGCACAAAATCAGTATCACTGGAGAGAAATCACGGTGTCAGCAAGGCTGCCCACCCTATTCGTACTCCAGCTGGTATTTTGCCTCTTTGCTTATTTCAGTTTCTGTTGGCTTCTGGCATAGCTGACTTCTGGCTGCATCACTTAAATTTCTGCCTTTACCTTTCATCTGTGCATCAAATCTGTCTCTTTATAAAGTTACATGTGGATATAACTAGCACCCACTTGGATAACTCAGGATAATTTCTCATGTTACTATTCTTAATCACTTGTACTAAGAACCTCTTCCAAATAAAATAGTATTTATGAGGTCCAGGGATTAATATTTCATATCTTTAAGGGTTGTTATTCAACCTCCTAAACCCAGAGAAAGATATTTGTGTTGTTTCCAGTTTGAGGTTATTACAAATAAAACTTGTAGAAACATTCATTTGCAATTTTTTTGGAGTGAATTTAAGTTTTACTTTCTCCAGGGTACATACTCAGACAATTTCTGGCCCGTAGTATAAATGTGCTTTTAACTTTGTAAGAAAGAACTCAACAGTTTTCCGCAGAGACTCTAACATTTTCTCACAAGCAATGGATGTGATAACAATTGGCTCTGCATCCTTGTCTGCACATAGTATTGTTGATATGTTATTTGGATCACTCTAACATATGTGAGGGGTATCTATTCATGGCCTTAACTGACATTTTCCTAATGATTATTAATGTTGAGATTTTTCTATATGCTTATTTGCCATCTTTGTATTCTGTTTGGTGAACTATCTAAGTATTTTACCAATTTCTAATTGAATGGCTTTCTCCCTACTGAACTCAGAGAGTTTTTTTACTCAAGAAACAAGCCATTTATCAGATATTGTAAATATAGTTTCCAAGAATGTGGCTTATCCGCTGATTATCTTAGAATGTTTATACAACAAACATGGTGTTCCAGGGGTTAAGACTCCATACTTCCAATGTAGGGAGTACAGATTTGATCATCCTGGTCAGAGAATTAAGATCCATATGCCCCACTAAGTAGCATAAATAAATAAATAAACTATTTAATTTCAATGTATTCCTATTTAATTATGTTAAACTCTTAAGGATTCTATTTTTTATACATACCTAAGAATCTGTCCCTAAGTTACAAAGATTTTCTAAATTTTCTTCTAAAAGTTTTATAGCTTAAATTTTGATACAATTTTAATAAATTGTTGCATATGATATTTGGTTTAGTTCAAGCTTAAATTTTTTGCCAATGGATGTCCATTTTTTCCAATAGCATGTGTTGAAAAGTCTATTCCTTCTACATTGAATTGCTTTTGCAA
The DNA here is from genome assembly GCF_023699985.2 of Odocoileus virginianus. Lineage (NCBI taxonomy): Eukaryota > Metazoa > Chordata > Mammalia > Artiodactyla > Cervidae > Odocoileus > Odocoileus virginianus. Next base: position 46,737,298 of record NC_069689.1, on the reverse strand, counting down.
CTTTGTGAAATATCAAAAGTTTGTCATTATATGGGTCTATTTGTAGCTTTCTCCTCTTTTCCATTCATTGATCTATATGTCTCTCTTTCCACTAATACCACTCTTTCTTGAGACATATAGATTTCTTTTAAAAATCTTTATCTCTTCTAATTCTTTTATCTCTCATATATAATTTAGAGTCAGATTTACAATATCTGTAAAGAATCTATAAAAAAATCATGATGCATTTTAGATAAGAATTGCATTAAACTGATTTAGGGAAAATTGACATTTTACTATATTGAGTCTTCAAAACCATGAATACAATTTTTCTCTCAATTTACTTAAATTTCATTTCTTTCATCACCATTTGTAGTTTTCAGCATATACGTGCTGTTTATGTCTAGTTAGATTTATATCAAGTGATTTTATAATTTTGGAACAATTGTAAAAGATATACTGTTTTTCTATTTTTATGTCTACATGTTCATTGTTAGTGTACAAAAATAAAATCGATTTTGTGTGTGTGTGTGTTGATCTTGAATCCTATGAACTTACTGAACTTACTTATTAGTTCTAATAAGTAAGGATTTATTTTCTGGTATATTCATAGAAAACCATGTCATCTCCAAGGAGAGACAAGTTGTATTTATTCCATTCTTCTCTGTACATCTATGATTTTCCTTCCTTGCTTTGTTGCACCTGCTAAGATTCCCAGGGGTAGTGAGAGTAGGCGTCTTTGCCTTGTTCTTAAACTTTGGGGGGACAGCAGTCAATTTTTCACCATTAAATGCAATATGAGCTGTAGATGTTTTTTAGATCTTCTTTGTGAAGTTGAGGAAGTTTTCCATCTATTCATAATGCATACATATTTTTCTCTGTATGGTTGCTGAATTTTTTCCAATTCTCTCTGTATCAGTTAAGATGATCACATGATTTTTTTTCTTTAAACTGTTACTATGGTTGAATATATTGTTTGATTGTAAAATACCAAACAACTCTTGCATTTCTGCAGTAAACACCTCTTGTTTGGCATGCATTATTCTTTTTATATATTGTATATTAATTTGTCCAGATTTTGTTTCAGACTTTGAGTTTATATTGGTTGATGTTTTGCTTTTTAAATACTATTTTTGTTTAGTTTGCGTATCAAACCAATGCTGGCCCCACTAAGTTATATATCTGTTCTATTTTCTGGAAGACCTTGTGTAGATTTTGTTGCTTCCTTATCTTGGCTACTGTTCATTTCACACTTGGCTACAATAAACCTAGAGGTGCATATATCTTTCTGAATTAGTGTTTTCATTTTTTTCAGATAAATGTGAACAATATCTCTCTCGATATGCTTTTAAAGTATATTTTTGTATATTTTAAGTATCTACTTTAAAGTATATATAGTTATTTTTAGGCTTCAGAAATTTGATTATATTGTGTATGGACATTATTCAAATTTAATCTGTTTGGAGTTTACTTAGCTTCTTGAATTTACTAATGTTTGTCTTTCATCATATTTTAGAAGCTGATATTCCCTCTCATATTTTTCATCTCTGTTACTTCCTCCTGTTTCTGGGATTGTGTTGACACTCCTGTCAGATTATTATTTTTGCCTCACTGGTCCTGAGGCTCTGTTATTTTCTTTCTTTTGTCCTTTTAAATAAGTTTTTTACAGCAGTAAAAAATTGAGCAGAGAGTACAAAGTGTTCCCACACACTCCCTATCTCCCCGCAATCCGCCTTCATTACCAACATCCCCCACCAAGCAGAGTGGTACTTTTTTACAGTCAATGAACCTATATGGACATGGCATTATCACTCAAAGGCCATGATTTATTTTAAGGTTCACTCTTGGTGTTACCCATTCTATACTTTTTGACAAATGTGTAATTACTTGTATCCAGCACTATAGTATCAGACAAAATAGTTTCAATGCCCTAAAAGACCTCTGTGTTCCTGTAGAATTTATCATAGAATTGTAATTCCAATGCTTTTGAAACCGGACATGGCTACCTGACTTTCTCTGGCCATATAAATGTTAACAAAAGTAAGAGTGGTCACTTTTGGGTAAAAATTTAAACAGTTGATGAGAGATTGCCAGCTTTCTATCATGGTTATTGGATATGTTCCAAATGATGGGTGCTCCATCAACCTGTTTCCTGATGAAGATAACATGAGGTAATAACCCAACCAGCATGTAAACATGTGAAGTGCTTGTTTGAATAAGTTAAAAATAACTGGCTTTTGGCCATTGTCAACTTTTAATTTGTGACAGAAAATCAATTGAATGATACAATTTGTGTGTGTGTGTGTGTGTGTGTCTGTGTGTACCTGTGTGTGGTAGATTCTCAAGGAAGTAGATTTTAAAAAGCTTGTGCCCCTCTTTGTCAGTTATCCTTTCCATTTCTGGTGACTTAATCCCTTTGCCTTCTCACACTTACAGTTTTCTTTTCCAAAGTGGATCTGGTGATGGTGACAATCAGGATATGTGTGCATGCCTCCTAGTCATAATAATGAACACTTAATGTAGATAGACTGGATCAATCACAGAAACGTACCTCATCTAACAGGGTTTTGTGTTAGGGGTGGGCGTGTGACCCAGGCTAGGTCAATCGGACTGTCTTGAAAAATGTGAAATGTGCTGTCCTCAGATGGGGCCTGAGGCCAAGCCGCCCCCAGCAGCCGTCTTCAGTTCCCATCACTGTGATCACTCTTACTGCCTTCTCTCCTGTTCTCTCCTAGTCTAATCTTTAATTTTGTGGTTCTTCAGCGTGCAGTGAAAACTTTCCCCTGTTTTACCTATCTGAAATAACTAACGTTAGTTGGGTTGCTTGACTCTAAAGAAACCTATGTCATAAATTTAGATAATGATTTTTCTTTTATTGATTTACTTAAAGATACTTCCTTAGAATTACTCATCTCTTCTAATGAATGAATTTAGACACATATGCATACTAATTTTTCCTTGTACTTTCTTTAGCATTATCTTGCTACATTTTCTAATATTGAATTAAATATTGATTGGTTTGTTTGTTTTGCTTGCTTATCTAAAAATACACATTTTAAAGGCTATAAAACTTTCATTTAGATTTATCCTATGGTTTTAAATTTTAGCAATTTTGTTTTAATTATATTCCATAATTTTGAATTTTATTTCTTCTTTATCAAAAAATTGAGAATTTAAAATAATTGTTAATTTCCAATTCTGTTATAAATTTATTTTAAAATTTTATTTGTTCTCAATCTGATTTGCACTATTTCCACATTTATAATTTATTGAAGTGTTCTTTGAAGTATATTATAAAGTCAATTTTTAAATTTCATGAACATTTAAGAATAAGATGTATTTATAGTTTTAAGGTATGAAATCATATATATTAATTTTTATCTATCTCATGAATGGCTATTTACTTCTCTGTGTCTATTTTTTTATGTGCTTGTACTGTTCCTGGTAGCGCAGACAATAAAGCGTCTTCCTACAATGTGGGAGACCCAGGTTCGATCCCTGGGTCAGGAAGATCTCCTGGAGAAGGAAATGGCAACCCACTCCAGTATTCTTGCCTGGAAAATCCCATGGACTGAGGATCTTGGTAGGCTACAGTCCATGGGGTTGCAAAGAGTCGGACATGACTGAGCAACTTCACTTTACTTTACTGTCCAAAATGGCCAGAGGCAGATGAGTTATTTCTATGCTAAGAATCTTATTATTTATTTCACTATGATTTTGCATTATAAATATTTGGTGTTACAATTTTTAATGCAGAAAAATATATGACCTATATTTAGTGTGTAGTGTATATTGTGGTTTTTTTTTCATTTATTTTTATTAGTTGGAGGCTAATTACTTTACAATATTGTAGTGGGTTTTGTCATACATTGACATGAATCAGCCATGGATTTACATGTGTTCCCCATCCTGATCCCCCCTCCCACCTCCCTCTCTACCCGTTCCCTCTGGGTCTTCCCAATGCACCAGGCCCGAGCATTTGTCTCATGCATCCAACCTGGGCTGGTGATCTGTTTCACCTTTGGTAATATACATGTTTCGATGCTGTTCTCTCAAAACATCCCACCCTCACCTTCTCCCACAGAGTCCAAAAGTGTCTCTTTTTCTGTTTTGCATATAGGGTTATCGTTACCATCTTTCTAAATTCCATATATATGTGTTAGTATACTGTAATGGTCTTTATCTTTCTGGCTTACTTCACTCTGTATAATGGGCTCCTGTTTCATCCATCGCATTAGAACTGATACAAATGAATTCTGTTTAATGGCTGAGTAATATTCCATGGTGTATATGTACCACAGCTTCCTCATCCATTCATCTGCTGATGGGCATCTAGGTTGCTTCCATGTCCTGGCTATTATAAACAGTGCTGCGATGAACACTGGGGTGCATGTGTCTCTTTCAGATCTGGTTTCCTTGGTGTGTATGCCCAAGAGTGGGATGGCTGGGTCATATGGCAGTTCTATTTCCAGGATTTTAAGAAATCTCCACACTGCTTTCCATAGCGGCTGTACTAGTTTGCATTCCCACCAACAGTGTAAGAGGGTTCCCTTTTCTCCATACCCTCTTATTGCTTGTAGACTTTTGGATAGCAGCCATCCTGACTGGTGTGTAATGGGACCTCATTGTGGTTTTGATTTGCATTTCTCTGATGATGAGTGATATTGAGCATCTTTTCATGTGTTTGTTAGCCATCTGTATGTCTTCTTTGGAGAAATGTCTGTTTAGTTCTTTGGCCCATTTTTTGATTGGGTCATTTATTTTTTTGGAATTGGGCTGCAGGAGTTGCTTGTTTATTTTTGAGGTTAATCCTTTGTCTGTTGCTTCGTTTGCTATTATTTTCTCCCAATCTGAGGGCTGTCTTTTCACCTTGCTTATAGTTTCCTTTGTTGTGCAAAAGCTTTTAGGTTTCATTAGGTCCCATTTGTTTATTTTTGCTTTTATTTCCAATATTCTGGGAGGTGAGTCATAGAGAATCCTGCTGTGATTTATGTCAGAGGGTGTTTTGCCTATGTTCTCCTCTAGGAGTTTTACAGTTTCTGGTCTTACATTTAGATCTTTAATCCATTTTGAGTTTATTTTTGTGTATGGTGTTAGAAAGTGTTCTAGTTTCATTCTTTTACAAGTGGTTGACCAGTTTTCCCAGCACCACTTGTTAAAGAGGTTGTCTTTTTTCCATTGTGTATCCTTGCCTCCTTTGTCGAAGATAAGGTGACCATAGGTTCGTGGATTTATCTCTGGGCTTTCTATTTTGTTCCATTGATCTATATTTCTGTCTTTGTGCCAGTACCATACTGTCTTGATGACTGTGGCTTTGTAGTAGAGTCTGAAGTCAGGCAGGTTGATTCCTCCAGTTCCATTCTTCTTTCTCAAGATTGCTTTGGCTATTCGAGGTTTTTCGTATTTCCATACAAAGTATGAAATTATTTGTTCTAGTTCTGTGAAAAATACCATTGGCAGCTTAATAAGGATTGCATTGAATCTATAGATTGCTTTGGGTAGTATAGCCATTTTGACAATATTGATTCTTCCAATCCATGAACATGGTATGTTTCTCCATCTGTTTGTGTCTTCTTTGATTTCTTTCATTAGTGCTTTATAGTTTTCTATATACAGGTCTTTCGTTTCTTTAGATAGATATACTCCTAAGTATTTTATTCTTTTTGTTGCACTGGTGAATGGTATTGTTTCCTTAATTTCTCTTTCTGTTTTCTCACTGTTCGTGTATAGGAATGCAAGGGATTTCTGTGTGTTAATTTTATATCCTGCAATTTTACTATATTTGTTGATTTGCTCTAGTAATTTTCTGGTAGAGTCTTTAGGGTTTTCTATGTAGAGGATCATGTCATCTGCAAACAGCAAGAGTTTCACTTCTTCTTTTCCTGTCTGGATTCCTTTTACTTCTTTTTCTGCCCTGATTGATGTGGCCGAAACTTCCAAAACTATGTTAATAGTAGTGGTGAGAGTGGGCACCCTTGTCTTGTTCCTGATTTCAGGGGAAATGCTTTCAATTTTTCACCATTGAGGGTGATGCTTGCTGTGGGTTTGTCATATACAGCTTTTATTATGTTGAGGTATGTTCCTTCTATTCCTGCTTTCTGGAGAGTTTTAACCATAAATGGGTGTTGACTTTTGTCAAAGGCTTTTTCTGAATCTATTGAGATAATCATATGGTTTTTATCTTTCAATTTGTTAATGTGGTATATTACATTGATTGATTTGTGGATATTAAAGAATCCTTGCATTCCTGGGATAAAGCCCACTTGGTCATGATGTATGATTTTTTTAAATATGTTGTTGGATTCTGTTTGCTAGAATTTTGTTAAGGATTTTTGCATCTATGTTCATCAGTGATATTGGCCTGTAGTTTTCTTTTTTTTGTGGCATCTTTGTCTGGTTTTGGAACTAGGGTGATGGTGGACTCATAGAATGAGTTTGGAAGTTTACCTTCTTCTGCAATTTTCTGGAAGAGTTTGAGTAAGATAGGTGTTAGCTCTTCTCTAAATTTTTGGTAGAATTCAGCTGTGAAGCCATCTGGTCCTGGGCTTTTGTTTGCTGGAAGATTTCTGATTACAGTTTCGATTTCCTTGTTTGTGATGGCTCTGTTAAGATCTTCTATTTCTTTCTGGTTCAGTTTTGGAAAGTTATACTTTTCTAAGAATTTGTCCATTTCTTCCAAGTTGTCCATTTTATTGGCATAGAGCTGCTGGTAGTAGTCTCTTATGATCCTTTGTATTTCAGAGTTGTCTGTTGTGATCTCTCCATTTTCGTTTCTAATTTTGTTAATTTGGTTCTTCTCCCTTTGTTTTTTAATGATTCTTGCTAACAGTTTGTCAATTTTGTTTATTTTTTCAAAAAACCAGCTTTTAGCTTTGTTGATTTTTGCTATGGTCTCTTTAGTTTCTTTTGCATTTGTTTCTGTCCTAATTTTTAAGATTTCTTTCCTTCTACTAACCCTGGGGTTCTTCATTTCTTCCTTTTCTAGTTGCTTTAGGTGTAGAGTTAGGTTATTTATTTGACTTTTTCCTTGTTTCTTGAGGTAAGCCTGTAATGCTATGAACCTTCCCCTTAGCACTGCTTTTACAGTGTCCCGTAGGTTTTGGGTTGTTGTGTTTTCATTTTCATCCATTTCTATGCATATTTTGATTTCTATTTTGATTTCTTCTATGATTTGTTGGTTATTCAGAAGTGTGTTATTTAGCCTCCATATGTTTGACTTTTTAATTATTTTTTTCCTGTAATTGAGATCTAATCTTACTGCACTGTGGTCAGAAAAGATGACTGGAATGATTTCAGTTTTTTTGAATTTACCCAGACTAGATTTATGGCCCAGGATGTGATCTATTCTGGAGAAGGTTCTGTGTGCACTTGAGAAAAAGGTGAAGTTGATTGTTTTGGGGTGAAATGTCCTATAGATATCAATTAGGTCTAGCTGGTCCATTGTGTCATTTAAAGTTTGTTTTTCCTTGTTAATTTTCTGTTTAGTTGATCTATCCATAGCTGTGAGTGGGGTATTAAAGTCTCCCACTATTATTGTGTTACTATTAATTTCCTCTTTCATACTCATTAGCATTTGCCTTACATATTGCAGTGCTCCTATGTTGGGTGCATATATATTTATAATTGTTATATCTTCTTGGATTGATCCTTTGATCATTATGTAGTGTCCTTCTTTGTCTCTTTTCACAGCCTTTATTTGAAAGTCTATTTTATCTGATATGAGTATTGTGACTCCTGCTTTCTTTTGGTCTCCGTTTGCATGAAATATTTTTTTCCAGCCCCTCACTTTTAGTCTGTATGTGTCCCTTGTTTTGAGGTGGGTCTCTTGTAGACAGCATATATAGGGGATTTGTTTTTGTATCCATTCAGCCAGTCTTTGTCTTTTGGTTGGGGCATTCAACCCATTTACATTTAAGGTAATTATTGATAGGTATGGTCCCGTTGCCATTTACTTTGTTGTTTTGGTTCACGTTTATACCACCTTTCTGTGTTTCCTGTCTGGAGAAGATCCTTTAGCATTTGTTGAAGAGCTGGTTTGGTGGTGCTGAATTCTCTCAGCTTTTGCTTGTCTGTAAAGCTTTTGAATTCTCCTTCATATCTGAATGAGATCCTTGCTGGGTACAGTAATCTAGGTTGTAGGTTATTCTCTTTCATTACTTTAAGTATGTCCTGCCATTCCTTTCTGGCCTGGAGGGTTTCTATTGATAGATCAGCTGTTATCCTTATGGGAATCCCTTTGTGTGTTGTTTGTTGTTTCTCCCTTGCTGCTTTTAATTATTGTGTTATTTTAAAGTTCTCTTGCCTGCCCTGATTTATGAATATGGTTCCATTCTGTGAAAAGCAAGATTGCTCAGTGATCAATGACAAAATGAAGATAGTTCTGAACAGATAGTTCACATGAGAAAAAATGCAAATAGCCAGTGAGCATGTACAAAGAATGCCCAACGTTACTAATAATAATGAAAATAGCAGCATATAATATATTCCATAAAAATTCCTGTGATGACTTTACTCTGTATTTGGTGAAGTGTGAGGCAATTGACATTTTCTCTCATTGATGATGGTGGATGCATACAATTCTATTTTTAATAATCAAAATTTTAAATATGCATTGCTTCCAAACCTAGAAATTTATCTTAGCAAGAAAAGATGACAAACTTTCTTTTTCTTTTTTTTTCAGGATAGTAATTGAAAACTCTTGGAAGCTAACTAAAGAGTTCATCAGTAAGATATTTGTTAAATTAAAATACATCTATACAATAAGTTATTAACATATAATTATTTGAGAAGATATGTGGTTAAGAATGATGAAGTAAAGGTGTTTTCTTATTCTTTCTTCTCGAACCAACTGAAAAGAATAAAAACATAGAAGAATTGTTCACAGTTCATAAAGCTAGGTAAAAATTCCTGCCAGCTAGAGTAAGGGAGATAGCTGCCAAATACACTGGGGTCAGAATCAAAACAGGGGAAGGCAGAGTCATTTACATGATCAAATAAATACATACATGGAGGAGGAAAGATAAATCCTTCATGCAGAAATTTCATATAATTTATGTAAATATCCCTCTTCCTCAAGAAGATGAAGTATAGCTCCCTATCCCTTAAACATGGGCTCCTCTGACTTCCTTTCAAAGGGCGAGGCATGCGGGCTGAGTCATGTCAGACCCACTGTGACCCCATGACTTTAGCTCGCCAGGTTCTTCTGTCCATGAAGTTTTCCAGGCAAGAATACTGGCGTGGGTTGCCATTTCCTCCTCCAGAAGATCTTCCTGACCCAGGGATGGAACCCGCATCTCTTGTGTCTCCTGCATTGGCAGGTGGGTTCTTTACCACTGAGCCACCTGGGAAGCCCCAAGCAAAGTGTGGAAGGGAACAAAAGTATCTTTCAGTGGAGAAACCTGGCAAACCTCAGCCAGGTGCCTGATGGCAACATCAGCGGCCATAAGTCATGTTGATAGCATATACTCTTGACATGTCACTTTACCTCTATAGTCTTTTCCCCAGAAACACTTAACTCCACTCTAACCAATAGAAAATAATCAAACAAATCCCAATTCGGTCTTCAGAAATACTTGATTAGTACTCCTCAAAACTGTTAAAGTCATCCAAAGTAAGGAACATCTAAAAAACCATCATAGCTCAGGTGTTGAGAATCTATGATGTCTAAATGTAATATATCCTGGATGGGATACTAAAATAGAAAAGGGTCATGAGAAAAAAAAATAATGTAATTCATAATAATTAGTTATTTTCATTTCATTAATTATAACAATATTATTTCTTAGTTGTGACAAATGTTCCATAGTCATATAAGGTGTAAATGATAGGAGAAATTAGGTGTACTGTATATGGAAGCTCTATAGTATCCTTGCAAATTTTTTATGATTTTAAAACTACCCATAAAAAGGTTTAGATACTTAAATATTTTTTTAAAATCTTATGAAATACTACTAAATGGAAAAGTATTTATTATATTTGTTTCATTTGTTCCTTCAAAGAGAAGACAGAAACAATTGACAGAAGCTAAAAGGAAGCATGTTTTATTTCTAGAAAACATCTTTTTTTTTTTTTTAATAATTTGAGCAGTCTAGGGCTGGTTCATTAGTGGAGGTAATCAAGGTGTAGTTGGAGGAATGCTTGCTAGAGATTTTGAAAAATTGTTACAGCATCTCACAAGGGTTAAACTGACAGTAACAAAGACAACTTTATTGAACAATTTCATGTTCTTCATTTAATTTAATCCTCACAATGCCTCCACTTAATGGACAAGAAAAATGAGTTCCTATGAGAGCTCAAGACTTGCCTGAAACTATGAAGAAAGTACCCAGTCACAGTAGAAGACATTCCTGTCTCAGTTCAAAGCTCACAGCTTTTCCACCCACAAAGACCACAAAGACGTCTTCTGGGATGTGTCTGTAACATGTGACTAAAAAGAGAAGTTGATTCAAGAAGAAAATTTTCATGGAACAAGACAATGACAAATGGCAGACTGAAGAACTAGGAAAATACTGAGAACTAGAAAAGAAACTAAGAAAGTGATTTATGATAGTCTCCAAGTGTAAAAAAAAAAAAAAAGAAAAATAATATTACTATGAAGATAGTTGATCCATTTTAGATAGTTCTGGATGCCCTCCATCATTAAACATCACTAGTCAGCAGGAGATGCTGACGTTTAACCAAATAAAGTGCCAACAGTACTAGATTTCAATCCCTATTTTTCATTGTTTGATTATAACCAAGTGTGTTAATGAAACCGTGAGATCCTCTCTCCCAGGAACAGACAAAAATCAGGCTCACAGTAAAGGCATTCCATCCTGTGGAGGACCGAATTTAGAACCAGGGAGCGAGGGAATGTGCTGTGGTAAACCAACTCTGCGGAAAAGAACATACATAATAGACCTCATAAGATTTTACAGTGTCTGGGTTGTTATTTGAGAAAATTGCCCAGGGCTTATGAAATACACTTACCTTGATCTCTACAACCGTATTTTCCTGTAAATTAATCAGTAAGCAGAAAAGAAATAGAATCACCAGCATTACCAACTTAGAGATGTGAGTATTTTCTTTGTAAAGGGTCAGCTGTGCTTGCAGACTTGGAGTCCGTTCTGGGTGACTGTAGGCTATTGATCTCCTATTGTGGAATGTGTCCTAGCTGAAGGTTAGCCAGGGATACTCACAATTGTCTTTCTGCAGGCCAGTCGCCTTCCCTCCATTCACAATGAAACTGTTTAATTCATAAAGCTTTGATGCTTCAACTGCTTCTGACCTTCTGTGAGCACTTCAAAGGAGAAAATTAGCTGCCTGGAAAAATATAATGACCTAAATCCAGCAATTTGGGACACACATGTTACAATCTGTTGAACCCATGTTGACTATTTATACTGTTTCTTTGGGAAACAGATTGTCTTGGAGGCCCATAATTGGAGAAGGGTGCTAATTTGAAGAGTTTGAAAATGAATAGGTATCGATCCATTATTTAAGTATCATTCCTGTTAGGGGCTTAGCTCAGAGGCAGAATGTTAGAAGCTGTGCTTGAAGGTGGTTTCACTGTATTTAGTCTTTATTGATGGCATTTTCTAAAGTAAAATGGCACTCATAATAACATATACAAAGCAACCTCCATGAAATTTTTTTCTTTTGTTTTCTTTCAATTTTTTAAATATCTTAATGAATAAACTTTGTTTTTAGAGCAGTTTTATGCTCACAGTAAAATTGAGAAAGTACAAAGTGTTTCACATACCCCTTATGGTTGCATGTACACAATGTCCCCCACTAGCAACATCCCACACAACAGTGGTACGTTTGTTGCAATTGATGAATTTATAGTTGACACATCAAGCAAAGTCCTTACTTTACATTAGGGTTCGCTCTTGGCTTTGTATATTATATGAGTTTTGACACATGTATAATTTCATGTTTCACCATTCACTGCCCTAAAAATTATCTGTGCTCTACATATTCACACCATTCTCCTCTCTAACCACGCAACTACTAATCTTTTTGCTGTTTTTACAGTTTTGTCTTTCCAAGAATGTTGTGTAGTTGGATCATACGGTATGTAGTCTCTTAAATTGGCTTCTTTCACTTAGTAATGTGCATTTAAATTACCCCATGTATTGTCATGGCTTATTAGCTCATTATTTAGTGATGAATAATATTTAATCTTCAGGATATACCACAGTTTACTTATCCAATCACAACTAAAGAATGTCTTGGTTGTTTTCTTGTTTTGGTGATTATGACTGACTTCCAAATGTAGGTTTTTATGTGGACACAAGTTTTCAATTCATTTGGGTAAATGTGAGGACTACGATTGCTGAATTGCATGGTAAGAATATGTCAGTTTTGTAAGAAACTGCCAAACTATCTTCCAAAGTAGTTATATCATGTTTTGAATTCCCACCAGCAATAAAGGAGAATTCCTCTTTTCAGTGATTTGGATTTTGGTCATTCTAATATATATGTAGAGGCATCATTGTTATAATTTGTAATGCCCTAATGACATATGAGGCTGCTTGTATGTCATCTGTATATCTTGTTGGGTAAAATGTCTGTTCAAGTCTTTTGCCCATTTGGTAAATGGCTGCTCATTTTCTTTTTGTTGAGTTTTAAAAGTTCTTTATATGTTTTGGACAACAGTCTTTTATCAGATGAATATTTTCTCCCTGTCTTCTCATTCACTTGACACTGTACTTCACAAAGCAGAAGTCTTCAAATTTAATGAAGTCCAAATTTTGAATTTTTTTTTCCTGTGTATTGTATTTTGGTGCTGCATCTAAAATGTCATTGCTATATCCAAACTCACATATATTTTCTCCTGTGTTATTTTCTGGATGTTTTATTTTTTATGTTTTAAAACTTTTATTGGGGTATAGTTGATTTACAATGTTGTTTTAGTTTCAGGTATATAGCAAAGTGAATCCATTATACATAAACAAATGCCCACTCTTATTTAAATTATTTTCCCATATAGGACATTACAGAGTAATGAGTAGAGTTCCCTGTACTATATGTATATATATATATATTAGTAGGCCCTTCTTAGATATCTATTTTATATATATCAGTGCATATGTGTCAAGCCCAATCTTCCAATTTATGCCTCTCCTCCCTTATCCCTGGTAAGCACAAGTTTATTTTCTAATCTGTAACTCTACTTCCATTTTATAGATAAATGCATTTGTAGCCCTTTTTTAGATTACACATAAAAGTAATGTCATGTGATATTTGTTTTCCTCTGTCTGACTTACTTCTGATTGCCAGTATAACAATCTCTAGGCCCATCCAAGTTGCTGCAAATGGCATGACTTTGTTCTTTTTTATGGCTGAGCAATATTCCATAATATATATATGTGTGTATATATATATATATATTTACACTGCATCTTCTTTATCTATTATTCTGTTGATAGACATTTGGGCATTTATATTGCTTCCATGCCGTGGCTATTGTAAGTAGTGCTGCAATGAACACTGGGGTGCATGGATTTTTTTGAATTACGATTTTCCCCAGATACATGCCCTGGAGTGGGAGTGCTGGATCATATAGTGGCTCTATTTTTAGCTTCCCAAGGAAACTCCATAGAGTACTTTCAGCAGTGGCTATATCAGCTTAAATTCCCAGCAACAGTATAAGAGTGTTTCCTTTTCTCCACAACCTTTCCAACATATATTGTTTGTATATTTGTTGATGATGGCCATTCTGATTGATATGAGGTGGTACTTCATTATAGTTTTGATTTGCATTTCCCTAATAATCATTGGAAAAGACCCTGATGCTGGGAGGGATTGGGGGCAGGAGGAGAAGGGGGCGACAGAGGATGAGATGGCTGGATGGCATCACTGACTTGATGGGCATGAATTTGAGTTAACTCCGGGAGTTGGTGATGGACAGGGAGGCCTGGTGTGCTGCGATTCATGGGGTCGCAGAGTCGGGCACGACTGAGTGACTGAACTGAACTGAACTGAATTGAATAATTAGTGATGTTGAGCATCTTTTAATGTGCTTTATAACCAACTGTAGATCTTTGCAAGAATGTATATTTAGACCTTCTGCCCATTTTTTTGATTGGGTTTTTTGTGTTTTTTGATACTGTACTCCATGAGCTGTTTGCATATTTTGTAGATTAATCCCTTGTCAGTTGCTTCATTTGCAAATGTTTTCTCCCTTCCTGATTGTAGTCCTTTTGCTTTGGTTATGGTTTCCTTTGCTATGCAAAGGCTTGTAAGTTTAAGTGTTGTTGTCCTCAGTCATGTCTGACTCTGAGAACCCATGAACTATAGGACACCAGGTTTCCCTGTCCCTCATCATCTCCCAGAGCTTACTCAAACTCATGTCCATTGAGTCAGTGATGCCATCCAAAAATCTCGTCCTCTGTCTTCCCTTTCTCCTCCTGCCATCAATTTTTCCCAGCATCAGGGAATTTTACAATCAGTCAGCTCTTCGCATCAGTGGTAGAAGGACTGTAGCTTCAGCATCAGCATCAGTCCTTTTAATGGATATTCAAGATTGATTTCCTTTATGATTGACTGGTTTGATCTCCTTGCAGTCCAAGGACTTTAAACAGTCTTCTTCAACACCACAGCTCAAAAGCATCAATGATTCAGCATTGAGCCTTTTTTATAGTCCAACACTCACATCCATACATGACTACTGGAAAAACCATAGCTTTGACTAGTCAGAACCTTGTTGGCAAAGTAATGTCTCTGCTCTTTAATATGCTGTCTAGGTTGGTCATTGTTTTTCTTCCAAGGAGCAAGCATCTTTGAATGTCATGGCTGCAGTCACCATCTGCACTGATTTTGGAGCCCCCAAAATAAAGTCTGTCACTGCTTCCATTGTTTCTCCATCTATTTGCCGTGAAGTGATGGAACAAGATGCCATGATCTTCATTTTTTAAATATTGATTTTAAGCCAGCTTTTCCACTCTCCTCTTTCATCTTCATCAAGAGGCTCTTTAGTTTCTCTTCACTTTCCTCCATAAGGAAGGTGTCAACTACCTGAAGTCATTGATATTTCTTCCAGCAATGTTGATTCCAGCTTGTGCTTCATCCAGCCCCGCATTCCACATGATGTATTCTGCATATGAGTTAAATAAGCAGGATGACAGTATACAGCCTTGACATACTCCTTTCCCAATTTTGAGCCAGTCCATTGTTCCATGTCCGGTTCTAACTGGTGCTTCTTGACCTGCATACAGGTTTCTCAGGAGGTAGGTCAGGTGGTCTGGTATTCCCATCTCTTGAAGAATTTTCCACAGCTTATTGTGTGATCCACACAGTCAAAGACTTTAATGTGGTCAGTGAAGCAGAGGTACATGTTTTTTCTGGAATTATCTTGTTTTTTCTATGATCCACCAGATCATATTGGCAATTTGGTCTCTGGTTCCTCTGCCTTTTCTAAATCCAGCTTAAATATCTGGAAGTTCTCAGTTTACTTAATGTTGAAGCCTTGCTTGGAGAATTTTGAGCACTACTTTCCTGGCATGTGAAATGAGTGCAGTTGTGAGGTAGTCTGAAATTTCTTTGGCATTGCCCTTCTTTGAGGGCAAAACAAACTGACCTTTTCCAGTCCTGTGGCCCCTGCTGAGTTTTCCATATTTACTGGCATCTTGAGTGCAGCACTTTCACAGCATCATCTTTTAGGATTTGAAATAGCTGAGCTGAAATTCCTTCACCTCCACTAGCTTTGTTCATAGTGAGGCTTCCTAAGGCCCACTCTACTTTGCACTCCAAGATGTCTCACTCTAGATGAGTGATCACATCACTGTGATTATCTGGGTCATTAAGATCTTTTTTGTACAGTTCTTCTGTGTATTCTTGTCACCTCTTCTTAATCTCTTCTGCCTCTGTTAGGTTCATACTATTTCTGTCTTTTATTGTGCCTATATTTGCATGAAATATTCCCTTGGTATCTCTAATTTTCTTGAAGAGATCTCTAGTCTTTCCCATTCCATTGTTTTCATCTATTTCTTTGCATTGCTCACTTAGGAAGGTTTTCCTATCTCTCCTTGCTCTTCTTTGGAACTCTGCATTCAGATGGGTATCTTTCCATTTCTCCTTTGTCTTTCACTTCTCTTTTTTTTTTCAGCTATTTATAAGCCCTCCTCAGACAGCCATTTTGCCTTTTTGCATTTCTTTTCCTTGGGGGTGGTTTTGATCACTACTTCCTGTACAATGTCATGAACCTCCGTCCATAGCTCTTCAAGCTTTCTGTCTATCAGATTCAATCCCTTGAATCTATTTGTCACTTCCACTGTATAATCACAAGGGATTTGATTTAGGTCGTACCTGAATGGTCTAGCGGTGTTCCCTACTTTCTTCCATTTTACTCTGAATTTTGCATCAGGGTGTTCATGATCTGAGCCACAGTCAGCTCCTGGTATTGTTTTTGCTGACTGTATAGAGCTTCTCCATCTTTGACTGCAAAGAATATAGTCAAGCTGATTTCAGTATTGACCATTTGGTGATGTCCTTGTCTAGAATTGTCTCTTGTATTGTTAAAACAGGGTGTTAGCTATGATCAGTGAATTCTCTTGGCAAAACTCTGTTAGCCTTGCCCTGCTTCATTTTGTACTCTGAGGACAAACTTGCATGTTATTCCAGGTATCTCTTGACTTCCTACTTTTGCATTCCAGTCCCCTATGATGAGAAGGACATCTCTTTTTGGTGTGAGTTCTAAAGGGTCTTGTAGGCCTTCATAGAACCATTCGAATCCAGCTTCTTCAGCATTAATGGTTGGGGCATAGACTTGGATTACTATGATAATAAATGATTTTTCTTAGAAACATCAGAGATCATTCTGTCTTTTTTGAGATTGCACCCAAGTACTGCATTTCAGACTCTTTTGTTGACTACGAGGGCTACTCAATTTCTCCTAAGGTATTCTTGCCCACAGTGGTAGATACAATGGTCATCTGAATTAAATTTACCCCTTCTGGTCCATTTTAGTTCGCTGATTCCTAAAACGTCGATGTTCACCCTTGCCACCTCCTGTTTGACCACTTCCAATTTACACTGATTCATGGACTTAGCATTCCAGATTTCTATGCAATATTGTTCTTTTTTTATTTTATTTTATTTTTTTATTTATTTTTATTAGTTGAAGGCTAATTACTTTACAACATTGCAGTGGTTTTTGTCATACATTGAAATGAATTAGCCATGGATTTACATGTATTCCCCATCCCGGTCCCCCTCCCACCTCCCTCTCTACCCGTTCCCTCTGGGTCTTCCCAGTGCACCAGGCCCGAGCACTTGTCTTATGCATCCAACCTGGGCTGGTGATCTGTTTCACCCTAGATATACATGTTTCGATGCTGTTCTCTTGAAACTTCCCACCCTCGCCTTCTCCCACAGAGTCCACAAGTCTGTTCTATACTGGAGAGGGTGTGGAGAAAAGGGAACCCTCTTACACTGTTGGTGGGAATGCAAATTAGTACAGCCACTATGGAAAACAGTGTGGAGATTCCTTAAAAAGCTGGAAATAGAACAGCCATATGACCCAGCAATACTACTTCTAGGCATACACACTGAGGAAACCAGATCTGAAAGAGACACATGCACCCCAATGTTGATCGCAGCACTGTTTATAATAGCCAGGACATGGAAGCAACCTAGTTGCAATATTGTTCTTTACAGCATCAGATTTTACTTTCAACACCAGACGTGTCCACAACTGGGCATTGCTTCCACTTTGGCTCAGCCTCTTCATTCCTTCCAGAGCTATTTGTCTGCTCTTCTCTAGTAGCATATTGGGCACCTACTGACCTGGGGAGTTCATCTTTCAGTGTCATATCTTTTTGCCTTTTCACAGTGCAAAGACCCTACAGTGAATCAATGCCTGGTGTGTTGAAGAAAACAGCAGAGTGAAATAGAGAATAATAGCATGTCATTGAGCATTTCCACATGGAGACTGGCACAAGACCAAGCTCAAGACAAGAAACTCATAGCAGTTAATGAAAAATTGTTGCAAGGCTAAATGTATGTATGTCACCCCAGACCGCAGAGTAGAAGGATATGTGCTCATCTTGTTCTGCAGGAGCACCAAAATTGCAACTAGCTGCTGGACAACGATCAACAAGAAAATGTCGGATCCCACCCAAAAAGTATACCCTACATCCTGCGGCAAAGGAGAAGCCCCAACAAGATAGTAGGAAGGGTGCAGTCGGGTTTAAAATTAAATCGCAGACCTGCCAGGTGCTCAGAAGGTGCAAACAAAACCTTGTGCACACCAGGACCAGCGAAAGGAGCAGTGACTCCCAAAAGAGACTGAGCCAGACCTGCCTTTGAGTGTTTGAGTGCCTCCCGTTGAGGCATTGGTCACTAGGGACCTGCCGCAGGGACAGGGGCTCTGGCTGCAGCAGACCTGGGAGGTGCGACATGAGACAAGAGTTCTCTTGGAGGAGGTAGCCATGAGCACCACTATAGAGTGGCCGAGGAGGCGACTCACAAACTGGAGAACAATTATACCAAAGAAGTCCTCACATTGCGGCAAAAGTTCTAGGGCCCACAACAGATTTCCCAACTTGGAAATCCAGCACTGAGAACTCCCAGGGAAACAGGTTCGTGGAGGGTGCAACAAAGCCTTTTGTGCACCAGAACCCAGGAGAAAGGAGCAGTGATCCCACAAGAAACTGAACCAGACTTGCCTGAGAGTGCCTGGGAGTCTCCGGTGGAGGTGTGGGTCAATAGTGACCTGCATCAGGGTCAGAGGCACTAACTACAACAGTCCTGAGATCCATGCATCATAAGTCCTTGTGAAGGAGGTCGCCATTGCCTGTACCACAGTTTGAACTTAGGCCAAACTACAGGGAAGGCACACAGCCCACCCATCAGCAGAAAATTGGATTGAAGATTTACTAAGCATGGCTAGTTGAGCTATTTCAAATCTTAAGAGATGATGCTCTGAAAGTGCTGCACTCAATATACCAGCAAATTTGGAAAACTCAGCAGTGGCCACAGGACTGGAAAATGTCAGTTTTCATTCCAATCCCAAAGAAAGGCAATGCAAAAGAATGTTCAAACTACTGCAAAATTGCACTCCTCTCACACGCTAGCAAAGTCATGCTCAAAATTTTCCAAGCCAGGCTTCAACAGTACATGAACCGTGAACATCCAGTTTTTCAAGCGGGATTTAGAAAAGGCAGAGGAGCCAGAGATCAAATTGCCAACATACACTGGCTCATCAAAAAAGCAAGAGAGTTCCAGAAAAGCATCTACTTCCACTTTATTGACTACTCCAAAACCTGTGACTGTGTGGATCACAGCAGACTGTGGAAAATTCTTAAAGAGATGGGAATACCTGACCACCTTACCTGCCTTCTGAGAAACCTGTATGCAGAACAAGAAGCAACAGTTAGAACTGGATAGGGAACAATGGACTGGTTCCAAATTGGAAACGGAGTACATCAAGGCTGTATATTGTCACCTTGCTTATTTAATTTATTTGCAGAGTACATCATGTGAAATGTGGGGCTCGATGAAGCACAAGATGGAATCAGGATTGCAGGGAGGAATACCAATTAACTCAGATACACAGATGACACCACCCTCATGGCAGAAAGCGAAGAACTAAAGAACCTCTTGATGAAAGTGAAAGAGGAGAGTGAAAAAGGTGGCTTAAAGCTCAACATTCAGCAAACTAAGATCATGGCATTCAGTCCCATCACTTCATGGCAAATAGATGGGGAGACAATGGACACACTTTGAAAGTGTTTGAAAGTGAATGAAAGACTTTATTTTGAGGACTCCAAAATCACTGCAGCCATGAAATTAAAAGACACTTACTCCTTGGAAGAACCTAGACAGCATATTAAAAAGCAGAGGTACTACTTTGCCAACAAAGTTCTGTCTAGTCAAAGTTATGGCTTTTCTAGTAGTCATGAATGGATGTCAGAGTTGGACTATAAAGAAAGCTGAGCACTGAAGAATTGATGCTTTTGAACTGTGATGCTGGAGAAGACTGTTGAGCATCCCTTGGACTCCAAGGCAATCAAACCAGTCAATCCTAAAGTAAATCAGTCCTGAATATTCATTGGAAGGACTGATGCTGAAGCTGAAACTCCAATACTTTGGCCACATGATGTGAAGAACTGACTCACTGGAAAAGAGCCTGATGCTGGGAAAGATTGAAGGCAGGAGAAGGGGATGACACAGGATGAGATGGTTGGATGGCATCACCGACTCGATGGACATGAGTTTGAGCAAGCTCTGGGAATTGGTGATGGACAGGGAAGCCTGGTGTGCTGTAGTCCATGGGGTCGCAAAGAGTCAGACACGACTGAGCGACTGAACTGAACTGAGGAGGTAGAATAAAAACGATCTTGCTGAAATTTGTGTTAGAGAGTGTTTTGCCTGTTTTTCTCCAAGAGTTTTATAG
Source organism: Odocoileus virginianus (assembly GCF_023699985.2). NCBI lineage: Eukaryota > Metazoa > Chordata > Mammalia > Artiodactyla > Cervidae > Odocoileus > Odocoileus virginianus. The sequence continues at coordinate 46,716,939 of NC_069689.1, read as the reverse complement.
TGTCCAGTCTCACATTTAGATCTTTAATTCTTTTTGAGTTTATTTTTTGTATGTTGTTAGGAAGTGTTGTAATTTCATTCTTTTACACATGACGGTTCCATTTTCCCAGAGCCTCTTACTGACGAGACGGTCTTTTCTCCATTGTATATTCCTACCACTTGTCATAGATGAGGTGACCATAGGTACAGGGGTTTACCTCTGGACCGTCTATCCTCTTCTGTTCATCTGCGTTTCTGTTTTGTGTATGGTCTTTCATTTCATAGTTGCATTTGTGATCCATTTTATGTTAGTTCTTATGAAAGGTATAAGATCTGTGTCTTGCCTATGGATGTCCAATTGTTCCAGCATCATTTGTTCAGAAGAGCATTTATGATCCACTCTATTCCATTTGTTCCTTTGCTAATGATCTGTTGAGTATATGTATGTGACCTATTTCTGGGCTCTCCACTCTCTTCTCTTAATCTGTTTATCTCTTCTTTTGCTGATACTGTACTATCTTTATCACAGTAGTGTTTAGTGAGTTGGGCAGGTCAGTTCTCCCAGCTCTTCTCCTTCAGTCCTGATGGGGCTATTGTGGGTGCTTTGGTTCTCCACATAGACTTTAGAATCGTTTGTTGATATATACAAAGCAACTTGTTGGGATTTTGCTTTCATAGATCAAGTTGGAAAGAACTGACATTATTGAATCTTTCTGTCCATGAACAAGGACTATCTCTTCATCGTTTACTTCTTTGATTTTGTTTATCAAAATTTTGTAATTTTTCTCATATAGATCATGTACATATTTTATATATATATATATATATATATATATATATATATATATATATATGTATGTATTTCATTTTGGAGGTTGCTATTTCAAATGGTAATGTGTTGGTAATGTATTTTAATTTCAAATTTCACTTGTTCATTCCTGATGTATAGGAAAATGATTTATTTTGTATTTTAAAATTAAAAGAAAAACAATGAAGGAAAAGTAATAACAAATAAAGGAAGTTACCATTTAAGATGGGGTGATCAGACATGACTAGGTCTAGCCTCATCAAAGTGGTCATATGCTATCTGTTAAGCAATATTTGGCACATCTTTAATTTTGTCAATTCTTCAAACTTTGATGTTGGATTTGAGTTTTAGTCATAGTCTAAAATCTCTAGGAGATGAGTCTATTGAATGAGGTACATGATCAGATCGTACAATTCTGGTTGGTGTCAAAGTAATGAAAGACTATAAAGTAAAAAAATAATTTTCTGTATCTATTGATATGATCATGTTTCCCTTATTTCTTTAATCTGCTGATATGATGGTTTAAATGAACTGATTTTCAAAATGTTAAACCTAATATAATAATAGATTCATCTATTTGCCTCGCATATTTTGATATTTTACTTTTAAGTTCACATTGAGGGTCATTAAATCTTCCTGAAGTACTGACCCTTTTATCACTTTGTAATGCCCCTCTTTACCACCGGTAACTTTCTTTGCTCTGAAGTCTGCACTGCCTGAAATTAATATAGCTACTCCCACTTTATCTGAACAGAGGTTGAATCTATATCTTTATCTCTATAATATATATGTAGTTTTATATTTAAGGTAAATTTCCTGTAGACATAGAGTTGGGTCTTGTTTTCTGATCTACTTTGGTAGATCAAAGTGATCTCTTTGGTAATCTCTCTTTTAATTAGTGTATTTAGATCATTGATATTTAAAGTGATTATTGACATAACTGGATTAATTGTTGTTATTAATCAGTTGCTAAATTGTGTCCAACTCTTTGTGACCCCATGGACTGGAGCATGCCAGGCTCCTCTGTTTTCCAATATCTCCCAGAGTTTCCTCAAATTCATGTTCATTGAATCAGTGATGCTATCTAACCATCATATCCAATGAATATTTGGGGTCAATTTCCTTCAGGATTGACTGATTTGATTTCCTTTCAGTCCAAAGGACTCTCAAGAGTCTTCTCCAGCACCATGATTTGAAAGTATCAATTCTTTGGCACCCAGCCTTCTTTATGGTCCAAGTAACACATCTGTACATGACTACTGGAAAAATTAACACCTACCATATTTGCCACTATTTTCTATTTTCTGCTCATGTTCTTATTCCTGTTTTTTTCTTCCATACACTGTTTTCCTTTTGTAGTTTAAATTGAGCATTTTAAATAATTCCTTTTGTCTTCTTTCTTGTCAATTGTACATCTTGTATGTGTGTGTGTTTTACCTTCTTTTAATGGTTGACTTAGAATTTGCATACGCATTTCATGAAATCCACATCCACTTTCATACAATACTATGCCATTTTACAGGTAATACAGATGCTTCATAGTAACAAAATATTTTTAATTCCTCCCTCCTATCCATTGTATTGTTGCTATCATTCATTTAACTTATGTGTTTATGCATATAAAAGCATACAAATGTCTAAGAATACATGATTGTTGCCATTATTATTTTGAACACATTTTTGTTAGTTTCTTAAGGATAAGAAAAAAGTGGCTTTTAGTTTTACCTTCCCTTATTTATTTTCTAAGACTCTTCCTTTCTTTCAGTTCAGTTCAGTTCAGTCGCTCAGTCATGTCCCACTCTTGCGACCCTGTGGACTGCAGCACGCCAAGCCTCCCTGTCCGTCAACAGCTCCTGGAGTTTACCCAAACTCATGTCCATTGAGTCAGTGATACCATCCAGCCATCTCATCCTCTGTTGGCCCCTTCTCCTCTTATTTTCAATCTTTCCCAGCATCAGGAACTTTCCAAATGAGTCAGCTGTTCGCATCAGGTGGCCAAAGCATTGGAGTTTCAGCTTCAGCATCAGTCCTTCCAATGAACACCCAGGACTGAACTCCTTCAGGATGGACTGGTTGGATCTCCTTGCAGTCCAAGGGACTCTCAAGAGTCTTCTCCAACACCACAGTTCAAAAGCATCAATTCTTCAGCACTTGGCTTTCTTCACAGTCCAACTCTCACATCCATACATGACCACTGGAAAAACCATACCTTGACTAGATGGACCTTTGTTGGCAAAGTAATGTCTCTGCTTTTTAATATGCTGTCTAGTTTGGTCATAACTTTCCTTCCAAGGAGTAAGAATCTTTTAATTTCATGACCACAGTCACCATATGCAGTGATTTTGGAGCCCCACAAAATAAAGTCAGCCACTGTTTCCATTGTTTCCCCATCTATTTGCCATGAAGTGATGGGACCAGATGCCATGATCTTAGTTTTCTGAATGTTGAGTTTTAAGCCAACTTTTTTCACTCTCCTCTTTCACTTTCATCAAGAGGCTCTTTAGTTCTTCTTCACTTTCTGCCATAAGGGTGGTGTCATCTGCATATCTGAGGTTATTGATATTTCTCCCGGCAATCTTGATTCCAGCTTGTGCTTCATCCAGCCCAGAATTTCTCATGATGTACTCTGCATATAAGTTAAATAAGCAGGGTGACAATATACAGCCTTGATATATGCCTTTCCCAATTTGGAACCAGTCTGTTGTTCAATGGGTAGATCCAATTTGTGTCATATCATTTTCCTTCTCTCTGTGAAATTTCTTTTAATTTTTCTTGCAGTGCTATTCTACTGGCAAAAAAACTTCCTCTTCTTATTTATATGAAAAGTCTTTAGCTGTCCTTCACTTTGAATGATAATTTTGTAGGATTCAACTTTCTAGTTTGGTGGCTTTATTCTTTGAACATATTAAGCATTTCACTCAGCTCTCTTCTTCCTTGCATGGATATAGTTTGGAATTTGGATGTAATTCTTTGCTCTTTTGGCTTCCTGGTGGCTCAGACAGTACAGCGTCTGTCTGCAATGCAGGAGACATGGTTCAATCCCCGGGCTGGGAAGATCCCCTGGAGAAGGAAATGGCAGCCCACTCCAGTACTCTTGCCTGGAAAATCCCATGGATGGAGGAGCCTGGTGGGCTGTAGTCCATGGCTTCGCAAAGACTCGGACACGAATGAGCGACTTCACTTTCACTTTGCTCTTTGATAGTAGGATTCCATTCCCTGCTTTCTTTCAAGATTTTTTTCTTCATCTTTGATTTATGTAGTTAGAATATAATGGGCTGAAGTATAATTTTTTGGTATTTATCCTGTTCCATATTTTATGAGTTTTCTTCATCTGTGGTTTGCAGTTTGACATTATTTTGGAGAAAATTTGCGTTACTGTTGCTTCAAATTTTCCTTCTGTTCTTTTCTGTTTCTTCTCTTTCTGGGTTTCCCATTATGCATATGTTACAGCTTTTGAGGTTGCCCTACAGTTCTTTGATATTCTGTTCTGTTTTTTTCTTTTTTTCCTCAGTCTTTTTTTTCTCTCCACTTTTTAGTTTTGGAAGTTTCCACTATCATATCTTCAGGCTCAAAGATTCTTTCCTCAGCTGTGTCTAGGTTACTAATAAGGCTATATAAGGCATTCTTTATGTTAAATTGATTTTTTATTTCAAGTATTTCATTTTGATTCTGTCTTAGAATTTTTAAATTTCTCTGCTCATATTACTCATGGTGTTTTCACATACTTTCTTTTTCTATTACAAATTAGTAGAAAATTTGTAGCAGATTCATCAAAGTTTTTAAAAATGCCTAAGCCTGATAATTCCAACATTCCCACCATGTCTGAATCTTTTTCTGATGCTTGTTTAGTCTCTTCAAACTGTGTTTTTTTATCTTTCAGTGAACCTTGTTATTTTTTGTTGAATGTTGATCATCATGTACTAGGTAAAGAAGTGAAGTGAAAATTACTCAGTCGTGTCCGACTCTTTGCGACCCCATGGACTACAAAGTCCATGGGATTCTCCAGGTGAGAATACTGGAGTGGGTAGCCGTTCCCTTCTCCAGCCAATCTTCCCAACCCAGGGACTGAACCCAGGTCTCCCATTATTGCAGGCAGATTCTTTACCAGTTGAACCACCAGAGAAGCCCTAGTAAAGAGAACTGCAACAAATAGGCCTTGTAATGTAGTGCTAAGTATTAAGGTAATCATCCCATTGTCTTATTAATTTTCAGACTTTTGGTGAGCTTCTGGTCCTGGACTGTGAACATCAGTAATATTTCTCAGGTATTTCCTTTCCTTCTGATACATTAGGCTCTAATTAACACCCAGCAGGTTAGTGCTAGTAAAATCGTTTCTTCTAATGTGAAGCATTATTAAGAAGAACGAAATGATCCAGCGTATTTCAAAATGTCTCCTCTTTCCCTCCCCCTACTGGAAGCACAGGGGAATTTTTCTCTGATATTCATTGTGAGTATCTAGTAGAGCTCTCAGAGGTAAATTTGATGAAATTATGATTTTTCCTATGACCGTGTCCCCTGGAGTTTTAAACTCTCAGACTTGTCCACAATAAGACTCCAGCAAGTATTCAAGTACAGTTTAGGTTTTCCTATACCAGACTCATTTCTATAGAAGTTTCTGGTAAACCATAATTTTTGTGTCTGCCTGTCTCTACAATTTGTGGGGCAGTTTTTTGTCCTGTGACCTCATTTCTCTGATGGGTCTAAGATTCTTAAGTTTTCAGTTTGTTTGAGTTTGTATTTGTTGTTAGAATTGGGCGACAGTTTCTAATTGTCACACAATTGAGTGTCAAACCAGAAACCAGAAGTCCAGCTATAAATTATGTCGAGGACTTCCCATAAAGTTCATACACTAAGCACAATTTTAAAGCAGTAATCATCTGTAATAATCCTAATGTAATATGAAGTTAATTTTAAATTAACTTCACACATTATATATATATATATATATATATATACACACACACACACACATATACACACACACACATATACACACACACACATACACACACACACATATATATATCCTTTCCATATTTATTAATGAATAGTTTCTTGACAAAGAACCTAAAATTTAAGGCACAGCTTGTAAAGCATTTATCCAAATCTTAGAATCATGGAGTGGAAACAAAACAATTTTATCAGGAAAAATAAAGAGGAAAATATGCCTGTAAAAGTGCAATGCATATAGATGGGAAAATTGTAATGCAAGATAATGATGGTATGCCTGTGATCACTGAGAAAGATCAAGAGTTGTAAAGAATTGCGGGGTAATAATTAATGTGATTGTATGTTTCAGTGTCCCAAGGACAGTCTCAGTCTATACCAATTTCCCTGACGTATTAATACCCTCCCTAGCTTTATTTATACAGTAAGTTTTATTGTCACCTTAGTATTAGTTGACACATGCAAAGGAAATATTTAGCATCATCATACCAATTTTTAAAAGAGAATGAGAAAGAAATTAGGTGTTACCGTGTTAGGGAAACCATTGATTCTAGGCTAAAGAAGCATGTTTAGTCTCTTCAAACTAAAGGCTAAAGGAGTATGCATTGGAGCGATTCTGTTTCATCCATCACTTCTGAGCTATAGACCAAGATCTCTAGTCGTTTCCTAGACATTTCCACATGATGTTCTAAGCATTACCGATACTATGTCCCGAGGGAACATTTTCTCCCCCACTTGCTTTGTTATTAGTGTTAGTATCATTATTCATCACTCTCTTAGGCTGTTACCCTTTGGCACCTGAACTTCTCGCTGCCCCTCATATTTTGGTGCAAAGAGATCACCATATTCTATTTATGGCCCACTGAAAGTTCTCATAACTCCCTAAATTTAGACCCCCTTTCTTTTTCTCAAAATACAGATTCATTTCCAGTCTCCCTACATCGACTGATTCTATACTGCATAAAACATTTCTAAAAAGTATGTTTTGCCATACATTGATATGCATCAGCCATGGATTTACATGTGTTCCCCATCCTGATCATGTCAATGTATGGCAAAAACCACCACAATATTGTAAAGTAATTAGCCTCCAACTAATAAAAATAATTGGGAAAAACAAACAAACAAACAAAAAACCAAAAGCATCAAAAAAAAAAGAAAATTGAGGTATAATTGACATATAGCAATACATTAGTTTCAGATGCACAATATAAGGATTCCATATGTAAATATTGTGAAATGATAACCTTGATAAATCTAGTCAACATCCATAAATAAATAAATAAATAAAATGTATGTTTTCCCATTGCATTAAATGGATTAATCCATATTTCTGAGAACAGTATAGAAGGTTCTTTACAATATGGCCCCAGGCTGTTTTCATCATATACCTTCGGGCCCCCAACTCCAGCTCCAATAACAGAGAACTGAAACCATTCTCCTGAAGAAGACATTCACATCTACATGCCCATGCTTCCACAGATCCTAAATGTTCCTCTTCCTCCAATTGTCAAATATTACTTCACCACGAAATGTGACAACTTTCTCAACGACTGTAGGCTGCCCTTGTCACTTCCTCATGTATGTCCTGCCAGTACAACATTCATAACTCTACCATAGTTGTTATTTCATTGTACTGTATTTGCTTTTTCAGTCATCTTTCCCCCCAGTGAGAAAATCAGTTACCCAACTGAGGTGAGGTTCTTTTCATCTTCTGCAATTGACATAGTGTCTGGCAATGAGCAGACTCAATTAGAGTTCTTTTTTAAAAAAAATAAATTCCATTTTTATTTATTGGCTTCCCTGGTACTCAGATGGTAAAGTACACCTGCAGTCATGGAGACCAGGGTTCCATCTCTGGGTTGGGAAGAGCCCCTGGAGAAGGAAATGGCAACCCACTCCAGTATGCTTGCCTGGAAAATCCTATGGATGGAGGAGCCCATCCTATATGGAGGGCTACAGTCCATATCAGGATTCGGGTCGCAAAGAGTTGGACATGATTGAACAGCTTCACTTCTTCTTCTTCTTTATTTACTGTAAATTCTAATAACTTAAAATTGAAAGGCTAGAATGGTTGTTGGAAGAGTAAAGGGATGTACATGGTACCTTTAAAAAGTCTCACACTGCCCACCTCCTTTACAAAGAAAGAATAGGGGAAAGTTCTAAGTCATTGATAAGCAGGAAATCAGGATTCTTGTTCTTCCTTGGATGGAGGTGAGGTTACAGATAGTTTGTGTACCATTGTGTCTGGGAGATAACATGTACTCATTTCATGGCAGCCAAGAAAATCTTTTAAAAATGAGAACCTAAGTTAAATCCTGATTATTGACAGACATCATTGTCAAGTTATCCTTTTAGGTAACAGATGCAGCTTATTAAAAATTTAATGCTGTAGCAGAGAACTACTGAATGTGAACTAAGCAGAAAACCCCTTGGGGTAAAATTCTAGGGTCAGTATATATTTAGCTCTGTGTGATTTCTCTAACCACAGAACTTTTAATATTTCTATAATGTTATATGCTAACCAAAGTGTATGCACATTTCTTTGCAAATGTGAACCTCCTGACAGCTCTGGAGGGTGGGCTGTCAAGTGCTACTCTCTCTGTTGTAAAGAGGAGGAAGCTGAGCTACAAGATGGGAAATGCTCAAGACACAGAGCAAGCCAGTGACAAAGATATGTCTTCTATTAACTTTTCATTTCCTGTACTTAATGTTATTTCATTCAGGAAGAAAAATCAAGTTTTTGCAAAAATGCAAAGTTAAAACTTTGCTTTTTGTCTGCACTATCTATGACAAGAGAAGGAATTAATACCTATAAGGCAGCCTTAAGCTATACTTGTTAAAATAAGGAAGTATTTTAGATCAACCTCAGTTAAACTGAAAATTCAATTAAACTAACCTATTCTGGCTTATCGGGTTTTTATAATAACACCAACAGTAATAAAACCCAACCTGGAATTTTCACAGTGCCTTTCCTTTTCCAGAGCTCTAAATGCCATCACAAAGATGATTCCACAAACTTGTGATGGGCCTGGAAGAGTTTGTCATAACAGCTATTCAGCTTTGATTTTAAGTTAATTAAGTGCATTTGCTCTGTACTCAACATAAACCTTCATCTTAATGCATGTAATTCATTTGGTAGTCTAGCTATAGACTTACATGAAGCCTCATCTCCCCACTGATGTAAATATCAAGAATATCCTTGATGTTTGTTATATAAAAGTTAGTTTGGAATGCTTTAGTTAGAAAATTATATTTAGAGACTCAAATCCTTAATTTATTATGGTCACTTTGCTCCCTAAGACACTAAATGCACATAAGCATTTTTTAAGCCTTCAACTAATTTTCCTTGCCCCCCAATTCTGACCAAGGGGGCACATTAATTACTCCAATTCATCATAAGTTAATGCCTATTAATGAATAACAAACCTACTTTGCTCCAGAGAATATAACTTATCTTTTAAGTCTGTCCAAGGGGAGGTTCCAATCCTCCCCTCAGTTGGAGACACAGACCCTTTGACTTCCATGGAAGATCCTAAAAGCACATTGTGTCCATCGACTTTTTCAATCAAGTGAACAATCCTTCACATTCATCATGCAGGAAGGAACTCACCCCAAACTTGGCTCATGGTAGACTATGGGCACCAGGAAACCTGGCCTCCGTGGGAGCTTTAAGGATTTTTCAGTGGTTTATGCTTCGCTTCAATTTAATCTCCCTGCTCTAGTTCGGAGGTCAAGTTCTGAGTCAATTAAATTACTTTTGAAAAGTCACAGAAAGTGTAGGAATTTTTCTCAAGATTCAAGATACTGCTGACTATTGAGTAGCTAAATGGAAAGTATGTTGTATTAACAATAACAAATTGAGAGTTGGTGGTGGGGGTATGAGTGAGATATGCAACTGGATAATCAGGCATTCAAGCAACAATTAAAAAATAAAATAGCATGGCGATTTTACATTCTCATTTCATTCTGCTTTATGACTCTTATTAAATGTATTTTTGTTATAAAGAAATATGTGCCACATGGAAAGCATGTATAGACATTTAAACATATAACATGAATGAAATAAAATTGAATGTAGTCCCATATGATATTTCATAATAGTGGATTCTGAGGCTCAGGAAGTGTATCCCAATGGGAAATGAGAATGTGTAACATTTTTCGTTTAAACTGTTAAAATTCCAGAATTCCTTGAAGAAATGATGGCTCAAACTTTGAACAGAGCTAGAATTCTTGGCAGCAGTCTTTAACTGGAATATACCTTGAACATTCCCTTGATGGTGAAAATTGGAACTGATCTTATAACTGAGGGGTTTGAGATATATTTGCTGAGAGACACCATCATTTTGGCAGAAAGTGAAGAGGAACTAAAAAGCCTCTTGATGAAAGTGAAGGAGGAGAGTGAAAAAGTTGGCTTAAAGCTCAACATTCAGAAAACTAAGATCATGGCATCTGGTCCCATCACTTCATGGCAAATAGATGGGGAAACAGTGGAAACAGTGGCTGACTTTATTTTGTGGGGCTCCAAAATCACTGCATATGGTGACTGTGGTCATGAAATTAAAAGATTCTTACTCTTTGGAAGGAAAATTATGACCAACCTAGACAGCATATTTAAAAGCAGAGACATTATTTTGTCAACAAAGGTCTGTTTCATCAAGACTATGGTTTTCCCAGTGGTCATGTATGGATGTGAGAGTTGGATGGTGAAGAAAGTTGAGCACCAAAAAATTGATGCTTTTGAACTGTGGTGTTGGAGAAGACTCTTGAGAGTCCCTTGGACTACAAGGAGATTCAACCAGTCCATCCTAAAGGAGATAAGTCCTGGGTGTTCATTGGAAGGACTGATGATGAAGCTGAAACTCCAATACTTTGGCCACCTGATGCGAAGAGTTGACTCATTGGAAAAGACCCTAATGCTGGGAAGGATTCGGGGCAGGAGGAGAAGGGGCCGACAAAGGATGAGATGGCTGGATGGCATCACCGACTCGATGGACATGGGCTTCAGTAAACTCCGGGAGTTGGTAGTGTGCAGGGAGGCCTGGGCATGCTGCAGTTCATGGGGTCACAAAGAGTCAGACATGACTGATTGACTGAACTGAACTGACTGACTGTTGCTAATAACAATAATATCAGGGTATGGCAAGTTTATAAAGAGGCTAACTTTTGGAAATAGACCTGAAAGTCATAAAAAATCGTCATCTATGACCAATTTCAAGATGAGCTTGTTTAAAATTTCCCTCTGCTTTAATTATTAAGCAGAAGAGCAGGCAAAGGGAAGAAAGGGAAGGGAGAGAAAGAGAGGAAAAAGAACCTTAAACCAGAAATTCACCCATAAATGTGGTTCTCTCTCTTTCAGCTTCCCTGAAATACTAAAAACCAATTAGAAGTGAAGAAAATTCTCCTTGGAGTACAGTTAATAGGCCCAGTTTTTATCCTCCTAGTTTAAATTTATTATTTTACTTTAATTCAAAGGACTTTTCTATATTTCTAAGAAATATTGATTTATAAACAATGAAGTTTTTTGAATTTATTTATTTTAATTGGCAGCTAATTACAAAATTGTGTTGGTTTTTGCCATACATCACCATGCATCAGCTGTGGGTGTACATGTGTCCCCCACCCTGAACCCCTTTCCCACCTCCTCCCCACCCCATCCCTCTGGGTTGTCCCTGGGCACTGGCTTTGAGTGCCCAGCTTCATGCATCCAACTTGCGCTGGTCATCTATCTCACATATGGTAATATACATGTTTCAATGCTGTTCTCTCAAATCATCCCTCCCATGCCTGAAGTTTTATCATTATCATCATTATTTTGTAACTGGTGACATGGATTAGTTAATACCACATATGAAGACATCATTCTGAAATTTCTCATTAGTCTACTTTAGGCCAATTTATTCCTATAAACTCACATATGGGGTGATACTGTGTTTCCACCATTCAGATTAAGCTGTGGTTTTGGCTGGCCCTTGCTCTGAACTTGCATAATAGGACATTCTCATGGTCTCTTTGCTGTGATGAATCTCTTCTCTATTCCTCACCCTCACCTTGAAAATAAATATTTTATTTAATTATTTAATTATGATGCTATTTATGTATATATGATATTAGCATTTATTTTTATGCATGCACATATACACACCTGTGGCACTAGTGATAGTCCACCTGCCAATGCAGGAGAAGCAAGAGATGTGGTTCGATCCAGGGCTTGGGAAAATCTCCCACAGTAGGAAACGGCAACCCATTTCACTATTCTTGCCTGGAGAATTCCATGTGCAGAGGAGCCTGGAGGGCTATAGTACATGGGGTAGCAAAGAGTCAGACATGACTGAGCCCAGCGCAGATAAACACATACCTGTGTATAACAATAAATAAAATACATTTAATAGGTAACAGATATCCTATGGAATAAAATTCAAAGATGAAAAAACTGTTTATTGAAAAATTAGTCTCTTTCTCTCCTTAACCCCTAGGCATCAAAGGTTTCTAGATTCAAGCACTGTTACAAATTTATTTAGTAACTTTTGAGGGACTTTCAATGCATTTGCAAGCATAAATTGTCTGTGGGTATATTTGCTGTTTCTGTATATTTTATGCTGGCAAGCACTTTACAGTTTTCAGAAATATATTTGTGTACATATGTTTGCTTAACCATAAAAGTATATTTCAGAGAGTTCCTTACAAGAATCTAGAGATTTGTCTCATCCTTTTCAAAGTTGGCATAGCATTTCATTATATAAGTTCTTTTTATTTTATAGAACTCATTTATATCATTTAATTATCTTTACCTTAAATTCAACCTTTAAAAATTAATATTATATTTTTATTTGAAATTATAAAAATTGGTTCCCAAATCTTATAATGAACTGAGAATTATAGTTTTCTTCTTAGATCTAAACTTTATTACTTATTTCTTATTACTGATGAATATCCTTCATGCTGTAAAACACACTATTGATTACCTACTTAGTGACCATCTTCTTTTTTCTATATCTCATTATAGAAGCAGAAATTTATAACTACTCCCCCTCCATCTTCCCTTGGTGAGAAGGTTACTTACGTGAGACAGTTCTTATGTATGAATGTCCACTAGGGGTGTTTAGGGAAAAGTATCTTTCCAAAAAGAAAGGGCGGTGTGCATGAGAGAGTCCCATGTTGGAAATCTTCTCTAGGACCATCGCTGTGTAAGCGTAGAATGACTGGAGCCGCCTTGAGTTACTGACATGATGAGGTTATGGACGGCATGGCTGAGGGTGGACAGGTAAAAGGGGAAAATGCGTATTTGAGCCACAGTCCCACATCCAGTCCACTAACCTCCAGATTTCTTTCTATGTGTGAAGAATAGCTTTACCTTTCCACGCTGTGCTTACTTGCTCAGTCGTAACCGACTCTTTGCGATCACATGGACTGTAGCCCACCAGGCTCCTCTGTCTATGGGAATTTTCCAGAAAAAGAATACTGGAGTGGGTTGCCATGCCCTCCTCCAGGGGATCTTCCCAGCCCAGGGATAGAACCCCTGTCTCCCACACTGGGGGCAGAATTTTTACCATCTGAACCCAAGAATACTGGAGTAGGTAGCCTATCCTTTCTCCGAGGGAACCTTTACATGACTTTTGGTTAAATGTTTTGTCACTCACAGTCAAAGACATTAGAACTCACTGGACTCCACCGTATTGCCAGGCACCAAGCATCCAAAAGCAAGTAGATACCCTCTGTGCCCTGTGTATAAGACAGACGCTATCTCTTTTTGTATCTGTGTGGCTGGTGGCATAACTGAGGCCATCTTGGCCCTTGACAGTTCCTCTTGTCCTTCACCTGACCCTACTTGGGAGTGTACTGTGCAGTGAAATCATTCTGTATTATCAAGGGCTTTGTAGTTAATAGATTTGTTTAATAATCATCAAGACCATGTAGCCTTTATTTTCTGTTAGTCTCCAAACAATGACAGAAACTTTTCTTGATATATTCTTGGCACCCATGATACTAGTAATCCCTTCATAAATCATATCTCACGCATATCCAAGAACCTACCTCCATACCCTAGGTTAGTTATAAAATTGTCCCACTGGATCCTCCAGGGTATGGAGTGCAGCTGTGAATGCTTCCAGATCACTGCCCACCCAATCTCAATCCCACCCTGTGAATAAATTACTCTAATAAACTGACCCGTTTATCATATGGAGCTGCTTGCCTTGTTTTTTAGTGTTAAGATGACTTATCCATTTGATGGGCACTTTCCATTCCCTCTGTCCTCAGGTCTAAAACAGGGTCAATGTTCTCAGTTTTCGTTTGTTGACTGACACAGATCTTCACCAGAATCTATGCTAAAAATATATATTTTTTGGTCATCTTAGATTGTGACCACTACCAAGTCGAATATATTTTCAGACTGTGATATAGTGGAGATAATGGCCAGTAGCAACAGTACATGGCATCTGGTCCCATCACTTGATAACAAGTAAGTGGGGGAAAAATGGAAACAGTGACAGATTTTATTTTCTTGGGCTCCAAAATAACTGCAGATGGTGACTGCAGCCATGAAATTGAAAGACACTTGCAACTTGTAAGAAAAACTATGACAAACCTAAACAACATATTAAAAAGCAGAGACTTTACTTTGCCAACAAAGGTCTGTGTATCAAAGCTATGGTTTTTCCCGTGGTCATGTGCAGATGTGAGAGTTGGACGATAAAGAAGGCTGAGTGCTGAAGAATTGATGCTTTTGAATTGTGGTGCTAGAAAAGACTCTTGAGAGTCCCTTGGACAGCAAAGAGATCAAACCAGTCATTGCTAAAGGAAAACAACCCTGAATATTCATTGGAAGGATTGATGCTGAAGCTCCAGTACTTTGGCCACCTGAAGCAAAGGACTGACTCACTGGAAAAGATGATGGGAAAGATTGAAGGCAGGAAGAGAAGGGAGTGACAGAGGATAAGATGGTTGGATGGCATCACTGACTCAGTGGACATGAGTTTGAGCAAACTCTAGGAGATAGTGAAGGACAGAGAAGCCTGATGTGTTGCAGTTCATGGGGTTGCAAAGAGTCACGCATGACTTAGTGACTGACCAACAGCAAGCAATAGTACAAATTACTTTTTCATAATGGATTTTAAAATTCATAAATATATTTTTGGAAGAGTATACTATATTACTGCATAAACTATCATTTTTACATAATCTTTATTTCCTGGCAAAAAAAAAATGCTGATTTCATTTATGAAATAAAATGAATGTAAAAAAATAAATTAATGATGTATGATTTCTTTAAAATTGTGTTTTTAATGCAAGTGCATTAGTCAGTGCAATATAAAATGCATTTTTTTAAGATTTTGGAGAAATACTCATAATAGGTCAATAATATCATTTGATTTATATAAAGAAAGAATTGAATATATTTTATACAGTTTTTTTTTTCAAGAAATAGAACAAAGGTAGTAAGAAAAATGTGATTTCAGATATATAAAAGTATATATCCTCCTGAAGACTCAGAGGTCCTAGAAAAGATACTCAGTGGTGAGGTGCACCAAAAGTTTTGGTTATATACTCTCTCACATAATAATTTAAAGCAGGGAATTGCTAACATGGCAAACTTCAAGGAAAGTGTTTGAGGTAAAGGATTCAAATCTAAGCAAAAAAATTTAGAAAGGGACATAAAGTGCACAACTGTATACTCTTGCCTCAAATGGCATTGGTACTTGAAGAAATGAAACAAAGCAAGCCACAAGAAGCTTTGTATCAATCATATATAATAAAAGTCAAAATGAATAGATGTTTCCTAAGATCCATTTCATTAAAAAAAAAAAAAAGGTGGTAATCTTTTCACCCTAGTAAGTGGTCAGGAGGAAAAGTAAATTAGAGAAGAGTTGTGGGATTAAAGAACCACTGAAGATTTCTAAAGTAAAGAATTAGAAGAGACTAACATATTCACTTTATTTTTACTTCATAGTCGTAAACTTATAAATTCCACTGAGAAAAAAAATGTTAATTATATGGCAATACAGTTAAAATTACTACTAAATTTTAGAATGTTAAATATTTTTACTACTACAGTTAGACGGTGGAAAAGAATTGCTACTTTTCCCTGACATTCTTCCAAGTTATTCTTCATGATCCTGTTTTATAATGCATTTATAACAGTGTAATCTCATCTCCACTATGTAAATTGAGTTGGATTCCTCTTTTCTTTCATCTGCAGCACGTTTGACTGGTGTAGGCTAAATAAATGTTTCGGTGAAGGATAATTTGGTTACCTTCCAGCCCTTGAATGTCTGGTATTGCACAATCAAGGAATCGGTGTCACATTAAGGCAATTCTTATAATATAATCAAAGTTCTCATGTTGTGCTTGCCTTTAGATGAAACAAACTAATGAAATGTATTGACCCTCCTCACGCACTTCTGAAGTGAAATGACTAAGTAGTGTTGAGATGACATGAAATACATTGACATTGATTGTGAAGTCGGCATTTCCCAGTCACATTGGTGGCTGATTAAAGTGTCACATTGACAATCTAGCCCCTTTTGAACAGGAAATTAATATCAGCTTGGTGGCAAAAAGAATCTTCTTCCACAAGGAAACTCGCATCTTCGTTATTCCTTCTTAGAAAAAAAAGGTCACATCTTTAGCACTAGCAGAGCCTTGAGTTTTCTTGTTATGAAAGAATAATCACAAGTGTCATCACTGTAATTATTTTAAAAAGATCGGATGCCCATGTCATTTCATGCTAACTTTGGCTATGAATAGCTCAAATATAAGGGGATAATAAAGAAAGAGTAAGAAAATTTTGAACCTTTCATTAACTCATTTTAATGAACATTTGGTTTAAACATTAAAAGGTTAAATTATTACTCACATTAAATAGATGTTTAGCATCCTTAATTTCCTATACATAAAATAAGAAAATATATGGCATATTTCTGAAATTCTAGCTATTTGTTATTATGCCAACATAGTTAATTCTATAGGCAGTACATTTTTATTTGTAGAAGTTACCATATGCCACTATTCTAGGATTCAAACTGGAAAAGAACCTACAAGATAAAGGATCAAAGTGTGAACATGCTTGATTTGTCAACCACATTACATCCTGTTACCCTGTTTCATGGAGGAAGGAAATTATTCCTCTAAGTTTCAGGTTTTCCAGTGCTTCATTAATTTCCCTCCCAATCTTGCTTAAC